>NW_022884484.1:0-1200000 GCF_011952205.1 Bombus bifarius
TGAATTTTATTTTATATATTAATAATAGATAAAATATTTTTATGGACAGAACTTAACAGATGGAAGCTAAGCAGAGATTTGTCCTCCTCACTAGGTATCGTAAAGAGTATTAGTGTATTATTTATGAAAAGATGTTATAAAGATACTCTGGATATACTCTATATATTTTTATATATCAGGTACACGTATCCGGCATATTTTTGTATTTTCAAATGTCACATAAATACATAGAAATCCGCAGTTTACTCGATCTCGATTCTTGCTCCATCGAGGAAACGATTAAGTTTTCGAACGGTAATTGGATCGGGTAGCCGGAGTTCCTTAGTCTTTACGAACGAAATTAAATCTCGTTATATTAGAGTGGCAGTTCCATCGATGTTTGAGATGCGTATAAAAGGATTTACATGTAAAATGGGATAGTAGGAGAAATTTAGGTAAAGCTCGATCGTTTAGTATTTGCAAAGGGAAACGTTCCGTGGGCAAATCGTATTTGGCGCAATTACGCGCGAAACTTTGAGCGTAATTATGTCCCATTTTCAGAATAACGGAGCTATGGACGCGAGCGCGAAAATTAGCGATTCGAGCGGAACTATCGATTATCACGGCGAATTTATAATAGATGCTTGAATTCCCTAGTTATCGAATTATCGAATTTTCGAACTATCCAACTTTCGAATCGTTCAAATATTCAAATATTCCATTTGTAATCTAAACTTACTATCTTACAGTTTTCTACATTTTCAAACGTTCAAATTCGCGAGCATCGAAATTTTCAGATGTTCAAATTTCGAAAGCTCGGGACATTAGAATTTTTAGATCTTTCGCAACTTTGAACGTAATTAATTATCGTTGCCGTGAATCGTCGAGAAGAGGAACAGCTCCGGTCGATCACGGTGGCTTCCTTCGATTAATTAGCACGCGGGAAAAAGACACGCGTGGTCGGCTCGGTTAGGTCGAAATCTCGCGGAAATCACGGCCGGAGGCGGAACGCGTTACGAACGTGGGAATCGTTTTCAGAGTGCACGCCGCCGTGAAACTATCGCGTTGATTACATCTTGCTGTTTACTCTGCCGGAAAATCAACATTATTTACGAGTGCGTCCGGTGAGGCGCGCACTGGACATCGACCGGACGAATTTTGTTACAAATCGTTTCTCCTCGTTGCCATTCCGCTTCTGCAATCCCGGCCGCTCGAGCTCCATTTCCTTCTAAGCGCTCGAATCCTCGTTGCTCGTCTTTGAAATAAAAATGGCCAGAACGAGGAAACGGAAAAACTAACGATCCTCTATTTATTCTGCTCGCAATAACGCAACTTTTAACGGATCGAAACTCAACCGACCATGAAGAAGTTTCAGAAACAGAACTTCCCTCTATTTCTGTTCTTTCTACCACGGCCATTCAAACGCGCGATATCATCGAGTTCTCGCTTGTAAAACTTGGTTCCATCGGATGGAAGTTGAACCGCGAGGAATTTCTACCAAAACGTCGTATATTCGAACAGGATAATTCTTTCGTTCTATACAATGTTGCCAGCGATTTTCTGACTGGATCGCGGATTTTCACGCATTTGTAGAAACTCGTGCAAGGTGCAGAAATGTACGGTAGAATGTTTATTTTGCTTTCATTGTTTTCAATCACGTGGATAAAGATGCGAATTTGCATGGTACACGTGGTCCATCCACGATTGATCTCGCTCTGTTCGTCGTCTTTAAGGACGCTCGTGGACGATCAATAGATAACGTTGTCGATATTTCAAGGTACTCGACGAAAACGCAATTTGTCGATAAATGTTGATAATATGGTATCGACACATATTGACCCTTTTACTTGAGAATCTTGGAATATTGACAATATACAGGGTGGTTGGTAACTGGTGGTACAAGCGGAAAGGGGGTGATTCTACGCGAAAAAAGAAGTCGAAAATATAGAATAAAAATTTTTCGTTCGAGGCTTTGTTTTCGAGAAAATCGACTTTGAATTTTGGCTCGGTACGCGTGCACTTTATCGCGTCTCGTTATAACGGATCTCACTGTAGATCGTTGTCTCGACTGAAAAATAAAAAAAAAATTTTTATTCCATATTTTTGACTTCTTTTTTCGCGTAGAAACACCCCCTTTCCGCTTGTACCACTAGTTACCAACCACCCTATATATCGATATCGAGTTCACTATCGATAGCCCGTGTTTTCGTTTCTTCTGCAACGAAGAATTATCGACGTACTCTTCTCCAAATATTAAATTCACATTTTTAAACTTAAAATTCATACGAGATTCTAAGTGATCAAATATCGAAATTGAAACACGTATAATAAACATTTGCCATTGGAAACTTCGTCTTTTGCAACGGCTGATGGATATGGTGTTTTTGGTTTTTCGGGTTTCGAGCCGATCAATCACGCGAACGTAACACTTTCCGTTGATGTTTCGTTACGTTTCGTTTGATCAGAGCAGATCCGAAAGTTGCAGTCCTCTTCTTTTTCGACTACCAATCGAGTATCCGATAAACTGTGATAACACACAGTATGTTTGGATGTCAATTCGAAATTGCAAATAATTTTTACGCGTTCGCAATCGAGCCTCAACGTGAGCAATTCACGTGCGACGAAACACATGGCGCGCGATCGCTGCAGATCGGATCTCGGGGCGTACGCTTGTCAATCACAGGCAACGATTCCGACCGCTAATTTAAACTCGTTCCCGAGATCTGCGATATTCCGCGTCAAATTGCCTCCATTAAGCGCCGACCGCTCCCTTTTTCTTGGCCGCTCGCTTGGCCACTCAAGGCGCGGCAATTAATTTCTTCTCTCGCGTCCTCCTCCTCTTACCCCGCCAATCGCATACATCCTGCGTTTCGATTCCGCTGCGCTCGGGCGTGACCGGTTTTTCCACGCGACCTTGACCGCCACGCTGTGCACGCGCTTCCTCTTTATCCGCCGATTTTCCACTTCCTTCACGCGGCTATGGAAACTCAATCGCCGCTAAATCGCGCTTCACGCTCGACAGATCCGCTATGATGAAAGTTCAATGCTTGTCAGTCATCGGATGACGTAAGAAGAGTAATCGTGGGTTGAAACAGCGATTAGTGGAAGAACGAGAAAGTTACCTTCGTCCTGTGTCAAGGCCTTTTTCACGGTCTCACTAGTTTCGAAGGTTACCAGCTTTCAAAATGTTCCAGATCTCTGATCGTACGTCTACGAAATAGATTCCTCGGTATTTGAAATGTTTTATGCATCTCGAGGATGATAAAGCCTCTCAAGTTTTCGTAATTATCAAGCTTCTCTTATGAACGTTACCTTAAATCGTGGCGTTCCGACGAATGAAACATCCGCAGACTGCGATGCGTACGCTCATAAAGATGCACAGTCCGTCGCAAAAATAACAGTGGCGACATCGATACAAAAAAGTGTATCCTTCACTGTCGTTGTGTCGTTGTATGGTGGTTGTGTCATTGGGAGCAGAGTCATAACGATCGACGTCAGAGTAGAGTTGGTTGACGCGTCGAAAAATCTGTTTCTGTTGCGTGATAATGCCCCGGCCCGTCATGCAGCGGCCGTAACTGCTTTTCTTGAAAACAAACAACTTAAAATGTTGCCTCACCCACCCTGAGTTCGCCGGATTTAGCTGCGTGTAATTATTTCTCATCTCTGCGGCTTCGAATAACGACGAAGGGGAGACGTTGTGACGGCGGAGTTCAGGACATCCGGAAAGCTGCGACGAACTTTCTCGAAAAAACTACACAAAAAGACGCGCAACGATCGCTCGGTGCATCGGTTGGCCGCGCAGATCGTTGTATCGCCACGAGAGGAATGTGTTTCGAATAAAATGAAACATTTTCCTCGAAACAGTGCCTCTGCTTCGCTATTTTTTCAGAAGTTCCGTTATCCTTGCGATATCTGCATTCGCGATTTTGTTTCTTTCGTTTGATCGCATCGACGTATCGAGCTCGTCGATTCTTCCGAATACGCATCCACCGGAACCATAGTCTAAGGCAGAAGCGTGATTTCCATTGGGAGACGTAACCACGACCGGTTTCGTTGAAGCAGAAAAACCGAAGCCACAGGGTGGAAAGCGATCGCGTCTCGAATTCCACTACTCGAAAAGAACGGTTCGCGGGGTAGTTCTGGTCCGATGCTGGGAAATACACGCAGACATTTAAGCAGTTCTCAAGGCATTTGATCGCACGTGAGAACTCGGCCGCGAAGTAGGGCGATCCGTGTAATCGCCGGACGCTGGTCAAAGAACAACTGTTCCAGAGTGCTCTCGGTGCCGGTGCCAGTCCACCGGGGAACGATAATCACACACACGGTATTAACATGTCGCGTCTTACCGCTGCTAATGCCCTCGCAAAGCTTCCAGCTCCGACTCGTTTAATATTTCCTTTTTCGTTTCAAGCTTCTCACTCCGAATAACGGAAATTTCAGCGACGAAGATAAAATTTTAATCGAAGATAAATTTCGAAGTTCCTTTACGCGGTATGGCAGTGGCACTGCGTTTATACGAACTCGTCGGTAGACGGATAATTACGAAGAGGAAGAATATAAAAAGTCCATTTATCTGGGCTTTTTTCACTTTGATGTCCCTCGATAGTTATATTTGTCGCAGACGGAACTTATTTAGTTCAAAGATATAAGCCGACTGAAGGATTTTTATTTTATGAAATTCTTTTTTACGATTAACCATAGAACGTGAGGTGGATGGGTCGTGATATGTGCGGAAGAAAAACTAGACTATAGTTAACGATATATTTATTAACAAATACTCTCGATGTACACTTCGCGTAGAGCTTGCGATTACAATTAGCGGTCCGCGGTTACAAGTTCGACGTTGAGTGCCGCTACAAATGTACACGCAACTTGAACTTAATATTAGAAACAACCTCAAATCACTTACGATTAAAGTCGTCAATCTTATCCTATCTCTAGCTCGACAGTCGGATCGTAATAAAGTCTTTAAAAATAAAACAGCTCCTCCATTATGCAATCGCTTGACGCTTCTAGATGTCAGTCTTCTTCTTATTCCATATTGACTTAATTCAATTTTGTCGTGACAGCTCTGACAAAGAATAAAGTCGTCCTGAATCTTTCTATCTGCGATCCGTTAAAAATAAACAAGCGTCCATATATTTTTCAGCGGTAGCGTAGACAAACAACGTTTCGTGCAGTGTGTACGGCCAGTGTTCTCGGTGATTTTAACGAACCACCGGCGTAATTAGAAGACGTATTGTTCTGTTTGAATGCGACGGGATTGCGTTCGCGTGACCCGTGACGACCGCGTGCATCGCAGAGCCTTTTGCCTGGTCTGCGTGAAAACTGAGGCCGACGCGCGTTCCCGCTGGAAAATGCTGGCCGACAATGGCCAACGGAACAGCTAATTAGATCGGAAGATTGCTCTTTTCCCGGCATAGAATTGCAGATAAGAGGCAGATTGGCTTTCGCGAACAAGGAAGCGTCGGTTCTTTGCATGATATCCTTACCACGCGATGCCTGGTTTTTGCAATTCTATGTGTTCTCAGACTTCCAACTGACTCTCTTAAGTTTATACAGCCTTAGATTCTGAAACTTTTCGACTTCTTAAATTCTCCGACTCTGTGTGGCACTCCGACATTCTCTTTTACAGTTACATCGTTCATTCCAGTTCAGACTCTGTAACTGCCTCTGACTTACGAGCTGTCGATCCGCCGCATTTCCACGCACAGTACACTCTGGTCGGCTATCCGGTCTCGTTTTAACCGATCACATTCTTGTCGAGACGAAACTTCGATCGACCAGCTCAGCAGGAAAATCGTCGACATTCGTCGATTTCGCGATCGTTACTTTTAGTCGGAGGATTAATGCAGTTTTTTGATGACGAAAGGACATCGGGGCCTTTCTTTTGGAATGTTCGGGAAGGTCCCCGATACTTTAGTCCAGACTTTTTATTATAGCTGTACTTAAATAATAAAACTGAGAAATAGTTGTTTATGATTTAATCCGAGTATGGGTGCCCGAGATTTGTGACAGTGGGCTTGGGCTCGAAGTGACATAACGGGTCGCCGAACGTAGCCACGATCACGTGACAGAATATGGAATAATTAAATAGCTCTCCTTAAAAACAAAGATTGACCCGACGGGTACAGAGAGGTACGAAGAGGAGTATATAAGGGCAGTTCCACTTGGACTGAGATTCAGTCAGATAAGCTCTGCTTGTACTGTGGACAAGCACGTTGAGTCACACCAGAATCGTGTATCGCATCGCATTCATCATCCCGTTGACCGTGAATTCGTTATCGAACCTAACTTCATTTGTCATCGACATCTGGATCATCCAATCGCCGTTATTACTTGTCACACTCTGTAATAATCACATTTGTATCAGTAAATATCATCTATAGTACATCGCAACGATGGCCAATTCACGCGAAGACTCATTATACGCCCAAAACTCTAATGATAACCCGACGTATGTATAATATTTTAATATAGAATAATAATATAGAATATTGTTACATTCGTTATGATACTATATTATGGTATGTTACATTACATACATTCTACATCACATATAGTACTTTATGGTATATTTATATGTCGGAGATGAAAGGACATGGGGGCTTCCCTTTTGGAATGTTGGAAAAACCCTAATACCCTAGTCCAGATTTTTACTATAGCTACACTTGAGTAATAAAACTAAGAAATAGTTTTAATGTTCTAATTTGATTTTACGACGATGGGCTTGGGCTGTAAGTGCCATAACGGGTCACTGAACGTAGCCACGGTCACGGGAGGGACGTGTACCTGACAGAGGTATGGAATAATTATATAGCTCTCCTTAAAAACAAAGATCGACCCGAGAGGTGGGGAGAAGAATATATAAGGGCAGTTCCACTTGGACTGCAAGTTAGTTCATTCAGGTAAGTTTTACTTGTACGTGGAGTCATGCGTGTATCACATCGCATTCGTCATCCCGATGACCGTGGATTCGTTGTCGAACCTGAATTCGTTGTCATCGACGTCCCGACCATCCGATCGCCGCTATTGCTAGTAGCCTCTTGTAGTAACCACATTTGTACCAATAAATATCAGCTATAACCGCGATGGTAAATTCGAGCGAAGGTTCGTCAAACGCCCAAAATTCCAACCTTAGCCCGACATATATATATTATACAATGCAACTATAATGTATATATACGTATGTAAATCGTACCTTTCTGTATATAGTAACATTATGAATATAACTTATACCTTTTTTACATGTACATTTATATACAAGGAGATCCTACTACATTCAGATTCTCGTATTATCAGATACTTAGAACAGGGGATCCGAACCAGGAGGAAATTCCTCACAAAGCAGAAATTTCTCGACTTTAAGGGGGATTCGCGGTTTTATCGTGTAGTATACTTATATTACTAGTCAATCACGACTTGCTTGTTCACATACGTAGGATAGGATCCCGAATGACTGACCAGAAACATCTTTGACGTAAATAAGAATACTATTTGACGAAATATAATATTTATGCTCCTACTTATCCACTAATCGTCGTACGTTTCACATTTATTCTTTGGTATTTGATACCCGATCGATGCAAAATTCCAACATTTATGTACACGCGTTGTATGCACCATGCGTCTCTACACATAGACACATATTGCGTTATTCATGCATGTATATATACATACTGGCGTAAGATAGAAGTTAAAAGACGAAAGACGATAGCGGTGATTACTATGGTCGCGATCGGTTGTTGCCTCGTAATTATACATCGGTGGATCACCGTGCTTCTCGTTTCTTTTATAGCATTTGTGCACTTTATATAACGGAACTCGTCGTGAGTGCAGAGAAAGAGAGTTTTTGTTGTAATTAATGAACAAGGAAGATCACAGTGTGCCATTTGTAGTAAAACTTGGTCGAATGATTCGATGAAATTACGAAGGATAAAACGACATTTGCAAAATATTTAACGTAATAACAAAAACAAAAGCTTTTTTGAACCTGTTGTGGTAACCTCCACTCAAAAACGGATTAGGCTACATTCAACAGAAGTATTCATCGGATCGGACCAAAAAGGTGATGGAAGCTTCGTATATCGTAGCTTAGAATTTGAAACCGTGAGATATGAAACGTTTGGATTTTCGGTTCTACGATTTTCAGGCTATCGTGTTAAAAAATTCTCGGTATCTCAAACTCGAGTGCTGAGAATCTGTAATCAAGAACCTCTCTGAGAATACTCTGAAATCGTCAAATTCTTAGTCCCGCCATAGTTCAAACTTTCTCAGATTGCTAGCTTCAATCGAACATCCAGCTGCCAAACCTCAGACATTCTCTCGACTATTATCCATCGAACGTTAAATCGTAGGGCGCTCCAAGTCTGAGCGTATCGCGTTCACGGGTCCGTATATCAATCGACACCACACCTTTCCTCCCCATGCGGCTAGGAATTTAATCTTTGGTGCCGTTACTCGGCGGCGCGTTAAAACGCCCCGCGTAACTGGCCGTTACCGGCCAATCGGCCGATCCGTGCATCTCGACAATTGCTCCGACTAAGCAGCCGCTGACAAGCAAACCCGGAAGCGTGTCTCGATTAGGGTCGGCTCTCCGCGTGCCCTCCATACCCTTCGCTATACCACAACTTCCTTCTCTTTCTCTTTTTCTTTTTTTTCAGAAGCGTTTATTTCCCAAAATTCAATATTCCATAGCTTTTTCTATTATTCTTCGATGCATTTGTCGCCCCAAATTTTGGCAACGTATGACATAACATAACAATATCACGTAATAACACAGAATATCAAACGCCGACAGTTGACCGAAAGCGTAATAAATCTAACAGCTGCGGTATGCGCGCTCGTAGCTGTATACTTTAATTAATTTATGCTCGATCGACAATACCGTAGGATCTTCCGCGAGTAGAAGCACTGGTACAAATGTGATTTATTAGGCAGAAAGGTAGAGGCGTGTATCTATGAAACACAGGATAAAAAGAAAATGCGGTGTCTATTCGAGCTGCGTTCGTTCGCGTTCTTCGCGAAAATCTGTCGACCGCTTCTTCCGCCTATTTATCTCTCGCCAACTGCGCTATAAAAGAGCGTTTCGTGCGAATCAAACGTATATCACCTATTCTACGATTATCTTATCAATGATCTATCGCTCGTATTAACAACTTGTATTTAATTATTTATCGCTTAATCGCATTATACGTGTTATAGATGTGACTGTATCGTTGTAATCGTATTAAAACGAAACGAAAGGAGTGAGGCGTCGGCCAGAGGAGAACAGGTGAAGCGAAGTTTCGAGTACTTCGCGGCGTGACCACAGCCAGTTCGAAGACGTGCTCGTGACCCCATGACGGCCCCCATAGCCGCGCCATGGAAAACACGCGTATCCTTTGCCGGGTGGGGAGGCGGCCGGTTCCTCCGCCACGTACGTTGCCTCCATTACTTCGATATTATTATACCCGAGGCCTTATATCTCGCGGCGAGATGTTCCTTTTGCAAGAGCGCATCCGGTGCAGGAGTCTTGCGATTCTAGCCGCTCGTTTTCTGCTTAATTTCTTCCCCCTCGTCTTATTTTCTCTGTTCATTTTAACCGTTTTTATTTGGCTCACGGATATCGACGACCGTCGTTCGACCAGCACGTGGACACGCATGCAAATTGACGCCGCTTGTCCGCAATTATCGTTCATTAATATTCCAGCGGATAGCGGCGCACGTTTGCTATCGATGCTGTAGCGAAGATCAGAGGAATTCCTTCCTGCCAGGTTGCTCCTTCCTCGTTCAGTCCTTGCGATTTTATTGGCTGTCTCGCCTAAAGATTTCTCTTACGTGGCGCGTAATGGAGCGCAACGTGACGGAATATTTGAGATTTTTCTCCATAAAAGCGATCGCATCGTACGTTGCAAACGGTTGTCGAACGTTGAAAATCTCTCAGTATTTGTCGTATTTCTCGAAACGCAATTTTCCATCGTATTTTCTAACGTTGAGCCTCGAAACCGTGTTTTTCCCCTGTTCTTTAATCGGTCGGATCATTCCTTAATCGGAAACTGCACGGCAAATCCATTCCATTTAAATCAGTTTTAATTTCTACGTATGTGAATATCATATTAACTCATTAAGAACGAACCAATCGCTTATCGTAACAATTACATCAATTTCTTTACACGTATTTCATAAAATCGTAATCCACGTGTCTTTTACTCTTCTACCTCGGTTACGGGAGACGATAATTCACCGTAACGTAACATCCGTTGATATTCTATATCGTTCAATTTACCCATTGCGAGAACAATTTCACTTAACATATCCAGACACGATCGATGGTTTCTCGGAATTCCTTGTCGAAGAAATAACGCGCAGGAAATATACTTGACTTTATAATTATCCACAGCACGCTATACGTCAGGCATTAGGAATTCGAGCGACGAATTTGTCACGTAAAATTAATGATAAAAGAGGAGTAGCCGAGCAGTAACTTAACTTGACCGTGCTTTTAGAATTTTTTAGGCCTTTATTCACGAAAATAATTAAGTATAATATTACAATGAAGGAAATTATATGCCTGCTTTGCGGACTTGAGAGCGGCGTTCGACAGGCTAAACAGAGAGAAACTGGTGGAGAAAATAAGGAAAATGGGGATTAGCGAAAAACTAATCCGAAGGATCAGAGAAATATACGAAGAAACAAGGAACGTAGTGAGTGTCAAGAACCACAATACAAGAGAATTTTGGACTGTGAGGAGGGTCAGACAAGGGTGCCCGTTGGGCCCGACGTTATTCAATACAACGAAGTAGCAAAGTTAAAATAGTTGCTCAAACCACGGCCAAACTATACGCAAGACTCAAGACTAGTCTCGTGGTCGAATGCTTGCACTTTTTACATGTTGCGTTTGTAGGTATTGGAGGGACAAGGAGAGGATGATCCTGATTACCCTACGTAATGGGGAAAGTATAATGTTGGACCATGTGCAAAGGCCGTTTTTTTTTTATTTACAATCAATTCTCGTTGAGAATTTTAAGTAACTTCATTTGGCGTGGTACAATAGCTTGGTTTATAATAATTTATATTGTGTTGATTCTAGTTGAATCTAATGTTACAATCTAAAGGGTATTTTCTTTTTAGTCTGCGGATCTGGTCCGTCGTGTCAAGTAGTTGGGTGACGAATGGGTTGTGGTGGTTGTTGACTCTTGTGCAAAGATCATATCAAAACCTAACGGTTCGCTGTCAGGTAGTACGGAATGGCGTGGATTTGGGTATGGTCATTGTCACAAATTCCTCGGTGAACATGTTAACGCAACAAACGACACGAAATTAATAATATTCTAGCGACAGGAGCTTTTTATCCAAGTTTCTTCGTTTCTCGACGCGCGCTGGCTTCGTTCCTGCAGTACGAAGTCGCGCTTATCCGCGCGGTTAGGTTCGTCGAGCGATATCGGTGCCTCTAATCTGTTCATTAGTCCTAATATACCGACCGGCAGCCACCCACACTCCATCAGATATTAGCAACAGTGTCATTTGGGGCCTCGTTTTACGAGCTCTGGCACTCGAGGGCTCGGAAGACGTCTCGATCCGGCCCGTTCACGGTCGTTCGATTACCGGTTTCCGGATTGGGACTCGTTCACCGCTAATTAACGCCTTTACGACCGGCTGCCGTTTACACGACGATCTATATTTCATCTCGTTAATACCGATGTGCTCGGCCAGCCTCTTTTTCCTCGTTTTTCTGCGCCTCGCCCCTTTGCTCTTTTGTTCGCCATCCGATTTTCGTCGATCTCTTAATCACGCAGTAAACCGATGGAGCGTTAAACGATGTTTCACGCCGTTCGACGAATCCATTAGGATCTTCGAGATCTTTGTTGGAACAGTTTTCAGGTGGATGGAAATGTTGAAAGGATTTATGTTCGTTGGTCGTTTAATGCGCTTTGCTTGTTCAGATTTCGATTCTTGCGACGTTCCGAGGGTTTGTCGATTTTTATCGGCCTCTTGGGGTTGTTGTTCTTCTAGCTGTGTGTAAATTTTGTTTGTTAGAAGAATTCCGTAGGAATTAGTCATTTTCGAAGCTTATGAAGAACGATTTGTAAGGGAGTGCTAATTAGGACAATTTAGCTTTTCCTATTCAGTTTCTCATGATTGGTTGTTCTATATACCATAGGATATATACAGGGTGGTTGGTAACTGGTGGTACAAGCGGAAAGGGGGTGATTCTACGCGAAAAAACAAGTCGAAAATATAGAATAAAAAATTTTTTTTTCTTTTTTAAATTTTTTCATCGAGACAACGATCTACAGTGAGATCCGTTATAACGAGACGCGATAAAGTGCACGCGTGCCGAGCGAAAATTCAAAGTCGATTTTCTCGAAAACAAAGCCTCGAACGAAAACTTTTTATTCTATATTTTCGACTTCTTTTTACGCGTAGAATCACCCCCTTTCCGCTTGTACCACCAGTTACCAACCACCCTGTATAACAAGGTGGCTATGGCTAATAGAATGAGCATATTCTCCTCGGACCTATATGACCCAAAGTGGATGTTCTTCTGCTCATTTCTGACCCAGTCACGTTTTGCTATTACCGAAAAGTTTCCTAAGTGCAAAAAGGAAAGAAACACGAAAGAATCGTTATTATTACATAGGAATATCTCTGTTCCAATGTTACACCAAAGGTTTCCTAAAAATATCTTCTCGTTCGTTGAAGCAACAACGAGACTGGAATATAAAAATTCGAGTAACCCTGCAGGGTTACGATATATAAATAGTTTGTCTTTTAGTATTCCATACGGTCCCGTTACCTTTCGTATATCGCACGCGTCTTATAAATAAAGCATTCCGAAAAACCAGATACTTGAAGAGGTACAACGGCGAAGAAGCAGAAAAAGCGAGCAGAACAGCGAGGAGAATTTTAAGAGCGAGCAGTCTTGACTCGATCGAGGAAAAAGCAAAAGACCCTTAAAGAAGATTCAAGGCACGCTTAACGCAACCCAAATCGAGTTTCCAAGTCCAGGTTCCCTCAAATTTCTCTCCATTCCCGTACCAAAGGTCCGACACGCGTATTACCTGACACCGATTTTACGACTTTCCCGTGTTCCCACCACCGATCGCTACTAATCGAAGCAATGGGTTCGAAAATTCCCCTGTCTGGCTCAAAGGGATGACGATAAGGGGAAGAAGGTAGATGGCCGGGTCGTGGAACTGGCCAATCAAGTCGGTGATTTTATCTCTGGATCGCTGGCAATCGTCGCTACGTAATTGGATATAGGATCGTATGGATGGTATAATCGGTTTCCCTGGGGGAGCGGAGAGAACGCATCAACCCCCTTCGAAGCAAACCTTCGGAATGTAATTAGTCAGGGGAGCGGGCCAGGCGCAATCTTGGCCGGCGATCTGCAGCTAACGTCAGGTGGAGCCGGACCGCCCGTTCTGCGATTTCTCGAGATCCCAGGGATTGCACAGCCGGGTGGCTCGCGAATAATTAAAACCGATCGACAGCCAGGTGCTGTCTTCCCTCTTTCTTCTTCTTTCCCATTTTCTTCCTTCTCTCGCCGAAACAGTTTTTGATAAAGAGGTTTCGTGTCTCGTTGACGACCGTTCAAAACGACAGGGGTGTGCATCGTTTGGAACACGTTACGCGATCTTTGCAGTTTGGCTTTGCCGCTCTCGTCCGATGGAAATTTTTATTTTATTTGGCCGTTACGCGTTACTCGAGGTGGGATGTTTTTGAAATATTTGGATTTCTTTAGTCGACGTTTGCGACACTGTATAGCGTAAAAGAATGAACATGGTGGAATTCCATTTGTACGAACTTGTCAGGAGGCAAGTACTTTCTGTAATTGGCGTTCATACGAGTCTGAGAAGCTACATCGACCAAGTCGCAAATTTATTTATCGCAAGGGAAATTAAAAAAGGTCGTGTTTCTAATTGTCAATCTTCTATAGATTTTGGTTTATAAGGTTGATCAGCGTATGAGGTTGATTCAGGCTTCTGGACAACTCAGAGTACGTTAATTCCCGCGAAGTAAAATTTCATTTATTCTATGAACTTGTTGAACGAGTAATATAATTCATATACTTTTTTGGAATTCACGTTTAAATGCGTATGTGGTGGATCCAACGAGCGAAAGTTCGTTGAATCCGGTATTTACCGGAACTTTCTGCCTCGAACAAACGGAATTTTAGCGAGAGCTAATTATCGTAAAGGATAAAATTATCGTTGAATTGTATCAGCGAGTATCGCTGAGTGGCGGTCGTTTCCTTCATTAACTCCGGGCGGAATCGACGGATCTCGAAATTTATGCGACGAGTGAAGCAACACGACACTGTATGAAGAAAACCATTACTGAAACCGTCAAGGCGATAGCTCCATCCTGTATGCTAATAACATCATCCATCTTCGAGTAACGCATAACAGTTTATACGCGGTCGGCGTAAAAGCTGGCTTTAATTAGCCAACTTCCAATCACCTTGCGTCGTGTCGCGTAGTTCGATCAGCTCGCGAGCAAAAACTGGCCCGAATGACAGACACGAACGCGGTCAGTGATTAACCTCGAACGAGATAATGGGAATCGACCGAATGAATCGGTTCTTCGGAAATTAACGATCGTGTTCCACTTTCCAATCGAAGAAACGTTCCTTGCATTTTCATATTTATTAACCTTTGCATTAATATTTATTCCCGCCAACTATCCTCCGTTTCAGCCCTTTCACTCTCGAGACCGTACGCCGTAAAATGTAAATCGACGAGATCTGTAATTGTCACGGCGAGCCGAGGGTAATCCATAAATTCGAAGCGCAAATTTACATTGCGACGTGTAATAAGGAAAAAGCGACGCGACTTTTAAATGGGAAGACGACTTATGAACCACCGTGTGTATAAATATTGTATCGTTGTATCAGTTCCTCGTTGCTAAAGTATGGAAACGTCGAAATAGCGGAAAAGCACGCGAGTATTGGTTCGATGGCGAAACCAGCGCGGACCGACCGCAGCCGAAAGCTGGAAGATACGGCGAACGTTCGATGGTTGAAGAAAATTCGACAACTTGTACGCTGCAACCTAACTGAGACTTAACCCAAAGCTAACCTCCGGTACAAGCACGTTAAATAAGAGAAAACAAGGAGAAGAATGGTCCGTGTTAGCTTCGGTGCTGCGCGTTCGGTGGCGACTTGACCCCGGGATTCCACGCGAGTCTTCACGGGTTCTCGTGACTTCTTTCTCCTCCTGTTATTCAAATGGGATCCCGAAGGAAAGAAAGAAAGGGCAGATCGCGGAGGGAAGCACGTTATCGGGTCTGTCCAATCGCCGGTGTATATCTAATGGGTCCGTGAAGTCCCATCCGTTTCCTCCACCTTGTCATACGATGGCTGTTGGCACGGCCGATTCACCTGACCACCGAACCGATCCGATGCTTTATTCGCGCCGCCGATATCCGACCAACGAGCAATTAACATCCACCACGGGCTTACGTTCGATCGACGTTCCTTGGGGCATTTGCGAAAATTATGCCGCAGATTATAACCGTCCGCCATATTAAACCGAGCTTTTGCAGTCTCTCGAGGTTTGCTAACCCGCTGGAACACGGTCTTTTCGGATTTAATTGGATATCGCTGGAAATTGCCGATTTTCTCTTTACTTTTTTATTTAGGCCATCTTTATATCTGACTTGCGGGATTTTCGAGAAGCTTCAACTTTTACAAAAACCTTGTACGAGTCGATACGACGTCGCTGTTCCACGTTGACGTGGAATTTCGTCGATTCTTCGTGCGAGATCGCAGACAGAAATACAGCCATTTCCCGCGCGCTTCTTCCTCCTTAAAAATCTACGATTCGACTTTTAGCGATAACCTACAACGTCACGCCGTCTTAATTCCAAATAATCGGCAGAAAAATCTTTGGAATCTTTTGGAAAACCTACGCAATTTTCGCAATTTTGTTCGCGATTTGCTTCGAGAAGAAGCGCCTTGAGAAGAATCGAAGTACTCGGAATTATTAGATTCAAATTCTATTCAAAGTCTATTCGAGTTATTACGAGTCCTCTGTTCTAGTTCGTCGCTCGAGGAACGACCGTTGTAGCTTTTAGCGAACAATTTTCATCGGATTGTTTCTGCCGGCGAATATTCATGGCTCTAGCCGGGCGACCCGCGCACTAAACGGTGTACGGGAGTATTGTCGGGTTTTTTCAGCACCGGGAGACCGGTTTCATTGGTAGGTACGCACGTGCAGCATGCCTCGGTTCACGGTTGTTCGTCATGTACCACGCCTAGCCTATGAGGAAAGGAGCACGAGTTCTAGACCGGCGGCGAGATAGTATCGCTGGCATGGATAGAGAGTCCAGGACTCCTAGGAGTCTGGCTTTAATGGCCCGCGGCTATGATCGCCAGGAGATCGCCTCGACACGCTCGATTTCCTCGCGATTTCTCGCGAGTACGTTCTTAAGCAATCCGAAAAAAAACGTCCTGTCTATTTTTCACTTTGCTATATGTCGATAGGAATTCGAAGAAATAAATTTCTTTCTGCTTTTCGAGTAAAACTTTAGATACATGTGTATATCGTAGATTTTTTTCGAGATTTAATTAAAATTCATTGCGGGTGTTATTTCCAACGATGGAAACGTACGTGTTTTAGAAACTAAATTCATCAATTTCGGTTCTATCGTTATTCCGACTTTGTTATCTAGTCGCGCGAAAAAAGAAAGGAAAAAAGACTAAAAAGAAAGGAGCGATTTACATTGGTAAATGTACCTGCTTAGTATTAGATGTTTCGAACTTGATTCAAATTTGTTTTAGACGTCGTTTCCTACTATCGAGCTTATAGCATCGAGTGCAGCAGCCAGATCGATCCACTCCGCTGTTCGTGAAGTTTTCAATTTTACCATCTAATTACGCGGATAACGTCTAACTTTTGAAACAAACAAGCGATTTGTATTCATCAATTTATTTGTCGCAAGCGGCTGACACGAATAATCGTGAGTTTCGAAGCAAATATTTGAGAACTTTGCATCGCGTTCCTTTACGTTCTAATTTATCGACTCTAAGAATATAGCTCGTACATGGAAGGCAAGTTGATCGACTCTGCTTAGTTTCTCAAAAATTAAATATCCATTAAATATATACGAAATGCGCGTTCTTTTAATTTTACACGCACAGTTTCTTCGTTTCGAAATGTGCGATTTATCGCGATAGAGATAGAAATTGAAGCGCCTTTGGTGCGCAGAATAGTTCGAGTCTATTCGTCACGTGGCCAGAGTATACGCGAGGTTTTCTTGCGACGATTTTCCAGGTCGTTGGGAGGTGCCCGATCGAAAACACCTTTCTCCGCTTCCCTTGCCTCTTCCTTTTCGTCCCGCTCTTCCCTTGACAATTTCGCAAACTTCGATCGAACCGATTCTTCTTTTTTTTTTTTCTTTCACCTTTGCGAAGCTGCGCCCTTCTATCGTCTCGAGCGGAAGATTTTTCCCATTACGAAAACGAATATTCACCGAAGGAGACGACTTGCTATTTTTTTTTAGGCTGTGGATCAAAAAGAAGCGACATTGAAATTTGCCTTGCCTGCTAAGCACCAGAACGAGTAACTTATTAATTAGTAATTTATTTATTTTTATCTTATACATTTCGTGCGTTTTTGCTTCTTCGAATTTCCCCTAAATAAATAAAAATTATATGTACGATCAAGAATTCTGAAATATGAACAGTAGAAATGTTTCAAAATCCTGACTCACCGAGGAACGTCGAAATTCATCGTTTAAAAATTTATCTTATCGATAATTCCTATAGAAGAAACGTAAAAGATAATCGGATGCTTCGATCGTACCTGTCACCTCGCCTCAACCTTCTATCCACGCGAGAAAAAGAAACGAAATTTATTTCTTGATCGTACGTCGATCAATTCCAATCAAAGATCTCGGCTCGTAACCGTTAGCGTATAGCTTGACCATAATTTGTCCCAAAGCAGGAACGCGTATCGATACGTCGAGGTGTAATCGATCGTGGCCCCAATCCGATAAGTCATCCACGATTATCGATCGGTGGCAACGATCGATCGGCTGTCTCGCGGACGATCGATCACGATCTTGAATTTTTAAACATTAGTATCTTTTCCGTAATCAACTAACGTGGATGGTGTGGGTTTTCTGTTCCAGCAAAAGGTGAAATTCTGGTTCGCTACGGGCGGCGCCGGATTTTGCATCAGCAGGGCGCTCGCGATGAAAATGACTCCCGTTGCTGGGTAAGTTTCTATAGTTTTACCTAGAAATATACTTCATCAAAAATATTCTCCAATCTTCCGTTTGTTACGATCGATGTCACTTGCCAATTCCTCGAACGTGTTTTACTTGTCGATTCACGTCGCGTTATCGAACAGAGAAAAAAGAAATTCGAGAGACTCAGGATTCCTATTTTTATACGAGAGAGTGTTACACAGTTCTCTCGATTTTTCGAATTCTTAAAACTTGCACGACCTTCGATTCTGTCGCGTTTCCCTTTGAGTTTACGTTGCCGAAGCATTCATAACGCACCTCCACTTTTTCTCGCCGTTCCGCAAACTGCTGTTTAATTTCGCAATGATCTCGCGACTTGTACTCTTTGTAATTGCTACATCGTAATTACCGCTGGTCAAAGTTACGTGACGGCAATTGCGAAAGCGTTGAAAGAAGTGCGCAGAGGAGTACACGCTGTGAGAATTATCGACGAGACGGCAGGAAAAATTCAAAATCCGCTATCTATCGCCATCGCGATGACACACTATGTACGCTGTCGGTCATAAATATTAGCGCACCTACTCCTTTTGATCCAACGAATTTTACTTTACTTGGTATTCCATGTTACAAGACACGCGCGAGATACCAATGAATTTACAGATTAACGACGAAATAACGAAAAAACAGAAGCAGTGGAAATACAGCAATTTCCATTAGAATTTCTATTATTGTTCGGTTTAGGTTAACGTCGCGACGTGTCTAAATATTTATGGCGATGTATCTGCGTATCAGAGTATTTTATTCCATCGATTCTTTCCAACGAGATATTTATTTCTTTCGCCAATCGCAGACGAGACAGCAGCTCGTTGTCTCGAGTCTGATTCGCGAAGTAGAGAGGAATCGAAGGCAAACAACGGGGCAGTGTTAGCCGCCGGTAAATAATGATTGACGAGGGTCCGTGACATAAACGTCGTCAGAGTTGAGCTCGAATTGCTTCTCGAGACGAACTTATTGATAATAACGCGGATAGCCGCGCGACGTCGCGATCAACCATTCGGATTGCTCGTCGTTGCCCGCTTAAGTGGAATGACTCGTAGCGGTTTCGAGACTCTGTAGTTTGACGGATCGAATCGTTTCAGAAATCACGGATAATCGATGCGCTTCGCCCCTCATTTTCCTCTGTGTCAGATTTCTTTCACCTGCACGTCGGAGTACTTTACGCTCGTTTCGATCGACGAGCACGTTTCATCGTACGATGACGAAAGATACGTTCCTTCGAGATGGTTTAGATGGAAAAGAGGAAGTTTCGATGGTGGAAAAATTTCTTTCGTCGATTTGCAGTTGAGGGAACTTGGCGCGTGGTGCAGGAGGAGTTGGCGATTTATTGATCGGACACGTGTCGCGATGGCACGATTAAGGTAGTCTGGGACAACCGCGGACTATGGCGGCTTTGTTTGCAGCGATGTGACATTCGTCGCTTCTCTGTTTACTCGATTACATTCTCAAAACGTTCGTTCTTCGCGTATGTTCCATTCGTTCGCGTGTAACCCCAGCCTACTTCTTTATCTCGTGCTTACACTTTCGATCGTTCGTTTATACTTCGAATTTGCTTACTTGCCAGTTTCTTTAGATTCTCGATCGATTCGTTGAATTCTTCACTCGCTCGTGTAGCTTTCAACCCGTTAATTGCGTTTTACCCGTATTGCGTTAAGAATACAAAAAGATATAGCGTCAGAACTACAAAGAAACATATTTGTGGCAAACATCGAGGAATATATTTGTATCGATATGAAGAAGCGATTTTGCTAAAACAAAAGTCGTACATCTTTGAACGATCAGTGTGAGAAAAATTATACATTAAGGGGTTAAAAAACCTACCCAGTGTCCATTAACGGCCAAACAATCAAGCACACGTCAATCGACAAACCGGAACGCCAAAGAAACGCAATCTCTGCAGACCTCGTGTGGCG
Organism: Bombus bifarius; assembly: GCF_011952205.1. NCBI lineage: Eukaryota > Metazoa > Arthropoda > Insecta > Hymenoptera > Apidae > Bombus > Bombus bifarius. The sequence goes on from NW_022884484.1 coordinate 20,124, forward strand.
TTTTTTCCAGCGTTTCTATAGATGATATTCCCCCGGTTCCAATATCCTCCTCCCACAGAAGAACGGAGGAAGAAGAGACATTCGGATAGACGGACGTGCAGGTAGGAGGAAGAAAATCGAAGCGGCAGACGAATGAAACTGGCAAAAAGCCCGGCACCTGGGAGGGCTTTCGAATCGCTGCGATCTTCCCTGGCCGCGTTTCCCTCTTCTTGTCCACGTAGCATACACGGTCCTGGCATTATCCTGCCTCCTGTACACTGGTTCCCTTCGTGTTGCAACACGTCCGCACAGAAGGCGGAGTAGAGAAGCGGAGGAGGAGGAGGAGGAGAGAGAACGGTGCAAGTGCATCGAACCGCTTTCTCATTCAGGGACGTTGCCACTGTTCTCTGCCTCTCTTTTCTTCTCCCCCTTTCTCTCTCGTTTTCTCCTTTCTTTCTTATTTCTTCGCCGGTTGTCTCAGTCACCGATCCAAGACCCTTCGATGTACCAATTCTCCGTTCTTTTCCACCTCTTTTTCACAACGTTGATATGTTTCGTTCCACGCGTCCAACGAGAAGGTCCGAATCGTCGATAGTCGAATCTCCTTCTGTCACTACATCGCATCTCCGTTTTTCATGGAAATGGGAGATTTCGTGTTTCGCGTTTACCAGGATCGGGATTACCAGCGCACTCGATGTTCCTCTTCTTTTCTCTTACTCGTCGGTATGGATGGATAGAGAATTTCATCTCTCGGCACCAGCGGAACTCTCGTCGTCCTAATTTCCTTTTTTCCTTCCTATCAACCAGGGAATGAGATTGTTCGCTTCTGCGAAGGAAGGGGCGAAATACCTTTTAGAGCTCTATTCGTTGCTCTATTCGTCTTTTCTTTTCTTTCGAGAAAGGGATATGATATTTCGTAGAGCTTTCGCCGCGCTAATTTTATTTCCTCTTTGTCGAAGAAGGCACGAACACGCTCCTCTCTGAACAGAGTTACAAGTTTCGGAAATCTTCTCCCGCTGGTTCGCTAGGAAACGATAAAGGGAGGGCATATGCGTTTTAAAGAGGTTCAATTGGTTGAAAAATGTTGGAAATCGCTCGACGCATTGTACCCGGTTAAAGCTGACTCGGTACGCAGCAAGAAACTAACACGGCTCTAAGGTATTTTCAAGCGTATAACCGACTGTTATTTACGACGTTCGGCAGTCGTAACGGTGCATCGAGCCTCCTAACTGTCGATAATTTTCCATTAACGTCCGTGCCATCCTCGTTTCGTTAATAGCCGAACAAATCACCTTTACGGGTTCTTCGAACAACCACCATCGCGGCTACTTCCTTCGCGCGTTTCTTCCCTTCAACAATGTCACCGCGAAAAGTATTCTCTTCTATTCTACCGCCACGTTACTTAAAAACCAACCATTCTAATTAATTTTCTTTCAAGTATCGTGCATCGAATTGCATCGTTAATTGCATCGGATGTCGTTCTCCAGATGGCAGGCAATTAGTCTCGCAGTTTCATTTTCTGTTAACGTTACTGTTCGTTTCATAAGACGCGTCCCCGTCTTCTGTGTTTCTCGGAAATCAGAAAGATCTCGATATAATTGTTTCACGATGGTTATCCATTTTAACAGTATATTATCATTATCGAGGTATTATCATTTCATGCAAAGTAACGGCCAAGTCCTTGCGCGTTCCGGCTCTTAACATTAACCGCGAAAAAACTCGCTGCGCCGACATTATCGTTAATGCGCCGACAAAACGATCGAGAGCGTTAAAATAACTGCACGAATAACGAAAGAATATAATCTCGATAATCAGTCGTGACGATAATTGGTCCCGAGAGCTAATTATTAAAATTACGTTTCAAACTTGCTCTCTGAAATCTCCATCACGAGCATCGCAGAGGATCGGAGCTACCAGCGTTGCCGTAAGTAGATTGTGGATTTTTAAGCAAACTCATATTATTTCAGAATGTAATTAAAAATGTAGAACGTCGGTAGAAAATTGTTTTATCTGCCAAACGTCGTATAAAGCGCTATAATTTGGACATTTTACGCATTATGCGCATTCTGTGCAATCTTGGACAAATTTCCTACGCAAATCAAAGTCGAGTTTGGTCACGAGTGTCAAAATTTCATTCGATTCGATTTGATTTTTCTGAACCCTCGCAAAGTCGCGAAATTATTATTAATATGAAAAGAAAGAAAAGAAGATACAGGAAGAAGAACGGAAGAACGAAATTTACGAGTGGTTCGGTTTGAATTCTGTCGATCGAAAGAAGATCGATCGATTCTGCGAAGATGTCGCGATAAAGAAGGAATCTCGGTGATTTTTCGCTTTTATTGGCCGTCCGTCCGAGTCGTCCACTGGTTCAGCTGGATCTCGCGGAGATGGGTCTTAATTAACGACGAACGTGCGTTCACAATGGGCCTGCACAAGCTGATTGCCACCCACGTGCACGCACGCACCCGCGGCAACTCGATTCTGTGTTTCGTATTCGTTCTGCTACCGCTTCTTGCGAATGTCGGCTTATTTTCGTCAAGATGCAACTTAATTAAGAAATCTTGGTGACATTGCAACTTTTCATTCTCGTAGTATCAAAATGTTTCATATGTTTGGTTGTCCGGAAAGTGTCTTTCTTTCGCAAACGTGTTTTTTACAACGGTGCACCTTCGTACAAACGTGAAACCAAGTCTGTGAAATGTCGCGGTGTTTATTCCAACAGAACAAAATGGATCGTATGTAATTTGACAAAACAATATAAAACAAGAAACATCGTGCGTCTATTATTTCCTCATAAAACGAAAGAAGCCAGCAAGAAGAAGGTATTTTCGCCAGAATTAACGTTGATTTTTATTTAGATAAAGACATAATGATATAGATCTATCTACTTTAACTTTAATAATATCATCTGATATTATTAAACCTAATACTTGAATCTAATTAATTAGCACGTAAACGATACGATACAGGCAACGATCTTGCGAACATCTTTTGTAACCACCGTAAATTCCCATATTATGTGTATTCGATGCATTTTTCAACTTTCCATAAATGTACGAGCGTTCGCACTTTGCGTATCACTGTTGCGATTGGTATTAAACATTTCACGTCGGTGGAGCAGAGAAATACTCGCGAGCGACTGTTAATTTGAACGAATACGAATTAAATTGGTTGGCAAACGACTTAGATTTACCATCGGGTTATAACAAGATTCTAACGAGATATAATAAATATCGTTGTTACGATTGACATCAAAATTTCACGTTAACGAGTAAAGGAATAGTCGCGAACGACGATTAACACGTTGACTGCCACGCGTATATTCAGAGAAATCTCCGTCAAGCCACGCGTACAGCAGTATCAAGCGTTCTCTGCTAGGTGCTCCCATCGATATTTTGGTAATGCGAATCGCTCAAGCGGTGGTCTCAAGAATGATCTTTCGTTTCGTTTGTTCGCAACGTTAAAACCACTAGCTGTTGTCGAATATAACGAAGGAAAGCGTGGTATAGATTATTTCGACCAAATGGTTTCTTATGCCACCGCAATTAGAAAAGGAATCAAATGGTACGGAAAACTTGGCATTCGATTCTTTCTGCGAATTTCTGTTGTAAACGCTTTGACGGTTTACAAAATTGCAACAAGGAAAAATAGAAATATTAGAATATTTAGACGATTATTAGTTGCAAAATTATCAGGGTTGTCTGAAAATACAAAAAATCCTTGTCTTCGACGGAGTCGGCATAATATCGTCGTTCGGAAAAACGATTCCGGAAGAAGCATTAGACGCGCGTGCAAACTATGTTACGCGAATAAAAGACGTCGAATGGACCGAACAAAGGCACGAAAGAATTTGAAGAAAACGACAACTTATTGTGCAAATTGTCCCGACCAACCTCAGCTATGTATAGAATGCTTTAAAGTTTTACATTCTAAATGATTTTTTTGATAAACCATTTTCGTATTTTTATTTTATAACAATTCAACTATTATTACAATTAATTATTAATTAACAATTTATTATTATGGAATATCTTTTCAAATACCTACGACGATCCTTCGCAAGTAGTCAAATAAGCGACACCCGAATATGGGTTAGGCGGCCTGACCAGAAACTTTGCTGACACCCGAATACGGGTGTCGTGGCGGTCAACGCGTTAAAGTCGATAGTAGGAACTGGATTGGTTGATAATCGATTTCAATTTACAACGCTTACGATACCATAAAAGAACAAAGACTTTGTGTGCTTTTTAATTTTCACTTTCTTGCAACATTTACGTGGCATTCCTCCGAATCATGGCGTGTAATCAACGCTGGCGTACTTGTAGTGATTTCGACAGTTTCCTCGTGATACCGATTAAAACACGTCTTTCGGGTTTCTTTTGCATCTCTGCAGGTTGAACAGGTTTATTTGTCGAGGGACGCGATTAATCATGCTCGGCACTCGCGTTTCTGGTGCTCGAACTGGTCTTTTTCGGTGAAAGTGAGTTTGAGGGGAAGAGAGATTAATAAAACAGGAACCTGTGCTTTTGGAAACATCCAGTTACATTTTGTCTAGGGTTAATTAAACAAGTTCTTCGATAGAGTTTCCTCCCTGTCGTAGTTGATTAACAGGTCTGATAAATTCTAATTCGATTTGTTTTTATTCAAAGAGGGAAAACGATAAAATCTTCGTAGATGGAATCGACCCTTTTGCGCTCTACCGATCTTGTTCCAGCGACGATGTTACTTTTTATATTTTTTATATCGATGCAAGGAAGGGAAGAAGGCTACTGCAGAAAACAAATTTGCAAACATTTCCAGTGTTTTCTTTTCCGAAACAAAATCCTCGATTTCGAAACGTTGTTGTCTCTTTACAAACGTACAAAATATGGAATATGTAACGAAGTAAAAGAACCATTAAAACGTACGGAATACTAAAAGAAACTGGGAAATATAATTTTGCGAACGATTCTAATTCCGGAGTTGCCGATCGACCATAATAATTTTTAAATCGAAGACAAACTACCGACTCTCTAGGCTTTTTGGAGCACGTCCAATTAATTGAGACAAGTAACGGTAGCCACTTACTGTTAAACGATTTACTGTATGGAAAGTGTCTTGCAAACTATCACTGCGTAGGAATTAGTGGAGTTGAACTACAGGTTCAGCCAGTTGACAGCGAATGGTTTGGGAAAGCCTACTCGACTAGAAAAATTGAACGGAACGAATTTACTCGACTGAATCGTTTTACCGAACCGTTGGACAAAATTTTACTGCCCACGCGCGATAAGTTGCTAAATATGGGTTGTCCGGAAAGTGTCTTTCTTTGGCAAACGTGTTTTTTACAACAGTGCACCTTCGTACAAACGCGAAACCAAGTGTGTGAAATGTCACGCTGTTTATGTCAACAGAACAAAATGGATCGTACGTAATTCGACGAAGTAATATAAAACGAAACACGTTGTGCGTCTATTATTTTCTCATGAAACGAAAGAAACTTCTCGAACAACCTAATAACTCGACTTTCGGTCTAAATCGATTCTTAAAAAACACAGACGCCTAAAACAACGATATACCGGGTCGCGACAAATATCGATAGATCCATAATGTTTCTCCGAATGAAATGAAAGCCCTGAACCGATGCCACCCTCGAAAATTGAGTTTCTGTCTAGCAGCGAAGGAGCCGGAATACCGAGACGGCTTTTGCACGATCAGAGATCGGCCGAAAATTCAGGCTGGCGAGCCATCAGGTAGCCGGGTCGAGTGATCTATAGATCGGCGACGGATCCACCGGCCACGTATCCGTAGGAATGCCCAAATTGGTTTGGTCGGCCGCGGGTTTATAGACGTTGCAGGCCGCGATCACGCGGTGGAATCCAATTAGGCGAGCAATAATGGAATCAAAGAGATCCTTTGGACGCTTCCTTCGCTTCCTTCCCTGTCCACCATCTTCGCCTCTCCGCCCGCATCTTCGATACGTGGGACTCGAGAGGATCCGTTTATCTCGTTCGCCTCGTATTTGTTTTTCTATGAAAATGTCGGTCGGTTAGAAGGAACGAAGCGAATGGATGATTAAAACGCTCGACGACAGTAACGGGCTCGTTGATGGCCAGGAAATACCAACGATGCCGCTTTTTACGGCGACGATAAAGCCGTCAGCTGTTTTATTAACGTGTTATATGGTTGGAATCGATTTGCATGGTGTCCAACTATGTTTGAATAATTTCTTCTCTGCTTTCTCTCGCTTATACTATACGTTTTTTCCTCGCCGTTTTTTATCGCAAGTTGGAACGACGATGATGTCTTAACCTGATTTTCTAATCTTCCGGGTCGTTGATCTTCGCAGCTACCAGAAAGGGAAGCGTGGAAATGGTCCATCGATCGAGTCGTCGCTCCCTTACGCTTCACCATACCACATAGACGACACATAGTTTTTGCCGTCGTATTTTTTACTTTTCCGTTTATTGTCGCGACGAGAAAGATACGTACCAGGGGAGGAGCGATTCGGCTTGTGGAAAAGCTTGGGAGCTTTCCATCGTGACACGCATGGGAATAACAAAGTCGTCGAAGGGAATCCAGATTTAATCTCATCCTCGGAGACTTCTGTTTTTAGGAGATATTCCATCGTGGAAAATTCACCTGTTTTCGCCGTAACATGCTCGACGTATTTTCAAGTAATAAAAGAATATGATAGGAGCTCGCGTGTAATATAGGGTGTTTCGAAATTATGATACAATCGGAGAAAAGGTAATTTCTCACGGTAAAAGTATCTCACATCTTACGGTTGTATCACGATTTCAGAAACACCCTTATGTTATTAATAAAAAAAATATATGTAGTATCGTGGAAAAAAGGCCTGTGGCGGCACTCGACAGCAAAATATCATCACTCGACACTAACTAGTGTCGAACGATGGCAGCGCAGTGGTTAGCACCTTAGGTTGCGAACGTTCGGAACCCGGGTTCGAATCCCGACGACCGTCCAGAGTCCGATTTTTCTTCCACGATACAAAAAATGAGAAGAAAAGTGGACCGTACTCAGCAGCGACATACACAGCCTTTAAGTATTCCGATACTACATATATATATATATATATATATATATATAGTAGCCTTGTATTACATAAATCTTCCAATTAAAAAACTCAAGATTTTGAATTTCGATCGTGTTGTTTCAAAAGCGAAGAAAATTTCTATCATAGTGATCGTGATTCGTTTAACCGCTACATAGTCAAATGCATGCGTACTCGGAGAAGATTCAAAGTCGATTTTTTCGAAAACAAAGCCCCGAATGAACAAAATTTGTTCCATGTTTTCGACTTATTATCACCTGCTGCTGTTTGTACCACGAACACTGTGTAGACACTCTGTAGAACGTTACCCGTGTAATGATAATATCACTCGCATAATCAAACTGTTCTTGTTATCGGCGCAAAGAAGTGAAACCAAAATGAAAAAATTTCTTCGAATCAAATGGACGTTGAAATGGTCGAGAGAGACGGTAGAGACGTTTATACTGGACGCATCGCGGAATATACGTCTCAATCGAATCGATCGTAAGCGACGTTGGGGCGTCCATGGAACGATCGATAACGATCCATCGCGTCTCTTTCTCCGGGATCGAGAAGCGATCAGGCCTAAGGCGGTTGTTCGATCGGCGATCGGAAACGATTCGAAGCGGCCCGAACGAATGAAGTGGCGATACGTGCGCGACGTGGCCGATAGTTTCATCCGGTACGGTGGCTCGATCGCGGGATCGATAATCGATCTCGAGGCTCAACCGTCCCCTCCGTGGCGCCTCTTTTCCATTTCGCGTTTCTCCTTTCTCTTTTCGCTTTCCAGCCATGTTTCTTTTCGAACATTTGATGAATTTAGTCCCCGATTTACTTATTCGAGAATGTTAATCGCCGATCTGCTTATGCGAGAATGTCAATAGGCGGCGGTCAAATGGTAATACAGAGACTTATCGTGAATTATTTTTGCCAAAAGTTTTTCTTATTTTATAGCTAATCAGGCAAAGGTTTCCCTGAATTCGCGTAAAAATCGAAAGATGCGACGAAAACGTACATCAAAATGTATCAAATTTATAGAGCAAAGTGTTCGTTGTAATATTTGGTGGATGAAGCAAGTCTCTGCTTACGTCTCGTTCGCAATAAATTTGCATAAAAATCGACGATCTAGGTACTAGAGACGTTCGTAAATTTTTCTCATTTTTTGAAACAAGAAATAATCGTTGGTAGTACGATTTCCGGCTCCGACTTGACGTCAAAGTCGTTAAAACTCTTTTGGTTTACTCCGATCTCGCTGTCCAGATTGGGACGTAAAAGGTTCGAAGACCGTAGCAGGTTAATTTCACTCTCACCGAGGTCCATTAAAATGCTCTTATTTTAGAAACTTTCCCTTCTTTCTCAAGTTCGCTAGTTGCCTAATTGATCTAAATAAAAATCCAAGTACATCAGAATCGAAACTTTCGAAACTGAAAAACTGAAATTACCCTTCGCGAAAATCAGCTAATCCTGCAAATCTAACAATTTCACGTTTTTTTTTCGTTTCTTATTATTTCTCAAGTAAAATTCGAACAACGTCTCTTTAGAACGTGTTACCTAATTAGGCTAAATAAAACGTTGTTTTACACGGATACAGATCTTCCCAAACTGGAGAATGAAAATAAAAATAAAACCAGTCACTTTGTTAATTGGTTAATTATCCACCTTTCCTCGAAACTAAAATTCGAAGTCAGTTTCCCTGTTCAAAATCGATCGTCAAATTGAAAGAACGCCTCTTTAGACCGCGTTTCCTAATTAACCTAAATAAAACCTTGTTTTACGCGGATACGTGTCTTTTCAAATCGGAGAATCAAAATTACCATTCATTTTGTTAATCTGTTAATTACCCACCTTCCCTCGGAACCAAAATTCCAAGTCAGTTTCTCCATTCAAAACCAATCGACAAATTCGAGGAACGTCCTCTGTAGACCACGCTCGTTAATTAACCGAAATAACGCTTTGATTTACACGGAAAAAGATCTTCACAAACTAGGAAATTGAGATTACCATCTCGTCGTAAGTCCGCTAATTATCCATCTTTCCGTGAAAGCAAAATTCGAGGTCAGTTTGCCCATCCAAGTCAGATTGGCAATTTAAAAGGCAAACCTAAATAAAACCTTAAAAATAAGACTTGGATACAGATCTTGCCAAACTGGCGAATTAAAATTACCATTCACCCGTATCTATCAACTGTGTAAATTACACACCTTTCCACGAAACTATAGCTCGGAGCTAGTTTCCTGCTCGTCCAAGACCGATGAGCAAATTCGAGGAAGCCTGTTTCGAGAACTCGTCATCGGAAGCGTTCCTTTTCCCTCGCGAGAAGCTCGCCCGGAATGCCTCGGAGAACAGGGCGAAAAACGGGCCGTGAGATAAACGGAAACTAAGGAAGAAAGGAAGAAAAAAAGAAAAAATAGAAGGCAGAGAAAAAGGAATCGTCTGAAACGGTGGTGGTATCAGCGAAATCTGTCCTTGGTTATTTAGCACCGGACGAAGACGGAAAGCTTCGATTCCGCTCCCCTCTTCGGTTGCTTGCCGTGTAACCCCAAAATTTCGATTTCGTCGCGGGCCCCAGGTATTTTAACGAGGCCGATATTCCGTGTCGGCGCGCTGCCGAAAGGACACCGAACGACGGACCGACGAGACGACCGGTCGCGCAACGCGCCTGAAAAAGACGTGAAACCATTGGTCAACTACGAGAGAAACGAGGACGAAGATACTCGGAGAAAAATAAAGGGAGAGGGAAGGTCCGAGGAAAGGGTACGCGATTTCGGGACTAATCTGGCCAATTAAAAAGAGCCGAGAGATGGGCAGAGGCACGGTGGATTCTCGAATCCGGCGATGGTATTCGCTAATGAGCGCTTCTCTCTTTCTCTCTTCGCGCTAACGTTCGTTCGTCCGTCTTTTTCCTTGTTAGAGCCTCTCCTCTCTGCCGTCCCCTCGATTTAGACTTTCTCCTGACCATCGACTCCTGGAAAACGTTAATTAGACGCGCTACTTTTGCGTACGCGGTCGAAGAGATCGCGACTAATTGGACCGGGCATAGCGGAAATTTTCCATGGGACGCGCGTCCGTTGCCCGTTTCTTCAGGATGGCAGGCGAGCGTGAGAAATTTGTCGCCACTACGAGCAAACAGGGAAGAAATTGTTTACGCGGTTCGATTTTTCGGCGTTTCAAGAGAGACGCTTGTGACAGAATATGGCGGAATAGGGGAAGCTTTTTGTCAGACGTAGGGGGAACGATAACAAACGGGGAGAGCGGCGTCGCGGATCGATTTTCGCTTTGGGGATCTTGGAAGGGCTCGAACAGCCGGAACACGGTCTTTCTAACTGTTTATGGGAATTGCAATCTTAATTGGGTGGGAATCGCGTCGCAATGGAACGCATGCTACGTTACGTTTCTCGTTTTAGTAGTCGCCGTCTAAGTTTGTTAATATTTTTGTTTGTTTGGTGAAATTATTAACGCGCGGTTGCTTGAACGTTTCGAATATGCTGGTCGACGCAACGAGAATTTCGTGAAACAAAGGCTGTCGTGAACGAGCGACGACTGAGGACACGTATCGACGACGATATTGTTCTTAGTTTCATCGTTTAGAGGGAACGATTTACGAAAATGCGCTCATAATTTGAAGGGTTAACGTTCGAGAAAACGAAAACTCGAGTCTATCGCATGGCGATTCGTGGAGAAGATTTAATCTAATAGTTTGGACAACGGGATAAAATTGGAAAGGATAGGATAACCGTATAATGAAACGAGTTAGGCTATCGAAAGAAGTAATCGAGGATCTCGAAAGAGGGAACTTCGTAGCCGCGTTGTTTTATCTATTCAAGCGCACCTGCGCGTCTTCCTGCTTTTCTTGCCGAGGGCCGGGCAGTCCTCGTTGCATTGCAAATGCGGATTGTTCACGACCTAGCCTAACGAGTCTCGGTGAATCGTATTCGTGAATGACGAATAATTTCATTTGATCGTCAAATTTATTCGTCTTCGCCGATATTGCTATCTATTTTTGTATTCGTGGAGCGAATAAAGATACTCCGGCGAATATAATTAAACGAATCGCAATAATTATTTGACAAAGTACCACACAGCAAGAACAAACGCGTGTCAAATGTAAGAAGCTACGAAAAGTATCCGCACGTGGTTTTATTTTCCAATTAGCTGATACAGCCTGCCTTTGATCGTGACTTTATGTAATCTTTTTCGATAATATAATCGACGATTTCGTGAGTTTCTACTGGCTCGGCAAACGTCCTGTAGACCGTGAACCGACATCGATCGTTGCACAGCGAATTCGCGAAACGCTATATCGGTGGCGGCGATTCTAAATAAAACAGCGGAGAAGGTCGCTGTTGCGTTGCAAATATCCGTAAACTGCGTCTGATTCATATTTCCGACCTCTGTTTCTTTTTCTCATGGATCGATGTTTCGCATACCTAAAGCTTACTCGAGAAACGCTCTTTAAAATGATAAAAGCCTGGCGAAAATTCACCCAGTGGCTGTTGAGATTAGCCGGAACGGACGCTTGCCGGTAACTTCATTTTGTAACACGTATAGAAGATAAAGCGTTTCTTTATCAGGTTTTGCATCTCATTTTCATAGTGTCGAATTTTTCTTGTCCTACGAAAATATTGGCAAATTGCATGAGATTTAACGCACTCAAAGTTCGTTCGTATGTAACGCAATTAATTAGCATGTAAATGCTTGAATAAATACAATGGTGTACGAATACCTTTCGCAGCCACTGTAGTTATTGCAGTATCGAAAATATAATAATAATTAGTTTATTAATGATAAATGGATTAAACAGAAAACAACGGTTATTTAACATGAACTAATCGTAACAACGTATTATAATTAATTAACAACTCTCGTCAACACAGATTCAACTCTCTTTCAACAACGCTAACAACACTATCTCGACGACGCAATCCGCACTCTCTGGTTTCTCGACTCATACCGCCGTTAATTCGTTTATGTCTCTTAGCAACCCTTTGTCTTTTGTCTGATATCTTTTGTTTAAGCCCCTTCATGCACACGCTCAGCAACCGCTCGTTTACAATTCGCATGACACCCCCCTAGGCCCCTCGTCCACGATACTACGTTATTATTCATGCAAGTAGATAGAGAACGAATGGCCGTGGCGTGATTTTGTTATATTTGCTGCAATTTGTAATAATAAATTTGCAATTATATTATAAACAACAGATGGCAAAGTTTGAATTCCGAATGACAAGTTAACGGGATATTCGCGAGAAAATTTATTCAGCAACAGCAAAGTTTTACAATAACGTATTTATTCGAACAATTACCTAGATAAAAATTTATTCTACCGGCCGTGCCTTATCTTCGGCCGCCACCGCCGCCGTACCGATTTATCCTCGTTTCCCCGGAGAACCGATGGGACAAATCTACGATAGGTGGCCAAGAGGAGGCGGCGAGCCTTTGAGACATTTGTCCGTCGGTGTTCTCTCACGTTTGCGCAGCCCCCGAGAAGAGGAGGTGCCGCGCGATATACAAGCGGCCCCGTCGTGTCCGCGACTACCGGTCGCCGCTCTAATTGGCACGATTTATGTCCGCCGCGGGTCGCGCGTCTTCTCGCCCTAGCTGCTCGATCAACGTCCACCCAAATTTTCGTGCTTTCCTTTTACTTTGACGAGTGGAATGCCTGCTGCCGCCAGCCATAGAGATATTCAAGGAATCGGAACTTCAAGCCGATCCAAAGGGTTCAATTCTGGACGTGCGTTGAGACGGACGCGAGAGACGGTGAGACTCCGGAGAAACGTACGGTATATACAGGGTGTTCGGCTACAGGTGCGAGGAAATCCGAGGGGTTGATTCTTAGAGCCGAAATAACATAAAAATCAAGAATATCAAAATTGCGTTTTTGGCTTTGTTTTTTAGTTATTGACAAGTAAAAATTGTCGGTGTATGTGTAAAAATAAATGTATACAGGGTGGTTGGTAACTGGTTCTACGCGAAAAAAGAAGTCGAGAATATAGAATAACAATTTTTCGTTCGAGGCTTTGTTTTCGAGAAAAACGACTTTGAATTTTCGCTCGGTACGCGTGCACTTTATCGCGTCTCGTTATAACGGATCTCACTGTAGATCGTTGTCTCGATGGTAAAATTGAAAAAAAAAATTTTTATTCTAGATTTTCGACTTCTTTTTTCGCGTACAATCACCCCCTTTCCGCTTGTACCACCAGTTACCAACCACCCTGTATATCAGAGAACATGCTGATTAATTAACTCCGTAAAATTGGAACGCGTAGAAACACGACAAGTGCGAATGCCATTTCTTTTTTTAATTCGCTATTTACTATACAGGGTGTGCCGTCTAACTTTATTATCCGAAATATCTCGTTGGACTTCGATGGTACTGAAAAGTGTTTCAGGAACAAGTTGAATGATCTCGGGGGCAACGTAATTTGACACGATTAGCTTTCAGCGTAGGTGAACGCGTAGAGGAGATACGACCATTATGTTATGATGTTTCTTTTAACGACATCATATGTTTTTTAACACATCGGTCGATCCAGGTAATCGTTCTCTGTAAGAAAGTAACAATTTGTTGTAACGATTTGTCTTTAAACTTTGATTTGTATTTTATACAAAAAAAAGGAGATGGTCTTTGTTTAAAAAGATAACGCAACTGCAAAGTGCGCGTGCATCTTTGCACTTGTACTCGTTCATCCTCTTTCTCCCTCATTTTTCCCTCGCACTTATCGTTATCGAGGAAGACGCTGGAAATTAAAAGTGTGTACACCCTGTATATAGAATTTGCGGTTATTTATGCCGTCTCCTTAAGATAAATTTTATGCACGATCTGGTTTCCCTTTCGAGATGTTGAATATTAATCATGTATCCGGATAATGTGAAATTGATAACTGTGTAAAAACTGGTACTGATCAAGTTCGACTTTTGAGACGTTCATATACATATAGCGGCGGATAAAAGAAAGTTTATAAAATAAGGAGCAGGTGTACAAAGACCATAGTTGAACGAAATGAATTTATATTTAATAAATGCAACGAATAAATGTAATGTGCAATACCACGGAACAAACGGTTCTTGCTAACGCGATAAAGAATTTTTTCGAGCAGAAGTTACTAAGACTCCTATCAATTTTAAATTTCCTTTTATCCGCCACTGTTTTTGTAAGTGTCTAGAAATTCTAAAGAGCCGCCGGTGTTGGAATCTTCGAGAGAACGAATCCTCGTTTAACCATCGAGTCGCGAAACGAACCTACGAATAAGGCCTGATCATTTGGGTCTGCGTTAGGTGTCTATGGTTGAAAGGAATCTAATTATCTTTGAACCGAGGCTCGTCACATCGATTCGACGCAAGTATTTCTTCCAAAATTCTTGCGCGTCACTTTCAAGATGCTAGCGACACCCTTCCTGCACCCCGAATTCGTCAATCGAAATTCTCGACTCGTAAATCAACCAACTCGTGTATAATACACGTAGAAAAAAAAGCAGTTTGAATCAACAACTTTGAGATAGAAGTAGAGGCGCTTCGAACACGCCATGGAAAATAATTTCAAGCTTGTCGAGGCGTGTCGCGGCGTGTTAGGCTCGCGTGGCACCAGAACAGATTCGCCACGCGTTCTCCACCAAGATCGAAGAGAGGAAAACGAAAGAGAAAGAGAGAGAGAGAGAGAGAGAGTATTCGTCCAATTAATAGGCTGAATTATCGCGTAATCGATGGAAATTCGTTAGGGACTAGGAGATATCGGAGACGAGCGTGGTCAGTTAATAAATGCGCGGCGACTCGGTTTAATGCGGCTAACCAGTTTCCGGCGCGTCGCAGAGCGGGACGAGGACGACGACAGGCCGACCAGCAGGTGCACATGCTCGCGCCGGCTAATCTACATGCCTGGAATGCCGGTAAATTAAGGAGCCGTCGTCCTCTTCCAGCGCCCCTGCAATCGACAATTAAACGGTCCCTCGTTACTTTCCCATTATCTGATTCTAATATTTCTCGCCCGGTTGAAAAGTCGCGGATCAAAACCTTTCCTCCTCGTCCTTTTTTTTTTCTTTTTATCTGGATCTTCGGCAGGATATTCAGATTACGTGTTCGAAGGTCGACGATCTCGAATCACGGTTTTCGTCGTTGATTTTGGTTTCGTTTCGGTAGAATGGATTTAAGTCGATGAATGACGATATACAGGATTGGAATGGATATCTGATTTTGATACTGTTAGTATGCGGTCTTCAGCATGTTGGTTTTCAACGAACGATATGGGTAATTTCAATGCAAATATCGTTGCGCTCCTCAGGACCATTTTATCATTACATCGAAATGGATTTAATTTGGAAATTATGCATGTGGTCTTTTCAAGGCGTTGCTTTCAAATAAATGGACACTTTCGATGCAGATATCCTTGCATTTTTTATACGTATTTTGTTATTACATTCGCTTCTCTAACGCGTTCCTTCGTGTGTTTCTAGATGTTTGAATTTCTCGCAAATTTCAACGTCTCGCGAATTTCCCGAACGTTTTAATTCTTTTATCTTCTACTTTACCCTTTTCCTCTCTCACATCTTCGATTTGCTAATTTGCGCATTGACGATTTATTCACTGCAGCTCAAACAAGGGTATACACTTACAGCTTTGAAAGAAAGTTAAAACTAAACTGCTAAAGCTTGTTAGTAACGATACATAAAAGCGTAAGTACGCTAAGACCCGACGTAAAGGCAATCGCAATATCGCGATTGGAAAATTCTTCGACCATTGCGTTTACTTCCTAAAACTACTCTCCGCGATTAGCTAATTTGCGTATTCAAGGCTCGTGCGCTCCAGCTCAGAAAACGCCATGTACGCCAGACGATTGTTCCTATGTTGTGACTTCTGTGTCCGACTTGATCACAAGAGAAAATAATTTTACCATCTTTTCTAATTTTAATTTAATTTAATTTAATTTTCAAATTACCCGCACCCTAACAAAATCTGCTACAAAATTACACTATACGATTTTACCAACTGGATCAAAGTTTCAAATACTTTCTGTCTTTCGCTGTTACCGGCAGTTTGAAGCATAAGCATAAAAGTTTATCAGTTTCTCCGTGACATTATGCGATTTTATTCGTCCATATCCTTTGCTGCAATTTTTTATCCACCTTGAACAAACTGGTATCTCAAACATTCTATACTTTTCCTAATAACTGCCCTAAGACTTCCGACGTAAAAGCGATACCGGAATTAAAAAAAAGAATTCCACGACCACTTTTTATTTACTCCAAACTCTGTTCACTTCGAGTTTCGTTTACCTGCAAAAGCCAGTCTCGTCTGTCAACGATTCTTTTTATCCGCTATGCGCTATCGATCTTCAATTCCAATGAACTTCTACCCGACCCGCAGGATGACGTTATCGCCAGAACGTAGCCATAATCCACGTTATCCGCGTCTCTAATAGCCATAAATAATAACACAGCCGCTCGCATTGGTCGCGTTTCCTGGTCTTCCAGGCACACGCGTGTGCGAATACGACACGCGGAGGCGAAGAATTTATCGGCGTCGCGCTCGGTTTGCCTAGCTGCCCTCGACAGGCTCGTCCCTCTTCCGCTCTTCTTTTCTACCCTGTTTCGCATTGGCCACCCGACGCGAACCGGCCATAAACAGCGGATAATCCTAGAACGAGGTGGGCGCGGTCCACAGGGAAAGCCGCGACACGATCCGTGTGGAAAAGGATGAAAAGCACGCGCCGAGGCCATAGAACGTTCCGTAATTCACGTCACAGGCCCGGCGTCCAGGTCCAGGTGAAATGGTATTCACGGACGGTTAATTTATTTCGCGATCGTCCCGGAATTTATTTCGCTCGATGGCTCGAGATTTCTGAAATAAATCACAAACCGAGTTTATTATTCCTTGGAACGTGTCCGGCAATATTAAAGGAGCTTGTAGATCTCGAAAGGGCGTAGGTGGAATGGCGAGTTCTTGGAGGTTCCAAGCGTTCGTAGAAAGATCGACGATCCTTGTATCGGAATAATTGTAACTACAAAACGACGTTTTTCTAACTGACGTTGCAATTTGCACGTATCGTTTGTTCGAAATATCGTAGATTCGACGAAAATAATTTTTACGTGTTCGCCATATGAATTACGTTTATACGAATCGTTTATATGAGTCACGATAAAACACTAACTTCCACTTGTCGAAAAATTGAAAAAAAAGAAAGAAAAAAATAGAAAAGAGCGTAAATGGTAGTACGTGATATGTTTGATGGACGATGGAACGATATTGAGAGGAGGAATTCGCGAGGACGCGGTCACGCGAGACGATTTCCTACGTTTGATCAGGCAATCGATGAGAGACACGGTGGATGCGGTTAACGGGTGTTTGCGTTTACTTGCAGAGGCGGGAAGTTCATCACGGTGGGCGACAGAATTAGGTTGCCCGACGACGTGACGATGGGATACATTATCGAGTATCTGCTGAAAAAGCAGCTCACAGTCGTCGAGCAGTTCCATTCTCATCTGGAACCGATGAAGTTCCTCAACAAGGACACCTTTGGCGAGCAGGTAAGTGAAACGTTCGAATGACTGAATTTTATTCCTTAAAATTATAGAACTCTCTTTTTAGAATCATACTATCGTCTAATAAGTACAATAGATGTTATTGCGATGTTAATATAAATTGCGTGCTTCCCACTGCTTTTATTTTTCAATTAAACAATTCGTTTTAAACCTGTTGATTCATTCGTGTCGCACGTACTTTGCTTCATGACGTAAAGTGTTAAACAAAATAAAGTTGATCAGAGTTTTGCAGTAATTGCAATCAGATAGTTCCGGGGATCCTAATACTTGCGGCTTGCAGTGTATTTCGATTTCCCGACGGCTCCATGATTTCATAATTTCTTCGTTCTTCGATCGTTTCGACCTTTACCACCGAAATCCTACGACTTTGTCGGGAATTCGTGTGATTTCACATTTTTCCAATTCTATTCCTTCTCTGTACTTTCTTTTTCAAACTCTCGCAGTTGCAGAGTTCTATCTTCAATTTTACACGATACGGTTTCTACGCAATGTGACAAATAAATACGCTGCTGGTCGAAACTGTTATAGTTGATATTACGTTTCTCGCGCACAGACAGCAGAAGGCGACGAAATTATATTTCTGCAAATTTCTTTTTCGAACTTTCACAGTTGCAGAGTTCTATCTTCAATTTTACGCGATACGGTTTCTACGCAATGTGACAAATAAATACGCTGCTGGTCGAAACTGTTATAGTTGATATTACGTTTCTCGCGCACAGACAGCAGAAGGCGACGAAATTATATTTCTGCAAAATTCCACGGATTTGCTTCTGTCTAACCGCGCTGAAGTCCTTAAATACTTGGTTCCGCGTTGAAAATGGTAATCCGCGGCGCGCTCGTCGAAGCGAGTACCGTTCGCGCTCAATCTCGGCTGCGTTCCACCGGCGGTGATTAATTGATCCGGTACGAGGCGGGGGATTAAAAAAAAGTCACGGCAGAGGGGCACAAGAGGGGAATTAAGATCGTACGGGTCGCAGTGTGAAGTCTAATCGCGGGTAATGGAATAATCCCCGCGATGAATCACCATGGCTGCTGCTGCTGCCTCTTTCCTCGCTCGTACGCGAACAATGACCAATTGATTCGATCGTCGCGTTCTCCGTTCTTCCGGAGAACGCCGACCCCTCGAACTAACTCACGCAACCCGAGCAGGTGATCGCCTTATGTTTACGCGTGGTCGTCGCGTACACCAGGTGTTATTTGCTATTACCTGCACATTTTCCAAGTTCCCCTGCCTTCGAGCGCAACGTGCCGTTTTTGTTAACCGGTCTGGTGTTGACAGTCGAATATCATTTTCTTATTTCACTCAATTTGGACGAGTTTTTTTTCGATAAATGGTAGAAACAAGTATATCTCGAGATATATAGCTGTTTCTACCGTTTAACAAAGATACCGTACAAGTCAAATAAGGAAACGATATTCAGCTGTCAACATCGTATTGGTTCGTTAAAATGGCAAACCGTAAAGAAGACCGTCAGAATTGAACCAAATACGAAAATGATATTCTACCGTGAACGGACGAAACGTATCTCGAGATATATAGCTGTTTCTATCGTTTAGGAAAGAAACCGTTTGAATAAAATAAGAAGATGATGTTCATCAGCCAACAGCAGATCGGTTCGCAAAAATCGCACGTACTGAAATTACTGCGGAATTATGTAAATTTACAACAATTGGAGGAAAAATTCGAACAATCACTATCGAGATCGACACATTAGGACGATAATCTAATAATTTCCATAATTCTCAACGATAAAACTCCAAAAGGACCGCAGAGGGTTAATAATATTCCGTAACACGACGAAATTAGATCACCAGTCGGCGGTATCTAAACGCTCTGATAGATCGTTAACAACAAGGTATTGATCGATTCGTGGGTTAATTATAGATTCATGGATTAATTCCGGCGAAACGTAGACCGATCGGTTTCGATTAAAGCGAACGAGGGGCCAAAATGTACGAGAACGTTCGAAACGCGCGTGCTCCGATTTCGACGAATCCGAAGATTCTTGAAAAGCTGACGAAGTAGAAAACGAGTATACCGAAATTTTCCATGGCTCGTAAGCTACGCAAGCGTATCGTCGAGCCTCGCGAACAAATATTTTTATAGCGCTCATAGGCAGAACATGATCGGGCTTTTGGTCTCGCGTTTCATACGACCAGCGTAATACGTGTTGCTTGATTCTCGGCCTGGAATGCGAAAATAAGCAATATCGCGTTCCTTTCTGATGATCATGCGCGTCAAGCGTGACATAATTTGCTGCTGATATAGCGAGATGTTGTAACGAAGCATCGATTAACGATACCAGTCGACGAAACAGCACCTAACCCTTGATATTTCAATGCAGATGATCATTCACGCGCTACCAATCCCAACTGTCACGATAATCAGTCAAAAGTCTATCCGAACAAAATTATAAATCACCGCGCAACTTTTTTCTACGCCGTTGCCAGTGACCTCGTACTTGATGGCACCTTCGATCGTAATTAAAATGAAAAAAGAGAATTGCAGAATGGAAAATATGAAAAATAAGAAACGCGAAATCGTGTCGATTTTTAAATCAAATTAGAATCGCATATTCGATGGCTAGCGTTTATATTCTTGACAATTTTCATGCTCGACATGTTCTTCGTCTCATTTACGTTACGGATTTTCTGTTGCAGGTGTCGTTCAGCTACTCGAAAGGTCCGAGGGACGAGTGGAATATTCTAAAGATCGACGGTTTCGATATGAAGGACGATCCGAAAAGGTACCATCTAATCGATATCGATATAGTAGAAAACTTCGTTTGTATGAACTCTGCTTATTCGAGCGAAATTGAAAAGTCCAGTGGAAGGAACTTTTACCGATTGCATCTATCTATTTGTGCGTGAACGCTTATTGTCAGAACGAAGAATCTGGAAGTTGGATGGTCTCCAACGCACGAACCGCGACTATACAGGGTGGTTGGTAAGTAGTGGTACAGGCGGAAAGGGGGTGATTCTACGCGAAAAAAGAAGTCGGAAATATAAAATAAAAATCTTTTTTTTAATTTCTTTTTTTGTTAAATTTTTCCACCGAGACAACGATCTACAGCGAGATCCGTTATAACGAGACGCGATAAAGTGCACGCGTACCGAGCCAAAATTCAAAGTCGATTTTTTCGACAACAAAGCCTCGAACGAAAAATTTTTATTCTATATTTTCGACTTCTTTTTTCGCGCAGAATCACCCCCTTTCTGCTTGTACCACCAGTTACCAACCACCCTGTATAAATCACTCGTTGTCAGAGAAATTCATACGAACGAAGTTTAATTTATCTGTATAAGGGTAACGACACGGTACCTATATCCTAAGAATCCTCCTTTTACTCCGTTTTTTTTGCATTTTTAACACTAACTTCACCAGGCCTAACCCCGATCAAATGACCGGTTTCAAAATTTAATTTAAAATTACGAAATTAAGAATACACTCGCTGTTATTCCTTTTGTTCGCCTAACTTCATGCAAATTCCTATATTAACAAAAATCGAAATATATCGATCGGATAATATACGAATTTGCATATAGACGAACACAAGAAACAACGACGAATGTACAATTTTAATGAAATTTCGAAACCGCTCGCTTGGACGGAGGTAACGTTAGTGTCGAAATATCTCTACCACCGTCGTTTAACTAACTGTCAACGCCAACGTTAAACCATAATCTATCGTTAGAACAGTTTCGACATCTCCGTACCTCGACGAAAATAATTCGTCTTCTGTTTCCATCCGCGTCGCGTTCATCCTCAATTTCCTCGGCGCTCTCTAATGTCTCTTTTTCAACCTGCTCGACAAAAGCATCCGGGAAGGTGTCGAGCCTCGACGGAGCTAATCTATCCTTTTCCTCATCGAGGCAAAGGGAGCACAACAGATAGCAGTCGAGCGAAGGGGAGGGGAAGAGTAATTAGCAGCGGACAGCTACGTGTACCACAGGATCTTCCTGCTTTCGTCCTTTTCCCTCGTTTCGAGGGAACGCGTCGTTCCACGCGCGCATCTTTTTCCTCTCGTTTCTTCGACCCGGTTGCACAGCGCGGCGTAAAGGCTCGAATTGCTCCGGTAATTGCCCGGCCCGCGCGAACGAAAGCGGAAGGGCACCGAGCTAATGACAAAGATGCCACCGTGCACGCCGCGCTCTTAATTGACTTTATTATAATTACCAGTCGGACCGACCTTTTACGACCGACCATTTCCCCCTTTCACCGTTTCATTCTGCTCGCTCGAGACGTTTCGCCGCTCGTTCTACCATTTTTTCCAGCCGACGATTTTCCTAGGCACCGGCGGTTTTATTCTTGCCACGCGACCGAGTTCGGCAAAGATAGGCGAACTACCGTTTCTATGAATATTAACGAGCCTTTCGCTGCTTCGCAGCGGCAGCCCAAGGAAAACAGATCTCGTTTCGCGTGGAATTATCGATCAGGTGCCTCCTAACGTAACTAATGCCCCGATATTTCTTCGCTCCGCCATCGAGTTCGAAATTAATCCATCGTACACGTCGAATAAACTGCTGCAACGAGAAGGCTGATCGGCGAGTTTCCTAGTAATTCGAATAAATCAACCGGAAGCAAGTTGAAGTTCAGCCGAAACAAATTGCTCTTTGAAACGTATTATAAAGTCAATCGACCGATATTCCTGTTAATATGCTTTCTCGCTTTTCCATGTGAAATCTGTACCTTCCTTTCTCTTTGATCTTTCAGTGATCTCGTAGGAAGATGTAATTTGAACGCAGTTGCACCCTTATTGCCTCAGAACCTGGAATCCCTAAACTCGACTAAACCGATTCTCCGTAATCCCGATTGTACGAGTCCCCGAGGGCAATCATATTCCATATTAAAGCATAATTAAATCAACGAAAACCAATTTAAAATTAATACGAATGTAATTACTCTTTGGACCGTATTATAAATCTATAGCCAATTAACGTTCGTATCTAGGGCTGAACTTTTCATTGCAAAACTTGTACGTCTTTCTTTCTCTTTTCATATTAATAAATATAATTACGATACAATTTCTTAATACAATTTAGACTTAATACTTGCTGCAGCAAATCTTTCGATCTTTAAATCCGGCTGAATCTTCGATTCTCTGTGATCTCAATTCTCCGAATATCATACGGATAATAATATTACATATTAGCATAATCAAATCGAGGAAAACTAATTTAAAATTAATTCGAATTTAATTACTCTTTGGACCTTGTAAATCTATATTTGGCTTACAAATCTATAGCCAATTAATGTTCGTATCTAGGGCTGAACTTTTCATTGCAAAACTTGTACGCCTTTCTTCCACTTTGATTTCTCAATACTCTCTTAACAAATTTAATTACGACATAATTTTTTAATACAATTTAGACAGCAGCTGCCTTATTACTTACTGCAGCAAATCTTTCGATCTTTAAATCCGACTGCATCTTCGATTCTCTGTAATCCCAATTCTCCGAATATCATACGAGTAATAATATTACATATTACCATAATCAAATCGAGGAAAACTAATTTAAAATTAATTTGAATCTAATTACTCTTTGGACCTTGTAAATCTATATTTGGCTTACAAATCTATAGCCAATTAATGTTCGTATCTAGGGCTGAACTTTTCATTGCAAAACTTGTACGTCTTTCTTTCTCTTTTTATATTAATAAATATAATTACGATATAATTTTTTAACACAATTTAGACGGCAGCTGAATCTTCGATTCTCTGTAATCTCGATTCTTTGAATATCATTCGGGTAATAATATTGCACATTACCATAATCAAACCAACGAAAACTAATTTAAAATTAATTCGAATCTAATTACTCTTTGGATGAGCTATAAATTTATAGTCAATTAATGTTCGTATCTAGAGCTGAATTTTTCATTGCAAAACTTGTACGCCTTTCTCCCTCTTTGATTTCTCAATACTCTCTTAACAAATATAATTACGATATAATTGTTTAATATAATTTAGACGGCAGCTGAATCTTCGATTCTCTGTAATCTCGATTCTTCGAATATCATTCGGGTAATAATATTGCACATTACCATAATCAAACCAACGAAAACTAATTTAAAATTAATTCAAATCTAATTACTCTTTGGATGGGCTATAAATTTATAGCCATTTAATATTCGCATCCAGGGCTGAATTTTTCATTGCAAAATTTGTACGCCTTTCTTCCACTTTGATTTCTCAATACTCTCTTAACAAATATAATTACGATATAATTTTTTAATACAATTTAGACAGCAGAGCTGCCTTATTACTTACTGCAGCAAATCTTTCGATCTTTAAATCCGGCTGCATCTTCGATTCTCTGTAATCCCAATTCTCCGAATATCATACGGGTAATAACATTGCATATTACCATAATCAAACCAACGAAAACTAATTTAAAATTAATTCGAATCTAATTACTCTTTGGATGGGCTATAAATATATAGTCAATTAATGTTCGTATCTAGGGCTGAATTTTTCATTGCAAAATTTGTACGCCTTTCTTCCTCTTTGATTTCTCAATAATCTCTTAGCAAATTTAATTACGACATAATTTTTTAATACAATTTAGACAGCAGCTGCCTTATTACTTACTGCAGCAAATCTTTCGATCTTTAAATCCGACTGCATCTTCGATTCTCTGTAATCCTAATTCTCCGAATATCATACGGGTAATAATATTGCACATTACCATAATCAAACCAACGAAAACTAATTTAAAATTAATTCGAATCTAATTACTCTTTGGATGAGCTATAAATTTATAGTCAATTAATGTTCGTATCTAGAGCTGAATTTTTCATTGCAAAACTTGTACGCCTTTCTTCCTCTTTGATTTCTCAATAATCTCTTAACAAATATAATATTACGATATAATTGTTTAATATAATTTAGACGGCAGCTGAATCTTCGATTTTCTGTAATCTCGATTCTTCGAATATCATTCGGGTAATAATATTGCACATTACCATAATCAAACCAACGAAAACTAATTTAAAATTAATTCGAATCTAATTACTCTTTGGATGGGCTATAAATTTATAGCCATTTAATATTCGCATCCAGGGCTGAATTTTTCATTGCAAAATTTGTACGCCTTTCTTCCACTTTGATTTCTCAATACTCTCTTAACAAATATAATTACGATATAATTTTTTAATACAATTTAGACAGCAGAGCTGCCTTATTACTTACTGCAGCAAATCTTTCGATCTTTAAATCCGACTGCATCTTCGATTCTCTGTAATCCCAATTCTCCGAATATCATACGGGTAATAACATTGCATATTACCATAATCAAACCAACGAAAACTAATTTAAAATTAATTCGAATCTAATTACTCTTTGGACCGTATTATAAACCCATAGCCAATCGATGTTCGTAACTAGATACGAACTTCTGCACCTTTCATTACGAAACCTATACGCGTTTCTTTCTCTGTAACTTCTTATATTTAAACTTTTTATAAAGTACGCTATTTCAACGAATATAATTATGATGCAATTCCTCGATATAATTTAAGTAGCTCTATCTGCCTGTTACCGATTGCAGCAAATCCCTCGATCGTTAAATCCGGCCAAATCTCCGATTGTCTGAAATCCCAGTTCTCCGAAACTCACAGGATATAATAATACTCCAGATTGCCACGGTTAAACCGACGAAAACTAACTTGAAATTAATTCCAATGAAATTAGTACTATAAACCTATAGCCAAAACTAACATTCGTATCTGAAAACGAACGTTCGTATCTTTTCATACGAAACCTATACGCCTTTCTTCCTCTTTAACTTCTCGTTAATCCCTTAACAGATATAATTACGATACAATCCCACGGTAAATATAATTTCAACGTAGCTGTCTCTTCACTACAGCAAATCCCTACAGTCGCTAAATCTGACTAAATCTCCGATTCTCTGTAATACCAATTCTCCGAATCTCGATCGTAATATTGCAGATTACAACGATTAATATTCCTACGCTTGAGAGATCTAACCGATCGATCTTGCAATTTCCTAATCTCAATAGTTTCCAGCCTTAAATCAGCAACGTTCCAATCTGCCGCTGTTCCACTCAAACTTCCACCGTTCCACGCCCATAGCCGTGTCAACGTTACCAAACGTCGTGATCGTTATGAAGATACGCTGGTCCACGTGTCGATATGTTCTAATTACAGATTCAGGTCGATCCACTGCCATCTGTTCCCACACGTACCCAATTGTCCGCACAGATGATGACCAGCCGGACAATCCAAATCGTAACAAGAAGAGAGATGCGCTCGATCGGCCGTTGCATCAACGGTCGGTTGTCGGTTGACCATTGAGATCGGCCCTCGTCTCGACCTAATATCGTCGTAATTTGTTATCTCGTAGTATTTCCTTTTGTTGCGGTGTCTTGTACATAAGTGTAGATACGCGTCTACGTGGCTCCATCGACGTTTATGAGTCAGGCAGGAACGTTTTATCGACAACTTTTCATATTTTAGAAGATGTATTTCCTTCGCAGATGGGAATACCAGAGAGCTTCCTTTTCTTTTTTTTTTTTTTTTTGACCGTGCTGTGATTTGTACATTTCAATCTGCAGTTGTTGTTATCCATCGAGGGACTTTCGACGTTTCGACAAAGCGTTGAGCACAGGGCGGGACGGGCAAATGAAAATTTGAAAGGTAAATGATAGGACAGAAAAAATACGATAATTTTGTGAAATAAGGTTCACTGGACCATTGAACGAACATTATAGTATAATACAGGTAAGTAATTATCGGTAACGCGGTGAAAAGTAGGCGGTATGAAAGTTGCCAGTACTCGAAGAATATCAATTTTAGATTTTCTTTTGTTCGCCATCGTGTACCTTCGAGACGAGAAATCGCGCGTGCTGTTAGGTCGTCCGAAAAGTTTCTTTCGCCATTATAAGGAAATAATGGACACATTTTTCGTTTTATATTATTTTATCGAATTACGTATGATTCATTCCGTTCTGTCAAACTAAGGATTACAACGTTCGACAGAACTTGAAGATACGTTGTTGCAAATAAAATAAAGACACTTTTCGGACAACCTAATACTTAATAAGTGTACTCTCGTACTTTGCCGAAATATAAAATTTCTATTGTTGGACGAGTGTCATCAGGCATCGACGATTAACGAAATAACGCAGCATGGTTAGGTATACGGTTGTTATGCTTTAGAAACGACGAAGGATGATAAAAGAACGCTGAGCTTCCCTCGAAAGTCAAAATACGCGCGAATAATCACTAGATCGCGGATACTTATGCGAATTCACATTTCCGTGAAAATATTTGCAAGAGTAGCTTCTAAGCGAACATATTAAACGTTGCGAAGAACGCTATTTTCCACGTTTCACACGTCTTTGCACGATACGTATTCCACGCATTTTTTCACCTATGTAATTTCCTACGAAACGCATGAACATCCGCAGTCTACGCGTTATCGCGCTTCTTACAATTAGCAAGAGTAACGATATTTTATTGCTCTTTTTTATTTTGTTGCTCGTTCCAGTAACAACGGCGCAATTTCTCGAAAGAATATCTTTTCTTTAATTTAACAGTCTGTCGCGCGAGTCTCGTTCCTGTAGTCTCGTACTTGCGTATGCTTTCGCATGTTCTACCAACGAATATCAAGAGAGAGAAAAAAAGAAGTTGGTTTTAATATTTAGATATTTCGCGGGAAACATTTCTCTTATCGTTCGTGGAGTTTATTGTATTGCCACTACTGTACATAAGGAGTATATTATATTTGACGTTTGTATATATGGAAATTATAAAATGGAACACCCGGAGTTATCGTTGCAAGTTGGAACGTTTTCGACGACGCGGCTGGAGCAACGAGGAATTCCTCGTGTTTGGGATCCGCGTCGTCGAAAGCGGCGAAACTTCCATCGCGGAAGATCCATTCGATCGATAACGCTGGGTGAATTGGTTGTACCATATGATAAGAGAGTATTTGGCGACATTCTCGTCGTCGCGTGACGGAATTACCTTAAGCTAGTCTCCCGTGTAAAGAAGCAGATGGTCGTACCATGTGATATTTAATGGGTGTGAGTGGATTCGTGTTTCTGTGCCGGGTTGTGCGTTATATAAGTTCGGGAAAAATCGGATGCGATCTTCGTTGTTTCGAATAGCCAGCGCTCCTTCTTTGTTCGAAAGACGAGGAGACAAAGAAACGTGGACAACGAGTAGAATTCAGTTTCAATTTTTATCCATTGAACCGCTTGCCTCGTGACTACGATTATTTACGCCGATTCCTATTTTTACGAACGAAAATTTGTTTCGTCTGTTAATACTTTACCGACCGCTAGCAATTCAACGGCATACGCACGTCCGACCGGCATCTCAGGCGCAGATTCTCCCTGGCGCCGGCTCTGTTTTCGTTTAGACTCTCCAATCTTTCGATTCTTTTCGTTTATCGCGAACGACGCGTTTTTCAAATTGGTATAAAACCGTGGGAGCTTACAGAGCAACGTAACTGACGCAACTGAGCAAGGCACCTTAGTACTAAATAACAAATTACTGCTCGAATAATGAGAAAGATTGTCGGCGACAAAAAGCCGATTAATAGAATATCGGTCGGCAAGTGTTGGCGACAAAAGGCCGATTAATCGGTTATCGGTCGGTGACAAACAACTGATTAATCGGTTATCGGTCGGTAAAGTGTTAAATATTATAGCGAGTTTTCATTGAATATTTTACAGGCATATTTCTACCTATTTTACGAGTAGTTCTGCACATTCGAATTTCTCAAACTTCGTAGCAGACATTACAGTTTCTATCGCGAGGAAATTACGTTTCGACTTTAACGCCAACTTTCGTTCTATGATTCGTCGCAATATAAATCATTTGTAACATTTTCATACGATATCGCACAATTATTGAATGTAATACGCGCGATGTCAGAGCAACGAAGAGCAAATTCACATAGATAAGTATTAAGAGAATCATGAGGCAAGAGTTTGAAATTATCGATAAAATAATCATTCGTTCGATCAATTGTTTGTCGGCTACAAAAATAACAATGATAGCAAAAAATATGATCCAAAGATAGATCGTTTAAATACAAGTGGTAAAAAACAACAATTTCATTGTCCTCGATTTTCTCGTTCTTGTTTTGCGTGATATTGATCCAATCAGTGTGCAATATCGCGAGGTATATAGAGAGAAAGAGAGAGAGAGAAAGAGAGAGAGAGAGAGTGAGAGACAGAGAGAGAGAGAGAAAGAGAGAGAGGAAGAAAATAGTATTCGCGAACCAATGAGCAACAGTCGGATTAATTGTCCTTTCCGGCGTTGTATTACGTAGTGCACCTGTTGCATTCGAGCATTGGGAAAAAAAAAATTGGGCTATTTGAGGAATGGAATTGGAAAACATGACGGATGTACGATTACGTACGTTGTAACAATGAAGTTTTATATAATACACTGTATCTATTATACGGTAGATCCGATTTTAGCCAGTTCTCATTACGATTCCTCTTCCGGCTTCCTTCTCGCTGAGAATAATTTGATTTCGCCATCGTTTCCCCTCGGGTGAATATTATTTCGCTTCGTAAACTTTTAATTAGCGGAATGTTTCGTTTTAGAAGTTATTCGGCCGTGATTCGATCGATTTTGTAATTTCAGCTAGTTTTCAGAAACGGCAAGTCCTCTAGATTCCAGTTTAAAGACGCGTCAGTAAAAAATAAAATAAAAAGTAAAGAAAAACACCAAGGGGGATTATTCGTTCGAAGAGATCGAGGGATCGAGGGATGTAAGCGACTTCTTGTCCAAGTATCTCCATCTGTTCCGATTTGGAAGAGACCGACGACCAAGTCGGTAAAGTTGCTTCCTTCGTTCTTTGTTTTCGATTCTCTGCGCTTATGGGATCGTTTCGGACGATGCTGTATCGTAAATCCTACAGACACGTTCTCTGCAATGAATTCACGATAAAACAAAGATACAATTGCGAGGAAACTTCGTCGAAACTGCGTATATCGTCTGTAGTTTCAAACTAATAACAAAGATCGACGAAAGTAAGTATGTACATATCCAGCGAGACGTCGTGACTCCGTAAACGATCGTCGATCACGAAGGGAATTCAAGGTAAGTCCGTAGTCGATAAAGCTGTAAAATCACTTATCGATAGATATTCTCTCCACGCGTTTCCTAGTTATTTCATATCCCATCGAAAAAACCATCGCGTAAATTACATCCGAAGTGCCAATAATTATTCGTTAGATCCAAAAACTCTTTCCAGAATTCCAAATAAAGTACCGTTACATTCAAAGAAGGAACACGATGCCACGTCTCTCGACTCGAATAATCCTCTCCAATTACTTCCCTTCTTCGCTTTGCAATTAAGAAGAGCCAGCTTCCTACTTTCAATTCCTGTTCCCTATCTCCGGCAAACTCGCGATTCGCAATTTACCTCCGTTCTCTGCAAATGTATATCCTTGACACGCGTGTTGCCTCCTCGGAGGCAAGTTGGTTTCTACATCAAAGAAGAAAGTTATCGTTCCACGATGGTCCCGTTACGTATCGCGGCACACGAGCCGCTTCTCGCGATTGCTTTTTCATGACTCGGCCGTGCGCTGGGAAAAAGACACGGCTGACGGTGGTGGTGGTTCCCGCGAATGCGATGGAGGTATATTTACGAGCTACATGGCCCGGCCACATATTTACTCGGAGGCTCTTTCACAAAAATTTATTCGGCCGTCTCGCGGGGATGCGAGCTACTCCCTGCGGAGAGGATCGCTAGCGCGTTTATTCGCGTGCTTCTCCCTTCTTCCGAATTTCCACCACGCGAGCACCCGGTAGCATAAAGTTACGGGCCCGCTGTAAAACTAAGCTACGCTGCTCCGAGCTAAGTTTCAAAATATTTCCTTCGATATATACACCGCCACTCGAAAATCTCCCAACATTTACTTATTTTTTTTTTTTTTTTTTTTTTTTTAAAGATGATTTCATAATTACACGATTATGGATAAGTCAAATCGCTATAGTATCGACTTACTTTCGCACGAGAAATTTCATTCTTTCTGGATGTTCCACGATTTGCGGAAATATGAAATTTGCGCAAACTGCATTCTCTGTATACGGTATAAACGGTAAAATATATTATAGCTATGTTTCTAAATATTTCTTTGACGTTCGTGGTCCGATGATTCCATGAAAAGGTAGTAAACGTTCGAATTGCCAACTCGTCGTACTTTCGTTCCACAAATCGCGCAAAGGTGGCCGCGTCCGTACGATCGCTAACGCGTATATTTTCTTTTTATTATTATTATTTAATTTGTATTTTACAATTCGTCCAACTGGACGTTTGGTAAATTTTTCTAACTTAATTGCTAAATAACACGTGGATGGCTATCCCCAGCGGGATATCATCTTCGAGTTTGACTATTTTATTTCTTTAGTGAGGTCTGTGCAGTGTTTTCTTTTTAGTTTTCTCTCTATGAAAGTTTTGCTCGCTTCAGCAGCCAGCTGGTGCTAACGCGTACATGGAAAGGCTAAGCTGCAGCAAGTTACAGTTTCCTTCGTTCTGTATCCTAAGTCCTACGAATGTCCGTGTTTCTGATAACAAATTTACGATAATACGAACATAGAATTCCGTACGTTGTAATAACTCGATCGCGATATAACACTTCGTTCCTGATCTAACGCTAAGAAAGAAAAACTGACGAAAGCGAGCATCCACTGCGACTCGTAAAACGATCATCGGTCACGAAGCTAAGCTCAGTTAAATTACACTGTACTAGGTTCTAGCTTTTGGTGAAAATCCCCATATACATACGTGTCGAAGCAAATATTTTTTAATTTAGCACAAAGTGTTAACACTTTACCGACCGCTAGCGATTCAACGGCATACGCACGTCCGACCGGCATCTCAGGCGCAGATTCTCCCTGGCGCCGGCTCTGTTTCCGTTTAGACTCTCCAATCTTTCGATTCTTTTCGTTTATCGCGAACGACACGTTTTTCAAATTGTTATAAAACCGTGGGAGCTTACAGAGCAACGCAGCTGACGCAACTGAGCAAGGCACCTTAGTACTAAATAACAAATTACTGCTCGAATAATGAGAAAGATTGTCGGCGACAAAAAGCCGATTAATAGGCTATCGGTCGGCAAGCGTTGGCGACAAAAGGCCGATTAATAGGCTATCGATCGGCAAGTGTCGGCGACAAAAAACCGATTAATAGGTCATCGGTCGGTAAAGTGTCGAGAGAGAACTCTGGCTGTTTAGAATAGCTGCGAGAGAATGTAAGGAGGTGCAGAGGACGAAGGCAAAGTATTAGGTTGTCCGGAAACTTTCTTTCTTTCGTTTTATAAGGAAATAATGGACGCACACATGTTTTTTGTTTTTGGAATTATTTTATTGAATTAGGTATGCTTGGTACATAATTCAATAAAATAATATAAAACAGAAATTGTCGTTCATCTATTGTCAGCTTATGAAACGAAGGAAACTTTTCGCACAAGCCGATATTTGAGAATTTCTCTGTTCGCCGCGTAGGGTATTTGTCGCCGGCTTTGCTGTTCAGTTTCCTACATTTCTCGATATATTGTAGCGTTTAGTCGAAAAATACGCAGGAGAAAAAAGAAAGCGATCTTTGTCTGACCCTTGACAATTCCTCCTACGTGGTCCTCTAATCTCCTAAATATGTCTAAGTTGTCCCCTATAATCCCCTGAAAGCATTTCCCTCTACCCAGCGTACTTCTCCAACTATTCTCGTTAATAGATTAAAACGGAACATCTTACAGAACTAGGCTTCAACGCTTTAGTACGCTGGCGTTAAGTAATTTGTTTGCGAAGCGTGTTCGCTTAGATATTCCTGATGTCTTCTGTATTTACGTGGACGTAGAACGTGAAGTTCGCGCGAGTAACAGTTACGCGACGCGAGTTAACGATTCATACGTTGAGCGCAAAAATCCTTACGTCGAACCTGCAGTTTCCATCTTCTTCGTCAGCGAAACCGTGCTGTACGAAGGATGTAAGTTTCGAGGGAGGTAAAAACGAAAGACGAGCGAATAAAGGGTCGACGCTTGTTTTTCGAGACACCCGATGTGCACGGTGGCCCAGCTAAATGCGAATATCGTCCGAATATCCGCGTTATTTATCGTTATACGAGGAAATTTATAAAAATAAAATAAAAGGAAAGGATACGCGTGACGGTGGGGAGGATCTTTCCTCAATTTTATTTTTAAACGGAATATTTTTAAACGGAACCGCGTATTTCTCTGCTCGCCAATCGACGTATTTGTCTTCTTTATTCTCATATCGGAAACATATTAATTGATAATATTAGTAAATAATAATTTTACCGTTAATATTATCGTTAAAATATCAATAATGTTAACCGATTTTATTCTTTGCATAGAAGTATTAATATTATTCTCTGTACAAAAGTATTAGCATTGGAACTACCGACAGTTAACTATTTCTACCAAAACTAGTAAAAATGACTGGTTTTTGAAAAATACGCGATAGTAGAATATTTGTATATTTATTGATTTATTACTTTCTTACGGAAACAATTCCACGTTATGTAGTACATTTTTATTAACGATGATCCCTAAAATGATCCCTAAACGAGGGTCGACACATTTATAAAATTGTAGAACCAGTCATTTTCATTGGTG
Source organism: Bombus bifarius (assembly GCF_011952205.1). Classification (NCBI taxonomy): domain Eukaryota; kingdom Metazoa; phylum Arthropoda; class Insecta; order Hymenoptera; family Apidae; genus Bombus; species Bombus bifarius. The sequence continues at coordinate 53,290 of NW_022884484.1, forward strand.
TGGTATTTCTAGTGTTAGCATCTAGCGATCGATCCGCAATTTTCCTGATAACTGATATCGTCATATCGAATGATACGCGGTAAAATTTTTAAAAACGTGTGGCAAGTTGTACAAAACGAGGACACTGGTTAATCGGGTTCGATAAACAGATTGCAGGACCCTTTTACACTTTGACAAATACCAGTCATTTTCACTGGTATTGGTATAAGTAGCCTTGATACAAAATTATTTTCAGTTTCAATACATAAAAACAAAATAAAATTCGTTATATTATTCTTTTAGTTATCGTTGTGAAAGTCGTTACATCATTGTGGAAAAAAATATAACATAAAGTAGGAATTTTAAAATAAAATTGTAAAACCAGTCAATTCGACTGATGTGGTAGTTGCAGTGTTAAGATAGTTGCGTCTGAAAATGTTCCAATTAGCGTAACCTTGCTCCCACAAGCTTTCTAACATACAACGATAAATAATGCAGATATTTGGATGATGGAAATTTAGTTGGACACTCCGTCGATTGGCCCGCAAGGAGACGACGTCGAAATTGCAACCGGATAGAGGTCGGATGCGAACGAAAGTTTTCCAATAAATAACGTTTGCGTCGAACGGTTGTCTCCTTCTCGCGTTGCGCGTCGAAATATTGTAAAGAAATTGCGTGACGTCCGCGAGACACCGATACGCGTCCCTCTTTCCTCTCGAATATTTATGAATTTTCAAAAGGCGAACGCTGCGCCACGTGGATACGAAGGAACGCGTCTATTTCCTTCCCTTTTCGCTCTTCTTCGTCGCTTTTGCTCGCTTGCCGACCACGAGCTCAATTTCTAACGATCCCGGGGTACACTGTGCTTTTTGTGCCAATTTATGGTCAACTTAGCCTGGTCGCCAACGTTCCAATTTATCGCCACGAGTGAATTTTCACGTTTCGAAGGAAGGAAACTTCAGCGAGAACCACGTTCGAAGAGTTTCTCAATTACAAGTTCGATGACTTCGAGAAATCCGACGTACAGCGGTGGAAAAAGCGTTTGCGCGTATCCTTATTTTCCAACGAAACGTCTTTTCATCAGCTTCCATACGTTTCATTTTCGTAGTATGAAATTTTTGTACTCGCACGAAAAATTTAATGCATCTACGTGATTCTAATTAATTAGTGTGCAAATGCGAATACTCTTTGTAGCCATTGAGTTAGTGTTCGTTGGCTACGAAGATCGATATGCATAGAAAATCATGGGATACAGTCGAAGAATATATCGCCGGTTCTCGAGGTATCAGACTCGACGATACAACGCTAAAAAAAATAAGAAAACGACGAGAATCGATTCGCCTAATTCACGAAACAAGGAACCACCGTGGTTAACGCGTAGTCTATAACCCCCAATAGTAAATATCTTCGAACGATTAAAATCAAATAAATTTTATGGACTAACAAATTTCCAACATTTTTTTATTATTATTATTTAATTTGTACTTTACAACTCGTCCAGCTGGACGTTCGGTAAATTTGTCTAGCCTAATTGCTAAATAACATGTGGATGGCTACCCCCAGCGGGATACCATCTTCGTCCAACAACACGAACCATTCAGATTACACTGTTGGACAAGAAACGCTCGTTACGAAGTATGACCTCGTAATTCACTGGCAAAGACGATGTAATATTTAGTAAGAATTAAATGTTGTGGCATAATATATTATACAAGATGGTTGGTAACTGGTGGTACAAGCGGAAAGGGGGTGGTTCTACGCATAAAAAGAAGTCGAAAATATAGAATAAAAATTTTTCGTTCGAGGCTTTGTTTTCGAGAAAATCGACTTTGAATTTTGGCTCGGTACGCGTGCACTTTATCGCGTCTCGTTATAACGGATCTCACTGTAGATCGTTGTCTCGATTGACGTTATTTTTTACATTTTTAAAATTTAAAAATTTTTTAATTTTTATTCTATACTTTCGCGTAGAATCACCCCCTTTCCGCTTGTACCACCAGTTACCAATCACCCTGTATATTAAGTCGTCCAAACAGTTTCTTTCGTTTTATAAGGAAATAACGGATGCGCAATATTTTATCGAATTACGTATGATCCATTTTGTTGTATCAAGATAAAGATCACAACGTTCGACAGATTAGGTTCCGTGTTTGTATAAAGATGCGTCGTTGTAAAAGACGTGTCTGTAAGAGAAAGACACTTTTCGGACAACCTAATATATATATCTGAATCTATCGTTTCCAGGAGAAAATGTACAGTGATTAGAAAAATTAGACGCTATATTTCTACGTATTTTTATTTCTCAATGAAGCGTTTTTTTTATCAGTTTCCACGCGTTCACGTAAATATGCAAATGCTACGATAAATACAATCAGCGAGCAGATACGTTTCGTAACCACAGTACAGAATTCACGGAACAGTGAACGCGTTAAGAATTTTATCTGACAAAACGGTCTATTCGAGCAACCTAATAATCTGCAAGCAAAAAGGGAACTCTGCTCGCGATGATCCTCTTACATGACAAAGAGCCTGGTCTGAAACAGCCTATATAGCCCGGCACGCTCTATCTATCCTTTTCTTTCTGAAACCGCTGCATAGGACGCGAGGCAAAGCGCAGGGCCGTTAAAGTTTGGAAAAACGAGACCGCCGGAAGAGGAAACGCTCCGGCTCGGTTATTACTCTCCATTTCCCAAAGCGTTTCTTCCGCGCCAACCGCACGGATGTTTCATGTTGTCAGGTGACTCCACTTCCTGTCGTCGTGCATACTTTAAAATCGACAACATTTCGCCGTATCGGAAATTCTGCGCCGCAAACATATCCGTCCACGTTTTACCGCCTTGCGAGGGTCAAAGTTTGTAAGTTGCCTTCCACTTAGGCTATCGAAGGTTATTTATGTAATTCTTTTTGTTTATCGTAGAGCTGTTATAATAAAATTATCGTGCGAGTATCGTGTAGGAGAACAGTTACTAGTTTTTTATTAAATTTCTCTCGCATCGTCTTTGCGTTTTATTCTTCTCTGTCTATAAAGGACTCTTTCTTTTTCTTTTTTCTTTTTTTTTTTTGGTACGGAGAAATTATTCTCAGTTTTGGGAATTTCGTTAGCGTGTTATTTTATAAATATCGCGTAGTATCGGGAACGTTACCTTTTGATGTTGACATAGTCATAGTTTTCAGGATACGGCTCTTCTGTATCTTTGTCGATGTCCTTATCAGCGTCTTTGTATTCTACGTTTTCCTGTTTTGCAGTCCGTAGTTTTGGGAATTTTCTTGGACCATTATTCTATGAATACCACGTGGTATCGGATTCTAAGTTTCCTGTTTGATATAGAAGAATTGCCATTGGTTTCTTCGATCGTCCGTGTTCTACGTAGTCCTGTTCAGAAGTCTGTGCAGCTTGCGCGAGAGAATTATTCTCAGTTTTGGGAATTTTGTTCGCCTGTTGTTCCATAAACGTCACGTAGTATCGGCCAAGTTTCCCTTTTATTTCGAATATTTCCAGGATTCTTCCACTGTCTTTGTATTCTCTTTCCAAAGTCCGTACGTTCCTCTTTACACGAGGGAATTATTCTCAGTTTGGAGAATTTTGTTAGAGTAGCATCCTATAAATGTCACGTAATATCGGATAACTTTCCTTCTCACGCGAAATCGCCGTGGTTTCGATGGGATCGCCATGGGACTCCATCTACTTTTCTCTCCTTAACCCGTTAACTGCGGAATTTAGTTTCAAAAATCCTTTACGGGTTGCGCGAATAAAATCGAGCAACGACGAGTATACACGTCGAACGCGGGCCAAATGTTACACATTTTACGAAAGAAGTAAAGCGAAACGAGCAATGACTATATTCCAATCATCGTTGGTGTTATCCGGTGGTATTTGCTGTCGAGTGCTGCCACAGGTATTGTTATTAAAAACTTAAAAATTACCACGAAACAATAAAGGAAAGTAGAGGAAAGAATTCGAGGAATAGCCGATGTACGCAACGAAATACACAAATGAGATGCATCGAGGAAAATAATCAACCAAAGAAAATAATCAAATAATCAAATTTTTTTTTTATAAAATACACAACAGTTTTACTGAAAGTACAAAGGAAACGTACCACTAAATGTTATTTATATCACGATTTGCTAAAAGTCTGAATTTCTATAGTAAATGGTAATCTTTCTATTTCACACGACGAGTATACGCGTCGAACGCAGTTGTCTGATTAAACTTTACATCCTTCTCTTTGCGTTCTTTTTCCACGCAGAAATTATCTTTAATTTCGTACATTTTTGTCGAGAGAATTCTTCGTTTACCTATAACGATATTGCGTTATTAAAGTTACGTTTCGTTATTACATCGATCGACATGGATAAATAATAACATATAAACAATATACGTAGCGTATCGCATCGCGTTTACCATGATACAATATCCAGTATATTATATTTAATATGTAGGTTGCACTATAGGCTTGGACTGGGTATCTGCTGGAGGGTGGAAGGGTAGAAAAAAGTGCACCCTCGGTGGCAGCCAGTGACGTAAGAGGCTGCAGCCAGCGACCGGCAGATAAAGGGGATGATGTAAGAACAGGGCTGGAATAAGACATTCGCGCACCCCTCTAACGATCCTTCTTTGTTCGTTATCAATTCGTTATCTGGACTGGACGTTCACTCGTCTGTTCTAGATATTTTAGACGATTCCCCTTTTTCAGGAATTCTTTGTTCTTCGAAATATCGTGTTACGTTCGTGTTCGATACGCGTTATATCACATTTACATTTTCTTCAACGAGTAAGCGAGTCAAATTCGACGAAGATGGTGTACCTTTCCATTCGTTTTTCTCGTCGAGAAACCATTGCAAGTATATCAATTAATTCCATTAGAATCCTACGCGAAGAAAGAAGAAATTATGTTCGAACTTGAACGCAACACCCGATTAAAAATTTCTCCAACTTATTATCTCGTTGTATTTGGTTCGAAATTATGGGGGAAAAGTCTACTTGCCTTCCCTTTATGTTCCAGCAGAAAACCGATAATATTTACGTAACACCGTAAGTAAAATGCTACATGCGGTTCTCGCCTCCGCTCGCCAGTCGCCGTACAAGAAAATTAATATGACGATCATAAAGCGAGCTTGATGCATCATTATCTACGTTCCATAATTATTTCCTTTATAATTATTCGCGATACGTCGTACAATTAATATGTACTATACATCGAGTAACGTTTTCGTGTTACGTATCGCAATTATTTCCAGAGCAAACGGAGGTAAATTACACGAAGAATGAAAAATTAATATCCATCGACTCGCGCACGTATTTTCTCATCGAACGACCTCTCTTCTGCAAATTCACTCGCGTCACTCGCTATGTATACGCGTTTGACACACGCTCTCGATCACATCCGCGTAATTTTCGGGATATCCATGTTAAACCACGTCAAAGTATCGGTAAATGACCGTGTTTAAAAGTATCCGGATACTTGGCTGATCTTTAACGACACGTGTCTCAACCACAAATTACGTCTCGACTTAATTCTGTCTAATCGTCCTAACTACTTGTAACCGAATTTCACGCGATCCTATCGATTAGGAAAAGTCAACACGCAGTCGATAAAACTGGCGTTCGTAACCGTCAGACATCGATCTGAACAACTTTATTATTAGCAGGTTCTTGTCTCTGCTTCCTTTCATTTCGCAATCGAAGATCACAAGAGGAAAACGCGATCACTGTATTTTTCTGATTTTCCCATGTCGATGATTAACGACGTAATCATTCGCAGGCCAATGGCCAATCTGTACGCGTTTTTCAGTGGAACGAAGTGTTTGCATACTTAGCAACGATAGTGCGAGTGTCTTCCCCTGCGGCCCCTGCGTGCCGTTTCTTTTACGAACTTAATTATCGCTGGCTACAGTGTGTCGTCTTTTAAGCAAAAGTGTTCCGTGTCGTTTGCGACGCGTCTAGACCAATCGAGCGAACGATCGCTCTCTTGCCGCTCTCTACTGAAAATAAAAGATAAAATTGCGAATGTTTGCATTCGTTCGGTGAATGAACGAGCAAATGATTTCACGGCGCATTCTCGTAAATATTTGGTTAGGTTCGAACGACAGTTTCGTTCGTCGTGAAGAGGGTAGAAATGTAGATCGCTTGTCGAAAAGGAGATGAAAACGCGATATCACTTTCTCCTTCTAACGGACATTTGCTTCGCCCATGAAAAAGGAAACAGAGCTTCGCTATTTATTTCTATCTGTTTTCCAACGAAACACATTTTCGCAACAATGTATCCGCCGTCTATAGCTTTTATGGAGTGTGCTCAGACGATCAAGATTATCGTCAATATTACTGTCAATATTTAAGCTACTCAACATTATCGTACGTAGGAAACTGTCCATACTAGACGATGGATATATATACAGGGTGGTTGGTAACTGGTGGTACAAGCGGAAAGGGGGCGATTCTACGCGTAAAAAGAAGTCGAAAATATAGAATAAAAATTTTTCGTTCCAGGCTTTGTTTTCGAGAAAATCGACTTTGAATTTTGGCTCGGTACGCGTGCACTTTATCGCGTCTCGTTATAACGGATCTCACTGTAGATCGTTGTCTCGATTGACGTTATTTTTTTAATTTTTAAAAGTTTTACATTTTTAAATTTTTATTCTATATTTTCGACTTCCTTTTTCGCGTAGAATCACGCCCTTTCCGCTTGTACCATCAGTTACCAACTACCCTGTATATATTGATAGTACAATATCGAGAGTCTTAAATACCGACAACAACATCGACGATATAACGTCGGTCGTCGTGAACGCTGCTTTACGTTTATCGCGAAGACACAGCCGAGCAGGGGACGAGCGTTCGTTCGTATTTTCGGTTTATCGAATTTCATTGAAATGGCAGAAAGAGCAACGATACTCGTTCGATTCGTCTAAATCTTAAACGCTTCCTTTACGCTTCCTCTAATCTTACCGCTGCAACCTCCAAAGTCCGAAATTCAACTTCGATCGAACACGCATCGTTCCCCCTCCAACTTCTCCCTTTGTGACGTTCATTGTTCTCGCCGGCAATCTTCGGCCAATTCGAAAGTTCCTCTCGAAACTGTCCCGAACCGACATGACTGGGCGAGGCGGAGCTCGATCGCGGCTCCGTCACTGACAAACTGAGAAGCACAGATAAGAAGAGGGTGTGCGGGGTGGTGGAATCGTATGTAGGTCGTACTGTCAGTGCCACGACCCGGTTTCGTCGCATTCCTGCTACGTCCCACCCCCGCAGACCCAGAATCCATCCCCGAAACCAACGTCCTGCGTCACCTCGGCCGGTCTGCAAATCCCTAAATACATTTCCACCCTCTCCAACCCTCTCTCTCTCTCTCTCTCTCTGTTTCTCTTCCCTTCGTTCTCACGACCATGTTATAACGCCGTATTATTCTCGCGACACACCCCCTTTCACTGATGAGTTCTCGCCGAGCCTTTTTTCCTTCATCCAGCGAATTATTACCGAGGGTGGAAATCGCGTTTTGGGAGGAGCGGAACCGTAACGACGCAAAGGGCGGATAAACGGCGGAGATTCGGTTTTTAAGGGCCCATTGTAGGTGGTATGGAAGATACGGTTTGTCAGTTTGTTGGTTTCAACGATTCCGTGGTTTCTTTTTTGGGTTTTTGCTCGAATAGCGGTGGAAGTGGGTAATTGTAGCTCTAGATAATAGGGAAACGTTGCTGCGATGTGTCACAGGTTGGATTAATACTGTATTGTGGTTGGTTAATTGGTTATATTTAATGCACGTAGGCAGTGCTGCAGTTGTAATGCGCGTTACAGACCAGATAGAAAATGATACGTGTTTAGTATTCCTGACAGGTAGTGATTTTCCTAATAACATTTCCCTCGATATTCCTAAACAATGGTATGGATATTTTAACTATCGTCTTCAGGGCGTCGTTTAATTAGAATTATAGGCTCTGCGGTGATAGGGAGTTCCAATGTTTAAATTGTATTTATCGGAAGAGCAAGAAAGATGTAGGTTCCAAAATGTGATAATTTATAACAGATATTTCTCGTTTCTTTTTGGGAAATTCGATTTTGATTAATTTTGAACCGACTTGCTCGAATTACCGGAGAATCTTTGCCGCGGCAGTCTGTTCGACCGTCGTTAAGATCGTCTGGCCTGTAATCCGCAGTTCGATAATTTTTCCAACTTCGAAAATCGAAGGAAGACGGTCGAAGCGCCTACACCAGATTTCCTTATTAACAAGGAGAGAAAAAAGTTGGCGAATAGAAAAGCGCACACGATCGAATGAAATCCGACAAAGTAGTGATTAAGAGAAGTCCACGTACACTCGAACCGAATTTCACTGTACGAGGAATGGGAAATAGAACGCTGAGAGTTAAGTCGCCCTAAAACTTGCCGTTCCTCGGCAAATTTTTCCCCCACAAAATTGTTCGTTGAAAATCAGCGACCCACATCGGCTGGAGGACTCGGCGCGATCGCGTGATCCTCCCGGTTCATGAAATAATCATCGAAGAATTCTCGCGGCATATCCCTCGGCTCTTCACAGCGGAGTAATTATCCCCAGTAATTATTCAAATTGGATATCGCGAAACGATTGGCCGACACGGTTGGAGCACGACGCCTATTCGCGCTCGTTGTCGCGAGCTAATTCGAGCACCCAGCTGAATTTCTTTTCCTCCCCGCGTCCTCTTCGTTTCTCCTTCCTCTGAATATTACTCGGCGGGACACTCGAAACCAACCGAAACCCGAGTGTTTCGTCCCTTAGAACGCGGCCGCGCATCTGTCGCCGGCAATTATCCGAAATAATTACTCGAATCGTATATCGCGGACTAATTACTCGAAACAGTCGTCGACATATAATTCCAGCACGTTTAATCATCCTTCGTTCACTCTGGATTTTTTAAAATCCTGCAATATGCCATTCTCGCCTCTTTCAGACATTTTCTCTTCTTTCGCGATCCTTTCAGCATATTTGATAAATATTTTGCGAACGACTATCGTTGGTATTTCGCCGATAATTAGCGCGCACGATATCTTTGCCGCGTTAGCTACAGAAGCTTCTCTCGGAGCGAGTCTGCACTTTTATCGCTTTACTCGCTTGCCCTGGAAAAATGTAGAAACCGCGTCAATTGAAAAATCGTGTTTAACCCTGTTAACTGCGTTCGACGTGTATACTCGTCATTGCTTGATTTTAACTGCGCACTCCGTAAGGGATTTTTGAAACTGAATTCCACAGTTGACGGGTTAAAACAGTTTGTCGAATAATCTCGTCCACAGTTTCCTTCCATATACTTAGCTCTTTTTCTAATCGTGCAAACACTAGCTACGGAAGCTTCCACTTTCCAAATGCAGTGCGAAGAGATTCGACGAGTTCCTATAACGTTAAAACGATCGATGTAGTTGGGAAATTATTTTGAAAAGCTTCGGTCGAGGCACGGGGTGCGAATGACGAAGCGGAGCAAAGGGAAAAGTAATTTATCGCCGTATATTCTCGGTTCGATTCTCAGACACTAAACTCATTACCCTGGAAGCACACGCGTATCACGAGTTGGTATCAGCAACTCGTCGCAGCCGGCGCTCCGCATTTGCATTTGTAGAATCCACTCAGACGCGTGTTTCGCGCAGAATCACTCCAAACAACCATTCAATCCGTCCAACGCGAACCCGGCCACTCGTCACCCTCGCCGAAAAGAATCCAATAACAAACACGCGTCAAACAGCCTCTCGTGGATCGAAAGGAACGTCGTTCCGAACATTCTTTTTCATCCCATAATTAGTAGCAAGGCAATAAAATGTGAAAACGCGATATTAAAATTACGAAATAATATTTTTTAGCCACGCTGTCCTTCTCTCACGACCTGAAACTCTCGCTTGAAACGGATGCTACATTTCGATAGATATTATTATTACTAACACAGATAGTTTTGAAATATTTTAAATATTCTAATATAATTTATAACGTATTTAAATCCTACGATTTTTGGGTATTTCACGTTTTTCGCGAATAAGATATTTTGACATTGCGAAAGAAGATATATTTAAAGGGATAGAAATTTGCAAAAGACGGAGCAACAGCAGCATCGATAAATAAACCGTAGAGAAGTTGAAAGTTCGATGAAACGAGGTTCATTTAATACCCTGATAGTCCAACGTAGTATAAATTCAGATTAGACTGTGATAATTTCAATCGCGTCGCGGAGGAAGCGCGCGGTCTGAGATAGCAGCGACCAATTCTACTGAGAAACGTTTCCTCGCGTTAAATCTATCGCTGTGGATTAAAATGACGGCGTGCTACGATAACTGTGCCAGTTACATTAACAATAAGCAGATGCTACGCATAATTAAAGAAAAAGTTGTTTGCTGTGAATTTTAGATATACAGAGTGTCGGAGAAACTCGGGACAAAACTTACGCTAATTGTTAATGAGGTTAGGTGGATAAAGAAAGTTCGCGAAAATTTATATCCGAAGATGCTTTATCGAAGAGTTGTAAGCGTTCGAAAATTTGTCTTAATTGTTTGTTTGGTATTTTTAATAAATGTTGGAAATTTCTCCCTTCTGCAAGAATGCAGCTTCGAAATCTATCGAATATTCCTGCTGTCGTAGACATTTGTGGTAGTAAATGCATCTTGGATACAGTCCCGAAGCTGGTTTTCCTTTTCCATCGCATTTTCATAAACCAAGAACAACTTTCCTGGAAATCCTTGGACTCTTCAGTCTTTAATAAATTTATCTTATATACATCTTATCTTTAATAAACTCTTTAATAAAGCATTTTTTCGGACATAACATCTTTACTTACGTAACATTTTTCACCTACTTGATCTTATCAACACGTACTCTATGTTTCGTCCTGGTCCTCTCATACACCCGGTATTACTGCATTATATTATGTATTTTTATTTATTGCTCAATATGCACTCCTGATACGATAGATATTACAATACGAAATTACCTAATGATCCGCGTATATCAACGACTAACAATTACAAATCTTAACCATATAAATGTGCACGTTGAAAGGATTAAAAGTCTCAATCGTCCTTTCTATCAAATATCACGAACGTTATAAAAAGTTATTGAGATATGTATAATTTTGTGTGCTAAACTAGAGATTAGCAGCGTAGTAGTGACACGCGTATGTGAATATGAGTGTATGGAAGTATGTGTGTGCACAGCGTCTGGAAAAACAGACGAATGTAACTGTTCCATTGGTAGTGTGGTATAGAAGATGGTGATCCTGGACGAAGATCCTGGAAATCGTTCATTAAATAAATCTAAAACTATTTTAATATGAATTCTAAGTGTAACCTTAGTGTTGCTTTACTTTTATTTCGGCAATTAAGATGCACAATTCTCAAAAAAAAATGAATGAAAATCAGACAATCCGATGGCGCTTTCGCGTATAATAATCGAAAAAATTCATTCCGCAACGACGCAAGCTTGAGATTATTTTTTGATCCTTGGGAAACTGCGACGAGGACGGTGTTCCATGTCTGGTAAGCCGGTCTGGGATCCCGTAGCCGGTGTTATCCTGTCGCAGGATGTCCGCGTGAGAGACGCGACGCGCTGAATATTCAAGATCCTAGCGAGCGTTTGCCCGAATTTGAATAGCTGGCAGGTCGTTCACAGACCCGTGGTAATCGGAAGATTTCGCGCGTGTATGCGAATGCACACGCGCGTTTGGACTTTCCTTTCATCGTCAGAGGTATTTCCCTTTTTTCATTCAATGTGTTAACCTACCCTGCCAAAGTTACTTCGAAACCTAAAAAAAGAGGGAGAAAAGAAAGGAAAGAGAACGAATAAAATTATCGTACAATAGTTCTCGCTCTGCGGCTTCTTTCAAGCGTTTTGATCTTTGCTTCAACGCGTTGACCGATGACAGTGATCATCATCCGGCGACCCACGTTCTATTAGCTCTTTTAGAACGATAAGTTTGTACGAAGCAAGATAAGTTTCATGGACTAACAAATTTTCTACAATTCGGACTGTTCGTCTTCCGATTAAATTTATCGAGATTCTACGTATCGCTGTTCTTTGAAATTTCATAAGATCGTAGAATCTTACGTGGACGAAGTTGTGGCGAAAAAATATCAAACGAATTTCTGGAATTCCTCTTTATACGTACAATATTAAAAACCAGAATTTCATGATATGTTATCAATACGTTGCTTCGATACCTAAATTCGTTTAAAAGAGAAATATAATTGAGCAATCCACGTGTGTAAATGGGTGATTGGCGTAAAGAATGGAAATTAGCGATAAAGCTCTGGTAAGTCCAAACTCCGCACAATAGTATTAAACTTCGTAAACTTGAAATTCAGTTTCCTCAATTTACGAACTAATGATACATAGAACAGCGAAGAACTAGAGCGACGAATCGATTGGGAAAAATTGCAAGTGAAATAACGAACCGACCCTCGACAGTTTAAGTTCATCTTCGAGAAAATCCGTTTTTTGTTCGCGTCTTGTGAAACTTTCGAATAAAATGCAGCGACTTCCCGACAAGTTGAAGGGATCTTAAAAATGGCGCAAAGAGAAATAGATTGGCGAGTGCCTGGGAAATTACTGTAATGAGCAAAAGTGGACGCACACTGTCTGCAACAGACTAACTCTTTTAAGATTCGACCAGATGACTTGATCCTTTTTTTTTTAAATTAAGAGATTCAGTTTATTTTTTTTACAGGCTCGCATAGTAAATTTGTAGAAAATGACCTCTGCTTTTTTCTTCATGATCCCGACTAATTGCGCTTTATTCAACAATTTTTTACACGTCATGTACGACACTGATCTTCCAACTTCTCAAAGAAAAAGAAAAAAAAAAAAAGAAAACAGCGAAATTGTTTGGTTTAATTTAAACAAACAAACAATATTCCCGTCTTAAGGTATTCGTCGCGTAGATTGTGTTTCCTAAAATTCCTTTGAAACTTCGTCGATACGCTGTTTAGTATACTATCTATACGTAATTTAATCTTTACAGAGCTTAAATGGAAAGCTCTATCTAAATGGACATATTCATCTTCGGAGTTGAAAGTTTTAGCATGTAATCTTCGTAGAAAGCCGCTGCAAAAACTGGTTTTTGATTAATTATGGAAAAGCCCTTCTTAAAAAAGTTGTTAAGGAAACTACGTCGCGTAAAATGGCTAGAAGATTTTTTTCTAAAGAAAAACTCTGCTCCGACCTCATCGTTTTCGAATAGAAGTAATGTAAAATCCGTCATATCGGTTATTTACCGGCGACTTTGAGCAATACTCGCCCGAATGGCCGTAAACTCTTTCGCATTTATAAAAAAAATAAGAATAAAACGTATAACAAAAAGAAAAACACGTTGTAGAAAATTTGCATGTAAAAATTCCTCATGACATACACGATATGTCGTCGGACATTCGTAACAATTTTGATGTTGGACGACCATTTGAGTAAAATACCGTTATAGTTCGAATTTCAAAAAGATTAGCACGCGAAAGATAATGTTATTCATTTGAAGAATGAGAAAATTATGCGACATATACAGGGTGGTTGGTAATTGGTGGTACAAGCGGAAAGAGGGCTGATTCTACGCGAAAAAAGAAGTCGAAAATATAGAATAAACATTTTGTTTTTTAATTTTTCCATGGAGACAACGATCTACAGTGAGATCCGTTATAACGAGACGCGATAAAGTGCACGCGTACCGAGCCAAAATTCAAAGTCGATTTTCTCGAAAACAAAGCCTCGAACGAAAAATTGTTATTCTATATTTTCGACTTCTTTTTTCGCGTAGAATCACCCCCTTTCCGCTTGTACCACCAGTTACCAACCACCTTGTGTATCGTAGATATAAACATTATTTGTACTTATAAGCCAGAACAAACATAGACGCACAATATAAAAATTTCCCTAAAATATCAAGATATATTTAGACATACAGTTAAACGAAAAATATTTTTTCAAGAAATATAAATCGCTAATAAGCCCTATGATAATTCTTGCAACACTCCTCCGAAAATCAGCTTCTACTATCTCTACAGCCACTGTAAAAGTAACTAATATTCTTTCGTATTTCTTTCGCAAAACCATCACCTACACCTTTCCTTTCTCATTAAAAATATCGATAACACACGCGTGTCGTCGTCGATCATTGCGGCGAGATTCTACGCGGTATATGCGCTACGCCATCGGTCTCGAACGCGTCACAACGTCAAGTCTCCGTTCTGTAGATTTGCGAATTGTTCGTTGGTGTGCGCGTGCAGAAAATACAATAAAAAAATTTCTTCCCAGAGAAAGAACGTACGTGAATCGAGTCTCCGGATGTTTCAGTCTTGAGGGATATTGTCGCGTTACGAACTCTTTAAACGATGCGCGTTCAGTTTTGCTCGTTGCCGTAGCTGTCGGCGTAGGATCGGATGAATCTACGGAGACGCGAGGCAATTAAAGAATGCGTCGTCGCTGATGGTTTCCGGTGGTTGTTCGCGTCGATATCGCGTGTCGTCGGGCCTATCAGAAATTGATCAGAACGCGGGCCACGCGCGCAGGGATGCGCAGCCGTTGGGAAATCCGAGCCGACCTGCTGCCTCTGCTGGTTTAATTAATTTATCGCGGCCAGACGATGTCCCGTTGATTCGACTCGACGTTCATTATAGATATCCTAGCGGACATTACATCGATGTTCGCGCCTCATCTTCTGGGAACCATTTCCGTTTAAGCTCGGAATAATTTCCCCGGAACCGTAGACCGCGTTCCTCCATTTCCGCTTTTATCACTTTCATATCTTCTTCGTAATACGCTCGGGCTCCTTCCGCGAGGAAACTGTTGCCGGTTTTGGACAGTCGATTCGTTTTCCATCGTCCTCGCTGCCTTCTTATTCTTCGCGTGAAAAATTACTCCGCATGTTCGGGGTTTTATTAGTAGGATCTCGTCGTATCTCGACGATCGTTCGTTTTCCATTCGTCTGGTATCTTCACGAAGAATACCGGAGAAGAATATCGTTAAAAATCGCTGGTATCGATACGCGAGTCGATGCATTGAAATCGGAAATTTACAAAATCTTGTGCGCGCTTGCAGAACACGTTTTCCACTTCTCTTTCGTTTCGCATTTCTCCTATCGTCTCTCGCGTTTCACTCACTTCTACGCTCCTACTACTTCTTCCCTTCTTTGTATCTTTATCGTCGCTGCGCATAATCGCAGAGAACGTCGCAGATGATTATACGACAAATATTATAACAAGCGATTACTTGTGTTCTAACGGGAATTTCTCTCGCGCGTATGAGATAAACGAATAAATGATCAAAATAAATGCCCGTTCGATTATATTACTCTCGGAATTCCTGTCCGCTATATTCCTACAGTATATTCTTTCTGTCTGTCTCGTAAGAAAAGAATTCCAGCGTAACAGCGTCGGTTTCCGGTATTCTATTAACGCGACTACAGACCCAGCCGATTCTGCCTCCCGGAGAATTACACCTTCCACTATGTCGGTTCTCCTCGCCATTTTTTCCATGCTTCTTCCGTCTCCTCCACTGCCTGCCGTTCCGGCAGGTTTCTTCACGGCGAAATTACGTTCTGCGGGGGCCAAGAAATCTCATTTCCGGGGGCCAGGGTGTTATTCTATTTTCCGGCGTGTCTTCGTGCGCTAGCGTCAACGAGTTTTGCGATTCGGCCCGCGGAATAATCCCACAGAGAAAATGCGAAACGTTGTCGCAATAAAGGGCCACAGACGTAAACGAGCCACGGTTCTAAGGAGGAGAGGGGAGGCGGGATGAAACGAGGATGGTTCTTCCTCTTTTACCTTGCAAACAAGCTCGTTTCCAATCCCCGAAACGCCACTGTTACGACCGCCGGTGAGCTTAAACCAACGCCGTGCTCTTCTTTTCTCTTGAATATTCCACCAGCGTTCGGCCAAACTGGCCAATCAAACTCGGTGGCTTTAGTGGTGTTGTTCGGGTAGAGGTATTGCCGCTCTTGATATGTGCGAATGGTTGGCACGCGGGTGTCGGAAACGTGTGATTTCGGTCGTTTTCTTGGCCGAATGGGATCGTTCGCGCGCTCCATTCGTATTTGGATTATGACTGTTTTCCGACTTTATCGCAGCTTTAGAGTTTGTTTATGGAGTATTATTCAACGAGCGGATACTTGCTTTGATCGTATTCCGCATCGTCAACCATTTCGCTCACTCCACATTCTTTCGTTGCTCGATTTTCCTTTCGTTTTCATTTTTTCCCAATTACCAGCTTATCTCCTTCTCGTAGCTTTAACTATTTATCGAAATAACGTACACGTGTATCTTCGTCTTTGCCAGAGGGACACTAAGAGACAAGTATCGCTTTTATTCTCCGTATGAGGATTGTTGAGGTTATTAGATGCACGAACAGAGGAACGCGCGGATAAATTGTAAGGCAGAAAATATATTTTAACACAGAAGTGTAAGTACAAGTAGGAATATAATTTGAGTTGGTCCAGATCCGCACGCTAGTAGTGTTATCCTATAACTGAAAGCCCCGGAGCCATCGTCGCCTGTCAACTGTCTATGGTCTACCTTCGTCCCAGTCTATCGTCAATATGTAAGGAATCATTAGGACTTGCTCGAACAAGAGCATCGTCATCGTGGAGTTTTAGTCGGTAGGAGTCTGACGCTACTCTGCTGTTACGCGATTATTAGAACAGTGAAGTGTCCATGAGGATTTCTCCACGTACAAAAAAAAAAAAAAAAAAGAAAAGTCTATCGTCTATACGCTGTCGATGGTTTCAGTGCTTGAGAAAACTAAAAAGACCAGATGTAGACTTTTCTTAGAAGTGGTGGCCACTTCACCAAGGATAAACGCGGTGCGTATGCGTATGCGTAGATGCGTGGAATTTTACGTCGACGGGGGAATAAATGAAGACGAAGCGTTAGTGGTATAAAGGAAACGGGTACAGCATCACGCAACAACGTATATTCGTGTATTTCTTACTGAGAGAAAGAATCCAAAGTGACTGTTAGAAGAAGAGGCAAGCTATGCGTTAATTTTCTCGTACTTGTCTCTTGATTATTTAAGAAAACAAAGACACACGCGAAACGACACCTTCCGTGTGAATATTCCGATACAATGAGGACCACGTCGAAATTAAAGAGAGAAGTCGTGGAGAGAAGACAAAGGCGCTCGGTTCACGGGCCACTTAACCGACAGTTGTTTCGCACGACGAATCCATCGAAGCGACGAGTATAAATTAGGTCAGTCGGACCGGCCGCTCTGCGTTCGAATTTCATTTATTAGTCGATCGAGACTATCGATCGAGTTGAGATTAATCAACCGCCAACGTATTCAATTAATTGCCGGTCGATATGCCGAGCAGAGGAATTCCAACTAGGGGGATTTTTAAAGCAGGAACAGAGATTCGATAGGGAAAAATTGGGTTCGACGTTCGAATAGTGGTGGCTTTAACTTTTAATTATAGAATTTTCTTTCGGCAAATTTCCACTACGATTGGAAATTTGGGTCGTAATAATTGTTCGCGTATGTCGCATATATCACGGAGTAGTACCATTTACTCGTAGTAGCGAGAAGTCTTAATCGTTGGTGAGAAAATTTCTCCACTTACGTATATTACACGTCGATAATATTATTTGCAGTAAAGTGCCGTCAGCATCGATCGTGGCGTTAATTAGAAATTTCCCTCTCGTACGACATGTCATCGCACCATGCTGCTTAAACTAATACTACCGCTGTACTAATTTCACTTAAGAATTTCGATCAGGAATCTGTGTTACAGATGCAGCAGAAAGTCTTAATCGTTGGTTGGAAAATGTTTCCATTTTCTTACATTACACGTCGATGATATCGCTTACGTTAAAGTATCAAAGTACCGATCGCTGTATCAATTAAAAATGCCCTTCTTGTCTCGGATATCACGGAGCTATACTACTTGAAGCATTTGGATCAGAGAATTAAAGAGCCTATAGCTATCATCGACCAGATCTTTCCTATCGACAGATAAGTTACAGAGCTATAGTATTGGCATTCGAGAGTCAATCTGTTGATACCTCCCATTTATCTCGGACAGAATGGACATAATACTTGGTAGCTGCTCGTAGACGTGCCTGAGGGTGCCAACAATCGGTGACCCAATAAACCAACCCAATAAACCTTCTACTTTCATCCCACGATAAACTTCTTACCGTTCTTCATCGCGAATGAACTGGCGGATATTATAGGGCTACTCTACTAGACTCCCTGTAGACTCTTCCAGCAACTATTCTCGTCTCGTATTATCATCCGCACAAAGAAACTTAGCAACAGTTAAAATCAAACGAGAACTAGGTGGAATTTATTTATCACCTGTACTACTTACTTACTTCTTACTACGCGAAGATGAGAAGATAACTAGGCAAAAGTATATGGGTCTGATCGGTTATTTCTGATAAATCCAACACTACCGTAAAGCGTCGCATTTATAATTCCATTTATCCGAGCTCCATCTGTTGCAACGAAATTTTAATTAATGCCCGATTATTTGAACTTTCGCTGGTTGAATTCGCTTACCTGAACGCCGCCTCCTATTATACGAACGGAGATAATAAATAGCGAGGAAAATTGGTCGCTATGAACTTCGATTACCACATACGAATATAACCTATTTATCTCGCGGCAAGTTCGGATGAATAAAATTCTACCGTACACACACTGAAACATGAAAGTATATGAACGTTTGCCGCATTTTATGTTCGTATTGTACGTGCCGTATTAATTAGTAAAATTGAATTAATTCCGCGACGAGACAGTCACGACGATATCGACAAAATTCGGAATCAAGCAACGCGTAACGCGATAGAAGACGCTATTTTCTTGTCGAAATTTAGTCGAAAGTCGCACGAGTATGCACACACGTGCGAATAGCTCGTCGATTAAAAAAAGATCCTCTCGTTAGGCCGGTAATCATCTCGAAATCGTCTTTTTCCATCGCATTCCTCGGCCGCTTTTCACTCTGCCCCACTCTTGGACAGACGGGGAACAGGGTTAAAGAGCGGAAGGAAGGTCCATTCACGGTCGTAACGGCGGAAAATCTCGGCTTCGGCACGGGGCCAGGGGCGAAGTGGCCAGAAGAAGCGGGGGGAGAGCGGCGAAACGAGCTGGAACCGTGGGAACGCGCGACTTTAAGTTCCGACGGAGGCTCGAGCTTTCGAGGAACGAAAGTGAAAGCTCTCCTCCGCCTCTTTCTCCTCTGCCTCTGCCTCCTCTGTCCTTTCACCGGCTCGCGCCGCGATCGCGGCGGGGACATGCATTTCGAAGAAGGTCGACGGATGCCTCGAGACCGTGCAATCTCCTTTGGGGAATGCACTTGATTTTCTTTCATCAGCCAGCTCTCTTGGCTATCCACCGGAAGGGGAAGATGGTCTTAACGAACAAGAGGTCGACGGCCTCGGCAGTTTCTTATTCGTTCGTGGCGGACAACTTTCGAATTAGGTGGATTTCTTTATTTGCCAGCGAACTTACCATGAATAGGCGATGCTGAATTTTTCGAGATTTTATCGGGCGCCCAGTGGTCGTTTCACGAACCGTCTCCTTAAAGAGACGACGGGGAGATATTCCGCTCGTTTTAGAAGAACGTTTGATGCTCGATTCGATGTACAGTGGATACACAGTACACTTGTCGACGTCTTTTATGAATGCGTTATACGAAACAGTTTGACATTTTGTTAGTACCGTTGTGCCACCTAATTGAATTGATTCTGAAAATGTATGCGGATATTTTAAGTATATTTTTCGTAGAGATCGTACAAGTATGTAAACTGGCAATCATCCGTGATATTAAGGAATTTCTGTATTCGATGCAACTATTTTTAATACTTGTTGTCACACTTAAAGGTGACTAGTTCGTAGACTAATTTTTTTTACTAAATACAAGTCTCCAGAGAATATCTTCAGATTAGATTCAAATTTTGCCAATATAATGTTGGCAGTCGCGTGTCATAGCGTCGATGAAATATCCAATCGTTTTATGTTTGTTACAATGTGCGCGTAGAAATTTTCTCCGGTAAATGTGCGGCGAGATGTTCTCACATTTTCTGTTCGCCGTTCTCTATTACCTCTGTACGATTTAATTTAACACGATTATTTGCTATAATAAATCAAGTAACTTCAAATCACATATTATTCGAAGGAATATATGTCCATCTTGATTTTCGGTTTTTCTAGCGGTGAAATGTTCAACGAGATAATACGTTCCCGTCTGAACATTCGCGAAATAATATTTCGCTGTATTTATTTGTATATGTGTGTCTGTTTAAAAATCGCAGAAAATAGCGGCGAAATCTGCAACAAAAACGTGCAGCAACCTGCGAATATAATATTGCTACGCACACGTGGCTAAAATCAATTAATAAACCCGTTTGGTTCACACCTGCGACTCGCGGCGGTTGCAAGCGCCCGCACGCGACTCGCCCTCGCGAATTCAGGGGCCGGCTGTTTATCCTGGCACGATGGAAAGTGTAATATTCATATTAATACGGACAGTCTATTAGCCGGCTGTCGATACCGTTAATTAATGGCAGAACGGCTGGCTGGCCGTGATTTAGAGCCGGCAGATCTTTTTTCTTCAGTTATATCGCCGGGGAAACGTGGTCGCGATTTTTGCTGCCGTTACTTCCCATCGGATTGCCGTAGAATTGCGTCTGCGATCGATTTCAGACTTCGTCCGGCTCGTTTTTACTTTCCGTTTTTCCCCGGATCCGCTCTCGGCCGACCGATTCTTTAATAACTTCCGTACATTATCTCGCGAGCTTTCCGCGGGACCGTTTACAGTCTAAACAAAGAGGCGCGGTTGACATTTGTAGGAAAATAGCGCGCTCTGTGAAAAAGCAAGTTTGCTTTTTCATTGTCATTATTATATCTCGATATCGTAACGGGGGTTGAGCATATTATTGTATTTTTCGGTGCGGTAGTTTAAAATTGGAACGAGCGATTATCGGTGAAATTTGTGGCGGAAGCGATAGCAGGGAAAAACGAATTAATAGTTGAACGTATTAAATAAAAAATACTGGAGTAAATGTTTCAAAATGGGGCAGGGTGGAAACGATCGATTACGCGTGAAACGTAGACGCGCGACTGTAATGTGCGAGCGAGCAGGACGCGCGGATGGTTTGACGGATGACAGAATGATTCGCATGATACGCGAACAAATCTCTTCTTACACGTTGGAAGATTCGGGCTTCGTTTTTAAAGCGAAGTATCGCGCGTTTCAGACCGCTTTCCTGCAGAGCCGATCTAATAGTTTCGCGTCGGAAGAGGAACATTGACGCGAACCGACCAGCCTTGGCTAAACGAAGTAACAAGTAAGTTTTCTTTGCGAGTTTCAAACACCGAACGCCGCGGATCCAAATCCGATTAACGTTGTTATTTCAAAGCGGCTATTTCGTGCTTAATTGAAAGCAAAGACGTTTCGTTTCGAATCGAAAATTATTCGCAAACTTATTCGCTATCGCTGTATCTTCGTTCTATATCCTCCAACTATATATATAACTTCTGTAACCTATTGAAAATTCGCCATGGCATTTCCGATAAAAGTTTATCGTACTAAGTTCGTAGAAAAGTTTGTAACGCTAATCGAAAATAATATACGCTACGCGACGCGTATATACGTCGTTGGCTGGATCGATGTATACGAAAATCTACGCATTTAAACAATTTCGAATTTCTCCCCAAAAGGGCTACGAAAGTTTGTTCCAGCTTCTTGAGAAAAGCCAATCCATGAATTATTTTGAAATAAATATTATTCGTCGTTATTCGTTCCATTCACGATACAATATACGCTACTAGTATTCGCAGAATTTAAACGATCGCCATTTTACACTCGCATTTACAGCATTATAAAATGGAAAATTTTGCACAACCGTTTGAACATCTCGTCCGAAATTTCGTCGAAATGCCCTGTAAACATCGGTGTCTCGATTAATCGATTCCTATGACGACAAGAAGTTTGGTAAGTTCGAGAAAATTTCGGCAGTTTGCAGAGTTCGAACAACCGCTATTTCATAGCGGTAATTGAACATCCTTCGAACATCTCTGTTTACCGTAAACAAAATCGATGCATCTTCCCCGCCTTGTCTCTTTACGCCTTACGAAACACATGCCGCTTCTCAAAAGAATTCCACGTAGATTTGTTCGCTTCGCACGCAGTGGTTTGCGCTGCCCAACGAGCAAAACCTACTACGTTTGTTCATCGATATTTGCATTACTTGATCCAAGATCTCTGGAAGATCGGTCACTGATTTGTATTCACTACATGAAATAATCAAACAGTACAAACAGTTGGCATATTCTTGCATCGATTGATTTTAATTCACCACTTTTGTTGGATCTACGAGAGAATCGTTGTTTCAACGGTCGTTGCCTATAAATTCAAGTGTTTCCATCTAGTTATTCTGTTTAAATGGTATTTGCTGGCCAACTGATAATTTTTCTCACCGCATAGATCTTCTCTGCACCGGTGTTGCGTCTGCCTTTCTTGCGTTATCTTCATCTCAAATTTACCGTTATAACTATGCCCTTTCGCCTATATTTTGCTCTACTATTTTCCCAACTGACTGTATCTAAAACCACCAGTCCTTGTAAATGCATGTATCGTAACGTAATGTATCGTAACTCGCTCGGTACATAAATAAGCAAATAAGATCAAGAATGCATTACCATGTCTGTTGCCGGCGAACCTGCGAAATTTCCTGGAAATCCCTCGGAAACACCGATGTCTCGATTAATCAATTTCTATCGCGACACCCTAACCACCCTCGTGCTCCTCGTCCGCGACTTCGCAAAGAACCCTTAACCCCCGGCGGCCCGACCACCCTTCTATGGTTCTCCCATCGGAGTGGGGTTGACCATCGTTGAATTTCGGTTCGGCAGGCATGTTGACAGCGTGTAGCGGAGCGGAGCTCGTCGCTGGATGCTGTGGTGGCCCGTGCGCGCACTAATCAATATGGAGGGGAGCGCGTTCGAAACTGGTAGGGGTTGCTTTCGCCCTACCGCGCACCACTTTCCCGGTCGTGTCGCTTCGATTCTTCCTCCTAACCATTTGCAACCGTTCGCCTATACTCGAAAAATATCATCGTCGACTATGCAAACGCGACCGACATACGGGGGCAGAGTTAAGAAAAATTCCGGTTTTCGGGAAAGCAACGCGCGAAGAGACAAGACGGAAGGTGGTCTCTGCGGGAAGCAGACCTCGCACGCTCGCGGTTCGTGCGTACAGGGTTGACGGAGAGATGGAAGGAACACGGAAGGGGTGGAAGTGCGCGCAGCTGGGGCCGGAGAGCGCGATCCGCTCAGTAGGTATCGCGACGCGCTGCCGGCCGTAGCGCGCACTCTCCGGCCCTGACTCGAACTGGGTCACAAGCCCTCGGACGAGGCAGCGAACCTGTTCGCTCCGACCGGAGCACACCGGAGCCAGTTGCGCGCCACAGAACACGCCGACCTCACGCGACGCCGTTCTCTCTAATTGACTTTACCCATCTGTTTCTCTCACTCACACACACACTCTCTCTCTCTGTCTCTTTCTCTTACTCTATCTCTCGTTTCAATACGATCGCTTACTTTTCGACGCGTCGTACACGCTTCTACGGAGTTTCGTGACCGTACGTACTCGTTGGATATCTAGGACGTACATATCACGCAAGGATACACGCGTGTATGTATGCGTGTACACGTATACCGGAGGACGTGGCGTCCTAGAGAGGATCTGCAAGGGCGATCTCAAGATCGTTTGGATCGCAACGAGAATCATCGGGGTTGTCGGGAGAAGTCGATGGAGAGGAGACTCGGCTTTGGATGAGACCAGCTTGCGGAGGAATTGGGGTTGGTAGGTTTTACGCGGACACCCGGGCTATTCGTTAAGTGTTTGTAGTATCTGTCCGTGCTTCGGAGCACTGCGGACAACTTGCGAGGGATTAGCATTATCGTTGAACGTACGTCGCGTATATGGCGATACGGGTGGTTTGGCAGTGGGGTGAACGGAGGATCGAATGGTGAGCGTGGTCAAGGACGTTCGTGGAACTTGGCTAGAGTTTTACGCAGTTAGAGACTGGCTGTGGGAGAGTCCGTGGAAGTTGTACGGCTCATCCTTGGCATTTCGAAACATCCTTGACGTTCTGGAAACGGGGTGAATCGGGTTGACTGATTTTCTTGGGGCGAGCGAGGGCTTTTAGTTGCGAGACTGGTCAAGGACGTCTGGCGCGTAGATGGTCTCTCGGTGACGCAAGTTCGGAGAAGTCTCCGGTGGCCTTCGTGTTCGACTTTAAACGCGTGTTTCTCAACGCTATTCCTAAAGTGACGTAAATTCGTTGCACATCGGACGGAAATAGTCCGTTAGAAATTTCGAGACGTGTCCAGAGTTCTGCGAAATTGGAGCACGACCCTATCACGGGTTTCGGGCGTTTGGTCGAGAACGTTTAGTCGGCGATTTCTCGGAGAGTTTGAAGTTGGAAAGTCGATCGAGAGATCGGAATCGCTGACACGTTCGAGACGGCAACAGAATCGAGAAGTCAAGGCGAGTCAAAGGAAACGTCGTGCCGGGTGGATCGATGGATTCTTTGTGAGTTCGTTGGAGAAACGCGTGTTCTTTGATCGAGT
Organism: Bombus bifarius; assembly: GCF_011952205.1. Lineage (NCBI taxonomy): Eukaryota > Metazoa > Arthropoda > Insecta > Hymenoptera > Apidae > Bombus > Bombus bifarius. The sequence continues at coordinate 77,830 of NW_022884484.1, forward strand.
TGAAAAGCACGAGCAAGAGCGCGACGATCGTACGAGCCGTTTTCCACGCTCGTAACGCCACCGAAACGAACAGTTCCGATTCTTCAAAGAGGGTCTCGTACATCCACTTAAACTTCACGCGATTTTTCACGCGCAGAAAAATAGCGCGCGCTTTTTTCCTTTCTTTCTTTAACGTTTTCTTCGCAGCCTGTCCGCCAGTGCTGCGATAATTATCTGAAATAACGTTCTCGAAACCTCACGCTTTTCACCTCTTGCGTTGAAATGAATTTTTCCCAAGTGTCGTGCCAATTCTTCCAGAAGCGACTCCTTTACGCACACGTTTTTTTCGTCTTTGTGAATTATGTTTTATGAGTTTCTCTCCAAGTGTCATACCAACTCTTCCAGAAACGAGTCTCTACCCTTGAAAAGAAGGAAACTACGTTCTCTACTATCCCTTTACAACTGTCACAGGGATCATCGTGGAACCTACCTCGTTCGAATCTTTACTCGAAAATCGTTCGTACAATTCCTTTTATCTTTTTCGAACTTTTACTGCACGAGTAACACGGCGTTCCTCTTGTCACGTTTTCCGCCGAGAAAGCCTCTCTGCACTCGTCAACCGCGTTACTTCCAACGTTCGTCGTCGAGCGTGCTACTCGTTCATCGGTCAAAAGTCCCTGTTTCTTCTACCCTTGTAACCGTCATCGCGTAGTTTCGACTAATAGGTCGCCGTGCCGTCGGGACGCCGAGATTTCACGGTATTAAAAACGATACCGCCGCGGAAATTCGAGCAATCTGTCTGATGGAAGGCCGCCGTTGACAAACTACTTTCAATCAACGTCAGAATATGCCGTGGTACATTTCCAGATTGCCCGTTTCTTCCGCGCTTCGTGTCTTTTTACAACGAACTCGAGCTACCTTCTTCTCCTTTCCTTTCGTCTATTTTCGTTTCGTCCTCGTCCTCTGCTTTCTCCTCTTTGCCCTTTTGTCCCGACGTGTTTGTCGTTTCGCTTCGCGAGAATCGTCGCCCACGCTCGCTGGCCGAGAAATCGGTATCTCGCGTGTCCACAGCAAAGTGTCAGGAGGTCATCCGTGACTTTCGGCTCTTTCGTCCGCTGTTCCTGGGGATCTCGTGATTAATGTACCTGGAGAAGGTCGGTAGACGAGCATCTTGGCTTTTGAATCGACCGAGGGAGAGTTAGGTTTGAGTTATCGGTGCACCTTTTCGCTTGGCTTTCCAGAAGGTCCAATTTATTGCCGAGTGTTTCGTTTTCTTTGCCTCCAAGCGAATCGTTCGATACTTTTTCGAATAATTGCCGCAAGATTTTCCATTCCAAGGTATTCGTTGTTTCATCATCTCGTTCCGTGTGTTCGAACGGCGAACGGGTATATAGTTCATTGTTCTGTTTAACAAATAAGAATTGGGAGCAGCTTGAAAAGGATATTGTATTTCTTAGGTTTTCGTATTTATCATATTTATAACGACAGTATCTCGAATTTTAAGTGGCACGAGTGCTTGGCTTTCGAAACGATCCAATTATTGCCGTTCTGTTCCTTCGATATCGAGTCGCTGGATATTTTTTCGAATAATTGCTGGAACGGAATTTCAGTTTCCGAGTCTCTCGACTTTGGTTTTCGCGTGTTTGAACAACGAACGAGTGAGTAGTCGTTGATAAATAAAGTGAAATTTGTTAACATTTTCCAATAAGCGTAACGAACGAGTGTTCTCATATTTATGATCGACGATACACGTCCTACGTTTCATCGTTTTATTCCACGTGCTTTAATGATAAACGAGTAGCCTTTTGAATTATTTTATAACAAATGACAGCTCTTCGAAATAATGGGTATCTCGAATTTGAAGCATCGCAAATGCCAACCAATGTTGGCGAATTTTTTCCCCCTGGGTTACGTAATATCTTGTAGAAGCGGATCGAGCGAATAAAATATCTGGCAGGAAATATAAAGTCGTCGACTGTTCGAAGTAGAACATCTCGGCGGAAGGTGCTTTAACATTTTCTTTTTATCCGCTGAAAGCGACTAAGCGTTCTGCGTTATTTGATCATAGCCGCGGAATCATTAGCGACAAATGCACATAGACGGGATAAAATTGCGAAAGACCATGATCGTTATAAAGGTTCGTTTCTCTGTAACTGTACGTGGAAACGTTTCATAAAGGTAGGATCATAATCGTGGTAAATCGCCGGTCTTTTCGCTGGATATCTCTGAAGCGATCGGATATTTTCAAGAACTCCGCAAAATGGTTTATGCTTGGTGCAGTTGTTACGCTCGGGGATGGTTGCTCGTATTTATTGGGTGTCGCAGGTACCGTGTTGTTTAATCGTCGCCAACGTCCGTGAATGGCGACGAGCACAAAGAGCCGAGGTACTCCTGGGTCAGTGTACTCGTGTAAACAGCCTCCATCACGCTGCAAGGCGGTAGTATAGCGTTCCATTCAGACCAACGAATACAAGTTGCACGGTATTGTTGAAAGTGTTTCTATCTGTAAATTGTAATGGGAGTTCCTAATGAAAAGAGAGCTCTCGTTGCGACTCATTCTTTACGCACGGTTCGCTATCACAATTTTTCCGACGGTTCTTTATCTCCGATTTCATTTTATTCCGCGTTCCATTTTCGATATTTTTGTCACTCTGTTTATGCCGGGTCGTCGTTTAATGCTGCTACGATTCTCCAATTTTGATATTTCAATCTTGCCGTTATTTTAGCAAAAAGGAATTTTTAATATTTGAAAAAAAAAAGAAGAGAAGAAAAAGTATGATGCAAGTTTGACGTGTTAATTAATACACGACTTTTTTTCGTTTATATTTTGTGCAGATCGAAGTTACTTCGTAAGGTTAGAAAGATGTAATTGAGTGAAAAATGGCCGACAGAACGGAGCAAGGTCGAGATCGATCGAACGTCGTTCATTTACGCGGTGTCCTTTCGAGTGGCGTGGAAAAATTTGAAATATCGCTGTAAGATAATCGTAGGTTTGTTCGAAAGCGTTGCGTCGGCCAAAGAAGGGGCTCGTTCTGTCTCACACTCGATCGATAATTTAATCTTCGGGATTAAATTATTCCATCAATCTTTTTACACTTTCCAATTTGTCGCCAATAAATTTAACAATGGCGTAATCCTGCGACGCGGACGAGTATCCCGAGAAAGTTATACGATCCTTCTTAAATCTTCTGAATTTCCAGAGAAAGAGAGGTTTATCTTCGACTAAATCGATAACTTAATCTTCCAGATTGAATTATCCCACCGTGCCTTGTACATTTTTCAGATGTATCGTCGATAAATTTAAAAAAAGATCGCATAATGCCGCAACTTTTCCCAGTATCGTCTGGGGAAGGGCGTAGGCTTCGGAATCTTCTTTCTGTTCCAACAGAAACTCTAACTTTAATCTTCGAAATGAAATTATTCCATTAATCTGCTCGCGCTTTCGTAAGGCTATAGGACTGCGGCGGCGTTTTATACGTGTTACGCGTTACAACGTCCAAGTAGAAACTGCGTGCTTTAACGCGGCTGTCTACACAGACGCAAGGAACGCTGTCTGTCGCGTGTTGTACGCGGAAAACGAAGCGCGTTGGCAGTACGACGCGCTGTTTAGTATCGGTGTGTGACACGCGCGTAAACTGCTCATCCAGCCAAGATGCTACTTCGGCGGAGAAAACGCGACGTGTAACACGCAGCCCGTGTAGTTGTAGCCTGATATACAAAATTGTCATGCTCGATTTAAAAATTCAAGCGAGATCTTCTCGTCCAACGCCTGCGACTCTTCGGCTGCAATCTTCGTACGCTCGTTGGAAAACTCGTGTTTCGCGAAACTCGATTCACGGTAACTGCGAAAGTTATTTCGACGTATTTTGTATTTATTACGTACCATCGATGTACGAATCGATTGAGTGGAAATATATCAAGTTTCGTATCGTTCGGTCGTCTTATTTAAATATCGCAACAGAAATTTAATGAAAATGAAACATGGGTGCTGATAAAAAACGATTCGATGGAAAACAGGGCTGTGCGCGAATATTTTTTTGCGGTGAAACGTAAAATGTGTGTAAAAAAAAAGAAAAAAAAAATAGAATGTAAAGGGAAGCGTGTGAAACGAGAGAAAAAATCGCTGGCGGGTTTGACGAAGGGAAGTTGTCCTTCGACGATGGCAAGCAGGTCAAGTGTGCTCGTCCCGGAGATGACCTTCACGGGTGCAGGATGCAGAATTCTTTCCGCACTGCGCACCCTCGTTCCCTCTTGCTCGCTCGCTTGAGAACGTTCTTCCTCTTTGCAAACGTGCTAGACAACCACGAGAAGCCGCGTTTCTCTTGACCTTTCACCCGCGGAATCTTCTCTTCCCTCCTTTCTTCCCTTCGTCTTCTCCTCCTAAGTCTACATTGGTCTCGTTCGGGGTGGAGCGGTACAACTATCGACTGGCAACTTCCTGGACTCCGGGGCAACTTTTAAGTCCCGGTTCCACATTGGCCTCGTTGCTCTTCCATCCGACCTAATTTTTTCTTTCCGCGCCTCTTTCACGCGGTTATTCGTCTTTTGATAGACTGGTTCGCTCTTCGTTTTGGGTTGCGTTAGGACATTTGTCGGCATTCGGGGGCACTGACCTTCGGGGAATTTTCACGGAGAATGGAGGTCAGTGAAGTGTACTTTCTCAGGTGACGATAGGTCGAAAAGTAGCATAGGCTCTGACAATGAGTTGGTAGAAAGAACACGATCGAGGAAGAACCGTTCTTTGTCTTTTTCGTGGAATTCCAGATATAGTGGGCGATGAAATAACAAACTATAGTTTCCACGATTCACGTCTTTTTTTTGACAAAAATATAAGAAACAGAAGAACGTGAAGAAAAAAGTTCCCGAGGGATCAAAATCGGAAGTTCGGAGGAGTTGCACGTAGGAATATTCGGATGTTTTATTACAAAGCACGAGGAAACTCCAAATCGTTCTTCGATTCTTTCGGAATTCTGTCCAAAAATAAACGGGACGTATGAATAAAATAAAGAATTGCTTCCTACGATCGGCGCATTTCTTGAAAAGAAGATAACGAGTAAAGAACGAAGAAGGAAGAAGTTTCTAAGTAAGAAAAATCATAAGCTCGTGGGAATTTTCCATCGAGCGTTCTCCAAGGGACGCGGAAACTCCAAATCTGTCCCTTCTCCGATTCTTTTGGAATTCCAGCCAGAAATAGAGGACTATGAAATTTCTTCGATCTATGTATTTCTTGAGAAAGAGTAAAGAAACGACAAGCAGAAAAATAAAAGGAAAGAAGCTTCTGAGAAAAATCAGAAGCTCGTGGAAATTTTCCATCGAACGTTTTCCAAGCGTCGAAGAAACTCCAAATCTCAGCTTTTCTTCATTTCCTTGAAATTCTCACCAGAAACAGCAACGAAATAAAGGACTAGTTTCTATAATATATCACGTATTTCTCGACCAAAAGCAAAATAACAAGCAGAAGAAGGAAAGGGAAGAAGTTTATAAACTCGAGAGGGTCGCACGTGGGAATTTTCCATGGAGTATCTCCCAAGGGACGAAGAAACTCCATTGGAAGCATTTGAAAGATCGTTTCGTCGGTCCAGCGACGAAGGAAACGAAAGTGGTCCGAGCGACGGTGGGAGGACGAGTCGAACGGAAACGGTCGTGTTCGTTTCGCGCTCCGGCCACTTGACGGTCGTTGATCAAAAGCGAACGCTCGAGAATTTCTCAAGGAGGGTTGTTCTTTGAAGCTGGAATTCCTTCGAGATCGCTCGGCCGTTTGTCTTTGACAATAATCACCGGTTTCCAGCACTCGACTGTCCTGTTTTTCAAGCGCGATACTCCCTCGTCGAAACGAACGTTCTCTCACAGTCGATGCTCTCTTTTTCTCCTCCCCTTTTTTTCTTCTCGCGTCTTTTCACGGCTACTAAGAAAATTCCTATCGTTATTTCGACGCGGCGAGAGATTCGTCAAATTTCTTTTTTTTTTTCGAATCTTTACGAACACAACGAAGACAACAGTGCCGCGACGTTAATTCGTGTTAGAAAATTAAGTTGCATTCGATAACGTGTTGTGTCGCTGGTGATTAGGTCGTAGAAAATGGGACGTAGAAACGAAGAAAGATAACGGCGAAAGATAAAGGAAAAATGTTTCCACGAAGCAAGAGAAAAGCGGAGAGGAACGATAGACGGAATGGCCGTAAAATCATTCCTGATGGTTAATTCATAGAGCGTGGCATGTATAAAGCGAAATAAAAGTAACGGGAGGCGGGGATAATGCGAGTGTTGCATGAAAAATATTTTTGCGCGGCAGTAGGAACAGGGGAGAGTATGATGGATAAAATGATAGTGATATAAAGGATGCAAGAACTGCGACGAAATAATAGCGATTCGAAGAAAAATCCTGCGGGAAAGTTGTGTCTGTATAAAAAACGAGCAGCGGTTTATAGCGAAATGGCGGTAACATGAAGAAGGTGTTCTACAATCTGGATAAGTAAACCGACGATATTGTGCGATAACTTATACAAAAACTACTGTATCGTATTCATCGGGCGTACAAAAGACGAGACTCTGGAAGTTTAAAGGTAGTTTTAAACGAACGACTGTATAAAAGATCTCTTTGAGAAAACATTTTTAGAAGACAGATTCGTATTAAGATCTTTTGCAAAGGTCGAGCGTCAAGGACGAATTATTCGCAGGCAAACTCGATTAGTCGGTGTCCTTGTTCACGTGTCCTTGTTTCCACGACCGAGGTTGACGCGGTCGAGGACGAACGACGACCCTTCTCGGACCAACCCCTCACTGACCCCTTTTGTCTCTCCAATTCTTCTCCGTCTAACGTCATCTTGCGGTTTGGGCACGAAATCGGACGAATTCCAGTATTCCAGCAATGTACAATTTGTTGTTCGACCTTACTGCGTAACATAAATCGCAGTGTCCGTTGTTTTTGGTAGAAACGAACCAAAGAGATCGTCGATGGTTTCAAATTCTCCACGGAATCTGCAAACTTTCTTCTCCGCGATTTTTAAGCTTTCATAGGCTGTGTTAATTGGATCGTTTCTTACGGTTAGAGAAAAATGCCAGGCAAATTAATCTCAGTCAGAGCGATTTTAATGCTCGTGCAAATAATATAACACGGTTAGGGTGGAAAAACGTAGCGGCGCGTTAAAAACGAGCGAGCCCTCGTTTAACCGGATAATAAAATTCAAGGTTTCGCATGCCGGAACACCGATCCCTGTTTTTTTTTCCCGAGTTTCGTCAACTACCGTTAATAGGAATCGAGGATAAGAACTTTCATCGGGCGGCCAGAGATTTCTCTGACTAAATTAAAAAGAAAATAAGTATAAAATAACGTCGCTATTTCTCCGGAAATGAAATATTCCGGCGTAAGTGGTTCTCGCTCACTGTTTTAATTCTGCCGCGCCAAGAAGTCCGTTAACACGGTGGAAATAAACCGCTTTCGAGATGAAAATTCTTCCCCCGGTTGCTGGTGGAAAAGGAAGGAAGAAAAGGAAAAGGAAGGAAGGAAAATTGTAGAAGGTTTTTGCTCACCGCGAATCTTGTCCCTGGTTCTTGGAAACTCTTCGAAAACAGCCGTCAGTCGATAGAAAAGCGAGCATTTCCACTTTCCTCCCGCTAACGACTATCCTCGGCTGGCTCACGCTGAAGAAGCAAGTTCAGCCCGCGTCCTTGACCCACTCGCGTGTTTAACGATCCCCGAATCGGAGCCAGCCTAAAAAAAGGAAATTAATTAGAACACGGTCGCGTTCCAGAGGAAAGGGGCCGCGAGAGAGGAATTAAAGGGAGAATCGATCGGTTTCCAAGGGATCTGCGAGCACGCGAATTTCCAGCGAGGCGACATGGCCCACGAGTACAGGGATTATCGCGACGACTCGTAATCGCCAGTTCTACTTTTTCCTGTTAATAACTGGGTGAATCTTGTGGCGGAATAAAGTCGCCGAGGTTGGTGATTAAAACCGAAAGATGAGAAATTTCAACACCTAAAAAGCTGGGCCACGGCTTTTCGGATTAATCGATCGCGAGCTATGACGTTGTGTCGTGTGCATTTGTGACGTGTTTTGGATTTTCGAGGAATTCTGCAACCACGTCGCCGGCATCTACGCAGGTGAGCTTGTACAACAAGTACGTAATATTTTGAATGAAATTTCGTTCGACTCGCGCGTAGTAGGAATGGAGTAGTATCGCGATTTTGCGATTAAAAAACTTTATTCCAACTATACACGATGCTCCGTGAGAAATTGGAGAAAACTCATCCGAGAACAATCTAATCAGCGCCAAGTTCTCAAAGTGGTAAATTACTTGAAATAATGCCGATTACCCAAGAACTGTAGTTACGCGAAATTTTAGTTGCGAACTAATTCTACGCTCGAAGTTGGAACTCGTAGAGAATTTTCAAATAAAAATCATCGCAATTAACCTTCATCCGTGTCTCACTTTCGCCGATTCATCTGTCCCCGGTGAGTCAAATTGGGACAATGGTGAAACATCGATGAAACGAAAAGATAAATAATTGATTTTCCACTTTGTCGTTTATGTGCACTCGCGATAAGTCTCCTTCGGGGATAGCGAATTTCAATCGCTCGTATTCCACTTGCCAATGCTTCCATCTTACCGTTCTTAGCTCTGAAGAGAAGACAAAGAGAATAACGAAGAAAAGGCGTCTCTGCTTCTCTTCTTCAAACTCTGATATTCGAAGCTATACGTGTCTAGCTGCATTCTGAGAGGATTGTACAATGAACGCATAATCGCCGCGCAACGATTACAAAGCGACGAGTTAGCCATCGATGGAACTGATAAGAATAACGTACGTCGGATCGAACGAACTTTGCAATCTCCTGCAACAAATATCGTCATACCTTTTTATCGCATGTTTCACCATTCATAGCATTGAATTCCATGTTAGAAAAATAAAAGTCACAAAGTCTCGGATCAATCTTTCCATAAAAGGTGATCTTCTACGTGAAATACTTGAGGGTTAAACTTCGACTTGCTCGAATTTCAAAGTTGGCGAAGGACTCGTAGAAATCGATCGAGATAGCAGCGCATTCTTAGCAGCATTCTTATCACTTTTGTCCGCGTTAAATCACGGATAGCGGACTAATCTCGTAGATTCACGTGCTCGTAAAGCAAGAAACGCTTGCAATATCAGATTTTCCGCGGATTCCCTCGGATCTAGTCGATGGAACGCGTCGTTGGCAGTGTTCTTAGAGAAAAGGAGAATCGATGGAGAAGTCGGTGTAATCTGGATCGTTTGGTTGCGAGTCGAGGCCACGTCCGCTCTGTTTCCCCGGATTTTTAAAGTCCGCTCGATACCTCCGCGCCCCGTCTAGGGTTATTTGCACGCTAGACGAGCGGCAATCCGGATGGAAAATTAATTTACCTTCAAAGAGAGGGCAAAGGAACCGGAGTTGGCTCGCCGAGATCGGGTCGCTTCTCTATCGGTTCTCTCGATACGCGACCGATCGAGATCATTCCGAGCACTCGAATCGAAACCTTCCCATTTTCTGAGGAAGACTCGTGACACCCGTTTGGAAGAATAGTCGGAGCGAAAGGTCGAGATGTTCCGTTGAAAATGTTTCGGATGGGCCGACATCTTTTAGAATTTTGATATAGAATTTTGTTCGATTTAATACAACGTAGTCTGGATTAACGAAGGTGCTTACGAAGTATTCGAATTAGATCTTAATTAACTCCGTTGATTGTCTAGACACAATTACTCCAAGTTTGCCTTCATAAAGAAACTTAATTTTACTGCCGCGTATTACGACCTCGCTAATTCCCAACAAATTGATTTTAATTACGTTTTAACCCTGCGATATTATAAAACCATTGGCAACGAACTTTATGCCTTTCCATATTTTTAACAAAAATTCCATCGAAACAACTGGATGTTTTCAATGAAAATTGCAACGAGCAAGCTTTGTATTTCTAACGTAAAATCTGTAACGTATTAACTGTACGCTTTTAACGAAAATAGCAAACGAATCGACTTTATGCTCGAAACACAAAAATTACGACTAATCCCCCCGGTCGCTGTTTGCTCTCGAAAGAAAAGAAGAGAAGAAAAAACAAATCTGTATTTTCCGATGCTGGTAAGCAGAGCAGAAGAATAGAAGTACATCGAGCGTTCCGTCTGCCGTTTTTTTTTTCGGACACGATGGAGGTTGCGACGATTCTCAGACCCGGAGCGTAACCACCGGTCGTAAATTGGCACACCCCCGAGAGTAAGACCTCGAATTTATCTCGTGGAATAACCGCGGACGTAGGAATGGGACGATCGTTCGGCCCACGACCGCCTTGTCGAGTTTTCTTTCTTTCTCGTGACACCCGAAGGAATTTCATTACTCCGTGCCGCTCATTCCTGCTGACCGAAACAACGCTGCGCCGATTTCCTCGACACTTTTCTACGAAAACTTTGCCTTCTTATCGTGGCAGCTATGTTTGTATATTTTTGAGAACGCTTGGCTGATTTTTATCTCGAGTCTGGTCGAATAGCGTTTATTTGAAAACGATTTTATGAAGTTAAGTTTCTGTACGTTTCTAGACGCGTTCCTCTTTCCGATATTTTGATATATTAACTGCAAATTGCTGGATATATCGGACGCTTTCAGTTTGTTAATTTAAATCTTCATTTTTTGTACCTACAGTGACGCACAGAAACTTTCTACGTGTATGCATATATACAAAACGTTTTAAAATTTCACAAATACCACAACGAGGTACGGCTATCCTGATATTTTGGTAATCCTGTATTGATGAAATTTGAAACGGATTTGTAAATGTATATGCAAGTTGCAAAATATTGATCGCAAGCATGCACCTCGCAAAGATCATCAAAGTATTTGAACACTCAATTATTCGCTGTATTCATAAGCCACGATACGTAATCATGAGATCATCTTTAATAGTAACTGTACGTTTAAAGCTACTATTCATGCTGTATACTAATTTTTCGCCGAGTTTATGCTCGCGAAAAATGTCTCGCAACTTTTATATACATTTTCGGATTGGTTTAAAAATTTCACTGTCATAATCACGATAGTTGTGTCTAGTTTCCTATGATACACGTAATGTATTCATTAACCCTTTCGCTTCGGCAGTTCAGTCCACCGTCACTGAACAGAAACGCATGCCAGAAATACGCACAGCGTGCGTGGTTGCTGTATATACACTTTCCTAAGTCTTAAACAACAACTGTGCTGAATAAAACAATCTCCGCTCCAATATGATAAGTATAATTTACATCTTTAATATGAAAAGACTTACAAAATCACAGGTAATATAGACATTTATACAGGGTGGTTGGTAACTGGTGGTACAAGCGAAAGGGGGTGATTCTACGCGAAAAAAGAAGTCGAAGATATAGAATAAAAATTTTTTTTTAATTTTTTTAATTTTTCCATCGAGACAACGATCTACAGTGAGATCCGTTATAACGAGACGCGACAAAGTGCACGCGTACCGAGCCAAAATTCAAAATCGATTTTCTCGAAAACAAAACCTCGAACGAAAAATGTTTGCCTATATGCGACGTTCGAAGCGAAAGGGTTAAGAAAACAGTAATATTTTCAAGAATCACCGTATTTTTCATCATCGGAATTTTCTGTGATTATTTCCGACCATCTACTTTTCGATAAATTACGGCCATGGTTCGGGTTCGTGACGATGTAAATTTACCGAGAAGCATAATATTCTGTGACACGAACTATTGTGATTTGTTTACTTTCAGCCGAATGTATTAATCGATCTAATAGGATCTCGTTGAAATCCGGATGCGCTAATCTCGTCTAACACCGAAACGTAACAATTCTGTTTCGACGCAAGCTACTATGTGTAATTGCCTAAACGTTTCAACTCCCTTTAATCCGAGACTAACAACTTAACCGTTCTAATTTTAATTTGACGTAGCTCGAAGCTAATCCACTTTTAACACGCCAAATCATCTTCGCTAACTGTAACGTTACAGCTACAATAATAACTGGATATATTCCTATAATATTAGAAATAAGCCTAATCAGTGGTAGATAAATAATTCTAGCTAGTTTAGAGCTCGATTAAAATTTCTTTCGTTGTGGTTTTATAATTCTCACTGCTCGCGTGACTCTATGAAAATTGAACTTTCTTTCCAGCTTTACATTCCGACACGAACCAGACACGCTTAATCTACCTAGATTCTGTTAATTTAAAATTTAAAGTTCTCGACTATCGACTGTGTGCTATAAAAAGCAGCGCGTTTCAACGCTGGATACTGTACGGTACACGGTTTACAAAATTCCTACGATGCTAAAATTCGACTAACATCGAGAAAGAAATAAAAGACTTATCGTCGATGGTATTTGAACATCTTCTTGTATAGCAACATTGTTGATTACATAAATCGATCGATGTTCATATTCACGCTCGTTTCGATTCAAAGAAACGCTCAACATTTTGTTTTTGCGGTAGAAATAACTTGGCAACAAATTTAACGCGGTTGTCTTCTTTCTTCGGCTAACAGTGAAACGTGCTACTTTTCGCGACGGATTACCGAAACGTGCTAGTTTTCGCAACGAAAAAGCGCAACGTGCTACTGCTCGTCGCTATAAATGAAAACATGCTGCTTTTCAAGTGCAAACTCGGAAACCGCTGGCTCTCGCCGTTACAAAGTCCGCCAGTCTTCGTAATACAAACGAATCGCGTCGTTTTTCGCGACGCAAGCAACTACAACGCTTAAACGCTCCAATTTAAACACGCGGATCGATTCTAATTCTCTAGAATCTCCGTTACACCGTCGTTTACTAGTCACGCGTGAATTCCATAAAGGTTTAATCTTCGTTTGAATTCCAAATCAGTCGTGCGGTTGCGTGTTGGCGAGATCGGGACCGCGTTAACGGGGCTCGTTCTCCGGAAACGCGATTCGCGCGAACGAGCAGTGAGCTATTGCGTAACGCTGCCGTCGTTACGTCCGCCATTAACTTACGTCCAGGCTATTCCACGAAACAATGTATTTAGCTTAAAAGCTTCCAACGACCATTTTAATCGGAGGAACACGAAACTGGGTGGCGCCCAACGTTTATCGCGGATAAAAATTGGCCAACGACACGAAAAGAACGAAAGTAGGGTAATTTGAATAAAATCGAGATCCGTGATAGCGATTAACGCCACTTTATAAAATATTCGTCTATTTTTCTCCGCGTTTCTTTCATTTTCGAAACACCGTTGCCGTAACGTCGTTGACGGATACGTGAATCGACGTTTTTCATTTTGCGAACGCTGAGAACGGCGAGACGCGAGTCGACGTTTCCCATTTTATTTGATTCGATACGTTTCGGAAAAACGCGCGTCACACTCGCTTTGTTTCAAAGTATACCGTCAACAGCGTGTTAATGACGACTTTGATGTCGGAATTCTCAACTCTGATCAAATCGAAATTTTATTGCTGTTTCACAGTATCGATCATGACGCGCAAATGAGAATTCATGGATATGGAGTGGCGATCGAGGAGTGGCAGGTCAAACGTTTTACCTGCGCTCTATTAGTATCGATAACGAGAGAGTAGTGATTCTTTAAACGTAATGCGAAAATCGATGCGTACGTGGTATCGCGTGGAGATCGAGCCGAGCGTGACGAGTGTTGCATACGTGATGTCGTTAAAGTTGTAGGATGTCATGTAGCATGAACAGCACGATTGAAAAGCCAGAGAGTCCCGAGCGAGTCGTCGAAGAACAGGCAAAGAATCGGAATTAGCATTTTCGAAATCTATTCTGTATATTCTATAGTAGTTTCATTTTATATCCAACGAATAAAATCCTAATATTCTTATAGAGTTAGCAACCTTTCATTTCCATTCCAGACATTCGTCGATGTATTCAACAATTTTGAAGATATTCGCGGAGAACAATTTAAATGGAACACCACTACTGCGTGCCATTGTATCACCATTGTAATTCTATTGTTCGGATGTATAATACCAGGCGGCGTGTATAGTCGTATTCTGTAACAGCTATTCGAGCCAAGTCAGCGCGTAACGAAAGAGTTAGAAGCGCTTACGATAACCGATCATTTTCCTTTCTTTGCAGACAGTGTTTCATGTTCCTGAAATCGTCGATAGATCGTTGGTGCGCGGTGTTGCGATCGAATCGGGATCGCCAGTGATCGTGAAGTTTGAAAGCTGCTGGCCGAGCGTGTGGCTGGTAGGGCGAGAAGCCCGATCGACCAAGGATCGTTCGAACGAGGGTGTCCCTTTCACCGGAACAACGGTGCTGATCCTCGGCATGAAGGGTAAGTCCTTTGAAATCCTATTCACACGATAGAAACGCTATTCCTCCTCTTTTTCCCAAACGTGAAATATCTCTATCGTCGCCTTCCTCGCTCGCGAGCTTGTCACTCGAATTTCCAGCAAGCAGAAGCTTATCTCTGACCCTCGACGCTGAGAAGAAGCAACCTGATGCGAACGCAGAGATCGAATACAGCAGTAGATAAAAAAAAAAAAAAAAAAATATCTAAATTGAGCTAGGATTGCCTTTGGATACTATTACGCGTGACGCCAATGATGGTCAATCGGGAGGAAATTCGATGGCTACCATTGGACGAGATAGCAGATTAGTAGCGTAAAATTCACGCAATTTCTAACAATTTCACATTTACTGCATCTCGTCGCACGATATCAACGACAAGCGTCGCTCCGATCGGTTACCGATGTTTTTCGAAAGTGCTCGTATTTTTATGATATTCAATGGGAGCGTTAATGACGGAAGCGCAAAAAATTTGCGAAATCAACGTTGGCGAACGATGGCTGGTGGTTGGGACAGCGCGTAACAGCTGTTTTGCATAACCTAATTAGTCAGCGAGCCGCACACGCTGGCCGGAATTAAAATTGGAGCTCGAGCGGGTCTCGCACCGCCTCTCGCAGCATCGTTCCCTTCGACCTTTTCCGGCAGACTGGCTGCGAGAACTCTCGAGAATAGAATTTGTTACGTCGCCATCTGGCGTCGGACCATTTGCCTACCTTTCGAAGCGGTTCTACGGGGAAATACCCCAAGACGTTATACGGTGGCATAGCAACTACGTTGGACATGGGAACGCACCGGAGGTTTCCACGAATGGTAACGATATTTCTCTCGGAAAGTCGTACTTTGCAAGGATATTCGAGCGTTAGTGAAACGTAAAATCGCGAGCCGACTCGGTCCAACGATCTTCCACCTCTGGAGTAACGTAAATCCGACGGCTAGCGCGAATAGAATCCTCCGGAGGGCTATTCGCCGACGAATTTGATCGCTATCACCCGAATTCTCTTTATGAAACTTTCCAAACGACGTGGTCGAAGCGACGTACGCGAAGAAGAATTTTCGCGAATGAAAAGGATCGCACGGCAGAAGGAAGGAAATTGGTGGACCACGGCTGGATGAAATCGGCAGGACAGAGATTAATCTCGCGATTAACAGAGCCGGGGGTCCGGTCGAAAACGAACATCGCGATCGTAGTGGCCTGATAATGGATTATCTGCTCGCGGGCATAATGTATCGCCCGCTGTCACGGCGGCCTTGATGAATCACCTGGCTGCGACTTTCTCCGGTGAACGTCTCTCCAATTAACGCGACTGAAAGCGACGATTAAGCGATTCGCTGGTAAATAATTTTTAAGCTCGCGCTGCTCATTTTTACGTAGGAAACGTTTCCAAAGTGCCGATCGTTATCGTTTGGCAGCCACTCGAGTTCCTCTCCTCGCAACCAAAATGCCAGTTTCTACGACTCGATCTCTTCTTTTTCTCGTAGTATCGAGTCAATCGTGACACGAATAGTGGCATACGATAGATACAAACGTCATTAACGCGCGAATTTTATACACAGGGTGGTTGGTAACTGATGGTACAAGCGGAAAGGGGGTGATTCTACGCGAAAAAATAAGTCGAAAATATAGAATACAATTTTTTTTAATTTTTTCTTTTTTTTTTAATTTTTCCATCGAGACAACGATCTACAGTGAGATCCGTTATAACGAGACGCGATAAAGTGCACGCGTACCGAGCCAAAATTCAAAGTCGATTTTCTCGAAAACAAAGCCTCGAACGAAAAATTTTTATTCTATATTTTCGACTTCTTTTTTCGCGTAGAATCACCCCCTTTCCGCTTGTACCACCAGTTACCAACCACCCTGTATTTTACGTCGATTGTAAAATGTTATTATATATAGTCTTTTTTATACGATATTACTTGGATTATTTGTATCGTTAAAAATTCTTTAGCTCGTCAGATTCATCTTATTTCGATCGTACTACAAAATTTAGTTACACGTGGGTCACCGATGACCACCGTAGCAGCCGGTGTGTTAATTTAACTCGCTTCCCCACACAGGACGAGCTATCTCGAGATACGATAACGTTCGTATAATGGTTACGGTCCAGAGTTGCCCTATTATTCCAATTATGTACAATCGTAATCAAGGTGCCATCAACTACGACAAACCTTGTATATTAGTAATTGTTAATGATTACTGTAAGATGAAAATTTAAGCACGCGTTCTAGATGTCCGACGAATGTCCTTTTCCTATTGATCGGAAGAATATGGCGATGGACCCAACCAGGGTAACCGATTAATTGTTAATCAACGGTGGCAGCGGCCGAATAATTAGCGGTGCGGCTATCGCCGCCAG
Source organism: Bombus bifarius (assembly GCF_011952205.1). Lineage (NCBI taxonomy): Eukaryota > Metazoa > Arthropoda > Insecta > Hymenoptera > Apidae > Bombus > Bombus bifarius. Next base: position 94,438 of record NW_022884484.1, read on the forward strand.
GACTATCAACACAAGCGAGTTGCTACTTATTAACGGCGAGTTAATCGCGGCCGGTCGGTAATTTATTTCTCGCGAGTTCCACTCGGCAATGTCGAGTACAGCAAATATTTATCTCGGACTCGCTCTTTGAAACTGGCGAAAGTGGTTGTCTAAACCGCGCCTCTTTTTTTTTATATTTGCCCGACGCAGCGGCGAAATTAAAATTCCGCCTCAAGGGAGGGAAAGGTCGTGGGAACTTCGAGTCTGGAAAATTCGCCACTTCTACTGTTCCTCTTTTTCCGACCGGTCTCTGCGGACACGGGGCGCGAGAACGCGCAATTAGTGGCACGAGTGGAAAGGAAAAATTTTAAATACCCCGAGGAATCTCTTAGATTCGATGAAATTCCATAAAAACGTGGAACTTGCGAAAAGATACGGCGCATGAGGTGGAAAATATCTTGTTCCATTGATACGTTCGATTGTCACATGTATCGATGTGACTATCGTTTGGTATCTTTCAACGATGTAACGCGTGTCCTGGCTGTCTTCAAGTAAAACCAAGTAAAAGAATTTCTTCTGAATCTCTGTCGTCACAGGAGATGGGAATCCTAGAGATTCTCCCGGACGAGTTAATGGACAAATGTTATGACTTGCCGCGCGCTTCCTCTCGAACGCGTGCAATGCCAATTTGTAAAAGTTGGAAGCGGCGCTCTGTAGCAAATATTTTGCCAATTAGTTAAATCGACGCGCAACAGGCGAACCGCGGGCGTCAAGAGTCTTCAGAAAACTCCGCAACGTCGAGCCACACGGCATGCGAAAAATATAACACTCGACTGAAACGTGGAACAATTAATTATCCCGTATCGAAACATGGCGTAATTATTTAATTTCGCGCTTCTCTGTGGTTCGACTCTTTCGTAAACACGGCACGCTGATTTCCAAAGGTTTCAAGGGTGTTACGTAGGTAGCACTGTCGCAATTAATTGAATCGCGGCGCAACAGACGAGATCCAGGCGTCGAGAAGGGTCGTTGAAGACGGCCGATAGAAAATCCTCGGCAAATTACCGCGAAATTTCGCGTTTTGCGTTTGGATACGCGCCAGCCGTTCGGTTAAAGCGCGAATTCGCGATGAGGGGTTACGGGGAGTAAGCTGCAGCTCCGACACACTGGATCGGCTCAAAAGTTCCTTTCTCTCTTTCTCTCTCTCTCTCTCTCTCTCTTTCGCTTTCTAGCACCAGAAACTGCGCAGTAATTATTGCATAACTTCGACAGAGTCTCTTTGTTAACAACGAAAGCCTCTCTCGAGACGAGTATCCGATATTGAGCGCTCGAGGAAGCGTAAACTTGGTCTTCACGCTTCGGTTTCCGGTGCCCGTCATCGGCCATTCCCTCCTCTTTCGCCTAGCCGTTTGCATAACTTCTTTTTTCCTGGTGCGCTTTCGCGCAAGCATTTTTCTATTTCCCACGTGGGAAGTCGCGGGAGCTCGTAACATTTTGCATTACACGCTGTCCCGGCTAACACTAAACACTAAACACTAAACACTAAACACTAAACACTAAACACTAAACACTAAACACTAAACACTAAACACTAAACACTAAACACTAAACACTAAACACTAAACACTAAACACTAAACACTAAACACTAAACACTAAACACTAAACACTAAACTAAACACTAAACACTAAACACTAAACACTAAACACTAAACACTAAACACTAAACACTAAACACTAAACACTAAACACTAAACACTAAACACTAAACACTAAACACTAAACACTAAACACTAAACACTAAACACTAAACACTAAACACTAAACACTAAACACTAAACACTAAACACTAAACACTAAACACTAAACACTAAACACTAAACACTAAAGTACCAAAACACCAAAGTACCAAAGTACTAGAGCACCAAAGTACTGAAGTTGAAGTTGAAGTTGAAGTTGAAGTTGAAGTTGAAGTTGAAGTACTTTAGTACTCGGAGTACTTTAGTACTTGGTACTAAGCACTAACACTAAGCACTAAGCCTTGAACCTTTTCTGATTTCTTTTCCACGCTTTTCTCTTTTACACGCTGTCTGTCCACCGTTTTGCGTTTTCCGTTTTTTACAATTCTTCGTATATAGTCAAACAACTTCTTTCGCCGCCGTTGGTCTCGGCGAACTCAAACGTTGACAAACGAAAACCTCAAATATTTAGCGGTGGCACCTCGACCGTGTTTGTTTCTCATCCATCCGCAACTTTCTCGCTACTTTCGCCTCTTTTTCCTTCCGTGTCGTTCCTCTTAATTTAATAGCCCGTATTTCCCGCGGTTCTGTCCTCTCTCTGTCTCCGGTCTTTCTGAATTCTTCTCACTTATCTTAGTCTCGCCTCCTTTGACTCCATTTTTCTTCCATTTTTACACACCGACCCGATTATTATTTTTCCCGCCGGATTGTCAGCTGTTCGTCGTCAGACGGTTTAATAACTCAAGCGAGTCACCCTCTTCTTCGTTTTTCCGAGAGCAGCTACATCGTAAATATTGGAACTCTAACGATCCTCGGTGTTCAACGCGAGGCGTCTGAAAGACCTTTCGAACGTTCGAGCTTTCCCAAGCTCGAGAAGAACTTCGATGTAACACGTGTACAGACGCTTATTAAACGATGCATAATTTTACGCCATCTAATGAATTTGAAAACTTTTGCCAGAGCAAAGGGGAAGGTAAATCGCATTAGAAAGCTCGAGAAACTCGCGGGGAAACTTCGTTCACGGTCCTCGTGAATCTTCGAAAGTCCCACAGGGACTCTCCTTCGTTACCTCAAAGATCCACCACGCTTTCATCACTTTTTAGTACTCGCTTAATGGTCAATGGGAAATTTTTGTAAATTTTTCAAGTTGCTGCTGGGAGTAGCGTCTAGGTGGAAATCCACCAGGACAGATTAACGCGTTATCGATGGAACACTTAGAACACACGTTTTTAATTCTTTAAACATCGCGTGGAGGAGACGCGAAACAACGTTTGTTATATTGTTCGATTTAACATATTTTCTATACAACATATTTTATATACAATATAATATGTTAATACAATAATTACTTATGTATTGAATAAATAATAATATTACAAACTTAACTCACCAAACCAACCAATTTAACTCACGTCGCGCGGATTATTAAACCTCTCCATTAAAAATTGATCTTGGTTCAATGTTATCTTAACGTGTTAAGATTTCTCTTAACCGATTTCTCGATTTCTTTATCGAAGGGAATAATTTTGGAATAAATCCTGAGCTGATCATCGAAGAGCATTGAAGATTTGTAATTAAGATTGGTTCGTTACTTGTATATAATTGTTCGCAAGTGTGGTTCCTTATGTTACGTGAATGTTAACGTTCTAATAGGACATTTGACGAGTCGACGTTCTGTGGCGGCACTTAACAGCAAATACCACCACTCGACGCCAACTAGTGTCGGACGACGACAGCGCAGTGGTTAGCGCCTTAGGTTACGAACGTTCGGAACTCGGGTTCGAATCCCGGCGACCGGAGTCCGATTTTTCTTCCACGCATCCAAATTAGAAGAAAAGTAGCAGTACCCCATCATCAGCGAACATCTCTACAGTCAGCATCTACAAGTATCACGGACGACACATATGCCTCAGTTCCTTTAATATCGAAAAATATTCTTTGAATATTAAATGAATTTAATCGACGTCCCGATATGAACAAAATATTCATACACCATGAATCATTCATTATGATTTCCAACAGGAGAGTAACTTTTCTTGCCAGGTCGATGGAACTGAGATTTTCTAAGCGAGTTTCGCGATTTGAAATTCCTGTCCGCGTTATTAGACGGATGGAGCTTATGGCCACGGTAGATAGCTAGGTTTGAGAACTTGCGGATAATCGCGTTAAAACACAGCAAGCTACTCGGGCCCTCGTTAATCCGTTCCGATGAAGTATAGCCAGCTCGATAGTGGGAAGAGTCTGGCCGACGTTTGAGAAATTCGCTTTCGGTACCGCCTATTCCCCGATTGATTAATATACTCGAAAATTCATCCAGCCAGCTCGAATTTTAATTTTCAAGTAACGAGTTTCGTTTAACGTTAATTCGATTAACAAATTTCCGATTCGTTACACTGGCAATAAATTCTCAATTTTCCAATATCGCAGAATCACAATAACACTCGACGCTAGCGCGAATTTCAATAATTCCAATGGTAATCAAAATTTAATAATTGCGATAATTTCCATGCGATTTTCTCGTACACTAAATTTAGCTGCACGCCTACGTGTAACAGTTTGTATGGACTTTTAGGACAATCTCAGCTAGGATCGGATAAGGACCAGACGACGCGCATCCCTTCAACGTCGGCAATCATCTCGATACTTTAATCCAATCTACAAGTCCATACACCCTTCGTCTGACCTCTTACGATTCTCACGAAAATATCCTTCGCGTGAGCTAAAAGATCTCCATCTTGCTAACCTATCTTCAACATCATCTTCGTCCTTATCTTCATCTCCCTCGCTACGATCGCTCTGTCGTTCTATACCAGTGTTTTAAGAAATGTTTCCTGACATAACGTCGTGCCTGGTCACACTCACCCTATACCGGTCTTAAACAAAATTATTCGTTTCAGGGTCATTCGTAAGTAGAACAAAACGAGTGACTCAAATTTACAATCCAACACTGGCAACCAGAGAATTTTCGCGAAAGACTAAAGTTACGACTACGCAAGCGAGGATACGATCGTCGTTTGTTGCGAAACATTCTGACCAAATTATTTCTCTCGGAGAAAAACCCGCTGTACGCAAATCTCTCGTTACATAGAAAATATCTCGGTGACGAGTCCCTCCGCTTCCGGTTGCTCGTTGAATTGGTCGAATCACAGGAAACGGTACCCCATCACCGTGGAAGGAACGTTTTCTCAGGTTGCGATCGCTTCGAAACTGGCTGACTTTCGCGTGTTCCATTTTCGAGGGCGGATCGATAAGCCCGATGAAAATTCCGGGTTCGGACCACGCCGGCAAACCGTGGAACGTTTCGCGTAATGCGTCGCGGTTCTCGGTGAGCCGAGACGAGCGCCGACCGGATAAATAATCGATCGATCGGCGTCGTGGCAGCGCGCAACAAAGTTGACGATGGCTACGGACCGACTCTGCCTATTGGCAGAGAGAGTTACGCAACACCTCTGGCCACCGGTGACCTCGAAACGCTGTGAACCGCTTGGAACGCAGCGCGAAATGCCTCGAATGGCTCGCCGCGTACCTTCGAAACCGGAAGTCCAGCGAGCCGTTGCTAAAATTTCCGAATCCTTGCGAGGAATCGTTGGATCGTGTTTGATCATCGACTAAAAGGGTTTCCATTGATCGGAATTCTTCCGTTAATACGTTTATCGAGATTTTGCGTTGAAATTAGACGTTGATGGAAAGATTCGAGAATTTTCTCTGGATATCGTTCAGAGGCAACGAATCTCAAATTGAGAAATATTTTACGATCTGATCTATTTTAAATTACCGATAGAGATTTTCTATTTAGTTCTTTTCGTTTCTAACTGATTAGAATTGTCGTGTTACCTGGATCAGTGGAATTTCACGTAGAAATTAGAAGTTCATGAGAATGGGATAGAAGTTAGAAGCGACGAAAGGATTGGAGAATCTTCTCTGAAGATAGTTTCTAGCCAACGAACCTCGAAATTGAGGAATATTTTTTGCCTTGGTCGGTTTTAAAGTACCGATAGAAACCTCGAAGCATCTAACACGAATCCGATACAGCTCTATTTATATGACACAGTCACGAGTAACTGGATCAGCCGGATAATACGTGTCCATTGGCTCCTCTTTTCTCCGCTGTTTATAGGTTCGTATAATCGAAGCTAATTTTCATGTACGGCAGAATTTCCTTTATCCGAAACGAACGAAATATTTCGGATAATATCGGATTCCTTTGCTAACCCCCATCAACCGCTATGGTTTCGATAATAGAGATCCACGTTCGGATAACTGAGATTGAACAACGATTTCCACACAAATTGTGTGAAATTATTGTTCGGGATTTGGAGCGGCTGCCTGGTAATTACCGCGACGCTTTATGTGAACCAGATGCGATCCTCGGGCAGGACGATCGTCAAGGGTCTACGCTACCCTAGTGCGGACCCATCGTAAACAGTGGGGCTATTGTACAGTCAAGGTACTTTAGGACCCCACGGAAAAAACGCATAAGGCCCGAAACTTCTTTATTTTATGGTACATCTGAGGAAGACCGGACACGCGGGCTTTCCCAAGTGTAAGGTCACTCGCGCGCGAATCTTCATGAAGGCAGCCAGCCTATCCTTAAACATTTACCCAATGATCAGTTAGGAACAGACTGGAAACACACCCACCACGAATCTTCCTCTACGACAGCAACATCACCAAGAGACACTCTTTTTCTTTTTTTTTTTATTTATTAAAATTTACAATCAATTCTCGCATTGAGAATTTTCAGTAATTTTTTCTGGCATGGCGCAGTGACGTGGCTAATTATTTATAATAAGTTAGTACTTATTATAGATAAGTATAATTTATAGGTATGTATTATAAATAGGTAAATATTAATTAATTTAGATAACTAATTGAATCTAGCGTTTAGGTCTAGCGGGTAGTGTCTCTTCAGCCTGCGGATCTGGTCCGACGTATCAAGTAGTCCAGTGATTAGGGGGTTTCGGTGTTTGTTGACTCTTTTGCTATATCTGTCGCTATATTTTGCTATTTCCTCTTTGACTGTTGGTATCTTGAGGTTGCGATGTATCGTTTCGTTGGTAACATACCAATGTGCATCTATTAAGGATCTTAGCGTTTTCGATTGGAAGCGTTGAAGTATTTCAATGTTGGAATTGCTGTTCCCCATAGTTGGATTCCGTAGATCCACACAGGTTTTATTACGGTCTTGTAGAGGGTAATTTTATTCTGACATCACCAAGAGTCACTCTTGCACCAGTATTGTAAGAGTCAACATTAACAGTATTCAGTCAGTGACCATTATATTTAACAGGATAACCAGTGAACTAAGACAGTTGTATTCAGAGTATCGAGTGGAATAAATAAGGTGAACTAAACCTCGCTCTGTACATTTATTATAATCCTCCACCTTGGACGCTAATAACGTTCAAGGCTCGCGATACCAACCGATCAGTTGTGCCTAAGTGGTTGCTAGTTAGTTGAGTGTCGCAACAATTATATGTCAGCTTAGACAAAACACGCGGACGTGTACGATTTCGGAATACGCAATCGTCTGACTGAAAGTACGTACGAGCGTAGTTCGAATAAAGAGGCTCAGCTCGTATAACAGACGGTAAACGGAAAATGGTTCGTATAAGCGGAGCTCGAATAAACGGAATAACTTCGTTCGAAGACGAAAGTGAAATCAAATTGGACCGAAATTTGTAAGTAGTACCGAGGCAGAAATATTAATTCATATAAGCGATACATGGAGCGAACCGGAGTTGGATAATAAGAATTCAGTGACGCATTTCAAATGTAAACCGAGTACTACGGCGACGTTAGTTCGGGTAAACGGAGTTCGCATAAATGCAGTTTTATTATAAAAATACTCGCCATACGCTATCAGAGTTTATGCAGACAGTCTGTGAGATAATGCAAAGAGTTGTGAAAACAATCGACCGTACGTTACGACCGTTGCACAGGTTCGATTCCACGCGGACCACTAAAAATCCCGAGTAAACGAACTTGCTGCATGGCATTCCGACGGGAAACCGCGGAATTTCCCGTAACGCGGACTCCGCAACGATTCTCTTTGGCGACCAATCCGCGCTCGAATCTTCGTCCATGGAACATTAATTAGTGGACGGATCGATGCTCGGCGTTTCTTTTCTCTCGCTCAGCCTCCCGTGCCCCCATGTTTTCCCCGGTTCCTGTGTTTTCCTCATCGGCAGCCCCTTTATTAAGCCTCCGTTGTCCGAGCTGCTTTTCAATTCGGCCGCTTTTTCGTCGCGTGTCTTTGATCCATTGGAAACCGTGGAGCGTTTTCGAGACACGGGAGAAATCGCGGCGGAATAATGGAAACCGAGGAACCGAACCTGCTCCGATCCGGAACCAGTATTTTCTCCTTGTTTCCTGCTTTGCTTTCCCTTTTTAACGTAAAACAACGATTCTAGAAAGAACGATTATCCGAAGCCTGCGCGCGTCCAACCGGCGGCGACTCTCTAATTGCAACGCACCAAGTGCTTGGCACGATATTTTTCATAGCGCGTTTCTCCTCAGAAAGTAAAATTAAACAAGCTACCGTAGCGTAATTTTCATTATGGAAATTAAAGTATCCTTCTTCGCGATTATGCAAATCCACGGAAACTGAGTAAAAAAGAATCAAAATTTCGTCGAAAGAACGTACCTAAAGACGAGAAACGGAGGTGCGTAAAAAAGACAAGCGAGCAACCGTGGCGCCTGACAGACGCGTTTAATCGTCGAGCGGTGCCGGAGTGTTCCTCGAGACGCGGAGACCACTTGAAAAATTCATCCTCACCTCTGGCAATCCCAGAGGAAAATCGAACAGAGCTCGAGGACCACCGCGAGTCCTCCACAGTGAATTTTCCTCTTCGTTCCGGTCTTATCGCTCATGGATATTCATATTTCACTCGTTTATCGATCCCAACGGTGTGGAAACTCAATGGATTTATCGGGAAATAATTTCGTTAGCAACGTATTATGAGACGAAGCTTTTTCCTTGGTTATTTGTTCCCGGATGAGTGACGATAGAGCGAACGATAAAGAGTCGATAACGTGGACAAAGTAGCGGGAATCGGTTGGCGGAGTTGGCGATTAAAACTTTGCTCGTGAAAAGTGTCATCCGTTCGAAATCGGCGCATTCAGCTCGCGCAGAGCGATTCTATTTTCCAATTTTTCACGCTGTTCGAACGCGCGTACGTGGATTTTCGTAACGCGTCTCGTACCTAGTTCTCGAACGACGCAAATGAGAAACAGATCGTCGTTTAGGTGTTAAACTACGTTGTCATAGGTCTGCGTTAACGTGGATTAATTCGCGGCAGTTTAGATTTTGGATAACGTGCGTTGGATTAGGAATACGTTAACGAGTATCCATAGTGGTATAGGTCAATAATGACGTAGGACCACGTCTAGGAAAATTCACAGCAGCTTACTAAGCCGGATTAGCTACCCGTTAATGAATATTCGCAGTAGTACGAGTCAATCATCAGGTAGAATTACCTTTGAGAAAATTCACAAAGGCTTAGCGAATTCGACTAGGGGTAGGTTAATGAATAACCGCGGTAGCATAGGTCAATTATGGCGTACGGCTATGTTTAGGAAAATTCACAGTTGGTAAGCCGGATTAGGGATACGTTACTGAATATCCGCAGTAGTAAAGGTCAATTACGACGTAGGGCTACCTTTACGAAAATTCGCAAAGGCTTGGTAGGTTGGATTAGGGATGCGACAATGAATATCCTCGCTAGTATAGGTGAATTATGGCGTAGAGCTACGTTCAGGAAAATTCACAGTGCCTTGGTAACTTGGATTAGCGATACGAATGTTCACAGTAGTATAAGGTCGACATTGACGTAGGTTACGTTTCGAAAAATTCAGTATAGACAAGAGTAGCGTAGGCAAACCATGGATTAACTTAGTAATAATGCAAGCTAATGATAGTTAGTAGGTCTACGTCAACGTAGATTCACGGTACTCGTTAACGCGTTAACGCGAGCACGGATCGCTGATTCGCAGTAGCGCAGACCAACGACGACGCAGACCTAAATTCGGGAAACCATATGATAACCCAGATTTGCGGTAGACTAAGTCAACGTTATCACGAGTCTACACTGATCGAAATGCAACTCAACCACGATTGCTCCAATGTTACGCAAACTCAAACCTCCGCTTAACCCATCTCGGAGGTAACTCAGGTCTAGGTTAATCCCTACCCACCATCTTTGGAACTAGAAGCAACCCAAGCTTAGTCTAATCTACACCTGGCTTACCCTTAAATCCGTACTTACCTCGACCAAGAGGCAATGGAAGTCTACAACAGCATCGTGTACGCGCCGCTTCCATCCTACGATAAACTAAATTCACAGCTATGAAACCGAACATCAACGCTGAACACACGTTTCACGCATAATAATATAATCTGAATGCACTGTGTCGGAACCTTGGTCGAAGATCGACAAACATTCGCGGGACGTTGCAATCGTTCGAATTAGTTTGCGGCAGAATACGATTCATTGTTCGCCGTTGGCCAACCTCGAATTCGATAAATTCGATTCGCAAAATCGTCGTCGAAATAGCGTACGGTTAATCACCGGAACGACGTTTTAGCCTATTGTGCGTCGGACGCAGTGGCGCAGAGAGAAAAAGAGAGAGAGAGAGAGAGAAAGAGAAGATGAGAAGCGCGTCGAATATTTTTCCTGTCGCGTATTTCCACGCGGTCACTCGGTCGGGCTGGCATTAATGAAAGTTATATACCACGATCGTATTAACGTATGAATTCGATCGTGTATTTTGCCGCAGTAGATACAACGTTGTCATTGTAATCGACGAAATCCCATGGATATCGCGAATAATCGATTCGAGGAATACGAATTAAATATTCATGTCGGCTGGGAATACGCGAAATCCAATTGACTCTCGTAGCAAAACGGTGCATATGTATTTTTTATTTTTATTTTCCTTTTTTTTATGTTAGCAACGAAATAAAGCGGACCGGTATTTTCATATTTTACGAGCAGATTTTCATTTTCTGAAATTCATCGGTGAAGACGGAGGATACCGAGGAAAAAATTCTTCAGAGCGATATGTATGGTCGTTCTAAGAGTGAAATTTAGATCATTTAGGCTACACACAGGCAGAATATGTGAATTATACGCATTGATAGCATGTACGTTACTTGTGGAATACACGGTCTAGAATTTGGAATATATCTGCAAATTAATCGACCATGCCTCAGATATAATCCCCTCGCATCAAATTTCAATCAAGTACATTAAGCGTATCGCATACAATATCGATTCCAATTCCTAACTAAAACATAATTTATAATATAATTCGATTCGATAGAATTCGTAAAGCCAATGTTTCGTAATATTCTTTCGTTTCACAACTCGCAAACACGTATGAAATCTCTCGATTGTCTTTGTACGATATAAATATAAAATATCCTCCGCTTGATCGCGAGGAATGGTGGTAGAAATGACAAAAGCTACATGTGAAAAGCTATCGCTTAACTGCGCGCAATGACTACGTTGATCGCGTTTGCAATTACCGATAATGCTCGCGATTCGTCAGAGGCTCGTGGTTAACGCGGTAAAATATCGCGCGACGATTCGCTACCGCTTTAATCCCGCTATTTGTGCGCGTATGCCAAGCTGCCCGAGCGATTTCAACTTTATTACTCGTTCTTCGTTCGCTCCTCCCTTGTTATCCTCTGATAACGCGTTATTTAAATCGGTCGGTGATCTTGCCGATGTTAGAAAGGAATTTTTATCCCATGTATTATGAAAGTAAATTCGCGTTAGCGTAAATCTCCGTTCATCCGAACTACTATATTTCTAGACCGATAGATCTCCTAATTTATGGTAAATATATGCAAACGTAGATCTTTACTATCGCCGATATAGATTACCGCAGGTTTGCCACACCGTTGATCTAAACTACTGCGAATCTAGGTTAACGTTAATTTCAATCGTAAATCTACGCTAACTTAGACCTTGGTTAACATCGAACTCAACTGCTACGTAACTCTTCTATGGTACTATGAAATATTGCTAAATATAGACCCACGGTAGCGTTGACACACGCTAATGAGAATTTACGCGAACGTTGACTCGTGCCACTGTGGCTGGTCGCCAACTCTCAGTCGATCTACCGTAAACCTACGTTAACGAAAACCTACCCTAGCGTTGACCTACACTGCTGTAAATTTACATCAGCGTGCAACTGAACGGACGTGAGCCTACACCAACGTAGACCTTAGAAATAAATGACGTAGACTACTACAGGATGCGCTAGAAACACAGAACGGTTTTCAAAATTGAATCCCTAATCAGCTCGATTAGCGTCGCTGTAGTACTTAGCCACTATCGCGTTCTCTGTTCCTTAGGAGCTTAGTCGAGATGGAATTCTCGATAACATGTTTCCGGCGCCGGTAATCTCTCACTTTGGTCGAAACGTAAGGTGTACGAACAACAAGGCAAGCCTGAATGGGGTAAAAGATCGAATTCACAATTGTTCGGGAAGACCCAAGAGACGCGTTACGTTATCTATCCCGGACAGGTTGAACGAGCGTATTCAACGGAACGGTGGACATTTAACTAATTTCATCCTCAAGCAGTAGCGTTGTCCATTAATTTCCCACACAGATTCCATCGCTATGAGACAACAGACCTTTACGTTTCCTTCTACGATGCGTCTTTTTAACGTTACACTACCAACGACTAAGACGTGAAATTTACCGATCAAAGAAACCAAAGTGGAAGATAAATGAAAAAGTATCTGATACAAGAAAGAGAGGCTGTGTTCGGAATTTTCAGTGGCCGTTTATGGCACATTCCCTTCTTTAGGAAATTCCGAATTGCATGTCCTCCCCGAGCTGTAAACCTAACGACTCCGAAGTCAGATAAAAAATCCCTGGAAAGGACCAGCCGGAAGGACACGATGGACAGACGAAACCCAACGGCTGGTAGGGAGAATCAGCAACGTATTAGGACAGTTCATCGACAGACATCGTACCGTACGTGTGAAAGACTTCACTCTCAAAAAGATCTTGTCACCGCCGTGCATCACAATACACGTTACGTTTATACAACAAGTTCAACACAGTGCTGGATTACTCTAACACTCGATATACTAAACCTCCTGAACCTTGAGCGTTAATTCATTGGAGGTACGCGACATCGACCGATCGGTTTGACCTGGCCGGTTGCTCTTTAGTCGATAATTCGCAACAGGCTGTTAAAGTCACGTATTCGATAAAAACGATCGTTCTAGTCCTGCGCCCAAAATGCCAGACTGCGTGCTAGTCCCCAAATGCGCCACTATCATGCAGCGTGGTATGGAAGATGGTGAGACAAAGAAAGTGCCGAGACTAGTGCAAATGTGTATCGACGAAGATCCTGGAAATCGTTTATCAAATAAATCCAAAACTATTTTAATATGAATCCTAAGCGTAACCTTAGTGTTGCTTTACTTTTATTTCGCCAATTAAAATCCACAGTTTTCAACATCTATAAAATGTAAAAGATTAAGAAAACGGGTCGCTATAAACACTGCGATGATTCTAGTATTAAAAAAACCTTCGGATGTTTTTGCCGTACCCCAGAGAAACATACTTTAACGTTAATCCACTCTATTACAAAGCTTTATCAACGCAGACGTTACTTTAAATCTACCGTCATTGTCTCGAACTGCTCTATATTCCTACGCTAACGACGATTTAAATTACCGTAATTCCGACGACAATATTAATCCATTCTATCGCGCACTTTTATACGTGGTATGCAGCTCCATTCGCAGAATTAAACTTTGAGAAGAATCGCCCGATTATAATATCAGCGCGAATGCCATTCGAGGCATTTCGTTCTAACGAAGTGGAGGGCAGCTGATTACAAAGTTCAATGCGCTCGTTCCGAATCGTTAGACGTTCAGACGGAATCTGACGACGATCGTACATCACTCGGATACGGTTTCTTCTCCGTAGGATGGTGAACTCCGCGTGCAGCGAGAAAATAAGACGGATAAAGAATGGAACGACGGTCTTCTCTGCGCGAACATTATGCGGGGGGGCTCGTCGGTTAATTTGATTTGCAGATAAAAACAAAAATAGAGGAACGAAGGCTCGAGAGGGTGGCTCTTTCGACCCTCTTGAATTCATTCGATGGACATTTGCAAGTAATGCGAGAGCCCGGCTCTCGACTGCTCGGTGAAATTGGCGGCAAACATTTCCATCGTGTCCTAGGAAACGCTCTTAGATTCCTTCGTCGTTTAAATCGAAGAAAGGAATGGCGAATGGGTGAATGGAATGTCATTTTTCTTCGCGATATACATTCTCGTTCGAAAGTCTTAGGATATCGATTTTTAATAGGATTTTGATATCTCGGGTGAAAGATGTATTTTTAATTGCACGCGTGTCTCAACCACGTCTGAAGCGTACTGGCATCGTGTAATTTCAATTAAGATTCCATTTCTTTGTTGCGTATGTTGTTTTCTTGAATTAAGAAGTCAACGTAGTAATTGTCGTGTGACTTTTGAGCGAGGATGTACGGTAAAGCGTATCCTCGGCTTTCGATTCTTCTATCCGTGTAACGCACGACGCTCGATATTTCCAGGAATAAATGGGAGAGAATAGATATGAAATAAATTTCGTTTCTCCTCTGTACCATTTGTCGTTTCATCCGCGTATTTTATAATTTGTATCCAAGCAGCCCGGGGTATTTTTTTTCAATTCCGTGACACAGCCGCACGACCTGGGATAAAATGCGCGCGGTACCCGTGCCTCGTTCCCGGCGATTTCATTACGCTCGAAGAAAACAACAAATCCCCTAATAAAATTTGAAAAAGCAACAGAAATAAATAAACCGTTCTAACTAGGGAGGAAAAATCCCGACGGAGCAATTATTAAACCGTAAAGTTGCGCGCGCGGTAATTTCACATTTTCGTCTTTTCGGAGCACGGCGAATCAACTAAAAAATCAAACGGAAATCCAAGAGAGAAATTTCCTCGCGATAATTAACGGAAGTCGAAAGAAAAATAGAAAACTGAGAATCCGCACGATGAAAACTGCGAGACTAGGGTTTGAGGATTCCAAAAGGAAGAAAAAAGCGGAGGAAAAATCGGGGAAAGAGGAAAGGCCGGACCGGCCGAAGCAAATACTCGTGTTCCCGCGTCTTTTACATCGTGTCAACGCTCGTTCAGTTTGCCGAGGGTCGTTTGAACGTGCCCCAACTTCATGACTTATGGATACGTGTTACACTTCACCGATCAACTCGCGGCAACCATGCTGTTTCCGCTTGCATTCGCCCTCGAGACGCGGTTATTTTGTCTGTCGACCGACGTAGGAGGCGGAACAAACTTGTCCCGACACTATTTACCTCGGTTACCTACTCTAATTTTGCTTGACAATGGACGTAGCCACTTCCGCATGTAGAAAATGGAAACTGAAATCCAGTCCGAGGAAACGTAGCCGTACCGTCATATTATTTAGATTTAAGCGTCGTTTAGCTTTATTTTCGGATTGATTTTCGAATTTATTTTGATATCATAAATATTGCACCATCTATTCCAACGTTTCGTATCTCGTATCTCGTTTAAATAGCGAGATCGAAGAAAATTGAGGCAAATTTACCGAGCTTGACTCACGATAGCGATCGCGCTGCAATTAGACCGCGTCAAGTTCAAAGCACCGATCAAAATCGCTTGCACGTAATCCAATAAGAGCATTCACCGTAGGTGGTCCGGTCAAATCAAATGAAAATCTGTCGACCATGGCGTCGGTTTGCAGGCGATCAAGACCGCGGTCAACAGCCGAAAAGGAACATAGAGAACGAACGTTCAATTACATTAGCAGGACATTACAACGAATTATACGATTACAGTTAATATTCGAAAAAATATCGTGACGCGTCTCGTAAAATAAGATTGTGCGTTGAAATAGAGAAGAAACTTCAAAGGAATGGATAAGCGAACTGCAATGGGATTTGGTTGTTTTTGATCGAAAAACTCTAGATTCCCGTAATCTAGGTTTTGTTCGAGTATGTACGAGTACAGTGGCAACGACGTAAGATGTAAGCAAAAAGAGTGTGAAAAATATCGGACAGTTATACGGCCTCGTGCGCTCCCATAACTCCGTCTAATCCGAAATTAGCCGTGTTCGGGTATAGTTGATAAATTTTCCAACTCGATTTTCTCGGCAGCTAAGCCGAGAACGAACAGAAAATGTTACGTTATATCTTTTTCTTACTTTTGCACAAGGAATCACGTCGTGTCCCGTTTTACGTGTTACTCGGTCGAATCCTGTGTATTGCGATACATAACGATAACATTTGGTATCTTTTCAAGTATAACAATAAAGACGACTTAACGCGCGTTACTATTCTCTGTAATCGAGTTTCCCAAATAGCAATATAAGTTAGCTTTACTTTGTCTTTGCTTGGTCTTCGCTGCTTTACTGCTCCTCACTGTCTTCCAAACTTGGAGAAATCTGCATTCCGTAGACCCGTCTAGGACTAAAATCCTAAAAGTCTAGAGATCCAGAGAGACTTAGATTTAGGTAATTAAAATTACCAACGTAATCAGCGTCCAAGCGAACTTCTTTCACCGCGACCAACACCCGGCATGACCCAGATTTTAAGTATCCAAAATTCAACACCGCCCATTATTTGCCCCAACGTAGACGTCATTATCTCCATCCTTTTAACGCTTTCCACCGGCCTTCGTATCTCCGTGTTCCTCCCCTTGCGATAAATCATGGCTCGAATCCAGAGACAGCGAAACAGGTTGCCTTAATTTGATTCACGAAAGAAATATTCCGTTCTGTTCTACCGCGACGTATTTAGTATGCCGCGGCGCCTGCTCCCAGCCAGCTAATTGGAAATTATGTAACGTCACAGCCACGACAACGTGTTTCCCGTAGAAGGAACGCAGGAATAATGTCGCGTCCCGCCTGTTTTCCTGCCGTTCCTTTGTTCCTCTCTTTAGACCGCGTCGCGGCGCCGCCATGGAGACTCGAGTTATTAAGGGCGTAATCAAGTTCGCCGATGACGCCTCTTTTCTTCTTACTTCGTTGCGACCGTTGCCCGCTGAAAAATGAAACTTCTTACCGTCACGGCCAGATGGAAGACGTCCAGTGGTTTAATTAGTCATTCGATTGCTGCCTTGGCGGCTTCGTTTCGCGTTTTGTTATAGCGGAAAATCAATTTTTCACGTAAAATCGCGAAAATCTGGCGAGATACAAATATAATAGATTCACAAGCTTGCTGCTAGTTTAGCTAACGTATCAATTTTGTATCGCGTACTCTTCACCACGTTGCCTGACAGTCGCATATCCCCAAATGTATACAGGGTAGTTGGTAACTGGTGGTACAAGCGGAAAGGGGGTGATTCTACGTGAAAAAAGAAGTCGAAAATATAGAATAAAATATTTTTTTTAATTCTTTTTCTTTTTTTAATTTTTCCATCGAGACAACGATCTACAGTGAGATTCGTTATAACGAGACGCGATAAAGTGCACGCGTACCGAGCGAAAATTCAAAGTCGATTTTCTCGAAAACAAAGTCTCGAACGAAAAATTTGTATTCTATATTTTCGACTTCTTTTTTCGCGTAGAATCACCCCCTTTCCGCCTGTACCATCAGTTACCAACCACCCTGTATATCGCACAGGATGGGTGATCGTAGTAGAACCGAGCAGGAGGTGATTCTACGTGCAGAGATAAGAAAGAAGTTTGGTACAGAAAGAGGCTGTTCTGTTCATCCGAGGCTTTTCGTTCTCGGGAAAATCGACTTTGAATATTTATAAAGTGTACTTAAATGTGGCTAATTCCGAATTGATTAAGAGCAAGTAATCGATAGGAGCTTGAACTACCTTTGAGAATAAGCCTAAATTGTAGAATAAACTTTGTTCATAAGACGCTTCAATTTCAAAAAAGTAAACTTGAAAATGTATCATGCGTGTGTACAAGACCAATTCGAAATTGAGCGACTTTGTTTCCTCGAAAACGAAACCTTAAACGGAGAAATTTTATTTTACGTTCTTTCGCATGTATAATAACCTCTCGCGGGTCGTTTGCCCCTACCTGATCGATAGTTAGCCAAATTAAAATATACTTTGCGAATCTCCAAAGTCGATTTTCTCGAAAACGAAGCCTGAAACGAAAAACTGTTGTATCAAGTCGTCTTCTCATTTCTTCACGTAGAACCGCCGCATTGCCCGGTTGTACTACGATTACCATCCCACTCTGTAGTTACTCGCTGCTCTTGTCAAACAGATTTGTTTTGTAAAATCACGATATTTTTTATACCAGTTGTGTTTAAATTTCCTTTCATCCGCAACTCTGTAGTAATATGGTTTGAAATGACTTGTATATACCAACATTTCAGCCCATTCTGTTCCACAGAATCCCCTGATAAATTAATTGGACGTGGAAATAATTAGTCTGTTTCGCCTACAAAATTAATCGACTTCGTTACATTATTCCATGCAAAACAAACAGGCCTCGCCCCCCCCGCCCCCGCTTTATAGGGTGCTTCATTAATTGCCGCGTCTCGGTCGTCCACGTTTTCTATGAATTAACAATTACGGACTCACTGATAAATCAATTTAACACGGCACGCGATTATGCCGCGTTGACTCCGAAATTAATTGTCGCAATTATACCGTCGTTCGCAAAAACAAACACATTGGCCGAACGCAACACCGAGTGTTACAGACTGCTTTAAAAATGGTGCGTCACGCACCAAGGATTTATTGCGTTTCTCGAAATACATGCATCCATGACGGACCAAAATTTTACAGATTTTTTACAAAATTACAGCGTCAGAGATCAACAACCGCGGGTTGCTTTACAAACGAAGAAAATGAAACGACCCCTCGACTCTTTTCTTGATCGGTTTCGCTGTTTATGAATTCGTAAAAAATCCCTGCAAATAATCTGAAACACGTCGACTGCGGCAATAGCCATAATTATCCGATTCCTTCCGAATGTTTTATTCTCGAATGGAATGGCGATAAGGTTGTTTAAGCCTCGACGAATAGGTCATTTCCCAAAAAACATATTTTTCTCTTTTTTTTTGTGAGAAATAACATATCAGCTTCTCACAAGCCAAAGTGATTGACGTCGCTTTTTAGAATTTTAAAAATTGTAATGCCAAAGAGCTTCTTTGACACTTATCTTGTATAGTTCCATTAATTTTCTCCACATTTTATCCTGTGTGGCTAGTACGATTCGCGTGGCTCACGTAGTTGCAATTTTCACTGACGGCCGCGTGAATCATATTGGGTTGGCAACTAAGTAATTGCGGATTTCGTCAATACCAGCTAATGACAGAATCCGCAATCACTTAGTTGCCAGACCAATACGTCGGTTCGTACGAAAACAGGTGTAAAATTCGCGACGTTTGAAAATCGATCTCGCGGCTGTTGTAATATTCGATTGGCAACCAAGTGATTGCGGATTTTGTCAATACCAGCTAATGACAGAATCCGCAATCGCTTAGTTGCCAACCCAATAGATTCTCGGAGCGTCGAGTTACGCTTCTCACGGCTGGCAAGATGTTAATCCCACGTTTCTCGATTTCTACTTATCTCGACGATACAGTGGCGGCGAGCAACCTGAATTCTATTTAAGCCAGGCAAAGCAAGGTCGAAGTTAACGTAAAATCTGATAAGAAGATAGCCGACTAGACGAACCCAGAGATGCCCCAAAAGTCTGACAGACAACCTAATTTCCAGTTTCGTCGGAATTAAGATACTCGCGTCGCGGAACCTGTCTGGATCTTCGTTAGTCTGTTACTTTCGATTCGCAATGGCCAGCTCGACGAAGATGGTATTTTAAAACGGTGCAAATAAAGCAACAAAGTGACGGACCATTAGCGGTAGCCAGGCTTCCGGAGCCAGATATGAAAAGGTCTTTCTAAACGGCCAGGACATTACGACGACGATAATTAATGAAACTGTACACCGTTTCTCCGGCATTAACTCGTTAGGGGGTTGCTGCTTGGGAAATTGTGCCCGTCTCGCGGAGAATTAGGGTGTAAATGGTAATGAGCGAACTGAAGGGAACACCACGAGCAACTTACGTTTCTGGTAAACGTATTTATGGCCCTTCTTGTCCGGTTTCGAAAATCCTTTGTCTTTTAGTATTACGCGAGTCTAGTCTACAAGGTTTGATTTCTGGTCTCTGATAAAGCCTGGATCCTGGACCGATAATATCCGTGATCAGATAATTCGAGTGTCTAGGCTCGCAGTTTCTCTCATCGCCATTGTGCGTTACAATTTTCGCTGCAGCGTGAAGCGAAAATTCGTATGGTTCGCGAATAAAATTCAAACTTGTACCATTAGCCAGCTCCTACAGTGGCTCCGAATATTATTTGCACGCCATTGTGTACCTACTACAACGTCGAAATACTAATTAATTAGTACGTCGAATCCCGAAACGCTCAGCGGTGCTTTCGCGCGACTGCAGAAATTTGGTGAAAACGAAACGTGCACCGCCTAATAAAAGAAAAGCTTCGTAGCAAAAGGATAAACGTAAGCGCAAACACTTTCTGCTGCTACGTAAAGGCATACAATAGCTACGAACATACAGAAGCAAGAACAGGAAGTAACGCGCGGCCGAGTTAAAATAAACTCAGAATCCATTTTCCCCCGTTTCTCAAATTTTTAACAATTCGCTCGTCGAGTCGGCCGTACACGTCATCCTCGATTACCGATCGATATCACCGATCTCCGGTCGATCCTCGCGATATTACGATCGCCAAGATCGTTATACCTAACTGGTCAAAGAATCAAAGAGCCTCATCTCGGCTGCGCAAGGGAAATCGATCGAGCCGGGTCTGCCATCGTGCCATTTTCATCACGCGCGCCCCGTTAGGTTAACGAAGAAGCCTCCGAACAGGACACTCCGGTATTTATTGCGCGCGTAAACATCGACGATCGGCTCGAAACGACGTGTCCCGATATCCTGTCGAACGGCGGCGGTCCACTCGACTCATCCCCTCGACCGTACGGGAGTGATCGATATCGGTATCGGACCGAGCACTCCAACGTACGCGGTGTTCGTGTAAAGCCCGCGTGTGTACATTTTCCGCGAGGCTGGATCACGTCGAGCCACGAGACTCTGCGATCCGGATACCGCTCTTCTCTTCGCTCTCTATGTCCGCCGTAACCGACAGAGGCTGGACGAACCGAAAACAGGACGGATAAGCGTCCACTGGAAACACGCGATCCTCGAATTGAGAACGACATGGATAGAGATCGCAGCATTTCGATGCGATCTGACTTTTGTAACGTCCTGTACAACGTCCTGTACAGTACGATCTTTATCCGTGGTCCTGATCCAGGATCTGACAGGTTTTGGTTGTCGCGGGCTGTATCCTATCTGTTTCGGTAATTCTACGGTCGTTTCAGTGTCTCCACGAGCGTGTGATAGAAAATAAAGAAACGAAGTTCTTGCTATCTTGAGCTTCACTTTCCTAATTTCCATATTCTTGGATATTCCTCGTGACTTCCAATCTAGTGACTTGCCAAGTCGTTCTACGCTTTCTATAGCCTTATATTTTATCTATCGATCGCGCACGTTCAAATTCACCCGCCCTGAACCTAAAATCCAAGTAACAACACGGTCAAGCAATTTTTCCGACTCCGTGTCAGACTTCCATTACCAACGACGAACACGCCAGTCGTATGTTGAACCGTGTCTCCAATTTAACCAACTTTCCCAGCTTGTGCCAAGCTTCGCCCTGTCTGTGATTTTATTTTACCCATCTTTACTCATGAAAAGCAGAACCGACGCGAAACGATCGCACGTGTCCGAGTTGGGAAATCTTCCGTAAACGCCAAATCCAAAAGTAACAACGCAATCAGGCAAATTCTCGGAACTCGTGTCGCAATATCCAAACACGCTAATCGCCGCGTTTCCATCCATTTTTCCATTCTTCGTTGCATCCGTCACGCTGTCAAGCGAACGAAATTGCATCGACCGGAGAAACGAGGTTGCATCAACGATGATCGAGCAACCGCGTTCCAATAATCCGCTCATCAGCGAGGATTAAAGGCCATTCCTCGTCGGATCGGATCGTCGCTTTTCGGCGAATGAAACATATCGCGGAGACAAAGGTGGATGATTGCTACCGTGGAAAGATGATAGGGACGTTCTACTCGTCGTTCGGATCGTCATCTGTAATGGAAACCCTCTGGAAATAATTGCTCTCCTTTTGCTCTTTTATCCAAGAACCATCGAGACATTCGTCGTTCCTCTTCCGACGTTACACGTGTCGGGTCGAGTAAATTGAACGGTTCGAAGTGGAACAGAAGGAGGCTCGATCGAATCCGCGAATCTTATCTCTCATAGCGCGACTGTAGGATCAGGATATGTCTCGAATGTAGGTACATGGACATAATCAATTCGTCTTATTTTCACTGGTTACGTATGTAGCGGCACACGAGTCAGAGGACAATTCAAATCACGTCGTTGTTTTGCCTCGGAGCAAGGAAAATGTAACCAAACTGGCGAACTGTACGTGTGGCTGTTGTATTAGGCGCATATGTTGTATACACGCACAATGTTTTTTGTTTTATATTAATTTATCGAATTATGCACGAACGTAATAATAAAAGTAGGACGAAATGGATCATACCTAATTCGATAAAATAATATAAAGCTGAAATTTTTGTCTATCTATTATCACTTTATAAAACGAAAGAGCTTTTTGGACAACCTAATAATATAGAATTAACGCTTAGAGTGCTGGATACTCGCGGCCTATGTCGGGTTAAGGTTGGAATTTTGGGCGTTTGACGAACCTTCGCTCGAATTCGCCATCGCGGTTATAGCTGATATTTATTGGTACAAATATGGTTATTACAAGAGGATACAAGTAATAGCGGCGATCGGATGGTCGAGACGTCGATGACAACGAATTCAGGTTCGACAACGAATCCACGGTCAACGGGATGACGTATGCGATGTGATACACGTATGACTCAACGTACAAGTAAAACTTATCTGAATGAACTAACTTGCAGTCCAAGTGGAACTGTCCTCGTATGTTCTTCTCCCCATCTCTCGGGTCGGTCTTTGTTTTTAAGGAGAACTATATAATTATTCCATATCTCTGTCAGGTACACGTCCTTCCCGTGACCGTGGCTACGTTCAGTGACCCGTTATGTCACTTCTAGCCCAAGCTCATCGTCGTAAAATCGAATTAGAACATTAAAACTGTTTCTTAGTTTTATTAAATAAGTGTAGCTATAGTAAAAGTCTGTACTAGGGTATTGGGGCTTTTCCCAACATTCCAAAAGGGAAGCCCCGATGTCCTTTCATCTTCGACATATATATTACACTCTGAAGACCTCGATAACCTTCTTGCACGCACGCTTGTCGTCAACCGACTCCACCAGATTCTTCTAACGGCTTCCAACCGCTTTTGTCTCAACTCAGACCTGGACGCCCTCTGACGCTTACACACACATTCACATGTACAGTGTAAATGTATCATCCACCTAACACGAGTATACTCGTCGGGAACAACTAACTAGTTAAAGAGACGTTTCGAAATTTCTTTAAACTGGGCCAAAGCATTCGTTCGAACTAGGTCTAAACGTACGTTTACGAGCAGCCACACGAAATCCCGGTAATATCTGCCGATCTTCCGATATTCCACGAAGAGGAAGAATTTTCTATAATCGTGGTCCAAGTTGGAGGGAAGGAAGCAAGCTCGGAGGAAGTTAAGCCTCTTGCTGGGTAATTCTTTCTAATTTGTCGATACTCGAAGGGGCAGGATATTCTCTCCGAGTCTGTAAAGGAGCAATAAGAAGATCGTTATCGACCGTTGGAAATTATAATTAACAGGATGGTGCACGGAGCGAGCCTGAAACTGTAGCGGAGAGCCAGATTCGAGATTTTCGCGTGAAAACGGCCATTCGACTATCGCAAGGATGATAAATGTGTTTCTATGGTAGCGGCCGATGATCGATACGAAGAAGCACCGCTGGAGAAAGTAGGGCGTAATTTTCTTCGGATTCTCTGGCGCGCGCGTTGTCTAACTTTTTGATAGACATTTCCAGCTTCGGACGAACATTGTTCCGGCGGAGTTATCGATCAACGCGTCGTTGGGACGTAGCTGAAGCTCTCGTAGATCGCTCCATGCCCTTTAAATATTAAAACGCGCCAGTGCTTCGTTTTCTGTTGGCGGTACGCGTCTCGTTCTTTCCCTTCCGGGATATCCTTCTCGTTCCAACGACGATATTACGACGGGAATAAATGTAAACCGTACGTGGGATCACGGTGCTGCGAGATATCGCGTTCAAAACGAACTGGAGATACACTCGCGTTCGTAGGTATCGGGCCACCTTTCGGCTTCGTGCAACGCGAGATAATTCGTTCGATAATTCGTTTTTGACATATTGCATCTCCTGACGCGGACAGACCAATTGCCGGACTGTGGATTTTTGTGCAATTATGACAAATTTAAAGTTAACATCCGCGGAATGAATATAATGTACAAAAGTACATAAAATAACGCGGGTTTACTCGCCGCAATTTTTAGTAAGCGGAACAAATTACCGTGTAGCTTTCATTTCTCTAGTTCTCTTCGTGAAAACACGAAACTGTATAAAAATTCGCGCTTATTAAAATTCTGCGGTATTCTAAAAAATATATGATACTTGGTTCAAGAGAGGACATTCACACCGGACGGCTATTGTTGGTTTTATTTGACAGCCTAAGGAGAAGCAGGTCAGTTCCCTTGACTAACGTAGTCACGTATTGCATGTTTGAAAAATTCTTGCAGCACCTGTTGAAAATATTTATGTCATCGAGCGAACGATTAGCCGATCGATTCTACGTTCGTGCAAGGCAACCGCGCTATAAATTTGCAAAAACGCGATGAATATGAATTAATTACACACACACACACATTGTATATGCATCGTACACGTCCCTAACTTCGTTGGCGAAGTACGAATTAAATGCAAAACTCACAAACGTTTACTTCGAATATCAAGGAGAAATCTCGAAGTTGCAACAGGAAAGATGGAAAAACAGGAGCGTCAGAAATGGTTAAAGCAACGATCGTGAGACGCAGCTGACATAAACGAGAAGGAATCTAACGCTATTACACGCAATCAGATTTCTATCGTAACGTTGAATGTATAGATCCTTTTTGCTTGTCTCAACATTCCATAGACTCGATCTGATTTCGCCTGAGTTTCGAAATCGGGCGATAATCGATAAAGGCTTTGATAACTTCTGAATTATTTCTCAGGTTAATCTCGCTCTCCCCGAGTGTTCTAATACTTTCGGGCAGGAGTGTACGTATAGGTGAAACTCGATGCAAAGAGCTTCGTTATGTTCGATTTAATACGTAGGGACGGCGCAGACGATGATGCAATTAGAAGATGGCGAATTCAGGTTGAGTCGTGTCAGGTTGCAGGGAAAGTAGAAGCTAGGTTTAATTTAACCCGGGCAAAGTGAAATTTAGTCGCAACTCGGTCTAAGCAAACTGAAATCTAGACGACACGAGAAACCTAGCTTTAATTTAACCCAGGCATGTAGAAACTCTAGATCCGAGGGCGAACGTAGGTGCGAAAATTTTGGGATTTACGTCGACCTACATTCGATCTATAATTTAATCTAATCTAACTTCCAAAGTGCTAATCCAGGCGAACGATCTGGATCTACGTTAACCGAGAACTTAAGAAGCCTAAGGCTGCTTTACTCCGGATCTCGGGAAACCTAAATCTACGCTGACCTAGACCTACGTTCGTTTACCTCTTCTTGGGTGCCCTACGGCAGCGTCGCCCTGGGCCTCGCAATTTTATCTCCGAAAGATCTTCCGCTTTGTAAAATCTAAAGACTGTCCCGAACCTTCAAGCTCGAATGCGATTCTTCAATTCCACTGATATTACTTTCTCGTCCAACTTATTATTTCCGGTGTATCGCAGGAATACTATTTTTCGTTCTCTTAACTATTTGCGATTTCTTCATAGGATCTCAGGATTCAAATTATCAACGCTAACGCTCTCAGACTACTATATCGTCGACTGACGAGACCTATTTTGGAACACGGATGTATAATCCAGTCAGCGTACTGTAAATCTTGCAGCAACGATATTGGGAATATACGGCATAAATTTGACGTGCTGCCAGACATAGCGATCGCCCCGTGGCATTTCATTTTCACGACTCTGATATAATCCCCGACAATTGAAATCTTCAGACATTCGACGATAGAGTAATAACCTTTGATATTACGTTTATAAGTAAAATAGCCAAAGGTTTTGTACTTGGTCCTCCAAGATGCTTAACAACATACTCTTTGTTACATACAGCATCTCGCAACATATGGTTATTTCAATCGCATAAATCGAACGTCTCCTCGCGCTATCTCCGTCTATTAAGAATATCGATATATTCGGTCAATCTCTAGCAACCTTGAGACGCTCCTCACGGCGTATACTATAATTATTTCTTCTTAGTTTACGCTTAAACTTGTACGTCTATCTTCCTCTTTCTTCTCTTTTCTTCGTATAATATGCGCATATATATTATTTTCCCTCGCGCTATAGCTTTTCGTATCAAAGGATTCATCCTATAAATAAATAAATAGATAAATAAATTGAGTCTCCCCTAACTTGTCGTACGACGCTATTTCTCCGCTCCGTATAATCCCAAATAATCCCTCTTGCCGTTCTCCAGTCACAGCCACGGTCTGACCGCGACATTCTAAAATATGTCTTTGTTTACCGGTAAGCCGGAAGCTTAGGCGTCACTCGTCTCGAATCGATTCGGTTCCTCTGTCGATACGGGTCTACGCTACCAGTTGTTCTTCTTTTCAAAGCATCGATCGGATCTGGAAAATTATAACGAGAGAAAAAAAGTTATTCTTTGATAAAAAGAGCACCGACGTTGCCTACGTCGAAGTTGGAACTGCCCTCGTCTTGACTCTTGCAACCCCCGTTTCTCCATTCAGCTCGACCAACCTTACCTCTTTTTTCGCTCGTTTCTTTCGCGTCCTTTTATCCTTTCTCTCTCTCTCTCTCTCTCTCTCTCTTTCTCTCTCTTTCTTCTCATTTTTTCCCTCGTTGCTCCCCTTCCCTCCCCGCGCTTTTTTGTTCTTTCAACTATCCCTGGTAAAACATGTCACCCTCTCTCTGAGTTGTATTCCTCGCGAAGACGTTCTTGGTCCCTCTTCGTATCCCCGAGGACAAGCGTACCATTCTTCAACACGCGTTTTCCGTATTTTCCACTGGATTCTTTTTTCCACGGCTCTCTCCGTTGGTCGAGACGGGCAAGGTTCATGTTTTCCAGGCTGACAAGTGGTTCCTCGTTTTTCGCGGTCGCACGAGTGCCCTTCTTTCTGTTTTCTACCTGTTTTCTTCCCGTCCCTTTTGCCTCGCGCACGACGTTTTATAAAACGTATTTCTAGTTCTTCGTTTCCTTTTTCTCGCGCACAGTCGACGCCAGACTGTCAAAAAACAATTTCGCTTTGTCTTATATTAGATACTTTGCTCTCTCGTCGCACAGAGCGTTCCATTCCAATTGTCCACTCTCGAGTTCTTCAGCCTCGCACAAAGGATTCTCGAGCTTCTAACTCCAATTTGAGTAACGGAACAGAAAGGCCACGGTGTTAACTCGTCTAGTTTATTTATTTCGTATAAATTCTAACTTTCGAAACACCGTACGTACATTCTACGTGAAAATGGTACCTGATTAAAATTTCCTTTGTATTCTCTGTTTTGCAAATCTGTTTCTTGTTTCTCGGATAAACGGCTGTGTGTTCACCTCCAAACGGCTACTCTTTTACGAGCGAATACTCTAATGGAAACTAAGTGATTGCGGATTTTGTCAATACCACCTAATGACAAAACCCGCAATCACTTAGTTGCCAACCCAATATACAGGGTGGTTGGTTACTGGTGGTACAAGGCGGTACAAAAAAGAAGTCGAAAATATAGAATAAAATATTTTTTTATTTTTCTTTTTTTTTTTTTAATTTTTCCATCGAGACAACGATCTACAGTGAGATCCATTATAACGAGACGCGATAAAGTGCACGCGTACCGAGCGAAAATTCAAAATCGATTTTCTCGAAAACAAAGCCTCGAACGAAAAATTGTTATTCTATATTTTCGACTTCTTTTTTCGCGTAGAATCACCCCCTTTCCGCTTGTACCACCAGTTACCAACCACCCTGTATAACCGTGTCACTGTGACTCGAAGTCCAATTCTGGGTCTTCCTATTCCCAGTACACAAATTGTGTCAAATAAGATACCAAGTATCGCTAATCGATAACAGGAAACGCGTCAAGAACTATCTGGCAATCATCCCCTAGTATCTAAAGCAAACTAAGAGATCCACACGTTAAATGTAATAAATTCGTGATGGCTGTCGTGGCACTCTTGATGGCACTCGTTCGTGATTCAGCGCGTTACCAGTGTACACAGTGGCTCGTAAATACGTGGACATTCTGATCGATATTTATTAACCCGGTTATTACCAAGAATACATGAATTAATCAAAAGTAATTGCTCTGCTCTGGTATCTTCTTGTATTATCGGAATTAGAAACGTGTATATATCGCAGGAAATTTAAACTGTTTATTAAAAATCTTATCAGTGGTATATTCAAATTAAATACATAACTCGTCCAAGTAACAAACGGTTTTAAATAATATTATTATTGCAATCGATCGCAGCAATCTCCTGATCGATTTCGAAGATCCTTTTTCATCGTTATTTCTATCCGTAGCTTGACGACAAATAAGCTTGACAAGCTAAGTGCAATAAGCTCCTTAAATACAAAAATTGCTGCTCTGTCGACGAAAGACCCGGAGAAATAGCCGACGCGAGCAAATTTATTTCACTAGAAACGGTATAACTTGAA
This sequence comes from Bombus bifarius, assembly GCF_011952205.1. Lineage (NCBI taxonomy): Eukaryota > Metazoa > Arthropoda > Insecta > Hymenoptera > Apidae > Bombus > Bombus bifarius. The sequence continues at coordinate 123,019 of NW_022884484.1, forward strand.
CAGTTGGGCGAGAGATATTCTCGAATTTGATCGCAAGCAAGTCCGTAAGCCAACGCCTAATCGTACAAGCTCTAACCGTCGATATATTCTCTGCTTTGAAGCGGACCTTACCACCTAGCAATAGAGTCCTCTGCTCACTCCTATACTGTGACCTGCTAATATGTAAAATGCTCAGTTTTTCTATACGTACACAGTGTACATACGTATGAACCTATATAAGCGTGTACATAGATTTCATTTACATTTACTGCAACGCTTATAAATGTCAATCTCTTTGTCGTATATTAACTTGCAAAAGCGAGTCTTGTCGCGTCACGATATTCTACGACAGCTGTAACAAAGGATAAAATGTTGCACCTCTTCTTTTCTCGATATTCGTCGATGACATACGAAATGCACATAATGACGACATAAAAGACACGAAAATCTTTGAGGCAATAAATACTGATGTTAACGTTAACTTCGATGTTATTGATCTTTAGGAAGACGTGATCCAGTTCGAACGTTGCTCCAGTGAAAATCTCACGGATCTCGACTTAATCAAGTTCTACCGGAGCAGGTTCACTCGCAGTAAACTCTTTGATTCTATTGTTGCGGCGATTACCAGGCTGAGAGCCTTCGGTATAGTCGTCGATTCCAATCTCACGTTTGCTGACCATTTAGGCCATTTACCCACGCATCGTCGCTATTTCTTCTAGGATTTCATTAAGCTTAGCGCTATGGTCGTTTCAACACAATCCCTACATCTTAATCAAGCTTAACGCCTTCCTTGTATTCCCTCGCGTCCACTATGCCTCGGTCATCCGACAAACCCTATATGATCAGACAGAGAAACCAACTACAGAGGATCCGGCACTTTTTCCAAGGTTCGTTGCTTCTAAATCCGGCTAAGGTATAAATTTTGTCCAAAATTTCGCTAACGAGTAATTAGCCGACGAAGCTGTTTTTCTATTCTCAGTTCTAAATGGATTTGTCGACTGTCCACGACTACTTCTTATTAATTTCCATTATTTTACTTTTCCACTCCACCTCTTTGTTCTATCTTCCGTACTTCTCCAGATTTGGCTACACGAACGCTATATCTCGTGTATGCGAGTCAGACGATACTTTATGCAATAGTACCATCTTCTTCTCTATCTCAGTGGCAGCAATTTCCAGCAATCTTAAAGGGAAGATTCACGCAGCCTTAGCTAGCTTTACTTCGGTTTATTTATACGCTTGTTTGTCTTAGCAATTTGTTTGTCGTCTAGCTTCTGTATCATTCCGATACTTAAATATCTTCCTGCAACTTTATATCAGCTTCCCGTGAAAAGAAATTTTCTCTCGTCTAGTTAACAAATTAATAAATCGAAATCGTCGGCAGTCTTTCTGTCTCTAATTTTCTAACTAATTTATACTCTGCGAGAAACGAGCGACCAAATATTTTCCAGCTGTAGATGGCGAGATCTATCCTGAAAACCGACAATACGGCGGCTGATACGGTGTATCCAGTTTATCATCGACGGAAATTAAACTAGTTTCGAGGCTGGCCAGAAACGATATTAACCAGGCCGAATAATCGCCGTGGAAAACTGGGCCGCGTTTATCGAGTGTCGAGGCTCCATCTCGTCCTCGAATCTTGCTTTTCTCTGTTCCATTACGTTCGTATCGCGATTACGAGATCATCGCGCTGCGCCAGTCCCAATCAACTTCCCCTTGAAACCGATCTATTGTTCCATTGGAATATCGGGCCGAAGTTACAATTGGTTTAGGCAAGGAGGATCGAAAATTACGGGCGAATCGAAAGGGCAGAAAGCTACGGGCGTAGCAGGTTGTGTTGCGGTGTTGCGCCAAGTTGTATCATAGACCGCTCGCGTGCAAGTTCGAAGACGATGCTCCGAGCAACCGGGCAATCGAGAGTTTCGTTTACGAAGCGAAAGCCTAGATTCGTCGAAACTTGTAATTGGGCCACGGTGTAGTTGTATCGAGAATCGGTTGCAGTTCGGTGCGTGATCGTAAGACACGAGATTCGGAACAGATCTTTGTAGCAGTGTAGATTGCTCCAGTTTCTGGTTAGAACGTGGGTGTTGGAATACAACGATATTAATCGCATACAGATGAGATGATTAATCGAACGGATTCTTCCCTTCGTTGCCCAGCGATATCCCCACTAGCGTGCGTTCGTCAGATGTACCACGGCGGCTAGCGCGTGCATGCTCTTTCGAGAATTCGGCGGAAGAAGCGTAAGGATATGGATGGAACATTGGGCACGTCGAGAAGCTACTAGAAGGTTCTGTGGCACATGTGACGCCACACAGCATCTACACAGGTCACGCTCATTACCGCATAGAGAGTTGGGGTTCAAAACCTTTTCAAGGGCCATGGGTCACTAAGTCAGTCAGTCTGAGAATAACTAAACAACTGTCTACATTCCACAACACACTTATATTTCTTGTAATAATTGTTTAATAAATATCACATAATATTATTTCAACAGAAACATTGTGTCTTCCACGGATTATTAATCTTAATTCCGAGATTAAATTCTAACAGTGGGGATGACCGTAAGCGTGTCACGATTAATGCTTACTATATCGCTGAAAACTCTAGCAACTTTGACCTTCGCCGCGCCGAATAGGATCAGTTTTGTAATATGCCGCAATACGTGTAATCTGCACGCGGCAAAACAAAATATTATTTCCTGTACGAATTGTAACTGAATAAAAAGTAGCGAGTTTATAGAATATTTATATGATATAAGCGTATAAAAGTTCAATATGCGGAGCAAATTGACTGTATTCGATCGTTCGTACTGCTATTTTTGATCCGCGGTGAAGAGTGTACAGGTGTATGGAATACGCGCAATACAGAAAAGTGTATAAAACATAGTTGAACGAAAACATGGATAAACGTCTATTTAGGTTTCGTCTCGTTAATCGCATCGACATAGATACGCAACTGCGTACACCTGTGCAGTTTAATAATCGTAAATCATTGGCACGAGTGCGAGAAGGAAGAGAAAAAATTCCTTGTTTCTTCTTTTTGCAATTTTGCAATCTTCCTGGCTACATCTTAAAATTTTCATCCTGAGCAGGCAACGGAAAGTAATTTCATTTCCTTTTGCCAGTAAAATCATCGAGTCTTCTCGGCTGGCTGGCTTTCTCCTTGCAAATCAGCCTGTTTACGGCATCAGTTGAATATTAATCGAACTCTATGACGAGAAACTTCTGCGGAAAACTCGGAGAAGTGTTTTTTCTCGGTATCCTTCGTGTTCGCCGACTTCTTCGCGGAAAGTTGTAATTGAATCGGCGACGCACTCGCTTCTTTGTTTGAATTTTAATCGAATCCTCGGCAGCTTCTTACTGTCGCTGGCGTATCGACGAGACCGGGTAGTTTCCGCAATTTAATGGACTCGATTATCGGGCATAAACCCGGCCGTAAGGACGTTCCCCTCTCATTCGCCAGTTCTCTCGCATAATTGACCGAGCGGGCAGCTTTTTTCTGATGAAACTTTCGATTTTACGAGCATCAAAAGCTACCATACGACGTTGTTTCGCTTTACAGAGTTTCAACTTGTTTCATCCTTCGTCTTTGGAATTTCCCTCAGATTATTTCCTTTGGATTTTTCTTTAATTAATCCCAAAGAATCCTTTCGCGACGCAAGCGGCTAAACTTTGATACGAAGGCTAAGCTGTTCGTCTAAATTATTACAAACGTGTTACACGTGGTTTAAGGTTCGCAGAGATCCAAGAAACGGAAGGTTACTACCCTAAGCCTAAATTGTCGTACGAATAAATGAATCTCATCCGACTCTATATCAGTCGTAGTGGACCATCAATGCACCGATAAATTGCCTAAAATATATTTCAAAGGAAGCGACGACCTACGAGCATCCTCGAAGCTCATCAAACGGCCCAAAGGTTCCATTCCTTTTTTCTCCATATGGCTTTCGAGACGCGTGTTGAGAAAACGAAAGAGGGAAAATAATATAACAGGATGAAAGAGAATAAAAAAGAAACGAAAGGGCGGTTCGAGGGAAGAAACGAGCGAAACGAGCGGTGTAAAAGGATGATTCGGAAAGTTTTACAACGAAAGGCGAGGCTTCGGCTCTCCTCTCCCTCTCTCTCTCTCTCTTTTCCCCTTTCTGTCTCCAGAGAACACCCATGAAATTCTCGGCCGCCATATTTCTTTCGCCTGCCCCTCGGTGCTTCCTCCGCTCGCCTTTAAATCCACCAACGCCAACCCCCTGTGCTCGACCATTGTTTCCCCGGTGGGGCGAAACAACGAGACGAACGAGAAAGGAGGTCGGAACGACAGGGAAAATTGCCTGCGCCCCGTTTGCACGCGATTGCAGGGGAAAAAATGTGGACGAGCCTGGCTGATTAAGAGTGGAAACGCGGCAGATCGCGGAACTCGGTTCGCAAATTGTTTCAAAGCGAAACAATTTGATATCGGGTTGGCGATATGACCGGCGAAAAAACAGATCCTCGCGCTCCATCTACTCTTTTGCGTATTCATTAAACATCGAATTCTTGTAAAATTAATATTTCATTGGCGATTTGAAAAACAGTCGATTCAACGGAATCCTCCTTGAAAGTAAAGAGGAGGAAACACGGGATTGGTTGGGACGTAGGAATATCGCCTGGAACAATGTGAAAAATCCTAAATGGCCAGGGGGAAGTTTGAGAAAGAATTGGCAAGCGATGGCTATCGTGTTTGCGATTAATCGAGAATGAAAAAGAATTGAAATAAAACACAGAGATAGAAAAATCCGTGTCTTTAAATATTTATCAAGCGAGGATTGAACCAGCCGGAAGTGCGACCGGCCTCCGATTCGAAAACGATGCTAAAGGCAACAGACAGAGGAAGAAAGAGACACGACGATTGAAGAAGGAGGAAGGAAGGAGAAAATAAAAATAAAACAAAGGGGGAAAACGGTGGATGAACGGTTGGAAAACGATAGGGTGGAAAGTGCTCGCGCAGCTTTGGCTTTCCAACGGATCGTTGCTGATAAAGCGCGATAAGCGGCGCCGCGGCACGTTATGAGGACGGAAACGATAACGCCGGCACATTTCCAGGGGAACGTCGACTCGCTTTTCCGCTCGGTCTTTGCGCTTTTCGAGCAGCCGGATCGACGCGACGCGGACCTAACCAGAGGATAGATCGGCCTGCAGCAGGTTCGTATCTCCAACAGCCTTGTAGCCGGATACACACCGGCTAATTGAATGTGTCCGCGTTTGTGCTCGGATTAAATCCCGCGGTCAGGATTCGTTAGCTGTCGCGCTGCTTGCCGGGTTGTTGCTGTTGTCGCGACCGTTACGCCGATAATCGCCTACACGCAGTTCGATGCTAAGCTCGTTTCCATGGATTTTCAACGACGCTTCGATGCGCGCCGCTTCACCATCTTTCCAGGCGATTCCACCCAAACGTATCTTCTGTTTATCCTTCACCGAACGGAAAGAGACTACGATCCTTTCCGGGAAACGATACGAAGTATCTGTTGCGTGCTAAAAAACGGTAAAATTCTTTTTTGTTAACTCTTAGCGTAGCACTGTTTGCGGCCGGTTTAACTGCTTCGACCGAATATTTGTTGGTGTCGATACATTCCGCGAATTTCTTAACTTACGTTTCTTCTCGTGTTAGGTTCAGCCGGAACCAAGCAGCTTTTAAGCGCTCGTTAAACTCGACGATCGAATAAAACCGTGCCGCGGCTTTCGAATTTTTATATCTCAGGTTATTGCAGATTTTAGCAACCAGGACAGATCTCTATATTCTAAGGAGAAGCGTACAGGTTTAGAACTGAAACGAAAAATCATAAATGCCAATAATATTTTTTCCATATTTTACTCAAGCCTGAGGTATATTCTTGACGCGGGAGAAATACGATCGGGCGGAAAATGACCCGAAAAACACAGGTGCAGTAAAAGTTAGAAAGAGTCCGTTCGACGAGAGGCTCGAGCTTGAAAGAGAAGGATATTCTTTCGAATTAGCGTCTTATTTTCCTTCGTGTAATATACTTTCTTTGACACGAGCATCAAAATCTTCCAACGTTAAACGAACAGCGTTCCTTCTTTTTCCGTATCCTGGTAATTCGATAATGAGAAAATTCCTTTTTATCGTGACTCTATCGCAACCGAACAATCCGACTCTTTCACCTACATACTCAAATACGTTTTACAGAGAATGCATTAAGCGACAGACCATCAGGCGCCTTCGTCGGAATCGTTTCCTGGTAACGATCATCCGTAGGCATCGATTCTTAGGCTCGATTCCCATCAAAGAGATCCCAATTTCCGTCGATTTGTTTGACGCGAGCGATTCCTCGACACAAAAGCGCCCACCCACCACGGGCATTGTTGCCATCCAGAAGCCCTCTCTAATGATTTAGGATTACCGTCGGTCGACTCGTGAAACAGTTGTCTAACGACCGTCTCCGCCTGTCTCTCGATTCCAATCCTCCTAGTCATTTTCCTTGTGCATCTTCGATGTACATTTATGCACAACGGATGACTGTCATTTAAAAAGAGCGTTTGTACGGAGAAAGGTTTAGTCACGTTCGAACGGAAGAGCGTGATTTAAATTGCCGAGGTTCCTTGCTTTTTAATACGCAGACTGCTGCGGTGGTCATCGATGACACGTGTTACTAGATTTCTTGGAATATTTAAAACTTGCGTGGATTAAGAAACGTGGACTTTTCAACCACACGACATTTTTTTTTTATTTATTAAAATTTGCAATCAATTCTCGCATTGAGAATTTTCAGTAATATATTTTCTGGCGTGGTGCAGTGACATGGCTAATTATTTATAATAAGTTAATACTTATTATAGATAAGTATAATTTATAGGTATGTATTGTAAATAGGTAAATATTGATTAATTTAGATAACTAATTGAATCTAGCGTTTAGGTCTAGCGGGTAGTGTCTCTTCAGCCTGCGGATCTGGTCCGACGTATCAAGTAGTCCAGTGATTAGGGGGTTTCGGTGTTTGTTGACTCTTTTGCTATATCTGTCGCTATATTTTGCTATTTCCTCTTTGACTGTGGGTATCTTGAGGTCGCGATGTATCGTTTCGTTGGTGACATACCAAGGTGCATCTATTAAGGATCTTAGCGTTTTCGATTGGAAGCGTTGAAGTATTTCAATGTTGGAGTTACTTGCTGTTCCCCATAGTTGGATTCCGTAGATCCAGACAGGTTTTATTACGGTCTTGTAGAGGGTAATTTTATTCTGTATGTTTAGTTTGGAGCGTCGGTCCGTGAGCCGACACGACATTTTGTAAAAATGTTGCGTATAATAATATCGCGGCTGCCAGAGCAAAATATAACATAGAATTGACGCGTCGAGTAGAATAAAGTGAAATTAATCGAACGCGGTGCACGATTGGCGTGCCGTTTTCAAGAAACGTAATTTCTGATAACGCGCGAAGAAAATTTGGTTTCATAGAAACACACTTGGTCGGTTTTGCCTGCTTTTCGAATATCTAGACGAAATAGTGGAAATTCGATATTTCACGTTAAATATTTCTCAAGTAGCGTAGCTCAATAACATGTATTCGATATTTTTCTGGTAAATATTTTTCAAGTACCACGTCAAACGATTTTCGATATCTCGGTTTCAAATATGCGTTGAAATAAATAATATAACAGACACGGGTATCCGATATTCTCTTTTGATCTACTTCGTCCGATATCCCGTTTGGAAATATATACCCATCTTCTAAGTAGCACACTATAACCGCAGACAACCGGCGCGCTTCGATTCCATCGGACCAATTCAAAATACCCCTCGAGCAACATGCTAATTCCAAGTTTCATTCCTTGGTAATTCCCAAAGCCATTCGGTTCGACCCGAGCCTCTCAGCAACTAAAGCGATCAACTTCAGCCGTCATCAATTTCTGATTTCACTGTACGCATATATCAGTGTTCAATTTCTCTTACGTTCTACTTACGCTCATACCCGTTGCCTATCCGCTGCTCTATGGATATTTATGGAAATTTAAATTTTTACGAAAACGACCGAAATAGGAGCATTTATCGTTAGATACAACTTTGTTTCACCCGCTAAATATTTTAACGAGTATCTCACTTTCGATATTTTACATACCTTCGCACGTCGTATGTATATTGTATCGTACTGTATGTATATTCGATGCACTTTTGCATTTGTAAATTTCCCGTAAATGCGCGAAAATCTGCGTCTGCAGTCTACTTATCAGGAACACGCGATGCCGGTAATCGTAAATTTCAACGCTTTGATAACGTCGTTATTTCTCTACTCTTCTAATTTATGGATTTAATCAGCCTGGCTTCTCGGCGACTCGTAGATCCACGAAGACGAAAAGAGCAATATTCCCGATTGGCCTCGGGTCAACGATATTCTCGCCAACAGTTTCATCGACCAGAAATCGGCCGTGAAACAGGCACGTTCACGAATGCGAGCGACGGCAACGAGAAGCTTCCGATTCTGCGCCGTAAACGATCGGGTGTAACGTACTCGATCGGATCACGGCGCCGAACGATTCCTTCAGGACCGCAGAAATCGAGCGTCGGCTCGTACCCTTCCACGTATCGCGATAGCAAACGCAAATTTATAGCCTCCAGTTCGCTCCTTCTTCAGCGCCGCCCTTTCCCTCCGTCCCTTTCCTTACTTCCAGCCTGTTCTAAACGCTTTCGAGCTGTTGCAAATTGCTCCAGCTGTCTGGAGAATACTGATTCAGTCGTGGAGTTCGCAGCCGACTCCCTGGAGGAGGATTAAACCGTACGGTTTAATAGTGAATTGTAAGAATGGGTTTTGCGTAGTGACGCTGCGAATGTTAATTGCAGTGGATTTTAACGGATGGTAGATCGTGCGATGTAAATTCGAAACGAGACCCCGCTACGTTCGACACGCGTTTTGCTACGAGCTGTTTATTTGTTGAATCGGTTAACTCCGAGGAACAGAAAGTAGAGAAAATCGACCAAGTTACGGATGAGACGAGCGAAAGCGCTTCGGTGCTTAAAATTTAAGAAATTTTTAAAAATAGAGGTGACGGATTATGTTCACAAAGCGGGCGATTTTCGTGACACTGTTTAACACTAGAACTACCGATAGTTAACACGAAACTATTTCTACCAAAACTAGTAAAAATGACTGGTTTTTGAAAAATACGTAGTAATAGAATATTTGTGTATTTATTGATTTATTACTTTCTTACGCAAACAATTCCACGTTATGTAGTACAATTTTATTAACGATGATCCCTAAAATGATTCCTAAACGAGGGTTGGCACATTTATAAAATTGTAGAACCAGTCATTTTCACTGGTGTGGTATTTCTAGCGTTAGCATCTAGCGATCGATCCGCAATTTTCCTGATAACTGATATCGTCATATCGAATGATACGCAGCAAAAATTTTAAAAACGTTTGTGGAAAATTGTACAAAACGAGGAAACTGGTTAATTGGGTTCGATAAACAGGTTGCAGGATCCTTTTACACTTTGACAAATACCAGTCATTTTCAATGGTATTGGTATAAGTAGCCTTGATACAGAATTATTTTCAGTTTCAATACATAAAAAACAAAATAAAATTCATTATATTATTCTTTTAGTTATCGTTGTGAAAGTGATTACATCATTGTGGAAAAAATATAACATGAAGTAGGAATTTTAAAATAGTATTGTAAAACCAGTCAATTTGACTGCTGCGGTAGTTCTATTGTTGTTAAATATAGTTGGAGCTAAGCTGCCGACGCTTTTACGTTTGTTTAACCCTTTGAGCGCTATGGACGCATATATGCGTTCTCACACAACCGTTCAATTTTGGGCTATGAACGCATATATGCGCTCTCACACAACCATTCAACTTGGGCTAAAAATGGCGTTAAAGTGGCCTGATAAAAGAGACGTATAGATGTTATCCATCTCACATTCTGATGGTTTCGTTGAAACAAAAGAAATTAATTATCAAACTGGCAAACTAAAACGAAAACCAAAGAGTGTAGCAGACTACAATGCCTTTCGTAAAAAATACACAGCCCACGGCGTGCTTCTTCGTGAAGAGAGGGCAGCCCACGGTGGACGCTTAACGTCGGACAACGCAGCGCTCAAAGAGTCAAAAGCGTAAATATCTATAAAATGTGCTACATCCGACACTAAAGAAGATAAGATAAATAAGTAAAATATGTCAATTATTATACAGGGTGGTTGGTAACTGGTGGTACAAGCGGAAAGGGGGTGATTCTACGCGAAAAAAGAAGTCGAAAATATAGAATAAAAAATTTTTTTTTTAATTTTTCCATCGAGACAACGATCTACAGTGAGATCCGTTATAACGTACCGCACGCGTACCGAGCGAAAATTCAAAGTCGATTTTCTCGAAAACAAAGCCTCGAACGAAGAATTTTTATTGTATATTTTCGACTTCTTTTTTCGCGTAGAATCACCCCCTTTCCGTTTGTTCCACCAGTTACCAACCACCCTGTAGAATTGAACCCCTTTACGTGCCATTTTTCCGGATCTAGGTGGTCGGAAACGCACAATTTTGTTCTCGACTAATAATAATAAAATAATATACTTTTCTGTTATTTTCTGCAATTATGTTACTGTATCCTGCTATGTGATGTATCTGTGTTCTCGATACGATAAGATGCAAAACGCGAGACAGGAAATAAAGTGAAACAAGTGTTTTTATATGTACGAACAAACAATTGTACTTTTATTAATAGAAGAATCGATTGGTCGGCTACCTCGCAACGACACGAGCGTTAAAGGTTAATGGACGGTGCAAATTTCTTCAGTTACGTTGATGAAAATAGGAATTTGCATAAACATCTACGTAACCCTATTTAATTCTAACTGAGGTCAATTTCCCCGCGTTAATGTGCAATTTAAATACATTAAGAACTGTATCCCGCGGCACGATCAAAAGCGGCAACATTCACAGTGCAACGAGGCAATTTCTACGCTCTTCTCAACCGATATTCCATGGTGTCTGTTGCAGGCAGTGTTCTATGTTCCTGCGTATTTTCCTGATCAAAGTAGAATCTACGAGTAAACCCGGACTTTCGAGTTGCGTCTCCAAGCGTATCGATATCGTCGCCTCGCGGCCAGCAAACAAGCACAGGAAAGTGTCCTCTCGACCGGAGGAGAGTGCAAGTACTCGGCATGAAGGGTGAGTCCTTTAAAAGTTGCCTCGTTCGATGCTCGACCTATGGTCGATCGACCACCGTCGATAATTCTGACCTCTCGTTCCTGCACACGATGCTCTCGTCTACGTTGTTTGCGTCGTTAGAAATTAACCGCTAACCGACCGCCAACAGATTGTCCAATCTTGTTGCGTGCGCGGTTGTTATCGAACCGAGAATTTTCAAAATGATTTCTTCGTTATTCGCGTTAGCAATTGATCCAGCGAAAATAGAACGTTACTGTTTCACGAATGATCCGATTTCGTAATTTATTTCACGAGCTCGGTATATTTCCGGTTACTAGTTGATAGACTCGATGATAAATTCATTCGAGTTACAACGTTTCATGGACACGTGCACTATTAAATCTACCGATCCAGACACGATTTCCAGGCTAACAATTTAGATTGTTCTATGATAGTTAAATGATACGAGAGGAAACACAATTTTCTTATACGACGCTTAAAGTCAAATTCAAGTTCAAATACAACTGACAGATTTTCCACCTCGATTTTCTCGAAAACTAAGCAATTTTAACGAAAATTTTATTCCACCTTTTATTCTCTATTTTTTCTTGCTTTTCCTTAATTCGATTATCGAAGTTTTTTTTTTATCGAGGAATCACCTCGTGCTCGTATATTGTCTCGCATCGACGAGCTCATCGAGTATTCCGCTGATTCTCTCAACAGCAAGATCTACAATTAATCGATTGAGAAAACGCGCGATAGAAACGGTAATTGTTAGTCCAACTTCGCCAAGAAGCTTATTCGATCGTTCGACTCGATCGTCCACAACAGACGCAAGAAAAATCTACCCCTTTGACCCGCGGTGCGGCGAACTAGACCATCGAGAACTCGATAAAGAAGCGCAGCAGGCTGCGGAATTGTTCTCCGCGAGAGAATATATCTGCAGGCAGCGATCTCTCGTCCGCTAATCTGGCTCCATTAAGAACTTCATCGACCTTTTATCTCGGCCGAGGGTAGCCTCCGCGTTATCTTTTAATCGTTTAACCTACATCAGAGTGCGGAAGAAAAAGCTGCGAGGTACGGCACGGGTCGATTCCGTCGCTGCGAGATATATCGCTGGAAACGCGGCGTAAACCGAATTTCCAAGGCACAACGGCAACGTTCGGTTATCTCCTGGAGCTACGATTACGGCTGTAACTCGCGTTTATCGTCGGGAAAGCCGCTCACGCGCTAGACGGCGCACGTACGAAACGCATAATGCATGCGATCCGCGTAAATTCAACCAGCCGATCGATCGTTCGTTACCTTCTCGAGTTCTGTTGCACGCACGAGCCCCGACAGGCTTCTTTTTTCTCCGACTTCGAGCGACCCGATCGAATTGTTTGGAAACGTCAAAGAGCCGCCAGCGAGGAAAATTAACAGCAATAATCCGTCGAACTTGATAGTAGGTTGGCGTTATTCGACTCTGCCCCTCGTCTTTCGTTACGTTTCGCGCAACGTTTTCCCCAGTTGTTTCTGCCCTTTCACGCGTAATCAAATAATAAAGCTCTAACGAAATAATTCGCCGCGAATTAAAATATCGTAATCGAATATCGTATCGACGAAATTGTTTTATACGAAGTTAACTCGATTAAATTATCTCGTATCCACTCGATATTTCAGGGCGGTGGCTCAGGATGAAGCGGCATCTTCGTGATGTTCGTTTGCACCTTTTATTTCCGACGATTTTTCGCCTCTCATTGTCACTGAGTCGAAGCTTTGCTCGTCGAACGAAAAACCCTGGAGGTTGGAATCCTTTTTTCAGAAGCGCGGAAAGATCGTAACAAATAGAAGACGTGTCCAGATAGGAAACAGCAAAGACGTTGAAACGAAATTTTTAGAATTGTTCAAATTTTCTCTGAAATGTTTCCCGTAGTTTCGTTTAATTTTGTTAGCGCGCCGTTCTTCCTCAAAGTCGGAATTCGCGATGGTTTCGTTCCTTTCTTCTGCCTTTTCATTTTTGCCTGATCTTGTTTCGACGAAAAGGGAGCGGCTTTCTTTTGAAACAAAACGCAATGGAAGAAAGGATGTCACTGAAAATGTAGAACAGCCGGGTTGACGGTTGCGTGCGAGCAATCTGCGTGGTTGGCTTGATCTGGGTCACGGAAATCGCTGGAAACGTAATTTCAGGATACGCGTTCGACGCCCTTTTCTTCGCCGCCTTTGGTGACCCGCTTTCCCTACGCGATCGCTGTTTCGATTTAAGGGGCTTTCCACGACCCGAATACGTTGCCTCACGCCGGTTCGTTCCATAGAAAATTGTTCTCCTCTTTTATCAGTTTTATTATCGTTATCGGATGAACGACGACCGAATAAAACGTTTCGAAATTAAAAAGTTCCAAGTTCAAATTGAAACTATTTCTGTTTAGTTTATAATCTGGCCGTCCAAAGTTTAAAATGATATCCGACGTTTAAAGTAAACTTTAGAATAATAAACGAGGGTAAAATGCTCGAGAGTATGGTTAATCGGATCGAAAGGAATTCAAGGCTATCTCAGAGCCAGAGAACCTTCAACCTGCCGCGGACAATGAGCTCTTTTATCAACGACAGCCATTTATATCGTAAATCGTGCAAAACATCCTCCTGAATTGCTCAGGAATCGTGGACGCCTAGCCGGTGCTTAACCCAGTCCAAAACACCTTCGACAACGTCACTGTTCGAGCCAGAGGATTCAGAACCATCCTAGATGACTCTTCTTGCTCTAGAATCTTCGTGAAGAATTCTACTTCTTACGCTTACGAAAATATTTCGTCCTTAAGCTCCAGGTTCAGTTTCATATCGAAACGATCATCGAAGCTACGATTAATACGCCTTAGCGAAATGAATTTTAATCGTCGGAATTTAATCTAAACTTCGATCCAAAATTCACTCTTATTCCACCGAACTGCTCATTGTCAGATCGAACTAATCCCAAGTCTAACTTTATTCTCCTAAACATGGCATTCTGCGGTTCAAAAGCGCGTAATCGTCAGTCGTTGTCGCAGATACTTTGCAGCATGTATCTTGCCAGTTAATTCCAACCTAATTTATCTCATATGGACGTAACAGCGAATGTTACTTCGGTAAATGTACACACTTTCTGGCGAATGTATGCGCATACTAATTGTCCCTCGAACGAATAGTCGATAATTTTGCTGAAATCTTTGCAAATGTACGCGTTAACAAACCGGTGTTTATCAAATTTTACACTCACACTGTCACGCCTACATGGTTGAACGCGATAGGTGTACCAAGAATTACAAATTGTTTACACAGAGGCAACAATAATCGATGTTATGTTTCCCCTTATGGACGACGTTCGATGCGTATACTTTCATGTTGCATTGTATGATATCAAGCGTACAATAATTTTGATGAATTATCGATTGCTTCGATAAACATATTTCTCTAACTATTTCAAGTTACGAAAAGAAAACGATATACCTAGTTTTCCCAATTTTTGGATCGTCACACCGTTTTATTTTGTTTCCTGTAAAACGAATAGCGCGACATTTTATCGGTAGCTAATCACCGTTTTACAAAGTTTTTTATTTCTACGATGGGTTTCACACGGCGGTACGCGTATGATAGATACCGAATATACATTATTACACATGCATACGAATGCGAGCGTTCGCACGACGATTCTCACGAGACGCAGTATCGCGACACTCGTTTCGTGTATCTCGGCAACGATACTTCTCGTACGGAGACAGACGAAACATTAAAACAAATGGCGACATTTACACGGTACGCAACTCGCGATACGTCTATCACGGTACGTCTATCACGGTACACGTACCTCCGTGTGAAACCGGCTTAACGAACTCGATACGTCGATAGAATCAAATATGTACATAGATTTTTATCACTGCACGCATCGCAGTCTTCGGATGTTTCGTTCGTCAGGACGCTGGTTCGTGCGAATACGTATGCGCCGCAATCATGGCCTTATGTCTGTATAAAACGACAGAGCAGAACAATGAAAAGAGAATAGAGGACGAAGGAAACAAGGGAAGGAGAATAGAAGACGAAGGGAACAAGTTAGTCTGCTGAAAGAATAGGTCAGCGAGGGTCGTCCGGTCCGGCGGATATCGCAGCGATTTTCGAGGCGCGCCGGGTTGCGCGGAATTGGAGCTGTAGCCCCCTGGCGGCCGAGCAAGGGGGTAGCACTGACACCACGACCCAGATACGGGCCATTGTGCACCGTATACTGTATACTCGGATTGCGTCACAGCTCGGCACAGCCGCAACGTCGGCTCCGGATTCCGGCCGAGGCTGCTCGAACTCGATCGTTTTCCACTGACGCAGTCGTGGCTGCCGTTTTTCAGCCACCAACCACCCCCGACCTGCCCAACACCCTTCCTTCTATCCTACACGCCTGCCTGTCTTTTTTCTCTTTCGGTCAATTCTTGACCCACTTGGCCAGGCTCGTTTTTTTCTTCTTCTTATCAACCAGGCCTTAGCCTCTTTGGCCACGGTTTCCTGTCGTTGCATTTCCACGGAGTACAAAAATCGCGTGGAACTTTCGATAGTGACGATGGAGTAAACTCGATGGTAGCGAGGGAATTTTTTGGTTCGAAGGGTATCTCTTCTGGAGAACTAACGAGGCCGATGAGGATGAGAAATATCAGACGTTAAGCTTTCACGAGGATCGATGCACGTCGTGCTTTTGCTTCCTCGACAAACGACCGAGTTACGAGTTCCACCTTTGCACCGGGGTCTCGTGACCGTGACAGTTCGCAGCTTCTGGTCTGTCCCGAGGAAGAGGAGGAAAAATTCGGAGCTTAATACTCCGCGTCCTCGGTTGTTATTCTTTTTGTCTTGCGGTAGACAATCGCGTTACGAGTTACACCTTCG
This sequence comes from Bombus bifarius, assembly GCF_011952205.1. Classification (NCBI taxonomy): domain Eukaryota; kingdom Metazoa; phylum Arthropoda; class Insecta; order Hymenoptera; family Apidae; genus Bombus; species Bombus bifarius. Next base: position 139,012 of record NW_022884484.1, read on the forward strand.
CCACGACGTTTCGCGAACGTGGCACTTTGCTTGTTCGGAGCGGGCGTGATACTGCGAATTGTTCGCAATTTGTAACTGAATTGTTCGCGGCAATTCGCACTTCCACGTTCACTCTTGGAGGAAGCGAACTCTAATGTCAGCGCGAAAGAGTAACTCGCGACACGATTACCTCTCGAAGAACGAAAAACACGATGTCCAAAGATAAAATACACCAACGTTCGTGTTCTTGCTTTCGTAAAAACATGGAAACGTTGAAATAGCGAAACTTAGACGAAGCAGAGGTAAAATGGAAAATTGCAAGCTTACTTTATCCGTTCCTAAAGTTACGCAAATTCACGGTGGTCCCAATTCGAGCCGAAAGCTGCTATAAATTAGCGAATAGCTTAATTCGAAAATCGAGAAAGTTGGTTCCAAGTCTTATCGCGAGAGGAGTGCCGGGATTTTAGCAGATGCTGGCGCACTGGCATCGACGTAAATCGGCTCGATTTCAAGTTCACTAATGGCCGTGGTCACGGAGGAACGCGGTATGTCCAGCGTGAGGATGGTTTGGGTCGGTGAATGCTTTTCGTCCAGTGGAACGTCCAGTTTTCGACGGTTAAACGACTGCAACGCTTTTAGCCAGATCGTTAGCGTGCTTGCTCTGCCCGTTTCTGGACCGCTGCCTAAATACACGGTGCCCGGCAAGTTACGATTTCGAAAGTTACAGACTCTAGGCTGGCTGCAGGAATTTGCTTAACTCGAGAGAGTCCCTTCTTTTGAGCTAAATATGAGTCGGCCCTAAGCACGACGTAGAGGCAGCGCGTACGTTCATTTAATTCGATCCTTAATTTTCTTAATTGCAAACGATCAAATTTATTAAGAGCTTGCGATTCATTTTACGCGTAGAAAAGCAGGACAATTTTGGTAATTGACTTTCTCTTGATATTTAACGGGCTTCCCGATTTCTTTTGGATAAAAAGGATCCTCCGCGGATTCCATCTCTAGGCAATCGTGCTTCGATTGTAAAATATTACCGGAAGAAGTTTTATACGTAATAAGACCGAAGGAAACAATATTCGTTTCCAAAGTAGCGAAATCTTTGATCTCGTTCTACTCGGTTCCTGACCAGGTTACGGAGTACATCAAGAAATTTGATAAAATCTAGCCAATATGGAGAAAGTACGTGGAAGAAGAGCGAAGAACAGTGAACTGGCTGAGAAGGAAGGTAGAGGAGCAGCAGCTCGATCGAAGGTTGCTTCGAGTCGTCTACTCTATATTCTACTTATACGAAATACAGGTCCGGAAGCGGTGGTGCACGGATTATGCGAGCGGAAGCTTATGGCGTGAACTCGTTGCAACGAAAAACCATCCGGCAACCTCGACGGAGCTGAAGCTTTTACGGCGCCCTACCACTACAACTTCTCATTGTTCAAATCTCCATTTTCATTCGACGGCAGGTACCGACCGCGTGATTACGAAATTGCGTGCAAGTAGAGGGCAGAATAAACGAAACTTTATGGAAAATTGAATATCTTTCAAACGCTTATGTTGCTCCGATTCTCCGATCTAATTTTCCAATTTTCAAATTCTATCGTCTTCGTCGAATTTATCAAATTTATTTCAAGGCTGTGACAACGTTCGACGAAACGGTGGAACAGATCGACGAGACTGTTTGTCTTCAAACGTCTCTTAATTTATCAACGTAGCGACTAAGCAAATGTTTCCGTGGAAAATTCCTAGGACTTTGGCTACGGGTTTTCGGTATTTACAGGCATCGTCGCGGCTGGGTAAACAGAAAAGTCCATTCATTTCGGAGAGCTGGAGGTGGACGAATGCTCGAATTCGCGGGAACGATTTAAAGAGAGCGAAACTCTCTTTTTCCCGGACGAATCGTTCCGTCCCTTAACTTTTCCCATTCTTTCGTCGGCCCCTTTGCAATTCTCCGCTGCGCTGTCTCCTTTTTCTTCTACGAACTCACCTCCCCCTCCCCATCTTTGTTTCATCCGTTCCACTCTTCTTCTACCTTCTTCCTCCTCCCTCGTCTATCACACCCCAACCCCCATCCTTGTGTCCTTTTCACCGAGTCTCGACACGCTTTAACGCAGAAAGCTGGAAACTTGTGTTCCCATCGACTTTCTCTTCCCAGAACCCACTGTTTCCACGCCGTTCTAGTTGTACTTTCAATGAAACGCTCTGTCTTCCCCCTTCTTCCTCCGCTCTTACAGCGCGCACCCTTCCTTCGTGTTTCTTCGTCGATTCCACTGGACTGCACCACCCACGCTGCTGCAACAGCTTTCTTATTTACGAGATCCTTCAGCGGCCAGCCTCTTCCGCTTCTTGCTTCGTCCGATCGCTCAGAGTGCTTAGCCACACCGCGACCCTTCTCTTTCCTTCTTCTCCGTGTTCCTTTCGCGTTCTTCCTCGTCGGGGGGAGCAGCTGCTGTTGAACGACGTTGAACGACACGGGTGCTGCAATACATACGTCTTTCGTTTCGATACCTCTTGTACCTTTTCTCCTCGAGTTTCCGTGTTGGCGCTCGCGTGCGTGTACGCCGGTGTGCCGATTCCCATTGGACGTGGCTTTTTTTTATCGAAGCAACGCGAGAGGAGCTGATGGACTGTTTAGGGAGAAGCTGTTGCACCTCTGCCGCTTCTTCTTTTCTTCTTTCTATCGCTCCTTCTTTCCTCCGAGTAACTAACTCTTCCGTTATTTGCCTTCCAAGAGGAAACGGATTAGGGTTTTAGAATTTAAAAAGTAAGATTTCTCGGATCGAAGAAACGTCGAGACAGAGCGCAACGCGCTATTTTTATTTATTTATTTATTTATTTATTCTTAGTCCATACCTTTCGGCTTTGGACGACTTTCGGTTTATATCTCTTATAATGCCCTTACATTACATATATTTCTCTTACTCTAGCACTTCTATTATTATTTACTGCTTATACCTATCTTTGCACCTTGCTTGCTCTATCTCTATGTACTACTTATATCTAACGCTTATAACTAAGTGCTCATTCCTTCTTTGGTTTTTGCTTTCTTGCTGTGCTCCCTCCCTGTCGTTCCTCCCTCTCTTCTGCTACTCTTCTCTTCTTTATTATCGCTTTCAGTTCTGCCAGTCCTTCTCCAATCTCATTTAGTACTTCTACCATGTTCCTTGTTCCTCCTGTTATCTCACATTCCTCTACTGTGTGTGCGCAACGCGCTATCAAAAACACGAAAAAAGAAGCGAACGAACGGACGTCGGACAAAGAATTCTTTAAAATTTGATCCAACGATATACTTCGTCGAAAGTATCGCATAACCACTGTCAGAGTTAGTCGATCATCCCTGTATCTCTCCATTTACACGGTACCCTTGGTACTACCTTGCAATTACCAGCGCCGCATTTCCAATACAACTCGCCAATCCTTCCAACGAACCCGAAACGCGTCCGGAAAGACTTTCATTAAAAATATCTACGAGGACGAAGGAGGGATCGGGACGTTCTCTATCGGATTCCAGCTAAATGAAACAATTTTTTCCCGGCGTGGCGGGATCTCCCTCGAAATCCTGGATATTCCCGATCGGGCTTCGCCATGCAACGGGGCGAAAGGAATAAATAAACGAACAAATGGAGTGAAAAGAGAGCCGATTCACGGCCAGTCGTGGCTCAAAGGACTGCCAGGCATTCCGGCAGATGCAAAGCGCATCGAGCCAGTCCTACCATCCTGGTTCAATGACTGTTACGCTCCTGGATAACGAACAGCCGCGAGACGTTCTCCTGAAAGCGCTCTGGAATCCCTTTGAGTCGCGTAAGTCGCTGTTTTCTCCTACTCCGAACGATACTGACCGTTTCTGCAAAGCGAAGAACGTGGAACGTTTACGAGGAGGAAGAAAATTGCTCGTTATACGAGCAAAGATTTCGTACGGAGCAGAAGAAAGTAGTTTTGAACGTAGTTGGTTAAAGATCGTCGACCGAAGATGATCCGAGTACGATTTAACGTTACTTTCGTCCATTGGAAGCGTGACTCGAGTTACTTCTTTCCGAATTCCTTCTCCAACTTCGTAAAAGAATTTTTCGTAGCTTAATCGACTATTCTTGGTTATCCGTACGCGAGCTGCTTCCTCTACGATAGCTTGCAAGAAAAAATGTACTCCGACTTGATTCTATGATAATTTTGAGTTAACACTGATCTTACCAGGCCTGGATGAATAACCGATTTCAAAATGTAATTTAATAATTGTACGTTCATTGTTATTACTTTTGTTCATTTAACTTTATGTAAACTCTTATATTATCCGGTTAATCAATTTTTCAATTTATTGTTAATATAAGAATTTACGTAAAGCTAGGTGAACGAAAGAAATAACAATGAATGTATTAGGTTGCTCCGAAGGTGTCTTTCGCTGTCTGCTTTATGTGACAATGTTTATACGAAACCTAATCCGACAAGTGTAAAGAGAACGAAATGGATCACGCGCGATTCGATGAAATAATATAAAACAAAAAGTCCTGTGCATCTATCATTTTCTTATGAAACGAAAGAAACTTTTGGGACAACCTGATACAATTTTGTTGAAGCGGTCGCCACTTCTAAGAAAACTCTACATCTGGTTCTTTTAGTTTTCTCAAGCACTGAAACCATCGACAGCGTATAGACGATAGACCTTTCTTTTTTTTTTTTTCTTTTTTTATACGTGGAGAAATCCTCATGGACACTCCACTGTTCTAATAATCGCGTAACAGCAGAGTAGCGTCAGACTCCTACCGACTAAAACTCTACGATGACCATCCTACGCGTATGATTATTATATTCCTACTTGTACTTACACTTCTGTATTAAAATACAGGGTGGTTGGTAACTAGTGGTACAAGCGGAAAGGGGGTGATTCTACGCGAAAAAAGAAGTCGAAAATATAGAATAAAAATTTTGTTTTTTAATTTTTCCATCGAGACAACGATCTACAGTGAGATCCGTTATAACGAGACGCGATAAAGTGCACGCGTACCGAGCCAAAATTCAAAGTCGATTTTCTCGAAAACAAAGCCTCGAACGAAAAATTTTTATTCTATATTTTCGACTTCTTTTTTCGCGTAGAATCACCCCCTTTCCGCTTGTACCACCAGTTACCAACCACCCTGTATATTTTCTACTTTACAATTTATCCACGCGTTCCTCTGTTCGTACATCTAATAACCTGAACAAATCTTAAATGAAATTTTGAAACTGGTCGTTCGACAAGCCCTGGTAAGACTAGTCTTAAATAACCGCGAAGATCTTCGATCGTGTGAGAAACTGAGACGACTATGAATAAATGCGTATCGTATCTTAAATACGTCGATCGGGAAACGACGGTAGCACGTAGCAAGTACTTCCTAATTTAAGAAGGAAACGCTCGAATATCACAAAGTTCCGTACAATTATCGTCAATTCAGGCTCTCCGATAATTTGTCAAACTACCAGACGAACTTTCCATCACGCGAGAACGGAGTTTCTCGCGGCAGGGTTCAACGATCGCCCGGAGAAACTCGGCGAGTCACGAAATTCCCGAGAACCGGAAGTTCTTCCAGCACAAGTCCAACCTCCGCGCGGCAATAATAAAGAGTCCGAGCGACGATCGCTCATCGTAATAAGATGGCGTGATCGCCGCCGAAGACAGGCTTTCGCCAAGCTGCATTAAGCCATTAAAACCACGCCGAGATTTATTCCATTCCTTGACCCTTTCTCGGCTCTACGTTCGATCGTCTTTCGCGCAACTTCGTGCCAATTCCTCCAACATCACCCCCTCTCTTTTTATCAGCTGCTCGTCTGTCATTCGCTGTTTAACGAGACGAATCTATTCGTTCGCGGTTACACGAAAATCGAGGGTTGCTCGTTCGAGAATTGATTGATCGATGGATAGCAAACCGTTGATGATATCTCTTGATTTAGCGTTGGAAAACCTGATCGGTCGGCGCGGTGAATTTCTCCGACTATCAACCGTGTTCAACGAAATGGCGGAATTATTTCTTTAACAGGTTCTACGTCGCGAGAAGGTCGAGATGATCGATAGAAGTTGAGAAAGTAAAGATGGTAAATGTAAGAGTAAAAAGAATGGCTATGAACTTACAGGTTACTTTGATCTTCTTCGAAAAGCTGATGAAAGTTTCATGTTTGATTAACATCGTGCAAAACAGGGGTAGTTTGCATTGTACGTGTATCGTGCGAGAGGATGGATCGCGAAATTCCGCAATTTTCCTACAGCGGAAGGCCGGTGTCAATCAATAATCGCTTAATTAAATTCCTATAACAAGCGAACTGCAACATAGTTTGCATAATCGAAACGCAAAAATCCCACGTTAAATATAACACGGCTGGATATAATACCAACTATCGTGAGAAACAACCAATTGTTCCTTCTTCGAGTATTCAGCTTCAAACTCTAACTCGAAAAACTCTTCCGTGCTCTTGCGGTTATTTTTTTTTCCAAACTTGGCTAAAGGTTGTCCGAACTTTCTCAAATTTGAATCCTTTGGATTGTTCGAAACGTTCCCAAGAGATTTCACCGCGGTACACCCTTCTTTCTACATTATTTGCTCGTTTGCCACTCGACGAGACTCGGCGAGTATACAGATAGAATCGCGTTTAACAATGACATTCGTTCCCGTCCGCGACGTGCTTTCTATTAAATTGATATTCATTGTTGCTTTCCATAGAATTTAATTACGAAACTGCGTATTTCTATACAAATTCATACCTTCGTGAAAACAATTTAAAAGGGAGAACATAGACAGGGGCATGTTAAATATCATAACGAATATTGTATTTCGGATATTTTACGTTTCTTCGTGTATGACGTGCGTTCTATGAACGTTTGCGCCTTCAAATTCTCCACAAATCCATAAAAATCCGCAGTTTCATAACCATTGCAGATACTGTTGCGAGTATTTGACGAACGCAGCCTGGTTAAAGCCTATGTGAAACGAAGAAGACGACCCTCGACGATATCCGAGATATCGATTACATATTATTATAACTTTTGTGTTAAACGTGTTGCACGTGTTACCGTATTACACGTTTTGAATCGCACCTCGTTATACCGTATGTCGTACGCGCGTATAAATTATGATTATTGTAAATAAATAATAATTAGGAAGGAGGAAACCGCCAGTGCTACATTGATTTTGTAATATTTTCTGTTTGAAACGGGAATAAAGGAACGCTCGGTCCGAAGAATGTAATTACCGTGTCAACAACGGAGTAGCAAAATGTTTCAGCGGATAAGTAAATAACACGGTGGCTTGGAAAACACAATTTCTCGAGCGTTTTCCAAAATCTGATAATCATAGGCGAAAGACACAGGGCCAAGCCGACAGGTGAATCAGTGGAAAAGGGGCTGTTAATTGAGAGTCCTGCCGCGGGCCAATTTACCGGGAAATCGTTTCACAAAGCCTGTTACGACACTTTTCGGTTTAATTAACGAGCGATTTCGAGGCGTTCCTGAAACGTTTTCCCCGCCCCGAATCATATATTACGCGTGCCGGCTCCTCTGGCACGTGATAGTTATTTACAACGAGCGAATAAATCTCTCTTCGATGAAATACGCGAAATTTATTGGCCCAACGTTGTCGACTGCTCTTAAATATGCAAATGCCGTTGCAGATTTGGGTAAACACCGCGTGCGCCGCCGCTTTTTCCAGCCGACCCACCGCCTCTCCCCGCGTCATCTGTCATTTCTTTCGATCGGCGAAGAAACGATCGGAACCTCGACCCGGCGATATTTCGCGACACGAATGTCGGGCCGGCTGGAAAATACTCGGTTTATTTCGAATTTACAGGAAAATATGACGAAATACGGGGAAAATTTGTAATACCCTGTATATCATGGAAAAAGGGTTTGTTCGCTCTTCTGTGCAATTCGCGAACGTAGATTTATGGCGGAACGAAATTGTTGCGTAAAGGGAACGTCGATACGATGAAGCATCGAATGGTATCGCGACTCGATGGATGGATTTCCTGATCGAAAAACTCAACTCCGCCACTTTCGATGAATAAATTTCTTCGCTCTCTACGAACACGTTATACGTCGTTATACCGCAGAAACCAGAAACATCTTGGTTCTCCTTTCAATTTTCCTGGGACGCCCTAGCCACCGAGAACAATTCGAAAATAGTGCAAGAACCACGTAGACCGTTGGGGGAGGGGACGGACGGACCGAAAAACGAACACATGGAAAGGCGAAAACCTCGAGTCGTTTTCGCAGGAATCGTGTCTAACTGGCTGTTTGTCTCGGAGCCAAAATTCCGGGCGAACCAAAGTGGAGGAGCCTGGAGAACGAGCCGGGGGTGTTTTCGCCTCGTACAGTCGCGATCGTAGGTCGTACGACCGTACGTCGGACAAGTAACCGAGCCGAACATGGCCGTAGTGACAAAGAGACCGGGTTCGGATCGCGTGTAATTTAATTCGTGGCGTGCTCCAAGTTACGACCACGAGGGTGTGCAGGGGGCTGATGTGCGGAACGGTGGTTACGGAAGCGCGCAACGCTTCGTGGGAAGGAAGAGAGGCGAAGAAAAAGGGGTTGGTTAAGGTAGATGTCGTTGTCAAAGTGCAGCTAGCCGAAAGACACACAACTCCGGGGGCCGGTGTGCGGTGAATCCCCGCTGCACCGTCACGATTTCGTGGTGGTGTGGTATTGATCCACCCCCAGAGAGCGCGACCGGGGCTTTTGCTCTCTCGTCTGCGTGTTCTCGCGCATTTGTGTCGGCGTTTTCTCCTCCCCGCGTCTCGCCTTCTTCGCCTCTCCTTTCGCGCTTTCTTTCCCGCTCCTTTCGGCTCTTCCTTTCGCGCGCTTCTTTCTCCTTTCTGTTTCTGGCTCGACCACGGTTTCTTTCACGGATCCCTCGTTTGCCCCTGTTTCCTTCGTGCTCCACGGCATCCTCGCTCGTGTCTCCCCGCGATTTTTCCGTCTCGAATCTTCCCCGTTCCATTTCGTTGTCTCCCGCCAACGTATCTGTTTATCACCGTTTTTCTCCGCCTTTGTTCCACCTTTTCCCGACTCTTTGTCCCCTCCCCCCTCCTTGCCACTTTTTCTCGGTACGCCGTTTCTCCCGAAGATGAACAAACTTTCCGTGGCTTTTGTCGACTCTCGACCTGTCTCATTCCGATGAAAGAATTGGAATTACGCTTGCATCTACATTCCAATGGGGATACTGCAGTCGTAATACGCGGGATATAGAATTCATCGAGTTGGCGGACGACGTAAGACAGCGATTCTATCCCGTAGGAATTACCCAGCCACTGGGTCTCGACAAATAAAGGATCAGAGCCGTTGCAGCAGTCCGACGAGCCTCGACGTTTACGGCCTCGTCCCGTGCTATCGTAAAAGTAATCGCCACACGACGACTTGATCGGTGATTTTTGCGTTTAATTGCCACTGTTTCGTTGTCCAATCTCTTCAGAAGCTGTTCCGCAACGGCAGCCGATCGGACTTCCTCTGTTTCCCGAGGAAATTGCGCGATGTACGTGTCGATGGCCATCGTCAGGGTGTCAGGGAAGATAGAGCTGGTGGAATATTCATGCCTGCCGCATTATGTCTGCTCGTTGGCAATAATGTGACGCAAGCTGCGCCACGTGTGCAGCTGACAGCCGGTGGAATATATCTCGACGCATGCAGCTCTCTGGGGTCGATCGTCTAGGAAACAAAATTCAACGTCGTCGAGCAGTAGTTACTTCTCGCGATAATTCCATTCCCGTAATTTTCTCGGATCTTGACTACCAATGACGAGTAAAAATTTCGCGCGTAGGATGTGTATTTTTGAAAATTCTGAGCAGCAAATATAACGCAAATATGGAAATTTCGCAGATCCGCTAGAATCTTCCCTCTCAACTCTTTTGCTTTCTGTGGCAAACGAAGATGTCAAATATTCGACGATGAGGAAACAAATGATCAAGAAATTTCAGTAAAAAGAGTAGCCTAATACGAGAAGAAAAAATACGTCGCGACGGATGCGTCCTTTTTCGCTGAATTTTCCATTTGATTCACCTAACCGCGAAACCAGATCGGTGGTTTGCCTTGTACCGCCTTGCGTGTTTCATAAATTAATTGTAACTTTCAGCAGGTCGTATTGTTCGCATTATCCAGCCATTAATGGCAACAATACGCCCCGGTGACGATGGATCAATTTCCAACTGGGCTCCGCGTCCCGCTCGATGGATATTTCGACGTGGAAAAGTTGGCCGCCGCGCACCGAGCCGAACCAACGTCAGCTATCTGGGTCCCACCGGTAATTGGAATAGCGGATTAGAATCGCGAATATCGAGCCCTGCTCAAACTTTCCCTATTCTAGGCCTAACCCACCATCAAACTTGCGATAGAATCGCCGAATCGGATATAGGTACACCTGTCGGTTTCAGTTCGTTTCCGAAACGTTCGTATTAAATTTCTTAGATTAGGATCGTTTCGAATCTCACAAAGAGCCTATTTCGAAGCTTTGTTACGCATAAATTGTTACGCGTTCCAACATTCTACGCGTAAGCGAAAATTAACACAGTAGGCTCCCGTATAACGCAAGTTCTTACAACGCGCCAAACAATAAAACACGGCAATTACCTGATTTGAGAATTAAATCTACTTTAGTCGATCAGTAGATCGTCGGCTTCTTGTGTCTCGTGGTTGTTTGGTCCTTGACGCAGTCAGTTTTACTGTAACCAGTGTCTCGTATTGGTGATTCGAGAAAGCTTACACTTGCAACACATTGGTATACACAATACAAAGATATTTTGCAAATTATGTAAGGACGCGATGGATGAAGTTAAAAAGAAGGAACATTAAAAGGAACTGGATTTCTATCGAAGAAAAAGTCGCAATGTTAGATCGGCTGAATCCCGGGGGAAAAATAAAAGATATTTCCATTTTTTAATACATTAATTATATGCTTTTTTAAATTAATTTCGTATATACGCTATTTATTTTTTAAACACTGCCCTATTTGATAAAACATAGAAAATAATAGTTGGCGTTAACGATAATCGTTTCAAACATGTTACTGTAGATTACACGAGAAAAATTCCCTATAACGCGGATTCGTATTAACCGCGTTATACGCGAGTCTATTGCATTCGTAGATAATAGTTTTGTACGTGTTTGTTCGGAGGCCAAAATGTCAATTCACAGAAACGATAATTCACTGAAGAGATTGCTCGTGGAGGATTCGCAAAGTGGCGAGATTGGTAGATGCAGGTCCGAATATTCGCGGTCACACGACGATCTGCAGTGCACATTCTAACGTTCACGATCGAGAGGAGGCAAACGGCGAATCAGTGGAATCTAATGGCTTTGGTCAGACCACGCGGCAGACGCTCGGTCGACGAAGTAGTTTCGGATGTTTGTGGCCAGACATGCTGATACGATCGTTCGACTATGTTGCACGCTAACGATTTTTCGATCGATTAATTAACCAGGGGCGTTTCGGTTTCGTTTCGAAGATTCGGTTTCGTCTTAACCCGTTCATTAACTTTACTTTGTACGACCGTGCATATACATATATCGTGGGCTAATTTTATGTATTACTTTTTTGTATTTATTAAATGTATCTATTTTATATACCCATTTCGTGTGGTCCACCAACGAAATTACGAGTTCTCCGGTAGAGATAGTTCGTGTGTTTCAATTGCAATTGTAATTATTATTATTATTATTTTTTATCATAAACACCATAACTGTTACGTCGGCTGACTCTCTACCTAAACCGGACCACACACCCCGGGCAAGATGGCATCCAGATGTCTACATATCCTTACTGCGTACCCTCGATAGTCTTAAGGACCCACCATAAATCTTGGTATTTTCATAGCTAAGGTGCCTCAGATCAAACGAATATCTTTTTTCTAAATCGTTTACTACAGATTATGGTCTACGACAGGTTGACACGGGAAAGTTAGTTTTTCTCACGTACGATGCTTCCCACTAGCAACTTTCTATCGAGAGCGGCTAAGACCCTTCCTAGTCCACCAACCTTTTTCTTATCTAATCAGAAGCAATGTCTGCCGCCCTCACTTTCCTAACCAAAATTGTCATCAAGAAATCCGATGGTCCCGTGCGCTAGACACACCCATCACTAGCTTTCCTCCGCCACAGCATCGTCACTGAACTTGGCTGATTTTCCATCTTTCGAACAGTCAACATCTCTTTGCCGGGTTTTCAGCGTTAGATCAGTCACCTACTTAACGTATACATACGCATCAGCGTAAATATCTTCTTAAAAAAGTTGTTGGAAATATACAGGGTGGTTGGTAACTGGTGGTACAAGCGGAAAGGGGGTGATTCTACGCGAAAAAAGAAGTGGAAAATATAGAATAAAAAATTTTTTTGTTTAATTTTTCCATCGAGACAACGATCTACAGTGAGATCCGTTATAACGAGACGCGATAAAGTGCACGCGTACCGAGCCAAAATTCAAAGTCGATTTTCTCGAAAACAAAGCCTCGAACGAAAAATTTTTATTCTATATTTTCGACTTCTTTTTTCGCGTAGAACCTAACCCCCTTTCCGCTTGTACCACCAGTTACCAACCACTCTGTATATTATAACCTGATAAACTCAGTGTTATACTAACTCAACCAGATGCTATTATCCTAACAGAAATAAGAGGATCGATTTGTTCGTGGATTATTCTAATCCTAACGGGAATTTACGACTCCCGTTGACGCGCTTCCTCGCGATTACGTCTCTCCGCAATTGGTCGAATAAACAATAACTATATTTAATCATGCGGGTGTTGAACGTTTCTTACCGCCTCTGATCCTGCGATGTCCAATACAAAAATTTATCAGAGTAAAAATATCGAGATTTTAAGATTCCGGTTTCATCTCACAAAGAAAGGGAATCAATTTGTAAGTGAATTGCGCGCGTGAGTGAACGGTAATTGACTTAATTAACGGTTAAAGTTTCACGATGTAAGGGGGCAGGGGGCAAGACACGTAACGCGCGCCACTTTCGCGGCCCAGTGATATTTATTGGGAAAAGTTCGGCGGTCGGGCAGCGGGACAAAAAAGCTGGAAAGGCTGACGCACGTTGGAACGGGAACGAGGAATATTGAAACGAGCTTCCCGGCTATAAATCGCGCTTGTCCGCCTCGTCCTGCGGTTATTCCACTTAGGAGAAATTAAACGGAGCCTGGCAATTCCTGGTTCGCGAACTTCGATTCGTTTCCCCGCGTCTACGATGTGATTAAGGAATCCCTAGGCTGTCCGACCTTTGTTCCCCTGCTTTTATATCAATTAGAAGAATTACATAGGAACTTCGTTAGCCACTTCTAAATATCGAAAGCTCGTCGAAGAGTCGAGCACTGGAACTGACACGAACTCGGCCAAATGACTTCTTCGAAATAATTTTCTCTTTTTACGTTTAGCGAAAATAAACAGATATTTTTGCCAAAGTTAATTTTTGATTTATAATTATATAGATCTATTTGCTTTAATCGATGTCGTTTAGGTGCATATTGAAAAGCTCGATGGTTCTAGCGTTAAAAAATGATCATCAAAGCGGTCACAGTGGCTGCCTAAATTCACGACGATGCATTTTCTGCGAACGGATAAAGGAATATAGCTTCTATGATTCTTTTTGCTTTTCCTTTTGCCGCATAGAGCCAGAATAAAAATGATATTTAATTAATTATTCGCATCTACTCGCGGACAGGTCGAAAGACGAACTCGTGGCTGAAAGTTCACAAAGCTGCCGGACTAATTTCAATTAACCCGGTAGAGATTTCTGACTGGTCGATAAAAGCGACTGGGAGACGGTCAGCCGTGATAAACATCAACAACGGCCGCGTTTTAGCCTCTGCTGGCCCGACTGCTGCTCTTTCATCCGGCCAACTGTTCCTTGAATCGCGAACTGCAAACGCTTCGTTCGACTGGGCTCAACGCTGTCTGCAGTAAAGTGTGAAATACCGTTTAGTCGGCTGAGTTGTCCGTTTATCGAGTATTTTCATATTCTTTCCTCGCGATCTTCCTAACTTCTCGGTAGCTACGCGTACGAGATTCTCTTTACGTTTTCTTAACGACTACGAGTTTACTATCCTACGAGTACGCTACCACCACTGTACGAAATAGAAAATACCGGAGCATCGTAATAAACGAAGAAAGTTCTTCCGAATTAGTTTCAACAAATCTTCTCTATTTCACGACATCAAAAATTAGTTCACCGTCCCTCGTTAAATAGAAAACATTAGAAAGTCTTTTAGAATTGTTGAATAAAAATTGACTAAAAATATATTAGATGTAAATTATCGTCGATGGGATTCAACGATACTTGAGTTACGATTTTTCCTTAAGAAGTACCTTCGCGTCATTGTAATTTCCTAAATTAAGTAGGACGATAATTAACTTTGTCCGACACAATAAATGAGCAAATCTATACCTACGTCGAATCTACGCCTATCAAACCAAAAAACGATCTTTCTTTTTCTACATTTTTCCCCGATTGTTTGTTCTCCGTTATGACACGGAGAATGTTCGCGACATTCTCCAACCATCCGGAACGGGATCAAACAAATCGCGTTTCCACGGGAAACCCCAACGGCCACCCCGAGAGCCGGTATCGACGATCCGCACCGTAAAAACGTTTCCTGGCTGTCGCGAGTGAGAGGGGAACAGCAACCGGTCGAAAACAGTCGCGCGATAATCGCTTAGGCGAATAATTCCGGCTGCGTCAGGATGGATTCTTTGTTCTTGCGCCGGTTGCCCGCTCGCAGAGTCATTAATTAGCCCGGTTGTCGCATCATCGTCGGTATTAATTACCGATGCAAGCGCATAATAAGCCAGCCCGCTTAAATTACAATCGCGTTACGCCCCAGCCGGGACTTAACCCGACCGCGTCGCGACGCTTCCATGTTCGAGGGTGTCGCAAGGGATGTTAAGCCGATGAATACACGGCGATTAACACGTAACAGAGCGAGGAAAAGCGTTGGCAAATTGGGACGAAGAAAGATACCTGGTATCGAAGTTTCTCGACGCCCTGTAGCGCATTCTCGAGGGGACGTGCAACTTTATATCTTGTGGAAAGAAGGAAAGTTCGACGAGTGGTTTTTGTGAAATTGCAGTTGGAAAAAAGACGATGGAATATTTCCGACGTTTCGATATTTCGTGAGAAACGTAGAAAAATATAGGCTTTTCTTCGCACGTTTCTTGCGAAATTTACTACCACGCTTCTTCGTCTATCGCTTGCTACCGTTACGATAAAACCTATCAAATTTTTACGTCTTCTCCCGAGCTTATCAAGTTCCTGTCAGGAGATATGTGGAATAATCGTTTTTCTGCTCGACCAGGCACACGTGCCTCTTTTTCGTCGAAAATGAAAAACCTCGCGTTTTACCTGGGATTTTAACTGGTCTGGACGAAATCCATTTCGGAGAACGAACACGGTAATGACAGTTAACGCAGGCGACTGTAATTAATTCGCGCGTTTCGAGCCGGAATTACGTGCACGGTTACGTGACCTTCGTCGTTGGGTCGCCAGTCCTGGAGGAGTCCGAAAGGCGTCCCCGTAACCTGATCCGTATCACCTCAGAACTTAAAGTAACAGCGTTCCGGACAAACGCGATCCTCGCCGCGCCGACCGCGTTTCAAAAGGATTATACAGCCAAGACAAATTCTATTTAGCCTCGTCGAGTCTTCTGCGTTCCTCTCGCTTCTCGCTGGATGAGCACCGAGGTTGACTCTGTTGCATTAAATAATCGTTTCGACGACTTGGAAATCGCTTCGTCCGCGTTATCAACGCTTGCCCGCGCGAGAAAAAGCGATGCAAAGCAAAAAGATAATTCTACGTTCTTGAAAATAGGTCACGGAGAACGAGAAGAAAATTTGACGATGAAAGCAGCGATAGAAACCATTTTCAATGTGTACGCTACTCTCCGATAGTCTGGCACACTTGGATGGACTCGCGTATAAATCGTATGAAATTATAAATCGATTATAGATTAACACAGAGCAGGGGTATTTGCTACTTTTTTAGGGAATTGGCAAACTGTAGATTTAAATTAGGTTCATTTTAATTATATTATTTGTAATTAAAAATTAATTTATCTGACGGCTGAATCTCAACGTCAGACGGGGCTCAATCTCGAGATAAAGAGCTTCTTTAAAATATCCATTTTACGGTAATAGAACAAAAAATGGATCATGCGTAATTGAATAGAATAATATAAAAATCTAGTTGCAAATCTATAATTTCCCCATAAAACGAAAGAAACCTTTGCGACAGCCTGATAAAACAAAGACAAAATAGAAGAAGAAAATAATTTCACGATATTCGACAGCCACGCACGGTACCGTTGCTGCGTATTAGCTTTTCCAACTTCGTTTTATCATCGAGATATTTTACGGTACGTAGCTGTGACGATCATAAAGGATGAAATGGTGGCAAATCCTTGCGCCTGTAATCTTACGGTTGCGTTATATCCTACGCACTCGAGATAAGAGAATGCCTGGATGCTTTCAGACGATCAAATTCTTCGACTGTCGGTGGCGTTGTCGTGAGAACGCTCGTTATATTAAGATATCTAATTCCAATTCCTGTCGGTTGCAACATTCTTCTCCCCACGGACGTATGAATTTACGCTCGTCGTAACATTGTTCCCTCCTGCGCGCAACTTCGCAAATTGAGTCGTTTCCGGCGTCGTTCCCCTCCGGCGGTCCGAATTTCCACGCTCGTGTCATTTGCAACGTTATTTCCACCGGTTT
This sequence comes from Bombus bifarius, assembly GCF_011952205.1. Taxonomy (NCBI): domain Eukaryota; kingdom Metazoa; phylum Arthropoda; class Insecta; order Hymenoptera; family Apidae; genus Bombus; species Bombus bifarius. The sequence continues at coordinate 155,692 of NW_022884484.1, forward strand.
CCCGACTAACTCGCGACTCCCTCCCTTCTCCGTCGACGCCCGAAAATCTCTATTGCCGACTGGGTCCAAGTAAGAAACTCGATTTTCCCCCAATTCGCCGACGTTCCGGAGTTGTCGCTGTTAATTGCCGTGATATCGAGCTAGATAATTAAGGGATTAGTCGACAGGGCTTTCCCTCGCCCACACCACCGTTTGTCGGATATACATATACGGTATAAATTAGAAGCGATGTGTGTCTCAGAATTAGTGCATGCTGTTTGGCTGCTTCCGATGGTTGCAACCAGCGTGAGCACACACGCGCGAGAGCCAGCTACACACCTCTGTACACATGTGATTTATGCAATTGCGCACCGCCACTTTATTGGGTTTACCAAGATCGTCGTCTGTGATACAACCATCCGCGGCTCTCTACTCTTAACTCAAACGCTATTGAAACCGATCGATGATAATTTCAGCTGGTTTGCCAGGCCCAAAGGCACAGGGCGATTGTTATTCTTCCACTGTGATTTGAAGTTTTCAACTCTGTTTTAATTATGGACGATGGATTTCCTCCGGCATCGTGGAAGATGTTTTAAAACTAATTTAGCAGAAGTTTCTTTCGCTCTGCTGAAGCGAATTTCTCTGGCAATCGGGAGAGAATGAAAGCTCGAATCTAATTCGATCTAGTTGGTAATCGATGATACTTTGAGGCTGAACGCTTTGAAAAAACTATCGAGCTTTGTCCTCTTTCGAGTTCGCTTATCCATCGCGTGTCGCGTAGGAAGTTGCCAAAAATTCCGACAAATCGTAGAAGATTCGACGAAGGACCGGTGTTTGGAGTTTGTTACGCCACGAAGCTTACCACAAGCTGTTTTTCTAACCGCCGCTCGCGGTCCTACAGTGTCGCACAGACAGATCGTCTTATCTGCCCCACGGAACATACACAATGTATCGACGAGCGCATGGTTGTCACCAATCAGCGAGTTCTAGAAACGTCGATTTTGGTCCGTTACTTTTTCCACGCAAGAAGGCGGCATACGTGATCAGAGCATAGTGGGGGTCGTCTCTCAGAGAAGAATAGGCGCGTTTCGAGATTCTCACGGTTAGCAGAAGCGATTCGTTCGACGATTGTAGCGCGACACTGGCGGTCTCGCGCGCGCACTTTGAATCTTAATGGCTCGATTTGTATTCACAACGAGGGGATGAATTTTTCATCGACGCGCGAAGAGACGACGGTCCGTCGCAGCGTCCCGACGCTTCAGCCATCAAGATGACCGATCATCGCGTGCTGACGCGCGGCCCTTCCTTTCCTCGTCCACGACCTTGATTCGATTTCTTCCTTACAGCGGCGGCGGGGAGCGTGACTAGGAGATAGAGCGGATGCAAATTTGCCACGCTTTGATTCAGCATTCACGATGTCGGAGCGAACTTAATATGGTCGTGCGCGGATTTTTCGAATTCTTTCGGTTCGTCTATATTGGAGTGGATTTAATATCGTAGGCCGCAGATTTGAAATTTTTCACATTCTTAGATTCACAAGTTTAATATGCGTGGATTTGGAATTTTCCACGTGCGCATAGTCAACATACTGGGCTAAATTTAATCGCGCATGAAATCGCGGGACATTCTACTCTCTCGAATTTCTCCTAGTTTTCAAATCCGACGTTGTTATGGCCGTAATTCGCGTAAATGGCGGGGCAATGGCAGTGGGCGCGTTATTTCGGCACGATTCGTTCCGCTCGATTACCGAGCTTACGATCGAAATGTCAGAACTCGAGGCGACTTTCGCGACATTGTCGTCGAAGTCGGTTAATTAATTTCATTGGTGGCCGCGCTCCACCGTTCCGACGAAACTCTTCACGGTGCTCGTACGCACCGAAATTAAATCGTAGCGAGACCGGTCCGACTGTAACCTGCGAATTAAAAGTTTTTAATTAAAAAATCCCTCGACCTGGTTCCCCTTCTTAAACGACCGATGAAAACAGAGAAAACCCGTTTCCTTCGGCTGATATCCCCTCTGAAACGAGACTAATTATCCCTCGAAGAATATCTGTCCAGAGACGATCGTCGTTAGTCTCGATTTTTCCTTCTCAATCGCCCTTTATCTCTCCGCTTTATCCGGATCGATCCCGGTTTATTAGGTCCCTGGTAATTAACGGGCAAGTACGAGAGGCAGGATCGACGCTTTTTATCCGGAAGCTTATCAGGCGCCATTATCGCGGCGGAGAATTGAAACCGAGGCGGGTAAATACGGGACAAACGTTTCCGTATCCGAGGGAACGCATGCAAATGGTTTATCGAGCAAAATATGCGGCCCACCGTCGTTTGAATAATCGCATATTCATGCGTAAGTTGGCGAAACTTTTGATCGCGAGCGAATCACTCTGGTGTCCCGCGCGTATAAATTGCCGGCCATTTTTCCCTCCTCGGCTTTTCCGCCGAATTTATTCCGTCTTTTTATCGTCCGGCTAAAATAAACTCGGTTTTTAAATCGCGTCCAAGATGCGGTGAAACCTGATGTTCGTTAAATTACGCGCCATTTTTTACCCATTTTGAAAATCACCTTTGGGAAAGATTCGGTTAAACTGGAGCTCGAGATAACGCGGAAAAGCTTGCGCGTACCGAACAAACCCTTTCAGAGACGTTCTACGTGAATCGTTTAAACGTTCGTTTCGTGTTCCGATTTAGATTTGATTTAGACCAGATCTCGTTTCAACCTAGCACCAACAGCCGCAGATACTTAAGGTTGTTCCAGTTGCTCGAACTTTACAATTAGACGTAGCTGTAATCTGATCAGGATCTGGCTCGAATCTAGACCAGACATAGTCTCGATTTAATCTGGACTAGGCGCAAACCTAATCAGGATTTAAACCACGCGTTTAGACAGCTTAGCTCGCCTGTACTAGACCGACGGTCGTTTACCGTAATTACTCGTGGCCGAGCTGCCGCGAGAAATCGAAGAAACGCGCGCGAAGAATTAGAATGCTCGTCTAATCGCGTGAAAGTTTCTGCCGCGTGCAAAAAGAGAATGGAAGGTACGAAAAGCAACGCCGTGGAAAAGGCACGTGGTAAAAGATATTTCGTCCGACGATGTTTCCTTGCAAAACCAAGGCCTCGTTTATCGAATAAAAAGCGGGCAGAGCGTTTCCGGAAATCAGGCGTATCAGACAGGCAGCGAGGCGTGACTCTGCGAATCGAGCTGGGATTTATATTTGCGGTCGGAAGGCCAGCTTCTGGTCACCCCTCTTACCCAAGCATTATTTCACCGCGAGCCAATCTATCCTACCGACCGACCAATTAATTTAATTGGCAAACCGTAATTTTTTATTATTCCCCCATCGCGGTGAATGTGGAGCGGCGATCACGCGCTGCAGCAAATCGATCGGACCTCGGTCCTCCGTCCCTGTCCATCGTTTTCCCCGAATACGTTCGACAGTCGTTCCTCTCCAGACAAGTACACCGACGTTAATTGAAACGAAACTGTAGCCGAGTTCTCCGCTGAAAAGCCACTCGAAACGATGCAGAGCTATCGCTTTTCCAACGACAGTGGAAATCGTGTAAAATATCGCTTCGATTCGATTCGAGTCATCCGCGCGGACTTCGACTTTGTTTACTATGCTGGAACAGCGAATATTTCTCCATCGGACCAACAGACTTTCGAAACTTTTGTCTCGTCCTATTCGGAGGCCGAACAACTCTTTGTTTCTTCGATGAAATCGCGTTTACACCTTCGAAAGGTGGCAGTTAACGCTTCGTCGACTGCCTCGTGGGCAAAAGTATATTTCCCTGACCGAAACAACTTTTGGTCGGTACCGATCCTCGTCCGTTAGTCTAGGGGGAAGTTTGGAAAGTCGTCGCGTGCCTGGAGATGGGGATAGGATGCCGAGACGGTGATTCTCTGGTGTACAATCGACGAGAACTTTAATTGGATAAGAGGGTCGTGTTGTGAGGCCGCTGCTTCCTCGAGGAGGGACGAATAAATCTTCGAGTTGCGAGGACGAATAAATCTTCGACTTGCGAGAATGTGTGAATCGGTCGAGACACATACGAGATCGGTCCGATGAGAAATATGTCAGAGAAGCGGATTTACAGAAAGAAAAGACTGTCTGGTTTTCTAACTCGGGGAAGATAAAAATGTCGATGGAGATTATAACAATAGGAGAAGCAGTAAAGAAGAAAGTAAAAGCAGGAAGTAAAGCGAAGAGGAAGGAGAGTAACGCCGCTGGAAGTTGGAAATCTTTACGATAATGCTCGCAAAGGAAAACCAACTGTACTTGTAATCATACTGCGTTTCGATGGTTTTCAACGAACAACGAAAATCATTCCGTCCGTAACGATAACGACAACGATAAGAAAATGTAAAAAGAGAGAGAGAGAGAGACAAAAATTAATAGAAAGAATAAACCGCGTGCTGTTTCGACTTGTAACAAACGAAGACAGCGACAGAAATTACAAAAGCGTAAAAATAAGGCTACTGAGCGATTCAAAATCTCTGAGAGTGTAACGATCATTTTAACACGTTGACTGCCACGCGTACAGCGGTACCAAGCGTTCTCTGCTAGGTGCTCCCATCGATATTTTAGTAATGCGAGTCGCTCAAGCGGTGGTCTCAACAATGATCTTTCGTTTCGTTTGTTCGCAACATTAAAACCACTAGCTGTTGTCGAATATAACGAAGGAAAGCGTGGTATAGATTATTCCGACCAAATGTTTTCTTATGCCACCACAATTAGAAAAGGAATCAAATGGTACGGAAAACTTGGCATTCGATTCTTTCTAGGAATTTCTGTTGTAAACGCTTTGACGGTTTACAAAATTGCAACAAGGAAAAATAGAAATATTAGAATATTTAGACGATTATTAGTTGCAAAATTATTAGGGTTGTCTGAAAATACAAAACATCCCTATCTTCGACGGAGTCGACATAATATCGCCGTTCGGAAAAACGATTCCGGAAGAAGCATTAAACGCGCGTGCAAACTATGTTACGCGAATAAAAGACGTCGAATGGACCGAACAAAGGCACGAAAGAATTTGAAGAAAACGACAACTTATTGTCCAAATTGTCCCGACCAACCTCGGCTATGTATAGAATGCTTTAAAGTTTTACATTCTAAATAATTTTTTTGATAAACCATTTTCGTATTTTTATTTTATAACAATTCAACTATTATTACAATTAATTATTAATTAACAATTTATTATTATGGAATATCTTTTCAAATACCTACGACGATCCTTCGCAAGTAGTCAAATAAGCGACACCCGAATATGGGTTACGTGGCCTGACCAGAAACTTTGCTGACACTCGAATACGGGTGTCGTGGCAGTCAACGTGTTAAAAGAAGACGAATTATACTTATAATCGTACCGAGTCCCAATGGTATTCGCCGAACAAGAAGGGCCATTGTTCCCTTTAATCTCTGTCTGCGTGCAACGCAATTAACAAAATTGTTGCGCGGAAAGCACCAATTTCGGAGCAAGCACGTTACGAAATGCACGATGACACGAAGGGTGTGAAATAAACTAGACAGAGTTTCAGGCAAGTCGCCGCGACTCCTACGACCGCTTAATACAGTTCGCACAATTTCCTGGCTGGACACGTGTTTACGCGAACGAGCCAGAGTTTCCATCGAACGACGACTCCGCCAGACTCCAGTTAACGAGAATCCTTCTTGCGCGAAACGAGAACAAGAGAGATTATGGGAGCGACGTTTTTCAACCTCGTGGAAGTTTGTTTGGTGGTCTGAAGAAAATCTCTACGATTCGACTTGTCGTTTTGCCGAATAATTTCGCCAGGTTTTATCATTATTCAAGTGTGCTATAGCATCATGAACACGCGTATCTTCGTTTTTCTTTTTTCTTTTTTGATTTTTGAGTAAGTGAAGCAAAGCTCGCATTTTTATGCATCTATGCGAAATTTGAAGATGCGAAGATGCGTAGGATGCATCTAATACGCAAAAAAGTATAAAATATCCAAAGTATAGTATCATAATACATATTTAGTGAGTAATACATTTTTTTATCTAGATATCGCGTTTTTATTTGTCTCCGTAGAAATATAAATTTGCGTAAACGTCAACAGCGCAATGATAAGTCACGTTTCGTTCGTTCTTTGTAAAAGAGCAATTTTTTAACTTATCTCTGTCAACCAATTCTACACGAGAATTATCTTCTCGTTTAATTTCCCGATTAAACACGTATTTTGGATATATTCGTTCGATGTTTACACAGACTAACAAAGTTAGATTACGAAAATGGATTTATCATATTTTCCTCTCGTAGTCTTCGAGTATGTTCAGTACCTTGTTTCAGTTATCCGATTGTATCTTGTACTCGATCTTGAATTTCCGTAATTTATCAAATGAAATATTCAAATATCCGATGACTGCGCGTAATACAAACGTAACTGCGTATTAAATATATTCGGCAAATAATCGCCAAGTCAAAGATACCGGCAAGCCAAACGACGAATTAATTCGTTTGTTCCAGTTAGTAGATTGGAGATTATTTGAGGTGGATAATGGCATTGCCGTGTTGACGGTGACTGAACCTGACAGCTCGGTAATTAGAGTGACGTTCTGACCGTAATTTACACGGCGAAGATTTACGTATAACATAACCAAAGTTGATTTCTCCCACAAGATTATTCGGCTCGCCTGGTCGCCGTTTCAAACTAATTCCGCCAAACTAGAATTATTCCTTGTCTTGAAACCTACGCGAAACTGCATTTTAATTATCTTCGAAAAAATACCTAATCACTATTGATACGTAATATATAAAATTATAAATTATAGGATCTTTACTACAATTAGTTTATTTTCAATAAATGAATTAAACGGATTTTAATTAAACAGAAAACGATGGCTGCTTAACGTGAACTAAACGCAATAACGTATTATAATTAAGACTAGAACTAGATAATTAATTTGCAACCCTCGTCACCACGGATCCAACTCTCTCTCTCTCGACAGTACTAGCAACGCTATCTTGATAACGCAATTCGCACTCTCTGGCTTCTCAACTCACAATGACTGTTAATTCGTTTTTGTCCCTTGGCAACCCTTTGTCTTTTGTTTTAGTCTCACGTCTTTTGTCTTAGCCCCACCACGCACATGTTCCGCAACCGCTAGTTTATAATCCGCTCGACACCCCCAGGCCCCCCCCCGTCCACGATACTACAATATATATACAAAATGTTCACACTATTAGTTTCCAGTACTTTTCAGCGTTTTTCTCACAAGCGACGAGGGAAAAGATGAATGGTTCAAATGGAACTACACATTCACGATAATATCTTCTTCGTAAACGCAAAAATGCATGTGCATTTTGTAATCACACTAGAGACTTAATTAGAAAGCTTAAATAAAACCTTAAAGAAGTTTGCACTTAATTAAAAACCTTCCTCTTTTTGCACACGTCTAATCCTCTCGCCATTCTACGAAAAAGAGTATCAGGCTAACCGAACGATCGAAAACCGATTAGTTTAAAAGGTATTTTAACTTTAATTTCGTAGCATATCGTACGAAGAACAAGGAAAGACGTAACTCGATACTCGCGTGCGTATGTTTTACGTACGATAAATTCAGCAAAATTAAAGTTAAAATGCCTTTTCGTTTCACGTTTCCCTCGTACCCTGCATCGTACTCCTCGAGCAACGAGAGAAACACTGGCAATTAATAGCGTGAACATCTATCGTATGCAAAGCAGCGGACAAAAGAAAGTTCAATACTACGAGTTCTAGCAACTTCTGCGCTAACAATTTTTGTTTATTCATTGCTCTTGTTACGTATAGATCCATTTCGTGAAATTATCGTGTCCTTTTATACTATTTACGTTATAAACTTTCTTTCATCGTCCACTGCGTGTGTAAATCTTTCCCTACAAATATCGTTCTTCTTCATCAAGATACGTCGGGAGAAAATGCTAAAACGACCGCAGCTTTGTTCCAGAGCGAATAAGGCGTGATCGACGTCTGGAGAGATAGGATGAAAATTCTGTGAATACCAGGCACCTAGAACGAGCAGCAACTCAAACGCGGTTGGTCGAAGCCGGAAGTTAGCGCAGGGCAACGAGTAGTTTCGCGGGGTGGCACGCGAAAATTTCCGCGGCTCTGTTTGCACGTGCACCGTGTGCACGCGGCCAGACTTTCACCTACATTCCCTGCTCGCTTTCAGCGCACGCCCGAAAGCAATTTCCTGCGGCTTTCGCGTCTTTGTTTGCTCGTTGCTTCGTTCTCGACTATCTCCACGGTATCGCGGAAGAGAGCCTCCTCTCTCTTCCTCGATGTCTCGTTTCGATTTATTTGTAATTGAAACGCCGGGAAGAATGACCACGGAATGGAATGTTATTGCTTCCTCGGGTTTTTGGATTTGATCAGGGGGACCCGATGAAATTCCCAAGTAAAATATCGTCCGCCGGTGATGTATGGCCAAGCAAACTTTCACAAAGGTTTAAGAATCAGCCAGGGAGACGTAAGAGGCTCGTTTCAACGACTTTTATTCAGGATATTTATATTTCTCTTCCCACGTGGAAACTGTTGAGGTTATTCGATGTGTAAACAGAGAAAACTCGTGGATAAATTGTAAGGCAGAAAATATATTTAAATAGAAGTGCAATTATAACTAAGAATACAATTTGAGCTGGTCCAGATCCGTACGCTAGTTGTGTTACCCAATAACTGAAAAACCCGAAGTCAACGTCGCCTGTCTACTGTTTATGGTCTGACTTCGTCGCAGTTTTTTGTTTACGCGCTGTCGATGGCTTCGGTGCTTGAGAAAACTAAAAAAGACCAGATGTAGAGTTTTCTTAGAAGTGGTAGCCACTTCAACAGAAAATTCGAGTAACGTTATCTTTGTAATTCCGTCCACGTGCGTTTGGAGAAAGAATAAGAGCGTTTTGAATTTCGCAATTGCGGAAAGTTTGTAAAAGATCAGTGGAGCCGCTTATTCGCGGATAATTCCACGAAACGAAACATCGATGAAATTATACGAGACGAGCAAGAGCTTTGCATACAAATTAAAAACTGCTTTGGCCTGTGAACGACTCGATTATCAGCAAATCGTAGCAAATTATCCTGGTTAATGGCTCGTCGTTTCCCTTCTTTCTATCAATCGCGTGATTACTCTGACAAGGAAAATCTTGAAAAAAGAGACCGCGACGCGAGAAGAATCGCGTAGGCTTGCAACTTTCTGAACAACGGCGAGGATAGTTTCAAACCAGGCGACTCCTTCGAGGCGTCCATTTTGATCGCATGGAACGTGGCCAACATTTCGAATTCAACCGGGACGAGGGGAAACGAAACATCCTGGCTGATGTATTATGACAATAATACGATGTATAGGCGGGCGAGTGGTGTGGAGAGGGGCAGACAGCAATTCGCGATGGCTCGAGGTAGCGGCTCGTGGAATAAATTGCTTGTTACCGGCAGCGATCCATAACGACTGCCATCAACACACTGGCTAACTCTGTATTCCCGGATCTGCCTGCTTTTCTGACACCCTTCTCTCTTTCCATCGCCCTGGATGCTGCGAGATCCGGCTTGGTAACACGAGGATCGCAGAGAGAAATTTTCGGCAGAATCGTTTCCATGGTGGGAGTTCGATTTTGCAACTCGAAATTGAAAGTTAGTGGCGAAAATTGGTATAACAGAGCCGAACCAAGTTATTCCCGCGTTTCCCATTTCCTCCTCTGTATCGATATTTTTTGTTCATCAACTGCGAGATATCGGCGAGAATTTTGATCAAAGTACAGATAGAAATTACACCAAGTAATTGTGATATTTCCTCAGAAACATTCCCGCCAATTCCAATATTCAGAAAATGTCTGCCGTGGGAACTTGCCGTCGAACCGTACTTGATACGCGATATTCCAATTTCTCGATACATATAATATCGCGTATCCGCTTTCTATGATCCATTTTCCTCTAAAACCTACGTATCCGCTTCCGCTTCTCTACCCATTACCTATTCTTCTTCAATTTCCAAACTTTACAATGGAAAAAGCCTGTTTCAAAGGAAAGGCAGCCGGCGTCCTCTTTCCACCACCTACCCGTGCAAATTCAAGGATCTCGTTGCACCATCGATCGAACGAAGCAACGACTACCGCACCGTGTCTGCGCTTAATCAGCGGAAACGACCACCTGAAACGTTCGTTGGAAAAATAATTTATCCGACTCGAAGGGCGGCGAAAACGCGTTCCTGGCGAAGTTAACGAAACCGTTCGCAGCCTCTTTATTCCCATCGTCGTGTTTCAACGCGCCACGTAAACCCCGCAGCTCTTTCAGCATCGATGTTTTTTTATTTCGTCGGCTGGCTGCCCTCTCGAGCGGGCGTCGCTCGTGTCTGGACGGCTCGACGACATCTTGGCATTTTATTATCCTTGCACATAGCTCGTTATCCGGGGCTAGGCGTGCCCCGGGGGTAGTGTAGTCGGGGATTATCCCGACGACAGGAAATCTCGACGTTGCTGATGTTATATTTTCAAGAATCTTTCAGAGGATCGAGGAACGACGCCCGTCAACCGATAACTTGATTTCGACGTTCAACAAAGAAACGTTAAAGTATTCTTTTAAGAGTTTCTGGATTTGCGATATGCACGACGTTTGTTCCAGCTCGATACTTCTGGTGCTACGTTTTCCAGAATCTTTTTAAGCATCGAGCTGGTCGCGAAACGACTTGATTTCAACGTGAAGCGATTGAACGAAGAAGACGAAACTATTCCTTCCAGAGTTTTTGATTTCGTAGTAAAGATGGTCTTTTTCCAATTTCGATGCTCCCAGCGTTATATCTTTGAGAACGGTCTTTCGAAGGATCAAGCAACGATGCTGGTCAATGACGCGATTCGACGTCTCAAGAAACTATTCTTTCGAGAGCTTTTATTTTTCTAGTAAAAATGATCCTTTACCAATTTCGGCGCTCCAAATGTTACACCATCGAGGATCCTTTAAAGGATCGAGGAACGACGCTCGTTACGCGGCAACCTGATTCCAATCGCGTGATTGAACGAGGCAGGGTGGAACTATTCGAGTAATTAACTAACGAAGTAATTTACTAATGAAGTAATTATCTACTGTTATATTTTCAAGGATCGTCTTTTGCAGGATAAAGAAACGACGCTCGTAGAGTGCCATTGTTGATCAAGTTTGCAAATGTTTCGTATAACAAACTGGATGAACTTGTAAACTGGAAAGTTCGCTATTATCGTTCGAAGGACAATCGTGGCAATGCAGTGGCAAAATCCACGCCGAAATGAACCCCGAATCGAACGCAACCGGCCACGGGGCAAATAGTTTCGCGCAATTGGCTCGGGGAAATCGAAAATTCCTCGAACACTCGGATGGTTTCGAGTTTCGAAATGTGACGGATATTTCGTTTGTTTCCTTGCCGAACAATTACATATTTAGGGTGGGGTGAATTTTATCGAACACTCGCGGCTCGCGCTGGAACACGATCCGCAGACGTTCCTGGAATATCGTTTCGCATTAACGTTGCACGACGAACCGGAAAGGGGAAAAAAGAGCATACCATTTTCGAGTATTTGCACACCCGCGAGCTTCTATTCGCGATATGCATTTACCAGATTAAAATGAAATAACACGGTACATAAAGCTGCAACAGAGGAACGTTACGTTGTTTAATAATCGTAGTATTTTTATCGTAATGTTGAATATATTGTTTAAGAGATGAAAAACGGTGATTGTGAATGATTTATGTTATCTGTTGCGGTGCATTTCATTCGGTTTCAAAAATGACATTTACGACGTACAGCTCTTTTCTTTTCGTTACTTAATAGACGCGTTTTCATTCGATCTTCAAACGTCTAAAATTAAATCTACATTCACGTAGGATAAAAATGACCGCCGATTAAGAGATTTCATGCGCTCGTTTGCTTGTTCCACGATAAATTTTCAATGTCCCACTTCGCCGTTAGGTGCAAACAATTTTCCTCGCTGCGACGCAAACATTCCTTCGAGACAACTATTTCGCTTTCGCGAAAGTAGCGACTGATGCCGCGAGAAATAAATTATTCCAGTCGCGTATTGCCAGGCCTTCGAGCGTGCACCGTCCACATTGACCAGATAGCAAAAAAAAAGGACCGAAATGGCACAATTTTCCAACGCGTTGCGCAGTCTTTTCCTTTTTCTTTTTTTTTTTTTTTTTACCGCCCGGTTCCGCCGTATTCAACCGCGGAATAAATCAGCCTGAATGCGGCCGGTGATCGTGATCGTGATCTACGGCATCAGCCATAGATCGCGGTCTTTCCACACCGAACAAAGATATATCCTTACGAGATACCAAGTCCGTGCGTTTCTCTCGGCTATTGCTCGCTTTCACCAGCTACCCACGCACGTTTCTCGTATCCAGCTACGTTTCCTGCCGCCATTCATTGGCTATACGGAACAGTTTTTTCGTCCATAACGACCCATCTTTAGGAAGAGTGATAAAAGGCAGCCGCAAATGGAATCAACGAGATAGCCGGGAAAAAACGCGTGTTCTCGTCTTCGGTTTCGATGAAATAATTTTGTTTCGGCGCGTCTTAGATATCCGACAAAGGGAGAAAGTTTCGACGACTGGAGAAGATCTTTGTTCGCCAAGTCTGTCGAGGAACGACATACTGCAAAATAGAGAGAGATTACTCGGAACGGATTACTGAGACAGAAACCACGGAGTGGAGAATATTTGTGATAGAGATGGAGATGCGACCTTGAACGACGTAATCTTCGCTGCAGACTATAGTCTTCCTTCTAGGGAATTTCGAACTCTGCGCAGAATGCTATTTAGGAGGTTTCGCCGGATAATCTACGGTTTAATACGAATGACAGGGCGAAGATCGTTCCGAACGAACGAGCGCGCAGACATTGCTATAGAAATATTCGTAATAAAAGAGATACGATACGTAAGATCGTAATTATAAGTCGTAAACCGATGTTTATCGAGCTCCGACGGAATGTTCTTAACTTCTTCGAACGCAAGCAGTTTCCGAGCCGTCTCGATCGATCGGAGAGTTAATTAATCGTTGGACGCAGATGAAAAATCGGGTTCGCCGGCAGAGGCAAGCGTTTTTCCAGGTAAACGCACGGCAGCAGTTCAATGACGCCTCTACAGGCCGGTTGATCGATGGTCTAATTTCTATTCAATTAAATCCGCCGCGGTACAAACTACCATTGTTCAAAGTCTACGCCACGGCGCTGGCTGGCTCGAGTCTCGCTCGAGTCTCGCTCGAGTCAGCAAACTTTTCTCCTTCGACGCTGGTGCGTTCGATTCCTGATGAAAAGTCGCGGCAAACCCTGTCCGACTTCTGTTTCCTGTCTGACCATGCTACGCTAGAATTTGCTGCATGAACCCTGCCGCTTCGTGTTTCCTCAAATAGTCAAGTCGCGAATTCCTCTTTTTAGATCGGATTAGGTTTCTTTGGAACTTGGGAAACTCGATTCGAGGATCTAGAAACGAGACACGATTCTTTGGACACCGATAACAGCTTTGTAGAGAATTCCACAGTTTGGACACTTTTCGATTTTGTACCCTTCTTACGTTTTTCTTTAGAGATCCTACAAATTCCCCCAACTTTCACTCAAAGTCGCTTCAATTCCCTGGCAAATCTACCTTCGTTCTTTCCAAGCGCGCGTTCAAAACACGCTACATTGATTGGCGTCGGCGATATCTGGGTCAACTTTCAACATCGCAAGCGTAAACAACGACGTCCGTAGAATTCTAAAACTTGGATGTCTTCCAATCTTAAAATCTTGTTAGGAATATTCTATATTCCCTTTTGAAGATTCCACCAATTTTCAAAAATTTCGTCCAAAATCGCTTTGATTTTCCAGAGAATCTCTTCCAGACCGTTGCAACTGCGCGCAGAAAGCACACCACCGCGCTGATAACGACGCAAGCGGAGATATACCGGTCAATTTCGAAAATTAACAAACGCGTAAACGACGACATTCCTAGAATCCTAAAGCTTGGACGTTTTCCAATTCGGAGAAATATTCTGTGTCTTCCTTGAAAGATTCTACGAAGTGTGCAAAATTTCATCAAAAATCGCATCGATATTCTATAAAATCTACTCTAAATTCTTCCAACTGCACGTTCAAAGTACACCCACGACGATGGCAATGACGAAAGCGGCGATATCCCGATCGACTTTCAAGATTAAACTCGTATACAACGACATTCCTAGAATTCTAAAGCTTTTGGACGCTCTCCAATTTGAGAAATATTCCGCATCCTTCTCCTTCCAATATCCTACGAAGTGTGCAAAATTTCATCGAAAGTCGCGTCGATTTTCTAGAAAATCTACTTCATGCTGTTCCGACTGCGCCGAGAGATCACGCCACATCGCTGACAACGGCGGAAGCGGCGATATCCTGATCGACTTTCACGATTAAAAGCGTAAACAATCAGCCCTGTTCCTCGATCCGCGGAAAATCTGGCGACGATGTTCTTAGGAGCAGAACGCGCGGGACGAAGTTGAAGAGGAACGGCGTGGAAGTCACGATGTCCGCAAGCCGTCATTGTCCCCGCGGGCTCTATAATAACTTTGCCAGTCAGCAAAATTCCTCTAATTGCTCGGAAGCCTGGCTGCTTCCGGCACGCGGGAAACCTCGCAGCTCGATCGGCTGCCGGTGAAAACGGCCGGAGGCGGCGGTGGAGGCAGAAGCGATGGGATCGAGAACGAAGCGGCAGTGTTACCTATCGATTGCACGCCACCCTGTCCTTTCAACCCTCTGCGACAGGTCTCCCCTCTTCTACCGATGGAACGATGAAATTGTTCTGTCAGCAGCCTCCAGTCGTGCCTTCAGACTACACCCTATCCTTTATCTTCGTCCCTTTTCTTGCGGATTTTCATCCCGTCGCTCCACTATCTGCGCTCCTTGCGCCGATATTTTTCCAGGACTTCTCGCACAGGTTCCTGTTGAATCTGGTGCTGATTTTTTGCTTGGACTTGCTTCGCGGTTCCACCGGTGGGCCCTTGCCGTCGCATCCTCGATCTCGGCAGGATGAAATTTTGCGACCAACATCGACGAGATACCTCTCCGAATGCGTAAGGCAGCGGTCCTGAGAAATTGCGAACTGAATTTTTTAACGGAAGGAAAAACCTTCCGGCTGGCAGTTTTCCATTTCCGCGAAGTTAGCGAAGTAGTCCGGAGGTTCGACGCTAGGATCAGCGGCCCGTAATATGTACATAAATGTTCCAATGTGTAAATCGGTGTAATTCGAGTGATATTAAGTAAAGCAAGTAGATTCGTACGATTGCATCTGCATGTAAATAAAAGTCGATATCGAATCTGACAGAGGTGTACATTTTTGATAACTTTGAAAAGAAGAAAATCTGAAATCCCTCGCTTCCACGAGTTTGGTCGTGCTAATGTTAACGCGCATCGTCGCCGATATATTCCCCGAATAGTAGAATTCTCAGGCAACATGGTAATCTCCAAAATAATCGAAAGATCTGTAATTTCGACGTTATACCGTCGTTTCGCCCGATTATAGTTGCCGCGCGTTCTTTCAAAAAGTCGGTTCCCCCGAGCAACACGTTTGTCGTTTATCGCGTTTTTCGAGATAAACATCCAGCCGCGGATAATCCAGCCGCGGATAATCCAGCCCGGCGGTGCCCATTGTTCGGCATTCATTAAACGTTCCCTTTCGAACGACTCGAAAATTCCATCGGGATAATGGGTCGTCCTTGTCCCGCCGAATTTCCCGCCTTCCACGAAGAGGAAAGCCAATCAGCTCGTCGAAGGTGAAGGTTCCCGACTCTAATTTCTCTGGTTCGGCGGTGGCCGCGCGTAAACTTGGAAATTTAATCTCCGGATTCTCCATTCGTACTCGAGAGAGTTCCTTCGTCGTCGGTAGAGGGGGAAGAAAAAAAAAAGAAAGAAAAGAGAACGTGGTATTATCGTGCGATTTCAGTTGCGGGAAATTAATTCGTGGCCAGTCTCGCCACTCTGTGTTCCCCTGATATCTCTTTCCGCATTTTCCTCTTTTTAGATTGCTCGTTCAAAAGGCCATCGAGATGTACAATGGCACGGAAGATTAAATCTTGATGGACATTGTGTCATGCAGTGTCTATTAAACGAACGGTGAACGCGCGTTTTGTAGACAGAAGACCCCGTTGCGCGTTCGCGAACAGTAGCCAATGGCACATGATCCGGAAGTTTGATAGAATAGAAGCTTATTACGGTGGCGTCCGCTTAAACCCGACAGAAGTGTTCCTCTAAATTCAAACGACCTACTCTCCTTTACTGGGTGACTCGAACGTAGTGTAACGAAAACTTAGGAACAGAGGCTATGGACGAAAGTTGTTACATTATTTCTCCTGTGTTCTTGCTGGGTCTATTCTCTTCCACCGTGCAGGAACTCGAAAACACCCCTGGAACAAAATCGTTACACCGCGAGAAGCACGGACCGACCTGCCGATTGACTGGAATTTGAAGAAGCACCACCTTCCTCGTCTCTGTTACGATTCTCGAACCTCTCTATCTTAATCTTGGTCTCGTTTCAGGGAACAAAGAGAGTTCCTAACGATTAAGAAGATACGCAACATAAGACAGGAACGAGAGACCACGCTTACCAATAAGCGTAACAAAGATAAACGTTTTTATATTTGAAATAAAATGCCAAACCGAGGAATATTCGTTAACGACCGAAAACAAGCGAAAGAACGTAGCCACTGCTTAGATTTATTCAAAATTTCCAATAACCTAGTTCGGTGTATCTACGCGCGTCACAGCTCCTGCCAAAAACCTCGGAGCGAATCAATCATTCCGCAAAATAATCCCAACCTCCGTCGAACGGAACCAGCCTTGCGAAAACCCATCCCCTTTCCCTTCGAATTCGCGTACAACCGCTTCTGACTGCACGAGGTCGACGTGCCCGGCGGTAGCGGCCAAAATCCATCGACCCTTTTCACCCTGTCGCGTCCAGGTTCGGTCGAACGGTAAGAAGCTCTCGTTTTAGGCAACGAAATTTCGGCCAGAGGGGGCAACGAAGTGGAGCGTGGACGAGGGTCAGGCTGCTATCGCGTTTTCCAGCTGGGCCCGCGGCCAACGCGTGCCATCCCTACCGAAAGAATCGAATAAGAGCGGCTAGCGATCGAAGAAAATTGAGCTGGCCTCGATTTTGTTAACCCCTCCTTCTGTTGCAAAAGCTCTGGGTCGCTTGGGATTCGATTTTCACCGCTCTCCGCTTAGGTGTTTCTCCAACTCCAGGCGACGCGGGTTTCATCTCGCCGGGGATGGGCTCGATAGGGTGACCGAATATGAGCGGAGTCCATTGTCGAATTTCGCAGGATTATCATGGGGTAGCGTGTGCCATCTGGCAGCGAAATTTTAGTCGAGGCGCGTCGTAAAGACCGGGTTGTTTGAGTCGAAGTTCATCTCCAGACTCGGACTATTGTCGTTCTATCCCATCTACTCGGATACACCGACATCGAATCGCACTACACCTAGGACATTCGTGCTGGAGGCGTGATTACTTCCGGCGAGGATCGTTTCAAACGTGGAACAAGAAACGTGTGTGTTTGTGCATCTGGGTGTGTGAGATAGAATATTTTTTTTTTCTTTTTCTATAAATTCGTAATCCGACGTTTTGAAAATTGCACGTATACAGCGAGGAATAAAAGAAAGCTTAAAGCTACCAAGTAATTAATTTATCGATGTACATGCTCATGCAAGGTCTCTACGTCTAGTATGGTAGTCTAAATCGACTTTTTATTAATTCCAATCGTTATTGCAACTCTCTTGACTCTTTTATTACTTCTTTTAACTCTTTTAAGCACTCTGCTCTGATCGCTGTTCGTGGTTCCATTTAACTTTCCCCTCTCTCTCTCTCTCTCTCTCCTTTCCTTTTTACCCTATTCCACTTTATTTTACACTGCAGTATGAATTATGCTATTATTATATTCGTTACTTTCTTATCTTCATTATTATTATTTTATTCTAATTATTAATTTTACTTTCCACTAATTTCTATTATTATTATACGTTTTATTCTTGTACTTTGTTTCTATTATTACGTTACTCTGCGTGTTTATCTTCCTCCTCGTTTTAATATCACCCGTACTATGTCGTTTCACTTGCGTGACTGCTACTTGTAATGTTCGTAAGAAAGGCTCGATCCCGTTGATCTGAGTAAGTAAATTCAACTAAACTTGATTAAATTATACGCGCATATCGCTGTATTTTGCACATATTTTCGTATTAGATATTTTTCAGCGTGTCGGTAGACCGTCGATATACAGTTATCTATTCTAGAGTATTTGCATATTTATATTAATTCGCCACTTTTCTCAAATACAATTCTGCCTTGTAAAATTATGGTATTTTTCTAATTATATTTAAACTTTCTTTTATTCGCTTCACTGTAGAAGCAGCTTCGTCTTCGAATTTCTTAACTCTTTTCAATGTTAGGTCGGTAATTTAGAAAATTGTAGATGAAATTACATTTTTCACTCGTTTGTTTATCGTCCTATTAATTCCAACTATCCATGGACAAGGTTTCTTAAGAAATTTACCTATGAACGACGCTTCTCGAGAAATACCCGCCACCGAAAATAAATTAAGTTCCTCGTCCTTTCTCCTCGATCAAAAGATATTTTCTTAGTAGACGCTTAGTCCTCGTAGAGAGAAGAATCCTTCCATGGCCGTCCCGTGTTTGTCGAAATATCCCGGCATTATGAGAGTTTCGATTACGAGAGCGAGCGACTAGCGACTAGCTCTTAAAACAAGCTCGATTTTAATTACAGCCATTAGAGGGCAGAGGCACGTTGCCGATGGAAGCGGCTAAATTGTCCCTTGGTTCGCGAGAAAACTGCAGGAATTTTATTACTTCCTCTCGATAAAAGTAAAGGAGAAAGGGTCACGACCGGAAGAGACATCGATAATTCGAGTTCGCGAGTTACCAAGAAGTTTCAGCAACGGACAGGAGGACGATCATTTAGATAATGAATAACTTTCGCCGACTGAAAGGTTGCTCGATGAAACAAGCCCTGCTAGACAGCGAGAGTGAAGGGAGAACGAAGTGGCATTTTATCATAAAAACCATTGGAAGCTTTCGTTTGAAAAATATGAAATTAATTATGAGACTTTCAAAGCGAGAGAATTTTTATTACTGAAATTCTCTGAAACTTGAACCGCGCAAAAGGTTGCAGTGACTAAAAAAAAAACATATCTGTGCACAACTGAATTATATTTATTACGTTCCAATTATATAATTAAATTAATTAATCCCAAGTATATTTAAATTTCATATCATTCGATAATACTTTCGTACGAAACTTCCATGATACTTTCTACGGATATTTAATAAACATAAAATTACTGCTACTGCGAAACTACATTTCGTGCTACGAAAATTGTTTCGTGTTAGAAAAATATTATAAAAGCGGTTCGTTAGTAAACAAAGATACGTAGAAATATCTTTCGTAGCCACTATGTATGTTTAACTGGGTTCATTTTCTAAGTTGCCATCGTATAATCTAAATTCCAAGCGAACGGTGCTTAGGGTAACTTCGGTATAATGCGGTCTTATCGCAACTTAAACATGCCGGGTTATGGTCCGAGAATATCGTCCGCATGAATTTAGAACAATCCGGCTTCGCTGAACGTTAGACTTGGAATATTCCGACTCCTATAACGACTAAGTCGTCGAATAGTTTACGCCTGTCGTAACTGCGAGCAAGAATGGACCCGGTCCATCACTGGTTCAAGCTTGCAATAGCTTGGTAAGGTTATAGCCCGGACGTGGAACAGTCCATCTTGGGTTCGCGACAGTCTACGTTCACAACGGCGAGGGAAAGCTTAAGCTCGTCATAGCCATGGATTTGAAACGGCTTAAGTTCTCAACAGCTTCGACTCGTACAAACTTCTCTGCTTCTATCACAATTCGCAAAATTTAGAGATTCTAAATTTATCGTTAATTAAATTTACACCATTTGCTCGGCTCCATTGTAATTTTCTCTCGAGAAATTTCAAATTTATCGCGAAGCGAATTCGAAAGAAATTTCCGAACAGTTCGGTCTGCCCTGATTTATCCTACGATCTGACTTCGCCGTGAATCTACGATTTGAAACTGTTTTCTAACTTAATCGATTGAAATTCACCGTGAAACAAACTTCAAACGGCGATTAGAAGAATCGTTCGCATCCGTTTTCGAAAATGAACTGCAGGCGTCTGAGATTAGCGGTAAAGGGCAACCTTCTTCGGTCGATGGATGGTCCAAGGAGGAAGCAGCGATTCTAAATCATCGAAATGACGATTGCTCGTTGAACAACGTCGAGCAATCGACGTTCACGACCGCGCGTAATCTCGCAGCTCGATTAAATCGGGCTCTTCTTATTTTTCTCCAGCCGGCTGGCCGATTCTACGAGTTCTACCCCTCGTTTTCGCGCACCATCGCGCGTAACAAAGTACTCGGCCGAATAATGAAATTCCGAGTTCGACTCCGGCTAGAATCACGGACGACACTTGCATTATTAACGAACGGAATTAAAGATCCGGCCGGGCGAACGCTGAACAACCGGCTGCAAGTAAATCACCGGACTCCGCAGTAATTTCGTAACTGGGATTTTTCTCGCGCGACCTCCTCGATGAGAAATCGAATCGGTCGAAGGGTGACGCGCCAAGTCCCTCGGGAATGGCAGTAGACTCGGCAATTGATATTGAAGAGTCTTAAAAGTCGTGGGAAGTTACCTGGGAATTTTCGAATCGTCGGACAATTCAAATTCGAAGAAGGGGAAAATTATTATACGAAGTCGGATATCTGGAGATTTACATTCGTTTAACGTTTCGCACTAAATGCCACTTCGTAAGCGGAGAAGTTCGTAGGAGAGGAATTTAATTTCGCCTGATTTATCGATCCACCGGCCGAGAACGAGCCAGATAGGTACGATAATAAATAATAATCAAATCAAATGAAATGGTACGACAGACGGTACGATAAACAATGAATAAGATTAGAGTGAAATTAGCAGTCGTTCTATATAATCAAACTAAAGGTCACAAGTAGAAAGAAAAGTGGAAACTGAAAGAGATTAAAGAATAATTATCGTGAACATAATTATCGGACAATTTTACTGGCTCATTGGCAGACGTAAATATTCCATTCTTTCACTTTTTTCCTCTCTCAGAGCTAAGTTCCTTCAAACATTCATTACTGAGCACTTCACAGATCGATAACGGAGCCATATAAATTTCACAGAGAGCAGGCAAAAATTGGAGAATTTTCTCTAAAAAGAGTAATTCGACGGAAAATTCTCTCGCGAGAAAGAAAGAGAGAGTTAATTTTCTAATCCAACGAAATACCAGCATTCCAAAGCGGTAAAATAAAGCCAAAGAGATCGCCGTAAAAGTTTATTCCAAAGTTTCGAGTTTAAAAAGTAAGAGAGTTAAAGAAGAACGAGAATCTCCACGGAATTCGCAATTCTCTGGCTCTTCTGATTTCTCATTGCGATATTTGCTTTGTTGACAGACGTTCCAACTTAATCGTGCAGAGTAAAATAATGCTATATAAGGCCATATTAAAACCTGTTTGGACCTATGGGATCCAACTATGGGGAACAGCGAGTAATTCCAACATAGAAATTCTTCAACGATTCCAATCGAAAACTCTAAGATCCTTAATAGATACACCTTGATATGTTACCAACGAAACGATACATCGCGACCTTAAGATACCCACAGTTAAAGAAGAAATATGCAAATCCATTAATAGACATAACATAAGAATTAACAATCACCAAAACCCACTAATTACTCAATTACTTGACACGACGGATCAGATCCGCAGCTTAAAAAGACATTACCCCTTAGATTTAAGCATTAGATTCAACCAGAATCAAACGTACGATAATCATTTATTATTCACGTTATAGTACCGCGCCAGAATAATTCAATTATAATTATTGAGATATTTTTTTTTATTTACTTGTTTACATTCACAATTTGTCCGATTTGGACATTTGGTAGAATTTTTTGGCTATTTGATTATCATGTGGGTGGCTACCCCTAGCGGGGTACCATCTTCGTGTTTGTTAGGTTATATCCTTTTATTGAGATATGTATAATTTTTTGTGCTAGACTGGGTTAAATGCGTAGTGGAGATACTTGTATGTGTCAGGTATCAGTGTGTGGAGGTACGTGTGTACGCGGCGTCTGGAAAACAGATGAATGTAAACTATTCAGTCGGTTAATAGTCGGGTACAGAAGAAAAGTGCTGAGACGCGTGCAAGTGTGTATCGATGAATATCTTAGAAATCGTCCATAAAATAAATATATAACTATTCTAATATTAATTCCAAGTGAAAATTTAGTGTTCCTATAACATTATTTCGGCTATCAAGATCCACAATTCTCAACAGTAATTCTCAATCAGCATTGATTGTAAAGTACTTTCAAATAAAAAAAAATAATTATCGGACAATTTAAATGACAAACGATAAGGATAGAACAAAAGATTACTCTTTCCTCGATAAAGCATGTAAATCCCATAATGAATACGATGGTGGGCGCAATAACAATTCGGTATTTCAGCTTATTGCAAGAAGAATGGAATACCCACTTATCACGTTGGAACACGAAGTGGTACCAAGCGAAATTCTTCAGGGTTCATTTACACATCACTGTGCCGTGTTCGTTTTGTATTCGTTCCGGGCGTTTATGCGTCGATATTTCTTAGCTAAGCAGACTTAGCTACAGCAGCGATAGTTTTGAACGAAGAAGAGCAAGAAGAAGCGTATAGTGTATATTCGTTGCAACAAAACCGTAAAGGAAAAGGGGAATTTCGTCTTTACAAGCAACTGATAGATCATGGACTAAAATTTGTTAAATACTTCGGAATAACACGGTATTCTTATAACCGCGTAATTAGACTGTACGCGGTCTTCGCAGCAAATTTTCTTCGCTGTAAAAAATAACGGCACACGTTCAGATACGTTCGTATCTTAGAAATCCGTGCTATGACCGTGACTCTGCTGCGTGTTCTGTCCGGCAGACAGAAAAAATACCAGAGTCTACGAAATGCGTCCGTAACGCGAATAACGAACGAACGCGACACGAGTGATGTATTAAACTGTTACATCTAGAATTACGAGCAGCGGTTACGTATAAATGGACTTTTTAATGCGCTGTCATGCGCGAATCACAAACCGCGCCACTCTGTGAACCGAGACGGTTTCTCGAACTGCTTGAAAAGCGGCTAATCTCGTCGAAACGGCTTCGAAATTTCCCAATTTCCTGGGGGTCGGTTGCTCCGTCGCAGACAATCGAACGGTTACGTTAATGGCCGCGGCCTTGCCTTATCAGGCGACATTGTTCGCCGGCCAATTAAATCTAACGGAGACTGTCTGTCTCGCGATTGTAACGCGCGGAATCAGCCTTCGTGGAGAACTTCCGGCGGGCGTTCAGACGTCCTCGAGGAGTAAATCAAGCTGGAGTATGTGCACGACTGGCTGCCGAGTGAATTAATTCGATTAGACGGGCCTGATTTGACTGACTCCTCGGACTAATTTACCTCCTCCACCTCCTCCTCGTCCTCGTGCTCATCTTTCCCCTCCCCTTGTGGCACGTTTAGCTCGACGTCATCAAGATAGATCGAGACTGATGATGAACGTCTGAGATACGTCGTGGAACCTGGCTCGAGAGTCGATCCGTCCGACAGGAAATTTGTTGCACGTCCTGTAATATTCAGGCCGTCGGATGGATGTTTATGGAGGATGCTTTCACGTTCAAGATGCACGAAGATGGCCAAACGCGTACGCGTATATAGGCGCGTTATCAATGGGGATTTAGCGCAGATCCGCTGGCTGAAGCTTGTTTGAGTTTTACAGAGTTTACGAGCTTCTTCGAGAGATTGTTAATTAAGGGACTGAATTAATCGGCGACTGGGAAATTTCCAGGTGATTATCTCTGCAGCATTTGGTACTCTGCGGTACCTTAGGTTTGCCGATGCTTTGCAATTTTTTTAATATTTCGTGTTTGAGTTTGCCAGCAGCGGTTTCATTCGCGAAACTTCGAGGATTCATAAATTTCATTTCACTTGCAAAATTTGAACCTTTGTAAACTTCTTGGTTCAGCAGGTTTGTAGACTTTGAGGCTCGCAGATGCTACGGCATCTTCGTGAATTTTTAACGTATCGAGTTGAAAAACGCGCGGATTAAACGTTAGTTCTCCGACGCTATGCGACGAATTGCGACAATTGTCAGCAAAGATCGTGTCGATTTCACCGGAGTTTCAGCAATAGCGCGTGGACACACGCGGGGAAATCAAGTATTTCCAAAGCAAACGAGATTGCCCGGTACGCGATGAATACGCAATTTCGAAATTAATTAACGTCCGAAAGGTATCGCAAGAGAATACCTGCTGCGACGCTACCTGCTGTTATTTTCGAGTGTCGAGCCTGGAACAGAAAGAGGTGGGTGGCGAACGCGTATCGTGACGCGATCAAATAGCATCGAACGCCGACAAATGCGCCAACAATTTTCCAAATTTCAGGCAGCCTGTAAACCCGGCGGCATTTTCCTAAAGCTGATCGACGTTAATTAACATTTGTACGTCTGAATCGGAAACAAACGAGCAAGCACGGCCGACGAATTCAGTTAATAGCCGGGTTCTCGTGTCCGGCGTTAATTTATGAATCGACCGTACCAAATGGAAATCCATTTGGAAGAAACTTCTGTGGAATAAATCCACGAAAACGATCCCCTGTCATTTCCTCCTGTATTCTTGGTTAACAAACAGCATATCCAGAACAATGCTCGCCGATTATTTGATCAATATACGGACGTTTTCGTACCGTGAGAATGATCGAATCCACCGTCAGGCTATCGAGATACTGGCTAACGTGAAAATTCGACTGTACGTGTCTGTTTGACTACTTGATTAAGATAAATCGAAAGCCAATAAATTGGCCAAAATTGGAAATTTTCAATTCTCGAAATGAATCGATCTGATGCTCAGCCTGTTTTCATCGCTGTTTCCCCATCTCTGGATTTGCCCGACGTTTCTCCATTTATTCTACACCCCCTCCCTAAACTTTGCTTCTACGTATCTACTTACTCTTCGCGTTTAACCATTTATTCCTTTGTTCCTCCTCTCTCTCTCTCTCTCTCTCTCTCTCTGTCTCGCTCTCTGTATGCCATCAATTAACATCCGACAAATATTATACACTTTACCTGTTCGCGCGTGTAGCACAAGCTTTATCGTTTTATTGGATATTTTACGAGTAATCCGGGCCAAACTACGGCCGAAGCTTGACACATCTAAAACGTGAGTGGACTTGCAACCCGTGAAAGTCGAATAAATCGATCAATGAGGAATTTTCAGAAGCGGCAACTCGTTTCAGAGGCGAGTTAGCGGTCTTGCCCGACAATTAACTGTCCGCCGGATTTTCCAGCAATTTCCCAGCTGAATTAATCACTGCTGGTCGGTATCAACGCTCGAAATTCAGAATGGCGCGGTGTGGCGCCGGTTAAACGCGATTCGGAGACGCGTAATTGCCGCGAGCCGGATAGATTATGCGACTATCCTACGCGGCCGGCTTTATTACCACTTCGCTCTCTACCCCTGTGTGCATTGATTTTATCATCGCGTGAACCTAGTTTCAACGCATTAACCCATTTTCGAGCCAGTTAGTCCTTTGGCGCTGTTCGTTTCTTTTATTCTTCTTTTTTCTCCAGAAAATTTTCTCGCTCGTCCGACGATAAACGAAGAACCGAAACCATATTGCTTCGTGGTTAATCATCGAAATAGCCGTTCAGGTATGACGAACGGCCTCGCCAAGCTGCGTCACAGCTGTGGCAATTTATGGGAACTCGGTGTATAGCGTATGAATGAGAATTCGCTTGGACGAGAAGAGATTGAGTGCCGAGCAAATGTTTATACCAAAGCACCGATAGCTAGCGAGCAAATTCGAGAATTGAATTGCACGTGGCAAGCATTTGTACATATCGTGAAAAATATGAGATTCTTAACACTTTCCAATCGGACGTCATCCGCGCACGATATTTACAATTTTTCTAGCAGGTCGAATAGCACGATAAATATTTTATTAACTCGAGCTACCACTACGAGTCCCGCCATCAGAATATGGCGAACGTTAAAAGTGCGTCGACGCGATTGTCACGTAAACTTAAGGGTTGGTTGATGAAATAAAATAGCCGAGTCGTAACACAACTATTAATTTTGTTTTAATTAAACTTTATTACGAATTCAGCAATCACAATGTAATACACACTCAATTAACATAAATCACAATTCACTCCAACCACGTTATGTAAGACTTAGTTACAATGATACGTTAAGTACGCGACTGTTATAAGGGTAGAGACCGGTAAAGATACGTTGACTATTCTAAGGATACAGAATAAGCGAAGTTTTACCGAGGATACTGTGTGTCTGAGGAAGACTAGGGGTGGATGTGTCTATGGACACGGGACTATCGGATTCGTTGATGACAATTTTGATTAAGGAAGTGAGGGCAGTAGACACCGTCTCCGATTGGATTATAAGACGGTTGGTGGACCAGGAAGGGTTTTAGCCGCTCTCGCGAGAAAGTTGCTAACGGAACATATCAGAAGTGAGGAAAACCAACTTTCCACGTTAACACGTGGTAAACAATAAACGTAAAAGGAAGGATCTAAGACAAGAGATACTGGCTTGGTCCGAAGGACCTTAACTATGAAAATTCCAAGACCCCTGGTGGGTTCTTCAGACTATCGAGGGTACGCGCCAAGGATATGCAGGCATCTGGGTGGCATCCTGTCCGCGGTGTATGGCCTGGTCTCTGATGTGAATTAACGTTACACGATCAACGAACGAGAATGTCCTATGAGAATAGAAAAATTAAGAGAGGAAGAGTTGTTATCTTGTCGTTGGGAAGAATTGTCGTTGTTATCTTGTCGTTAGGAAGAGTTGTCGTTGTTATCTTGTCGTTGGGTACAATTGTTATTGTTTTAATTTATGTTTGATATAAAATAAATATTCCAACGATAGCGAGTTATATGGAGTAGGTCGCTTGTTGTTCTTCTGCTCGAGGAAGTTTGCCTTGTCGACGTAACTGCTCGGCGTAAGAGGGCTTAGCCATCTTCCGGTCCGAAGTATCGGCCAATCGAAGAAAATCGCGCACCTCGGTAACGAACGGCAAGTTAGAACGTAAGTTTTCGACCGGCATGAAAATTAGAAACAAAAAAGAACACGATGGCCATTGTTTCGAATCGAAAGGGGAATTTATCGCGCAAACCTTTCCTGGATAGCAAATAAGTTCCGCAATTGCAACTTGGTCGAGGATATCCTTGTTACGTGAATCGTACAATTTTAACGTGCCCCGTAGAGTTTCAATGGAATTGCACCTAAGGTAAAGCGTAGTTTAAGCTTTAATTTAATACAGTTGTAAGAACGCAGCGGTATCGTACTCGGTTTCTGTTATATTTAATTCACTTCCACTTGTTTCTCCTTTTATTTATATTACCCATCGGGGTCTGTGTCGGAGAAACTTAAAATTCCAAAGAATCTTGACGATACCCGAGACTCGCGCGCCTACCTGGAGAACAACCGAAATTATTCAAGAAATATTCTTCGTAGAGCGTGACGGATCTCACCCCAGAAATAGGTCGATGAAGTTGAACCGGCGCGACTCGGGGTAACGAGGCAACGAAACGAGGTAACGCGATCGTTCCGATAGGATTTTGGCAGGGAAAATCGTCCGGGAAACCCGACAGGCGGCCCGTAGTCTCGTTCAAAGCGACGCCATTCAGACGGATAATGAAGCAACGTGGCAAAGAAAATAACGAGAGCCTCGGTGCAGAAGGGCATTCGATCGCTTTCTCGCCAAATTATCATATAACGAGCTGGCCGCCGAAATAAAATAGAGGACGATCGATCCGAGAAGAAGAAATTCGTGCAAGAGCGCGGCAAGGCCGATGATGCCGGAAGTTCGTTCCTGTCGTCGATCGAACGTGACGGAAATCAAGTGGATCGCTAGGAAGGGAGAATAAGCTTCTTTCGGTATTGTATCCACTTCGATTCTTCGTGCAACTGAAACGTTTCGTGGATTAATCCAAGCTCGGATAAATTGTTCGTCCATTTTCATTGAGTTCGCAGGGTTTATCTGTGAGAAACAGGTGTCTGCCTGATAATTCGATCAGTCGCTACGGAAACGCTCTTTTGAAACAGCGTTCGAAGAATCTGAAGCAGGGTTAATTAATATTTATGGTAGTGGAAGGCAGACAATGTCGTTCAAATTGGAAGCCCAGACACTCTTCTCTCCTCGCTTCTTTCTATATTCGTTGCTTCTTGTTCCTTCATATATCATATACTTTTCTTTATGGTAATCGATCGATTAATCGAGCGTTAAAAATGCATAAAGTTGAAACGAAACACTCGACTCGAGATACGAGAAAGACATTGACTCATAAATGAACATTTCTTTTCTCTCCTAATATCGTTCTCTGCTTCTCCATTGTACTGTTCGTTATTCTGCCTTGGAAATATCCATAAATACCACGAAAACGTTATCTGCGCGTAAAACAAAGCAACGATACATTTGGTCCGCGATTGGTTCGCTTTAACAATCGGAAGAAAACGATACTCGACGTTGGACACCGCGACGAAAATACTTGTAAATTACAGCCGAAGTATCGGCGAACGGATAACGAAGGCCACGATCATCGAATTAGAGGGCTACGCTATCGACAGATCGAACGGCAAATGGATCGACGTCGATTACCGTGGGAAAGCGCGATACGGCCGCATCGATCTGCATTTGCCCGGTCGTGTCGATGATGGAAACGATCGGCGCGCCTCTTGTTACCTTGGTATCGGACCGCGATCGATAACGAGTCTTCGAATTCACGGGCCGAATACACGCAGTTAAGCTAATCGCAACGTGTTTCCCGATATTACGCGCCGCGCCTGTCCCTGTGAATTATTTTATTGCGCTTCCTGCAACCACCGCGACCACCCCTTATTTGCATCGAACGAGGTGAATTCGGATCAGCCGTGAAAACGCCGCGGTCGCAAAATCAAGCTCGTTTGCTCGATAAGAATCGAATCGTAATTGCAAAAAGTGGCCTGTAACGAGACGATTGAAAAATTGCTGCAAATTGCATTCCAATTCTCAATTTCCGTGACTCTTTTGCAGGCCGCAGGTGTTACAGCAAGGGTTAACTATAGCCTCGGATCTCGCTATTCATCTACAAATCAAAAATATTCCAACCAACGACCAATCGTTTAATATAATTTACTAAATACCAGTTTTTAACTGGTATTTTAGCCGGTATTTTTCTATGAAAGGGAACTTCCGCTGGATCGATGGTTTCAGGCCACGCAAATTCTTTAATCCGGCCTTACGCCCTTACGATCGAGGGTAATTTAGATCCATTAGATAATAAATCCATCGACAGATAAGTAATGATAGCGATTTTTCCGAACCATCGACTTAACGCGCAATGTTTTTCGCTCCGCGTTGTACGAATGTTCTCTTTTTCCACGTGAAAGAAGAAGATTGGCCGTTAAGCGCAGGTTGTTCCAAAAATGGCACGCCACAGAAGATTCTCAGATCCTGGACATATTGCCGCAACGAGCCAGTTTATCCGCTTTAATACGCGGGCTAGCGGCGTTCAAACGACCCGCGTAAAATCACGGGTCTCCTTTTGTCGCAAACGAATACGCCGCGGTCTCGCCAGAAACCGTGCTATCGTAAATCGGATTAGGCAAATCCGTTTTCCGGCCTCGACCTCGAGAAGCTCGTGCCACACCGCAACCGGCTTCCGATACGAGCGAACAGCATAGTAAGAAGGCTTTTTAATATCGTTGTTTCGTTCTACGGTCGAACCACGGTAATTCGAACACGGAGGGAGGAGGTGAAATTTTTGAGCTACAGAGGTTTCCACTTACCAAAATTTCTTACTTTTTTTTATTTCTACAGGGAATAAACAAAATTGTAGTCTTATAAAAGTAATCGAGTTATCAGGGTTCGAGTCAACAAACATCGAAACCCCCTAATCACTGGACTACTTGATACGTCGGACCAGATCCGCAGGCTGAAGAGACTACCCTCTAGACCTAAACGCTAGATTTAATTAGATATTTATATTAAGTAATATTTACTTATCTACAACGCTTACTTATAAATTACACTTATCTATAATAAGTATTAACTTATTATAAATAATTGGCCAAGTCACTGCGCCACGCCAGAAAAAATTACTAAAAATTCTCAATGCGAGAATTGATTGTAAATTTTAATAAATAAAAAAAAAAAATCAAGGTTCGACCGTACGATATATTACTTGTCAGCGCGTATCCTAACCGAGTGAATCGTATCGCGCAAAGATTCTTAGCTGGAGATTGAATACGAATCTTTGGAAATTAACTTTTCGTTTTTCTTCGCCAAGCTTTGGTCCTGACATTCGTTTTTTCTTCCATGATAGCGCTTTTTTTAATTTGTCACTCTCCTAGAAGCGAGTGTTTTTGTATTCTGGAAGAATATTTCAGGGATGATGTCGTGTTTCTTGCTTAAATCAATCTTCCCCGTGTCGTTCAGAAGGAATCTTCCCCTCGAATATGTCCGTCAGAAGTATCTGCTTTAGATACGATGGGGTGGAGCGATTCTATCGTCTTCTTCCTTCGTTCTTTCGCGTCCTTTTCACCTCGTCGATCTGTCTTTATCGCAGCCAAGGAAATTCCTTCTCCTTCGCGTGACGTACAAGACTTACCGGCTAACCTCTTCCGCCTCGAGAATTCATCCTTTTCTTTTTTGCCCAAGATCTCAATCAATTTCCAGCATTGTTCGTTAAAAACCCCATCACCTTGAATTTTACACGTATCTAGTGCTTTTTCTACGCCCCTTCACTCGATTCGCTTATTTTTATCGCGCTATTCTTTTTCTCGCCGATCCGCGCTACGAGCGAGTCCTCAAGTAACCTCGGTCAGTTTTTCGAACTTCTACTTTTCCATTCTTCTCTTCGTTTTACCATCTTATTTCGTGAAAATCGTTTGTCTATCGGTATTATTAACCCTTTGCACTCGTTCGGGCGTAGCAGCAACTCGAGATCTTGTAGATAATATAAAATGATTTTATACAAAAATTAACTTAAAAAACATTCTATTCTAATAATCTATTTATACTTACATCTTTGAGTATATAATTTTTCAACATTTTTTCTGTATTTTGTTTTTTTACGATAATTTATAAAGCATCTGTCAAGATGCATCCTTGGCTTGTCGGGACAAGTATCGCAATAATAAGTTTCGCGTCTTTCCCCTGCTTTGTTTCGGTAAGAACACACCTTACAATCCCTTTTTGTTAGTGTTAAAATTACATGTAGCCAAGCAAGTCGAGTACGACTTGGGCTTTGGAAGAATTGGGCGCATTCTGTTATCCCGTTGACCGTGGATTCGTTATTGAACCTAGGATCATTGTCATTAGCTTCTCGGGTATCTAATTACCACGGTTACTTGTCAAATTCTGCGATAATCGTATCTGCACTAGTCAACATCTTCTCTATCGCATAATAACAATGTGTAATCCAAATGCAGATTCGTTTCACGCCCCTGACCCTAATCGTAATGTGAACCCGACATATATGTATAGCTGTTGTGTTTGAAATAAAGCAAACTATTTGTATTTCCGAATCCCCTCTATACCTTAACAAATATTATGGCGGATCTAACGTTTATCCGCGAAATCGTCAACAATTACGCGAATCGCCCTGACATCCTCAGTCTCGTAGAACTTGATATTCCGCCTAGAACTTGCAGGCCCATTCCACTCATCTCGGCATTTAACGAACTTTGCTGCAAATAACTGTCTTGGCCGTATCTGTAAACTCTGTAAACAGGGTAACTCCTTCGTTCACCAACTCGACTTCTTCGCCGACTCATGACTATCGTTCAAAATTCTAGCGCTATTTGCTTCGCACGTATTAACTCGAATCGTAGATCCTCGGTAGTACACGGTTTACGTTTATTTCGTATTATCTTCTTACTGGCGTATCCTTGTACGTATTCTCGTCATTATTCGTACTTGTTAATTGTTAACTAATTGGCAAATAATAATAAGCGATATTCTCGAAGGATGAGAATCGGATGAAACACTGAAGCTGGTAAAAGCTGTGGGATTCGAAGCTGAGCGAAACTCGAGCAATTCGTCTGCTCACCTACCATTCCTATGTTCTTACTTCTTTCATCGTCAACAACCTTTTCTCCAATTCGTGCTACCTATTCTTCCTTCTCACGATTCACCTACGAATCACCAGAAATCAATCTATCTACCAATCAAACACCCCTTGCAACCCTCTCTCCCCAGACATCTTATTCTCTTCAAACCACAGTTCTATTACACTCGAAACTTTTCAGCTACCTGCCGTTCTCCTTCAAATTTCTATTTTCTGAACATTTTGACTCTATCTCTTCTCGACGTTCTTCTCAACGCGATTGTTAGAATTTAATCTCGGAATTAAGATTAATAATCTGTGGAAGACACAATGTTTGCGTTGAAATAATATTATGTGACATTTGTTAAACAAAAATTACAGGAAATATAAGTGAGTGCTGTGGAATGTAGACAGTTGGCTAGTTATTCTCAGACTGACTGACTTAGTGACCCATGGCCCTTGAAAAGGTTTTGAACCCCAATTCTCTATGCGGTAAGGAGCGTGACCTGTGTAGATGTCTGTGTGGCGTCAGACCTTCTAATAGAACCTTCTAATAGCTTCTCGACGTGCCCAATGTTCCATCCGTATCCTTACGCTTCTTCCGCCGAATTCTCGAAAGAGCATGCACGCGCTAGCCGCCGTGGTACATCAATCCGTTCGATCAATCACCTCATCTGTATGCGATTAATATCGTTGTATTGCAACATCTATTTCACGTTGCAATCGCTTTTGCGCGACCTGTACACTGTTTGATCACTGGCAGCCGAAGCGACAATTCACGTGAGCGTTGTGTTTTGATTACACTTTGTTATACTTAACGCATCGAGGACAGGCTCTGACCAGCATATAGCCTGAATCCACGTGTATTTTTGGACCGATTGAAAAGATTCAAAAGAGCGTATAGCATTTGACAAGCGTAATATTTTCTTAAAAATCAATGAGCATTTTTAAAGATCTGTAGCGGCACATGAGCTAGAGGACAGTTCAAATCACGTTGCTGTTTTACCTCGGAGTATCGATATCGTTAGGAAACACGTAATGTGATAATAAATAAACTCCGGGCAAATCAATGTCGCCGCTACGTGCTATCGTCGAACAGACGAATTTGAATTTTCCGACTTTCCCCCGACCAGTATAAACAAAACGAACGCGATCGTAAGGGAGCAGTTATCAACCAGCTATCAGTTAGTTGCGCGAACCAGTTATCTATCAGTTATTAATCAGTATCTACGAGTATTTACGAGTATCTATCGAGCATTTATCGAGTATTCATCAGACTTACACACTGTACGAGCGTCTCAGCGAATATTGCCTGTATATTAATTTATTTAATTATTTTAAATATATTCGACGGTTTCAACAATGACCAATCTCGTCTAATAAATCTCACGATCAAACATCCTCCACACAAGTCCTCTACAGATCATTAGAATTCTAGCAACGCTTCTTGCGGTACACACGCGGAATTTTCTCCTTGGATACTTTTGTTTTTCAGTGGCAACAATTTGCTCTGAAATATGCTGCAGCATATTCCCGGGCAATCTTCCGGTAAGAGGATCGCGAGAGACATGGCGTTTGTCCCAGAACCTTGAGCGTCTAGCAAACTTTCCGATATGATTTTTTACGTCGACGAAATTTCTTAAACTTCGGGACGAACTTTCAACCGATCGACGTTACATCCAACACATTGACAACAGCTTCGTATTACTCGAGCGTGTAATGTAATAAAAACGCGTTCGTAACATTTTGTTTATAGCACCAGTTGCTTTCTTTTTTACCGTTGTATCGAACAGTAGCTAACATGTTTTGTAGGATACCGTTGGAAGTACGTAAGACGCGAATTAGCGTCTCCTGTCCTCAACGTGTTAACATTGCTACGTCTAACACCGTAACAAGGACGCAGTAGGTGCGTCGTGTATTCGTCGAACGCTGATAAAGCTACGTTAGCGAAACATCGAAAATCCCTTGCTGTCGAACACGGCTCACGCCTAAAGGCCTTTAACGGTGTTAGACGCAACAGCGTTAAGTGCAACGATGCAAAGTATATCGGCATTACGCGTGATAACCCAGGCTGTGAAAGCATCGAGACTCTGGAGGCTCGAGACGGTCTTATCTTTCACGGGATAAAATAAAATCCTGCGAGAGCGTACGCCGTATGCGAACCTCGTCAGGCAAGAAAATTTTCGCATTGTTCGAACGACGCCGTTGCTCGAAAGAGGGCAAAGTGGGAAGTTTCGAAAGGACGTTAACGGGAAGCCGGAGGCTGGAGTGGCGAAGATGCTCTCTCCTGAGCTTCGCATCGTCTCTACGACTGCACAATGGGCTCCCTTATATCGAAATCGCCCACGGGCCACACCTTTGCCTCTTTTATTTTTACGTTCTCTCTATTACTTGCAGCTATTCGTTGCTACGACTCTTTCCACGAAACATCCTTTCTTTGTGCTGGAGCCAGGCGTAACGTTCGCCGAACGTTATCCTTTTATCGCCACAGGTGCTCGCCTCGCTGTTCCGTTCGCGTTTCATCGCCTAACTATAGGTGGAATTAAGAGAATTCGTGGGGTATATTTGAGAAGATTTGCAAGGGGTAAAGTTCGTGAAAATGTTCTTGAAACGAGGATGAGTACGCCGATAAACAAGAGTGATGGGAAGATGCCTCGAGAGCTCTCGCGCCATTTTCCTTCTAGTCAACGATAGAAGCGATTAGTGACGACGAAGAGATAATTGTCAAAACTTTCGAGAATCCGCGAGCATTCTGATCCTCGCTTGGTCTCGTTTCATTGCGGATAATCCGCGATACTTTCGATTATTTATTTACTTCATTTTTTACGTATTTTATGTATTTTACGAGGTATAATTCTATCGATGATATTCAGCGTAATGCATAGCATGCAAATTGAAATTACTGAATATACATGTATGCGCGATATTTTTCAATACTTTGCGTTTAAAGCACGAAGTGAATTCCGTTTAACGCAACAAGTTCTCACTACTCTGCGAGGATTGTTTCAGATTACTGCTAGGTGAATAGACGCCACGTGAAACGCGCGATAAACTCATTTTTCTTCTTAGATTTTTAACCTAAGCCACTTTCTAAGCCGCAGCTAAGAATCGAACTAGTTGGTTTATAATAATCTATGTTTATAAAACTATTCCAACACTTTGAGGAACACCATGAGGAAAGTTCGTTCCGATTTACTTTTCGATATGACTTTTTACGTCGACCAAAGAGTTAAACATCGGAACGAAGTTTCCAAGCAGCATTTAACGAGCGTAATATTTTATTAAAAATCAATCGACGTATTTAAAGATACTTGTGCTAACGTTTTTTAGCGCGACATGCACGAAAACAATCTGCACGATGGAGAGGTACCAAACAAAATGTATTATTTTATTAAATTCCTTAAAAATCGGGACGAACTTTCCGAGCAATCGATATTATATCTAACATACCGATGACGGTTTCGTGTGATGTAAAAACACTCTCGTAACATTTCGTTTATAGCGTCCATTGCTCTTTTGCTGTTTTATTTAACGATGGTTAACATTTTTATAGACCGCCGCGTGAAATATGTAAAACGCGAATTCGCGTCTCCAGTCCGCAAAATGTTAAACGCGCGTACGACTCGTTCGCTCTCTCAAATTGAAATTATACTAAATTCATTGAAATTCTCATCGGGCAAGTCACTTTCCCTCGGCCATAATTCTATTTGTACGAAAGAAATTCTCTAAACATTTATTCGTCGCGGGTTACATAGAACAAATGGCAAGAAGGAAATGGGCTGGGAAAATTCTCGAGGAAGATTCGCCAAGTTCTGGTGGTTAATTAGGTAGCGATTAATGCAATAATGTGATTCGACAGCCCTTAACGGACCCCCGACCACCCGGCTGCCATTATGAAATTCGCGTGCAATTTTCCGTGCGCACAGAACAGACGAGGGAGATCTTAATTACGGCATTGTTCGCGAAACGCTGGCGTTCTGTCGAATCTGTCGCGATAGAATGTTTCTACGTCGTCCAAGTTAATCGCGTGATTTTCCGACTAATGGTCTTTCCGATCGCGAAGGATAGAGAATCGGTGAAAGAATACCAGTTAGATAAGCTGCAGCTTTGTTGCGAGCAATATCGCGCAATTTCCTATCGGGAAACGTTTTACGTGCGTCGTTTTGCAAAGGAAGATGGTTACGTTAAATTGTATTCAGATGTAAATACATCTGAAATACATGCTACTAACATATGGTTGCAGCTTACCGAGCAAAGCTGATCCTATTCGAAGTTCGTATAAACGATATTTCTGTTGAGATAAAATCGGCGCCGTAGAAAAATGACACTTGCGAGAACATTTGGGAATATTCTCCATCACCGACACCTTTCAGCTGCGCTGGGTCGCGAAAATATTTGAACGCTCGAAAGTTTCTGTGTTTATGATCTACAGTGACGAACGAAGGAAAGTTTAAAATTAACGCTTGTGCGTAACAACCACGTGGACACAAACATTTTTCGCCATGTTGATAAAAAAGTCGTTTATGTTACATTTATCTACAATTTTTTCTTTTTTTCTCAAACATTTTGATGTTTCTGTATCGCTCACGCCTTAAATCTTCTTTTGTCCACCGCTGTACGTACGACAAGCCATTTATTAAATTTTCTCTCCTTGTTTCTTATTCCCGTGAATGTAGAAACGTGACATCGCAGCAGCCTTTCTACGAGTAAAAATTTACGCTTGAACAAATCGACCGAGTCCAATTCCGCGACTCTTTGATTACTGCAAGCTCTACGTCGACCTTCTACAACGGGGAAAAAACATTCCCCAAAAGAATTCTTTCATCGAGAATTTCAGATCCTTTTACCATTGATTCCGGCGAACAATTCTCCATAGTAATTCTTTGGCGGCATGGCTGGTACTACGTATCGTGGTCAGCTGGAACCACGATCCGGCAAGGGCGAAGCGTTATTTTCGTATATGAAAATTGGCACGTTTCCACGTAACGCGGCTGCATATATCGATTCATATCGGGTTAACAGCCGGCCACGATAAATCCAGCGGCTCGTTATTACCGGCGCTTGATAATAAGTCAGCAGGCAAAACGGTAATAAACGTTGTCACCTGTGCCGGCGATCTCGGAAGCGACGAGCCAGCGTTTCCCTCGTTATTACGCGATATTTTCATCGCCAGCCAGTTCCCCTCCCTTTACGGACGATTTTCGCCGACGTAATATCCCTCCGCCTTTGTCGTTTAGAATCGTAGCCGGTTGATAGCAGAAATTTGCAAACTTACAATCGCGATCTCGCGCAACTCGCTTGGGAACGCGAAGCTTTGGGCGCAGCAGATAGAGGGTTGGGCTTTTGTTTAAACGTAAACGTCGCGCGTATTTTCTCGTTTATTCCCGCATTTGGTAGAAATTTGCCAACCGGTTATCTCAAACTCGACCGACGGAATAGAAATTCGAAGTCTCGCACGCTCGAGATAAATGATTCGCTCCTGTTCTAGTTTAACGTTCTTTCTTGCTTGTGCTTTCGCTCTGATTGTAGAAAAAGCGCCAGAGAAATTCGGTTTATTATTTTAAAATTTTTCGGCGCGAAAAATCCAGTTACTCGGATATTCAACAGCCATTCTTCGTAGGAATTTGAGGATCTCTTTTTCACTTATTTTCGATAGAAAATTCTCGCCTCCCGCATGAAAATTTGTATTAGTAGCGCGATCGAGGTTTCTTTGTTCGTTCGAATATTTCGCGGAGTTTCGAACGGAGACGAAAAATCGAGATATTTCCGCGGACACGAGAGTACTTAGCGCGGCGTCGCCGATTCTCAGACACTCCGCCGCGGCTTGATCAATATCCGCGGAAAGAAATAGGTCGCTCTTATTTCCGGTCCCCGGTGATTCCATTTAAAGTTCAGACCGCCAGTCTACGCTGGCGGGAAGCCTTGATTTCGCTCTTTATACGCCCATAAACGAACTTCTAGACGCCTTTCAAACACCCATTGTACTTCGACGATCCCTGTATTACGGTACTCTTATACGATATTTTCCCTACAAGTATTACAATCATTTCGCCATAATCCATAAAAATCTTGCTTTTTGCCAACGTCGTAAATTAACCTGCCAGCCGTCAGATTTGCCCAACGATAGCTACGTTTTCACAAAAGAGAAAAGGTAAAAGCCAGAGTAAAATGAAATTTCCATCAAAGGGAAATCCTTTTCTCGACGTATCGATCCTTCGCTCAGGTTCTCGAAACTGGCAGGGAAGAGCCGCGTCGAAATTTCATCCGACGCGTATCAACGAATAATCAAGCGCCTTTTCACCGGAAATCAACGTGCCTCCTATCCCGGCCAATAAGAACGCAGCTACGGCAGTCGGAATAAAAATTCGAATAAAAATTCAGTTTCCTGTGGAATGGCCAGCAGCATCGTGAAACCAACGGTAGATCGAAAATTTCCCCATCGAGTTATAACGGTGCTCGTAAATCACGCGTCCCAAGGGACTTTTTTATTGTTCCACCTATCGGACCGACGATAACACGAATTTTATGGACAAGAACGAAAAGAAATCTGTGCGATTCCGGTCGCGATTCCACCAATCTTTTGCCTCGTTTCTCTCTGCAGAGAGAAAGGGATCCCTCTTGCCGAGTAATTTGGCGGAATGTCAGTCGGCTGGCAGGCATGGCGCAAATTTATGCCAGATCTTGTCCCTTTTTCGGACGTTTCCGGCCGCTCTGCAAGACGATGCTCGCGATAAAAGCGTCAGGACGCTTTTCGTCACGGGCCACGGGACAAAAAGGGCCACGATGCCGTCGGTGTATCTCTTGCAAAGCCCGCGTTCGCCGTTCTTTATCGTCGAAACGTTGACAAAAGCCGGCCAGAGGCTGGAACCTCGTGGAAAAAAGTCGATGTGAAAAACGTACACGCAGAGAAAAGCCTCCCTCTCGCTTTATTCACCTCATCGTGGTCGTGAAACCGTCCCGATCTCGAATATATCGCGCGCACCCAACGACTTTCGCCTAACTTTCCCCTCCCTGATTCTTTTGTTTGTCCTTGCTTTCTACCGCTTGTTCGTTCTTTGAAACAAAAGAAAGAGACGTAAGAAGAAATGGAACGAATCGCGTGCAACTCGCCATCTTTTCTCTCTCAGCAAGCTGTATTTAATCGCGAGAAATCGCTGGAACAAGTCTTTGGAAAATTGAATTTCGTGCACGCGAAAGATTAAAAATTATGGACGCTGCTATGGTATAGGCTATGATATAGCGAGGTCGTAAAATCAGTCGAGGACAAAATGCGCCAGGCGATTTGGCAAAAATACGAGCGGATAAAGATCTAAAATTTCGTGCAAAGGTGCTTTTCAATTTACAGCGGCTATAAAATTCCTCTATTTATTATTTTGTTTATACATATTATTTGATTAGGGACAAGTTCGTATGCGGTGGTACTTTTATAAGAAGATACAAATTTGATATTACGAAAAATGAAATGTAAAATCTAATGAAACAGCTCTGGAAAAAAAAGAAAAAAAGAAAAGACAAAGGTGTACGCAAATACTTAGCCAGTGTGTATTCCAAATAAATAGAAGTAATCATTTTCAGAGTTTTTCCACTACCGAACGACGTGTCGCTGGCACGAGTCTTCCATTTTTCTTCGTCGAATTAGAAAATTGATAGAGACACGGCCGTTTCTAATCCATCGATACGATTTACGGTGGTTGTCGGATAAGGCGAGAAACGCGGACAGAATCTTCGTCGCGATAAATCCAATTCCTGTCATCGGGTCGAGATTGCTAACCTACTCGCCGACTAACTTCCAACGTAACGTCGATCTCCAACTCGATCGGGAGTTACCCTCTTCACCCTAAAAGGTCCCTAAAACGGGACAGAGCGAGCGAGTCACGTTCTATCGTCTCGTGGAGGAAAGTACCACGAGGAATCTTGCAGGGCAGACCCAGTTCCCAGACTCCGTGCCATTATGACGACAGGAATTCAGATTCGAAGGACGTTCGAGTTACCGTGCCATTGTCGCAGCCAGTTTGATACTCGTAGCAATTACGTC
Organism: Bombus bifarius; assembly: GCF_011952205.1. NCBI lineage: Eukaryota > Metazoa > Arthropoda > Insecta > Hymenoptera > Apidae > Bombus > Bombus bifarius. The sequence goes on from NW_022884484.1 coordinate 195,854, forward strand.
GCGAAATTTCACCCTCGATGGATGGGGAGGAAAAGCTGTTTGCGTTTAACAAGCGACCATTTTCCGCCAACATTTTCCATACGGGCGTCGAGGACATGTCGATTTAAATTGGACAATCTGTTTCGAAAAGCGGCTCTGCTGCTTTTTGGCCAGCTGAAGTGCCGTTTAATATTACAGTTAATTTTGTTGGGTCTGATCGATGCTTTATGGATACTCGATAATGGTTTCTCGAACGATCGACATATAAATAGAGTACGAGTGAGATCATTGAAGCATTTTCGGTGTAATTTTTCGCCGTTTAACCAACTACGACCCCCGAATGTTTATATTTCAATTCATACAATCCACTTTAGCGAACAAAAAGGGGATCTTTAACGTGACATCGAAACGAACAAGAATTGCTTCGTATTTTGTTCTAACGAAAATATACTTCAACGTTGAAAAAATATAATGGGGTCGAAAGTGACCGAAAGCACACAGTATACTGTGTTAATACCCGAATAGCAAACGCTCCTTGCTTATTTAGTATTCAAATAACGTCCCACAAAGTACATTTTTATTTTACACTGAACGAATCTAGTCGTTTATTTTAACGAACTACGGAAAAGAGCATGTAACTGTATCATTTGCGAGGACTACGACAAAAATTGATAAGAACATCGGTTTGTTCGAAAGGTAGAGTCTTCGAGAAGCATTTGTAGGAAGTTGCGTGATGCATGCGACGAAGTTGCAACGGACTATTTGTTACAAACTTCTACCAACTAGAGTAAGACGCTTAGTTCGAACGAAACTTGCGTGTAAGCTCCACAACGCGATAGTTAGTGTAACTCGCTCGATTAACACGTTGCGTCGTCTCCTTTTTAGAATATTGTTTAACAAAGCCGAGGAACCGTGAAGATGTTGCCACGCGAAAACACCAACCAACAAAATATTTAGAGTAATAGCATGCTATCTACCAGATTTTATAGTTCACGTGTATTTCTCGTACCTTTTCTACGCGTGTACTGTCGCTCATCGATATGTCACGTAAAATAAAAAAATAAAAACGAGAGAACTTATTTGCTAACACCTTGATTACACTAATGACAGTTTAGTTCCGAACTTCAGCCATGACTTTCCAAGCCTTCTTTTTCCTTTTTTTCTTTAACGTGGAGGAAATCCGCAGGGACACCAGGCCGCTTCTGCGGAAAAGCGGCGTGGTAGTGCCGGACTCCAACCGACTAAAACCTCCAGGATAACCGTCCCGGCTGCGATCGAGAGAGGCCGATTAGAGAACCTAACCCCCCCCCGCACACAATACACCCCTAATGGAGCGGTGTCCGGCCATGTCACACCGCGCCTCGTCGCCGAAGCCGCCGTACCAGGCAGTCTGGTTCCCCTACCGGACTGTTTGGCGGCCCCGAGGCGCTGAGCTGCCAGCGCCTAAGTTTGAACCCCACCGGGGGGCGCGGCGGACCTAGCGCGCCTCGCCGAAACGCGTCCACGGCCTCTGCCGCGTCCTCGCCGGCCGATCCTCTCGGAGTGGGAGTCCCGCACCCTCACCCTTAGTCAGCCTCTTTCCGAAGCATAACCTGCTCACAGAAGGAGGTCACGGCCCTCCTCCCTCTCTCGCTCACCAACAATGCCTCGAGGATCGCCGGCGGCGAGAAGTCCCATCCGATTTCCACGATGAGGTCGCGGCGCGACAGTACCCACGCCGGGCAGTACTCCAGCGTGTGCTGCGCCGAGTCCACGCTCGCATCGCAGTGGTGGCAACGCGCGGTCGCCTCTTTCCCGATTCGGTGCAGGTACTCACCGAAGCAACCGTGTCCGGTGAGCACCTGCGTCATCCTGTAGGTCAGGGGAGGCCCGCCACCGTTCAACCAAACATCCCAGTTTGGAAGGACGGCCTCGAGGATCCTTAGCCCCGGTGCACCCGCTCTCATGTCGAGGCTGGCGCGCCACCTGTCGAGCAAGGCCCGCCGAGCCCGAACCCTAACGTCGGCGCCCACCGGGCCGACCCCATCCGACAGACCCCCAGTGCGGAGATAGGAGTCGCGACACCTCAGGGCCTGCAATTCGAACGGGGGAAACCCGGTGAGCACCGGAAAAAAATCTTTTTTTTTTACGTGGGGAAATCTTCATAATTCATAATTCATTTATGCAGAAGAATGCAACTGTTCCGTACGCATGGTGGTAAAGAAGAAGATGATGAGACGAGCGAAAAAGAGATCTGAGACGCGTGCAATGTGTATCACGAATATCTTGTGAATCACATATTAACTAAATCTGAAACTATTTTAATATCATTTCTACGTGTACTGTGAGTGTTGCTATACATTTATTTCGGCGACTAAGATCCACAATTGTCAACGATCTTCTTACGGAATTGCGAACTGTGTGTCATATAAAATTTCGATCGTTTGTCCTACAACCTGATCGATGGTACGTTAAAATTATTTTTAACAGATTTGTCGAAGTATCAAATACGGTTTTAAATATCTTTGTTGCAATCAATCATGGTAGTCTCTCCATCAATTTGGAAGATTATTTCCTACGTTATATAACTCGACGAGCGGACGAGTCGAGCGCAACGAACTCCTCAAACAAAGAAGCTGCTGCATAATGCAACTGCTTCACGCTTGTAGATATCAATCTTTTTATCGTATCTATATTAACTTTCAAGAACGAATTTCATCGTATCGTGATATTCTGCTACAGCTCTGACAAACGATAAAATCGTGCCGAGTAACGTCCTATTTTTAATTTTCCAACTAATTAATATTCGACTAAAAATAAATAAATGTCCATATATTTCCACGAATATTCTTCCTCGATCGCCGCGAATCTTCGATTTACAAACGTTTCGTGTGACGAGCAAAGCGGAAAACGAGTCACACTGTAATCGATTCTAACTAACCGTAGCAAGGTACGAAGAATTAAGCGAAACGTTTCAGACGAAACACGCTCGACGAGAACACAAGGTTTCCGTAAGGCGAGGGACAAACGGTAAAGCGAGGTGTGCTCGCAAAGACATTCCCGTGGGATTCTCGTGGCAAATGCGTGCCTTTTAGGCCGGCTGCACGCGACGTTTATTCCTCGCAAGCCAGCCTGTAATTGAATCTCACGAAAGGGGAACTTAAAATTTCAACGACCGCTTTCACGTTCCCAGAGCTTCTGCTCGTTGTGTCCGGGATGGTTCGCGCGACCGTCGATGAATTTTTCAACGACGAAGATCGACGCTCGGAACAGCTGACGGGATCACGGTTCCGCTTAATCGGTTTAGTTCACCGTCGGCTACGAGCCACGCGACGCTCGTGTTCTATTTATGACGCGTATTCCACCATCTCGTCCATTTTCGATCGATCCATCTCGAGTTTCCAACTTCTTCCTCGCTGAAAACGAAATGCAAAACGATTCGATACGAACGTGCCGGGAATTCGAATATATCTACCAAAACAATTGGTGACAGAGATTTTTATTAAATACGTGGCGCGAGGGAAACGATTTATATACTATAAAATTGAGGAGATCGTATTTATTCGTATCGTCACAGACTCGTGTAAGCTTTGTAAAGAAGAAGCGGGTACGGTAGATCGTAAAAGTCTACAAACGCCTCTTAAATGTAGAACATGATGGGAAAAACGTTAGCTCTACGCAGCTGTTTGACGTCTCAAAAACACAGTGTTAAAACGTCGAAATAATAATCTACTCACTTTCACTTGTATTAAGAAGAAAAAAGTAAAAGGAAATAAAAGGAAATGTGCTACAAAAATCACACACGCCTGTTGTATCTATTAGTCTCTCTTTCACAAACGTGTTTTTTTACAACAATGCACCTTCGTACAAACGTGAAACCGAGTCTGTGAAATGTCGCGGTGTTTATCTCGACAGAACAAAATGGATCGTACGTAATTCGACAGAATAATATAAAAGAAAAAACATTGTGCGTCTATTATTTCCTCATAAAACGAAAGAAACTTTTCAGACAACCTAATACACGAAGTTCACCTATTTATTTCATCTATTCATTCATTTATTTATTTATTTACGGGATAAATCCTTTCATATAACGCGTTAAAAGTAATTCCGTGCCAAAGCGCGTTTCTTTGACAAGACAAGTAGAGAAAAGTCGATAGGTGTGTGTGTAGACTTTCTTGGTCGGCTGTATACGTTCGAAACTCCATCAGGTTGGACATTTCGCCAATGTTCGGTTAAAAATTAGCCGACTTCCCGTGGATGTTTCGAAAGGCAAACCACCAATGTAACTGTCTCTTCGAGTTGAAAAGCAAAAAAGTGACGAATGAGTGGAAACGCTCTCGAAACCTACTGTTACAATATTTTCGACAGCTCTTTCGCCGAAAGGATTTGCAACTGAAAGCGACAAACGCATAAAAATTGAATCTCTGACCGATCGATTGTTTACGGGGCCGATCACACTTTGTTACCGTTTGTTACGAAAAATGTCACGGTTCTATTGTCTCGATGCCTGTCGTACAGATAAATGGAAAACGCGGATTATCGGTCGATAGATCCACTTTGAAAAATCACGCAGCTGCTTCTGATCTGGTTCGTTCTCCGCTTCTTCGCGATCTCTCGTCCGTATCCCCTTCCGCTCGCGGTTTTCGAGCACCCAGACAACAGCTAGCTCGCTGATGAATAAAGGATCAGCAAACAGGATAAAGGCGAGCACGATGCCTCTTAATGATTTCCTGGCAAGTCAGCGAATAAATTAATAATCAAGTTTGTCGTGGGCTTTCGTCGAGGAGCTGTTTTAGGAAAATTGCTCGTAAAGAACTTGCCAAGCTGCATCATTTAGCTTCTTTAAATTTAAAGATGCGATCTACAAAAATTTAAAGTTGAAAATCACCGTTCTCCGTTGAATATTTCTTCTCTTATTTTCTTATTCCGCGTTCCTGATCTGTGGTTCATTTCGCGCTTCTGATAACGTTCTTATTCATCGAATCGTGGAACTTCGATCGTCGATGGGTTTGATTATTGAAAACATAAGATTCGAAAGAAAGATTTTACAGATAACAAAGAGATCAACGTGTTTTGTTGCCATGAAAACCAACAAAATTGTATCGAAGATCCGTGCGATGAGAAAAACAAAAATATTCCTGCCATAAGAGGATTGCGAGAAACAGCTCAGCTCAGAGCCTGCTAATGGAACGCATCTATGATGGAATGATTCACCAATCCCTTGTTACAAAAAACTACTACTTATTATTTTTATAATTTTTAATATTTATATTAAAAATAACCACTCGGTAGAAGCTTCGAATTTTTCTAAAAAAAAAAAAAAAATGTAACCCGTATCTCGACAGAGTTAATCTTCGCGATCGTAAAGGGCGCATCGGAGGTGAAAATGTTTTTCTCTCGTCCTTTTCCTTCTTTTTTTTCCTTTTTCAAAAGTCTCCTCGATACTCGTGATTTTCCCAGCACCCTCGAAAAGAGTAGGTGGCGCGAAAGAGCCGAAGTATTTATTTCCAGTGCCCTCGAACCGTTTAATTTTCCGCGTGCTGTTCGAGCGGACCGAATAATTGGCCTCTGAATTCTCGATTTTCGTCCCTCGCCCATGCTCTCGCTCTTTCTCCTTTTTTTTCCTCTTCGCGTTTTCCTCCGAGTGGCTGCCGGCTGCCAGCTACTCGGAAAGAAATTGCACGTTCCGTTGCTTCTAGAACGTTGAAAACTGAAATCCGCCTTTACCGCTTCTACACTCGATTCGAATATCGATGGTAGAGAAACCGCTTTATCGATGGGAGAACACTTCGAAAGTCGCGCGCCAAGTCCAACACTGACTATTTAATAAAAGCTGTTCTCGGATGTACGCGACTATACGCGTAATTCGGCTTCCTCGTTCATGATTATTTCATTCGTACGATAATACGAAATACGAGTACTTTCCAAATACAGTGGAACATCGATTATTCCAACTGCTCGAGGGACATTTGCATATTCGAATAGAGCAATTTTCAGACAACGGAACAGTTACATTTCTCGCGTTCGTCTTCGTATATATAGGACATAAATATTATCTTTAAAGATTTCGCGTGATTTGGTAAACGCAAATCACAAGGCACTAAGAACGAATCGCAGGATTGTCATCGATAGCTCGAGGATTCTAAATAGAAAGAATCGAAAATTCTGCTTAGAAATTGTTGAGGTTATTCGATGTGTAAACGGAGAAAACTCGTGGATAAATTGTAAGGCAGAAAATATATTTAAATAGAAGTGCAATTATAACTAAGAATACAATTTGAGCTGGTCCCAATACTGTTACCTGAGCTGTGTTACCCAATAACTGAAAACCCCGAAGCCAACGTTGCCTATCTACTGTTTATGGTCTGTCTTCGTCGCAGTCTTTTGTCTACACGCTGTCGATGGCTTCGATGCTTGAGAAAACTAAAAAAGACCAGATGTAGAGTTTTCTTAGAAGTGGTGACCACGTCAACACCCTCCCTAAAACTCTACATCCCTACAAACAATTATCTCTTAATATTTTTCTAACTCTTGTCGTAAATATCTGAAAATTAATTTGTCAATGCCTTCACAAGTACATTTGCCAGCCGCCTTTCTCTTTTCCATGCAAATTAACTTATTACAAAAAAAAAAAAAAAAAACGAGAAGACTAAACAAATCATGTAGAGTTTTTCTTCTTTTTTTAGAAGTGTTAACCACTTCGACAGAAATTACGAATAGCTTCGCTTCGATTGCGTAACTGCGCTATAAAAATTCTGCCATGTAACAAACACAATTACAAAATCTAAAGAAGGAAACGACGATGAAAACGAACTGTCTAGCAACAGTCAAAGTTCATCGAGTACTATCGAAGGCAAGAGACGATAGACGCCAAACGCTTATAACCGAACAAAAAGATTGTAAATCGACATCGACGAACTAATAAAGTGTCGTTTTACGGTGGCACGAGACAACGTTTAACGCCCAACGATGCGACTATAAAAATGAACTTTACGAGGAAATCGGACGATCCAGTATCGAGGTCGATAAATTTTATCAGATTTTCGCGTTTCTTGCGTCGACCACCTTGAAGTTTATCGATGAACCTAGCGTTCCGCCAACTTCTTTATGTGTTTTCCCAACGTTGCGCCGCTCGAGCGAGTGGAAAATTCACAGGAGATATTCGAAAAACTCCGCGAGACAGACTCTTCCGCCGGTGTATTCTACTTTTTTTCCAGAAACTACCAAGGATTCCGAGGATGGGATCCTTCGCGCTAACTTTCATGCAAATTACTCTTGGCGAAACTTCTCCAGACTTTCTCTTTGTCGCTGTCTGTTAATTTTAATTTCGATTCAAGATTCCATCGAGACAATATCTTTCTTGCTTGTCTTTTGCAAAATTCAAGGCAATCGTTCTCAACAAGGCGATACGCACTGACCCAAAAGTATCGAAACGAAAGTATGTGCTGTGCATTTTTAAATTTCATCAGCATCGTAGCGAGACTCAGGTGGTTTCTGTAGGACGTGTAGGGTGAAAAAGAAATACTGGGCTTCTTTTCGATAGTATATATTCGTTAACAATTCTCGTTTTCGACTCTTTACGTCCAACTCTCGATTTCGACTGTTCAGTCTCGTTTCTCGGTCACGACTCAACTGTTTTCTCAATCCAATTCGTTTCTTTTTTGTCGCCTCTCAATATCTTCACTACCACGCGTTCGTTAGGCGTCTGCAACCGTTGCCACGTACGCCTTACACAAAGGATATGACCTAACGAACACGAAGATGGTACCCCGCTGGGGGCAGCCACCCACATGATAATCAAACAGCCAAAAAATTCTACCAAATGTCCAAATCGGACAAATTGTGAATGTAAACAATTAAATTAAAAAAAAAAGAAGAAAACGTACGCCTTCCTCCAAGTGTTGGCCGGAAGGACCGTAAGGATATCGATGGCTCATTGGACCTGTCAGCACTTATGCTTCGGTGATATGCTTTGTATCGACGAAACTGTTGGAAAGTCCTTGTTGTCGAGTGCCGTTACAATTGTATTGATGAATTTTAAAGCGATCGAACAAATTACAAAATATTTACTGCAAACATACGTTTAACAAGAAACCATCACACAGCGTGAACAATTATTAAACGAGTAACAAGTGTTGAAAATGGTGCTACTGAATATCGAGATTCATCGGTAATGAGTGTTCATGAGTGTTTAATTTCTATCGAAATTTTCAGACGACCTTCCAACTTCATCGATATAATCGTGCTAGCCGAATCTCATAACGACACCAGTGAAATATCGAAAAATGTTTCGTACAGCATATAAAACGTACACGTACACGGTACGTACGTAACAGGTCAATAAACGTTCGAATACTTTCGCGAGTTACTGTAATAAAAAGAGAAACCTCGGTCCGAAGCTTAATAAACGATTTACAATTTCGAGGATTTGGTTCATACGACTGACGAACCTTCGTTAACGAACGAGCGGAAAGAAAGAACGTCGAACGACGTTACGAGCTTTCTAAAAAGATAGGGCAACCCAGATTTTTTCGATGGGAAGGGGGACTTGGTAACAAGCTACTGGGAATTAATTCGACGAGTTCTCCGTACGTGAAGAAGCGTGGATACCGGATACGTGACCAGGTAGTCAGAAGTCGGGGAGAAAACGAGCGTCTGCTGGATAAGGTCCGAGGGTATATGGACCTGGTAGGATCGACGACGTCGTCGCGTTCAGCCAATGCCGGAAATCGAGAGGACGTGCCTCGATATCCGTTCCTTATCGATTCCCCTCCTTCCCTCCACTTCCGCTTGCTCCTCTAATTCCACGAAACACACTCTCCAAAAGCTTGACCTGCTTCCGCTACTTGCTCTTTCCCACGTTGGCAAAATAGAAAGCAAAAATCCTATGGCAAATAAAAGAAAAAGACACTGTGAAGATTGAATTCCGAGTAAAATGGAAATCCGTGTGCTAGACAAAATTCGAGCCAGGATCGTTTCGTCGAAAAACGACAACTATAGTCGTTGATCCACGAAAACTTTCTTCTATAATCTCTTACTTCGTACGTATCTAGTATCGGGTTACTTGGGATAGCGAAAGTAGCGAAAGTTAAGAAAGATTTGACGATAAATAGACTTTGCGCCATCTATCGTTTCATCCACCGAATTGAATTCCTTTAACACGTTGACCGCCACGACACCCGTATTTGGGTGTCAGCAAAGTTTCTGGTCAGGCCGCCTAACCCATATTCGGATGTCGCTTATTTGACAACTTGCGTGGGATCGTCGTAGGTATTTGAAAAGATATTCCATAGTAATACATTGTTAATTAATAATTAATTGTAATAATAGTTGAATTGTTATAAAATAAAAATACGAAAATGGTTTATCAAAAAAATTATTTAGAATGTAAAACTTTAAAGCATTCTATACATAGCTGAGGTTGGTCGGGACAATTTGCACAATAAGTTGTCGTTTTCTTCAAATTCTTTCGTGCCTTTGTTCGGTCCATTCGACGTCTTTTATTCGCGTAACATAGTTTGCACGCGCGTCTAATGCTTCTTCCGGAATCGTTTTTCCGAACGGCGATATTATGCCGACTCCGTCGAAGACAAGGATTTTTTGTATTTTCGGACAACCCTGATAATTTTGCAACCAATAATCGTCTAAATATTCTAATATTTCTATTTTTCCTTGTTGCAATTTTGTAAACCGTCAAAGCGTTTACAACAGAAATTCCCAGAAAGAGTCGAATGCCAAGTTTTCCGTACCATTTGATTCCTTTTCTAATTGTGGTGGCATAAGAAAACATTTGGTCGGAATAATCTATACCACGCTTTCCTTCGTTATATTCGACAACAGCTAGTGGTTTTAATGTTGCGAACAAACGAAACGAAAGATCATTCTTGAGACCACCGCTTGAGCGATTCGCATTACTAAAATATCGATGGGAGCACCTAGCAGAGAACGCTTGGTACTGCTGTACGCGTGGCCTAACGGAGATTTCTTTGAAAACACGAGTGGCAGTCAACGTGTTAAATAAACTCCACGAGTTTTTAGAGTATCTCGTTTCGCGTGTGCGTTTTTCGAATAAATTTTGTACAAATCGGAAGAAACAATAACAAGATGAACATTCAACGCTATCTCGTTAAAATATATAACCTGTTTTCTCTTCTAAATTCTCTCTCGTATTCAACAAAGAGCAGTATAATCGTTAGAACGTTTCGTTGTTTCATAAAGATTTGTAATAAGAACGCGGACAAGCCGATGTATTAACCGTTTAAAAGGAAAACTTTCGAAAGAACTTTTACTTTACTTCTATCCGAGGTGAAACCCGATACGCCTTGAATTCTCCAATTTTTCCAGACATTTTCTTGAAACCTAAGACGCCCGTCTATTTTCGGACGACCGACGACTCAATGGAATCGCGCAGACGTGGAATTCCCTGAAGAATAAATCATTCGGCATCCATTTCGCTGTCGATCAAACGGACAAATCGTTCGTCTTATTCCCTCCTTCGACATCTTCAAGTACCAACGTTACAAACCGGTTAAATCAATTCGAGATTCGACCGAGAGATGTTTGACAGAGAGAGGCGAACACGTGTCACGGACGAATGATAAATTTCACGCGTTTTCCACCGCAACTGCCAAGACGAATGCGTTTGTTTGCTTGCCAGCCGGTATTTCCTCTGTCACGTAAACAACCGTTTCGATTCTCACCGTTTGAAACACTGCGTGCTACGCAAGCAACGTTAAGTTCATCTAAAAATGCTAACGTAAATATTCCATTCTTTCACTTTTCTTCTCTCTCAGAACTAAGTTCCTTCAAACTTTCATCACTGAGGACTTTACAGATCGATAACGGAGCCATATAAATTTCACAGAGAGCAAGCAAAAATTGGAGAATTTTCTCTAAAAAGAGTAATTCGACGGAAAATTCTCTCGCAAGAAAGAAAGAGAGAGTTAATTTTCTAATCCAACGAAATACCAGCATTCCAAAGCGGTAAAATAAAGCCAAAGAGATCGCCATAAAAGTTTATTCCAAAGTTTCGAGTTTAAAAAGTAAGAAAGTTAAAGAAGAAGGAGAATCTCCACGGAATTCGCAATTCTCTGACTCTTCTGATTTCTCATTGCGATATTTGCTTTGTTGACAGACGTTCCAACTTAAGCGCGCAGAGTAAAATAATGCTATATAAGGCCATATTAAAACCTGTTTGGACCTATGGGATCCAACTATGGGGAACAGCGAGTAATTCCAACATAGAAATTCTTCAACGATTCCAATCGAAAACTCTAAGATCCTTAATAGATGCACCTTGGTATGTTACCAACGAAACGATGCATCGCGACCTTGAGATACCCACAGTTAAAGAAGAAATATGCAAATTCATTAATAGACATAACATAAGAATTAACAGCCACCAAAACCCACTAATTACTCAATTACTTGACACGACGGATCAGATCCGCGGCTTAAAAAGACATTACCCCTTAGATTTAAGCATTAGATTCAACCAGAATCAAACATACGATAAACACTTTTTAAACACGACATAGTACCGCGCCAGAATAATTTAATTATAATTCTCAATGAGAATTGAATGTAAAAGTTTTCCAAATAAAAACAAAAAATATTCCCTTTGATCGATGTGCATTATTTTAAAAAACACTAATTTCCCATGTTTCAGACACGCACTGGCCGGTGTTCGTCTGCGTTCTAATGGCGACGACGGTGCTTTCCTGTCGACAAAGCGAGTTCCAATGCAACAACGGGCGCTGCGTCGCCCTCAACAAGGTGTGCAACGTCGTCGACGACTGCGGCGACGGCAGCGACGAACCACGACAATGTTCTCGTGAGTAACCAAGCTTTCGATCGAATACACGAAGCTAACCTCTAGCCGTGTCCCTACTTTTGTTCGCTGACTTCCACCAAGTCGCGTGTCCCCCACAGTGGATCGAGTTAAACGCCGCCGGAAGCGATCAGACCCGACTGAAAATCGAGTTAGACCGTGATCGAGCTTTCTCTCGCGACGCCTGCGGCTCCTCAAGTTTCACCGACGAAACTTTGGATAACTGTTGCGTGTCTCGTCGTACGATACAATTACGTCGTAATAAAATACGGTAAAAAATTAAGGAAAAGTTATTTCGTACGAACGGGGACGACATGGACGATTTACCTTTGACTTTTCTGCGTCCTTTTGTCACGTTATCCCGAGCCAATCGTACTTTTCTATTGCGTTGAAAGATATATCAAGTTTCAGCAAAATACGAAAGAATATAAACGACAATGTCACCGTTGTACGGTGATTCTGTATCGCAATTTTTTCCAACGTTCTCTTAAAACGTTAAAAGCGTTTACCGGAATAAGATTGGAGCGTAAAAATTCAATGATCGTAGCAAGGTTAAATGACAGCGGAGTTAGGATTAAGATCGTTATAAAGAAATTTCCGGCTCTTGCACTGAATCGAATTAACTTGCAAGAATGAAAAATTCTCGAGAATCCGAGGCATTAAATCCCTTTAAAAAGCCTCGTCGGGATCTAAGTAGCAGAACCAGTTTAACGTTCGAGATTAACGTTGCACTTACAGTTGCTTCTACTTTAAAGCGCTCCTCGGTCTTCCAATAGAATCGAGTTAGCTCGCGAGAATGAAATATCGCCACTCGTATAAACGAGAACTACTAAAACTACGGATGGATACCAAGAACATTGTCGTCGTATACGCGCATTCAGAATTTTAACGATCGAATCGAATTCGTTTGAAACGAACCAGACAATCGTCCAGGTCCCAGAGATTCCAATTGATTCTCGCCACGTAGAGACTGAATGACGAAAAGACTCGCGACCTTCGGCCTTTTTCACCGAATCGAAACAATAATTAGTCGGAGATTCGTCGGTTTTCACGGAGGAGAACGGTCCCCGGGGCAGATACAATCGCACCTCTTTCGACCTTTTCCATGCCACGAACATTTCGGTCGACTCATTGTCACGACGGCTGAATGCGGTAACCGATCCTCTCATTGTTCCTGCGGAGGCCGCGATCGAACCTCGTTTCAAAAGCCAGCAACTCAAAACGCGACCGTCCTCCCTTTCTCTATCGTGATTGCAGCAGACTCCAAAGAGTTTCTGCTTCGTTAGACCCCTTTTCTCCAATCTCCGTTATTTTTCCTCTGTATTTGTTTATCCCGACTCTCGCGGCCCACTCGTTTCGTTACGTTCGACTATAATCGAGTTGCGCGTCGCGCAAACGTTACCCTTTCACGGCAAGAAAACGTATATTTGCCAAACTTGCTGCGAAACGTAATGTCCATTTCGCAAGTCCTTTTCCACTCTCACGACTATGTACGATGAAATTCTTAGTAATTGAAATCTTCGGACAATGAGCGATAAAGGAATAACGTTCGATGTCGTATTCGTGAGTAAAGATAAAAATACTACAGGAAATAGGATATTAGTGTGCTAGTAGGTTTGCTAACGGTATGATTCATTTCAATATCACACCAACACAAAATCAAGTACGATGCACGCAGTCGTCATTCGTCCAATATATCGCGACCTTAAGATACCTACAGTTAAAGAAGAAATATGCAAATTCATTAATAGACATAACATAAGAATTAACAATCACTGAAACCCACTAGTTACTCAATTACTTGACACGACGGATCAGATCCGCAGGTTAAAAAGACAGTACCCTCTAAGATTTAAACATTAGATTCAGCTAGAATCAAACGTACGATAAACACTTATTATTCACGTTATAGTACCACGCCAGAATAATTTAAGGTCAAGCAGACCTTCTTAATTACCCAGAGTCCCCCCCCTACTACAATATGTTTCAAGTAAAATAGTCAGAGATCATATCTTTTGTTGAAACCATTCAGTTATTGTCTCTGAACGTACCAAGACGCTTAAGAATTATTCCTTGTTACATACGGATATTTTAACTATATAAATCGATTGTCTATCCATTAAATATCTAAGACCAACGACTGACTCTGCCTACCGTGATATCGACATGTTTGGTCAATAGTCAGTATCCTTTAGACACACTTTTGGATCTATACTGTAATTATTTATTGTCAGCTTAAACTTCTGCGTCTACTTTTCTCTTCTTTTCTATTCTATGTATTCTATTTTCTATATATTTTATAATTATAAATATATTTTATAATAATTATAAATTTAACCCTATTTTTAGATTTTTCGTAATAAAACGAGAATTGACAGAACCGTTTGTATAGTTTCGTATTATACTATAAAGCAAAACTAAAGATATGTCGGGTTTGTCGGGTTGGCGTTGGTCTTAGGGGCGCGTTGCGTATCTTCATTAGGACAAGCCATCCTAGTTGTTCAATGATTCAATTAGACACTCTTAATGTAAAGACAATGTTCTTAGGTTCAAACGAATCCACGGTCAACGGGAAAACTCTTTGTACAATTGAGTATGTTTTGAAACACAAAGTGACGTTAGCTGCGTCGCACGGTATCTTTCTGACTGACTGACTAGACGTTGTGTGTAAACTCTCCAAGGTGATCGCAAGAATAAAAGACTGATACGATCACATTTGTCAATTGCATATTGACCGGGGATATCGACAAAATTCCAGGCGCCGTTACCAGGCAGACCCGCGTAGAGCCGTCATTGCTCCTGTCAGAGGCTTGTTTGTTAATACAGCGTGTGCCCCTCGATATTGGTACTTCTACTGTTAAGTAAAAACGTTCATCCCGTGACCGTGGCTACGTTCGGCGACCAGTTGTGTCACCTCGAGCCCAAGCCCACTGTCACAAATCTCGGGCAAACGTAATCAGATCGTATCGTAACAACTACTTCTAGGTTCTATTATTTAAGTACAGCTATGATAAATAGTTTAGACCAAAGATCTTCCGAAAATTCCAAAAGAAATTCCCTACATCTCCGACAGATACAACAAACACAAATTTTCTTTCTCTCAAGTCTGGAAGCAATTAAATTTCCTTTCAAACTTGTGGTTTGCCATGTGAAAAAATACAAACTCAATGTTAGTTTTGTTACTATTGGTTACTCCCAGTAATTTATTAAGTACGCTATCCACTAATTTGTTTAAAGCTTCGTTTTGAATATCCGCCCACGCGGATTTTATTCTTTTTTAAGCTCAAAGACACCTTCTATAGCTGGATTTTCCTGATCGTAAAGAGGTCAATGTTGGCCATTGATAATTCCATTCCAAAATCTTGGAACCACTCTTCTCTAGTGGCGATTGTATTATATAAACAGCGTCTTGTCGAATAATTGCCTTTTCGTCTTCCATTTTAGTTATAAACGGCAATAATTCGCCATATAACATCTGGTGTCCTATATCGTTCAATTTCCAACTCCTTCAATAATGGCACCAAAATCGGAAATGTCATAGATTAATCGAGGCGACAAGCCGCCGGCGCGATGACCACGCGACATCGTTCCGCCATTTGCTGTAAATAATTCCGAGCTGGTGGCACGGGTTCCACGCGATTTAACCCTTGGCAGAGTAGACCGTACGAGCCTCTGATCGTGCGACGCCGATGTTAATGGAATCGTGGAAACACAATGTGTTCGTTCGCGGAACAAACGAAATCTACTTGATCGGACGCGAAATATTTTATACGATTCGTTTTACAAACACGACGCTAAAAATCTCGCTTCTTATACCGTTCGATGGCATTCGGGTTTCGAAAAAGATTTCGAAAGAAATTACGAAATTTGCAACTACCTAACTATCGGAAGATAGAATTCGTAATTGCAATTGGAATTGGTAGAGAAATAGAAATACGATAAAAAAAGAGAGAGAGAGATATATATATAAAAGTATAAAAGATGGCCGGAAGGAAAAGAGGATTCGAAGAATCGTTCGATTTAAAACGAACGACTGCGTAAAAACGTGGGAAATAAATTTTCGAAAATATGGAGGACAGTAACGAGCGCCGCCGTTTTACGAGATCCATGATGAAATCGTTCGGTGCACGAAAGACAGGGGATGTTTCCCTTACTCAGACGAGCTGCTATCGACAGACCGTGACAAAATGGGGGTAGTTTGCCCGGGAAATCCGCGAGAGCAAAAACGACCTAAACTCCCGTACGACCCTTTAATTCTCATGATTTATCCGTCAAGGAAAGTCCGTGTCTCGCGCGTCTCGATCATTGAAAAGAGATCCGATGTTAACCAAACGGTTAACGAGAAACCGACAAAATAATTAAAGATATCTCGTTTGAAATGGAAAGAACTTGGTTGATTATTGCGATGAACTCGAACGAACTGGAACGATTCGTTTAACAAAGCGAATCGCGTTCGACGAACGATATCGGCCCCTGCAAATTGCAGCTGCAACTTTTATTCGCCGCTTCAAAGAGAACTAAGCGGAAGTCTCGTTCGCCGAAGCAACGAGGAAAGGGGGTAGAGGCGACGCGTTAGGAAAAATATTTGCCTGTTTGTTCGACCCTGCCGCTCCGAGGAAACAGACGGAAAAATTAATGACACGACTTTCCCACCGTTTCATCGATCCCTCTGTAAAAGAAAGTTTCGAAACAGGCGGTGGAACGGGAAAGAACTGGGATGGAAAGCGATCAGGGAGCAAGTTACGTGGAAACTTTCGTCGCCCTTTTCGCCAGATATCGAAGAAACAATGGAATATGAATAGAAAGCAACGAGATTACCTGATAACCTACTTTAAAGTTTCATGCAGCGGAGCATCTTACGTAAGGGACTGGAAATGTTCTCGAATATTTTCTTCGGGGTATTTTACCAAGATTATAAAGTGGGAAGAAATATTTCCCCGTTAAGGAGAATTCGATATTTGAGACGCGTAAGGTATTCGAAAATTTACGGCAAAATTGGACTTTCTCGATTCTTCGTCGTGGATCGCTGTTTGCAATCGATTCAGAGACGAAAACGCTATTCAAAATTAAACGCGTATTACTTGAAAACTAATTTCTCGCTTATTTCACGCTACGTTACAAACTCGTTAGTCGACGACTGACACGATTTTTCTACGACCTACAGTCACTTACGAAAGTCCGTGTACGTCCCATCAAATATAAGACATTTTAAGATACAGATAAAATCAAAGGTTTTGCAATTTCTAACGTAATTTTACTTGGAAAATTTTCGTGAGTCAAATGTTTCATTTTTTCAATGTGCAATCACGTCGACTTCAAAAAATCGAAACTTTCTTCTGCGTTTTTTTAAAGCTCCGTACGTATAGAATACCGTGTTAAAATGGTATTTTGAAATTCTAAAAAATGGCTTAGTTATAACACCGAACACGAGTGCGTTCTTTTATTGTAGAGAAAGATTAACCTAAAACCTTAAACGCGCTTTTCTCGAAACAATGTTTTTCGATCTTTCAAACTCTTCATCCGATTAACTCGAAATCTTTATTACATCTATATCTACAATGTGGCGCACAATCTTTTTGATATCTTAATCGCTAAAATTTTTATAAACATCTAAAGTTAATCCTTTTTTCAGCCAAAAATACAATTAGGTTTGTAACAAGCTGTCGCGTTCTTATTTTTTAAAATTATGGAAAAATCGTACGCTAAATCGAAGATATTCTACTTTCGTATCAGTTCGCACAAGAATTTGTATCTTTTTACAATCCAGTCACATTTGCCACCGGGCGTAAGCACACAAAGTTCCGCTGGATACAGAGCCGGATAACGTTCTACTGCTCTGCCGTTTTCAAATTTTATTGCAGAAAAAATCAATAAACACGGAGTTAAGACTCCCCGTAAAAGTCTTGATCCTTTAGCAAATACTTGTAGACGAAAAGAAATGTTACATCTACCTTATCTTTCTAGGTGTCCAGGGTTGCATATATTTCCCTTATATTTCAGCTTGTTTCAATTTTGTGGAAACGCGTTAACGATAATTGTATCGATACGTAACGCGATATAAATAATTGCGTGACAAAGTGCGTTTTCAATTTCTCGGGTAAGTCAGGTACAGAGAATTCGATAAGCGTGTGACTTTCGCGACTGACTGTATATATCGCTACCGTAGTTAGTGCAGAATACTCTTTGCCCGGTTAAAAGCCAGAAATAATTAATCCTCGATTAACGTCAGCTACCCGCCAACGAAACCAAACGAGAAATTAAATACATTCGCATTCGTTTCGCGTCTCACACTTGGGCGGTTCCCCTTATTCGAGCACACGACGTATTAAACGCTATCGATCTCCCTAGCTTCCCTGAACACAAAACCGCCAGCAACGTAAAGCAACCGCGTTTCCTCTTATTGTCTTCACGCGGCCGCTTAACACCAAACACCACGGAAAACGCTACGCGATTATAAATGCGAGCCTGGTTACCTTAATATTCGCGGTGAGATTAAACGAAACAGAGGTGGAATTCGCAATTGTTGCGGCGGCGGCCTAAGAAAACCGGATATTCCGGAATACCTGCGCGAAACGCGTTACGAGCGGATTTGGAGAAACCCTTTGTTCTTATACGTCTTCGAGGTTCAACTAACTACGAAGAATAAAGCCATTGAGTCGTGGTGGCTAAATGCTGGCAATTTGCCGTGGAGAAGTAGTTTTTAACGACAAGTCTATGGTGTTCGAGGAACGGAGAGACACGGGATAGACAGATACGTTGATGGAAGGCAATTTGTGCGTCTGCGGATCTTATGGGGTGTCGATCCTCGTTCCAAGTTGCTGGCAGTGGCTTCTTGTTTGCTCTTGGCCCGTGTTACCTCGTATTTCCGTATATTGATTTCGATTAGTCGACAGAGTGCCAACTATTAAAGGAGAGCTCTTACATTCTTCTGTCGTTCGTATCTTGTTGAGATTCTGTACTCAACCTAATTTTACTTGCGCAGCCTTTATCTTTTAAAAATATAACCAGTGATTTTAGATAAACGCTAATTCTAATCTCAGAATAATAGGATTTTCACCAAATTCTACGATGTTATTCCAACCTCGTTATCTCGTGAGTTAGGAAAATTGCATGAAATTCGTAGTCACGAATTTCAGTCGGTGGGGCGGAGAGGGGAGGTGAATTATAAAAACCTGCCTTGAATACGTCTCGTAATTTGCCCCACAGCGGAAAGCACACGAAACACCAGCCTATCTCTAGCAGCTACCTTCACGGAGCACAAGCTCAACCAGCCTGATAACAATTAACCCAGCCGCACGTAACGCGAAATATAAATCGCGGCGCGAGTTTCAAGCTTGCGAGCTTTCCTCCCTGCTGCGCCGATAAGCTGCTCGACGAACGAGAATAATATATCAGAGTCGCGAAAACGCACGGAACAGCATGGCTACGCAATTATTTCGCAATAAACTCGCCAATTGATCAACGTCCCCGTCCCCGTCCCGTGTAGATACATCGTCGGCACATTGTCTCGCGGGGCGATCATTATAATGAGGCTAATAAGATCGCGGCGGGAGTCCAGACGCGGTAAATCATCGTTATCAACAAGGAATTTGCAGAGAGAACACGACCCAAGGTATATATCCACGTAGCATTTAACCAATCCTAAGCCTGAGTCGTAATTTTTGGTTAATTATGGCTCGGTTAATATTGCTTAAGCCTGCAGATATTGCGGATTACTGATAAATGGAGATCGAAAAACGAGTGGAAAAAGGTATTACAGCGAGAGGAAATGACTTACTGATTTTGAAATTTAAGTGACTTTCGCTGAATATATGGCGTTATTTCTTATATAGGGTGGTTGGTAACTGGTGGTACAAGCGGAAAGGGGGTGATTCGACGCGAAAAAAGAAGTCGAAAATATAGAATAAAAATTTTTCGTTCGAGGCTTTGTTTTCGAGAAAATCGACTTTCAATTTTCGCTCGGTACGCGTGCGGCACGTTATAACGGATCTCACTGTAGATCGTTGTCTAGATGGAAAAATTTAAAAGAAAAGAAAATTAAAAAAAAAAATTTTATTCTATATTTTCACCCCCTTTCCGCTTGTACCACCAGTTACCATACCACCCTGTATACTGGCAACTGACAAAGCGTTTCTTTATCAGGTTCTATATTTCACGGGGAATTTAATATATTTTCATTGCGTTTATTTATTGTAGCATGCGAATGATATCATAAACGACGTGCAAATACTTTTTGTAGCCACTGTAGATATGCTCTGTTTTATAATATCGTGGTCGTATTTCCATTTTCTATAAACTGATTTTAACCAACTGTTTAAAAACTAGCTTTTCTAATCTTTGAAGGATATATGAGATCGAGTATTTGATTTTTAATAAAAAAATACATCGTCAATTATATAGATATATTTCGTATAAAATGATAAACTTTAAAAAGATGAACTTATTATTCGACTCAATACTTCAAAATGAATAGCATTAAGCATTAACGAACGAATATTTCGCGTTTTAAATGTGATTTAACCAAGTGTTGGGAAAAATACTGAATGTATCTGTAAAGCTAGGCTAACAATCAAACTTTTACGCTTTACCAGGCGAAGGCACATTGAACGTCCTTGTAACGATCTCATAAACATCGAATCCAATCATCGCCTCAGCTTTCCGATACCCATAACCAATCTATTCCTAGCAAGTTTCACTTCGATCGTATATGCCTTGCGATAGTTACTCGCTTCCTGAATCGGGCTATAACTATGGGACAAGTTATACAGTTCGATAATGTACAGTTCAAAATTGATTCTCCGCTGAGACCGTCAGAGGACCGTTCCCCGATGCGAAGTAAAGCAAGTTCCAGCTGACTCAGTGGCTCGTCTTCGATCCCCATTTTTCCACCACGATCGTAATTCAAGAGACGGGATCGTAAAACGTTGTGGCTACCTGATTCAGACGTTGTTCCGTTCTCTTTTTATGCTCACCGATAATGGAGAGAGAGAAAAAAAGGAGCACGAGGCCCGTTGATAAAACAGTCAAGCCGATGGTACACTCACCGAATTCGATGAAGGTGCACCGGGTCGTAGATGATCCAAGCTGGAGTACTGGAGCTGATTCCAGCAACTGAGGAAAAGTGGCGTGCCAATGGCGGGGGCGGATTCCAGTCACGTAGCCACGGAACCGGGTCTTCCATCCGGAAAGAAAAACAGCCTGCTCTCTTTGAAACAGATAAAAAATGAGTGGTCAGCGAAGCTGGTCAAGGAAATAGTGTTCTGGCTGATGTGAAAACGTGTTGGATGTCGATAACGATATAGTAGATCGTGAAATGATGCGATATAATGATAGAATTGAAGTAATAAGTTAGAGCTAACTCAATGATACGTTATAATGATAGAATTGAAATAATAAGTCAGAGCTAACTCAATGATACGTTATAATCGCCGTAAAAGGGATTCGTTATTTCGTTGTTTCGTTATTTATTATCGCAATAAGAATAAAAACGTTACAAATATGCATACAATTTTTATTCGGAGGAAACGCGATGATGGAATTTGAAAAAATTCCCAAAATATACCTGCTTTAATTTGAGATCCACCTTGAATGTTTTATACAATGTCCAGTCGCAAGTAATCATACTTTCTTCGACTTTATTAAAAAACAGACGATTTATATTCCAATGCCAAGTCTGTAGTTCTTCTCTTTTCTATGATAATCCGTCCGTCTAAAGGGAAGATACAGTATCTCGAGGATTACAGGAATACGGTAAGACATCTTCTTTAAAGAGATCTCCCGACGGCTCGCTTCCATTTTTCATTAAACAAAGACGCTGGCTGGCACAATTATGAATTTCCTTAAGCTCGCTCCTTCCGTTTCCTCTCATCCTTCCTGTCTCCTCTTTCTTCTTCTTTTTTCTCTCTTTTTTTTTATTAAATTTTCTCATCTATTTCCGTCGACGTCGGAGGTTTGAAAATAAGCCGACGATGTATCACCAATGGATACGACTACTTTTATAAACTGCATTCATAACGGAAGTCGGCTGTCCATTGGCGAAAGTTACGATAGGTAATAACAAACTTTGGTATTCTTCCCGAGACTCCTATGAATTCTCCACGCGAGCCCGGTTAATTTATATCAATTATACCGGTTAAAGCAATTATACGCAAGAACGAGGCTTGACGAAGCGGTACTGGTCGGGTTTTATTAAGAAGTTGCCGTTCGCCAGCCTCGTTATTCCTCGCACGTCTTTCTCGATAACAAATTCTCCAGAAAAGAAGGGGACCAGGGGCAAAGTGCTATACTTCTGCCTTTTTTTTTTTTTTTTTTTTTTTAGAGGTATCGTTTAATCTTCTGCACATTGTTCTTTTTTAGAATTATTCGTAATTTCAGTTAATAGCCAATACCGAGTCCTTACAAGTTGGAAAATTTCAAATAGAATCTAAGTTTCTTTTCTTTAAAAAAACTCTATACTCGAATGTTTTGCTCGCGTCATTACTTCGCAGAAGGTTCCTCTAAAAGAACCGTAAGTGGCTCAGTTCCTAATAGCAATTTAGAATTTTCCTGCAGTGAAAGCAACTCCAGACAGTAACTCCATTTACTTTAACGTTCGTATAAAGAACCTTTCAGAAACTTATGTACATATACACGAATACAACCAACATTCGCTTTTCCATAACAAATTTTGTAAGTCGCGACGAAAGAATTGATATCCATATAAAGTAGGAGCATAGAAGTCTTGTCATTTATCAAAAAACGTAACGATCTAACGTTTGACTACACGACGTCGCATGTTGGTCCTTTAAATAATTCACAAACATCCAGACAGAAGATTAAATGTCGGTGGCAATGGTCTTTAAAGAGTGGCATACAAAGGGGCGCTTTAAAGGACCTACTTTCCAGTCGTCGAGCCGAGTGCTCTTTCTTTCTCCCTCTCCAGCCTGGCGTGTGCCTCTTTCCTCCCCCGTCCGCATCTTTCATGTTTCCTTTTCCCGGGTTCTTAGAACGGAACCGAGCCACCGGACGCTTTCTACCGACTGTCGAGGGTGAAAATTACGACCACGCGTAATTTCGCTCGAATATTATTCAGCTCGGGCGAAAAACGAACGAGAACCTGCCTTATTACCGTTCCAGAAAAATTGCCCCATTCAGCTTCGCTTCGCGCGATTTTATTTCGTCCAAACGAGGTTTTACAACAAATACAGAACTTCTAAATGAACATCGACTTTCTTCGAGACGGCTCGGATTTAGAAGAGATTCCTTCCGCTGGAGTTACGTTTCAGAATGTTACTGAAATCGAATTCTGCAACAAGAAAATAAGTATGAGAGTGGGAAAGCGAAACGATGGAAGCCTTCGATCAGAAGTATCGTAAGTACGTGGCAAATTGTAAGTCTTGCTGGTCGATGGATCGTTTGCGCTGCTCTCTGGGATTGCGTCCTCGATGGCCCTGGATATGTTGGAACACTCGCAGAAATCTCGAACAGACCCTCCGTACAACGATATTTGATCAGCTGAACGCGATACAGCCAATAAAAGACGAAATAGAAAAGTATAAGATAAATCCAAGATTGCAAAGTAGAGAAGCTAAAGGTAATACCTTTCAGAGTGTTCATATTGTTATCCATACAGAAACTCATGTCACTGGTATCAGAGAAATCATAGTGACGAGGAGTAAACATACTGGAGGGGTTGGGTTTGTCTTGATCAGGCTTCTTTGCCGAAGGCGTATTCGTCATCATTGATTCAACAAATTGATCTGTCAACTGACTTTTCCTTGGCTCGACTAAATCATTATTTGCTGAAAACACGCTAGTTTCTATTCATAGCAGGAAATATACAATGCTAGAAGCCAAAAGATTTAGTTCAGGAGGATCACGTTAAAAATTTTAGTAATATATTCCAATGCTGCGTAATTTTTAGTTGTTTAAAAAATTCATAAAAAATGTGGATCAACCAATTCTTTTGGCCTATAATACAGCTCGATCCGAGTTACTTTTCTCTATTTTGGCCATCGGTGACATATTGTAGCGAACTGTCTCAATCCTTGCGATTCTTGCACGAGGGGATGGATCAACCGAACGACTCTTCGTTTTCTCCAATGGAATAATCTTCATTGGTGTCGCCACAAACTTCCCTTCATCCAAGATCAATCTCATTTTCTTCGCTACGGGATCATCCATTTCCTCCTCAAGATCCTCGCAACGTTGGCCTGTGTGCTTATCTTTCGAAAGATCGGATGGCTGGTCCATGTGCTCCAGTTCCTGGCCCATTCCTTGTTCCACTTCCTCCTCGAATGCATCGATCGGTTCTGAAACCGAGATTCTGTCCACCTCGCTTGCTACATCCTCGTGCTCTATTTCCTGCTGTCCCTGGTCCAGGGAAGGACTCTTTGAATCGATCGGACGGTCATGAGGAATACTCTGATCTTCCCCGATATGGATTGAAATTTCTGACGGCGATTGTACGGTGTTACTTTCTGCTAGACACATTTCTTCCAACATCAAGGTATCCACTGATAGGGAGTCTGAATTGAACGAATCAGTTCTTAATTTAATTTCAGATAAATTATTTTATTATTGTTATTATTACTGTTGTTGTTGTTATCATAATTATTATTCAAATGAATAAAATTTGTATAAGGTGTTGGATGTGAAATCGAGAGATCAAATCTACAATAATTTAATTAAACTAAAGATAGTCGAGTATGAAAAAAGAAAATATTCTCAAAGCCCTTCTCTGAAGGATATCTCGTGATAAAACGTGAAGGAGCACCTATGGAATTCTCATAATTTTTTTCCCAGCCACTGTGCGAGCTGATTCTCGATCCATGGTAAATCTTGCGCATGTGGGAGAAATTAATCTTTGGCGGTGGCATTTCCAGCAACTTTAACGTTCGATCCCTCTTCTCTTCCTCCTGCCTCTTCAACTGTACAGCTAGCTAAGAACCGGAAGAACCCGAAAATGACATGCTATAAGAATCGTGCTATGAAAAGAAAATTGAGAATCTCGAAAATTCGTAAAAAGTTATGAAAAAAACCTCCGTCTTGATCGTATTCAACTCCTTTTCGCGTGCTTCGATACTTCGATTAAGATCTTCCCATTCTTTGTCGAGTCCCATATGGTCTAAAATTGCGCGCGCAAGCTCGACGATTTTCGCGCGCATTCTCAGCCACGTAATCCGCTCTCTCTGCTTCAAAATTTTCTCGAACTCGTTGATCTTATATTGCACCACCATTTTATCAACTCGAAGCTTCTCCAATTTTACCTTGTTTTCTTTCCTCACCTTGGCTAAAGGAAATTCTTCGTATTTTGCCTAAATAACGTTGCAATCGTAGAATGAAATTCAGCGAGACGATCCTCCGATTTTCATCTGGAATTTTACATTGCGATGCAAAGGAAATTACGTACGTGATACGATTCCCATACTCTTTCGTATTCGTTGTAAATACTCTCATATCGTCCACAGTCCAATTCCATGACTTTGTAGTCGTTATCCAAATTAAGTTTCATTAGCTCGATTTTATTAGAAATTTCGTTAATGTATTTATTGTGCCTATGAACGAGTTTTCAAAATGATACACCTAATGAATAGACCAAAGTAGTATTGATTCGATTATCTTACGTACTTGTTTAAAATGTTAGTTAAAATTACGATATTATCCTCTGTATTCTTTGCCGTATTTTTCAACTCCTTCCTTGTTTGCAATTGTGTCTGCACCTTAGTCTTCAATTCTTTTATTTCACTTGCAACTTCTTAGAAAAATTCATAAAAACACGATTTTCGTAGTATCGTACTTGCGGATGTCACAAATAAATCATAAAATTTGATTCTATGTACGTGTTATTAAAGAATTAAGAACCATACATAACCTATATTATACATAATATCAAATCTTATTTCAAGTAGCTAAGAGGATGATTTTGGCCACATTTATTTAATTTTTTAATTTGTCAATGTTATTTGAAATATCAATCGATGTTAATCACTCTAAAAGCTGTCAAGTATCGTTTCAAGTGTCAAACGATATGGGATATCAAATATCATAAACTAACAATAATTTAACACAAACATCGATGCATACGACATTATTGCAAGGAAAATGACAAGTAACAGTGAAATAAAGAGGTTACTTACCAGAAGACGTGCTCTTGGCTGCTTCAATTTCTACACGCAGACAGGTTTCCAACATATTCATGAACTGCGGGTCGTCACAGCTGATTTCGGATTCCATTTTCACTACGCAACAAATCACTCGAATTTGATAGAAAAATTTGAACAAAACCACAAAAGAATACGAAATTCCGTGCTAAGCAGTACCACTTGCCGAGCGTTATGTGAAAGTGACGTCACGGGCCCCGTCGAACTTAAGAACGCGCTCTGATTGGCTGGCGCTGTTTCGCAATAATTTCGCGCGGAATTTAACGCGCCTTTTCAAACTATATTGATAGTTACCATTAATATACAAGGCAAATCAGTGGCTTTAATAACGGGATAATAACGGTAAATCCTTTTTTACGTAATCTCAATTACTCAGGAAAACAATGCAACTAAAACTAATAACGAACGTGATAAGAAAATTAATGAAAGATAAAATACGGTTAAGTAAGCCCTTGAGAAACTAAATTCTCTTCTCTTAGCGCGTCGAGCAATTCATCAAAACTGCGAAATAACATACTTTATGAAAATATCAATGCACAGACAACCGAGACAGAAATTTCAAACAGAAGAAACAGAAAATTCATGAGCGCGGTACATGTAACTGCTGCTGCACCGTCGTGTCGCGTTTCTATGTTTACAGCGGCCCATTCGTTTACCGCGTTTCTCGCAGGCTGCACAACCTCCTCCGTACAAGCATAAAGGGAAATTTAATTCTCCTGTAGCGTAGGCGACGCGCGTAAACATTTTACGAGCAGGAAGCAACGAGCGGTCGCCACTGGCAACCGATTAATTTATCGGTCCTGGGGAAATTGATATCGAAAAATATAAGTAAAGGGTTGGATGCCCAGTGCACGGACACAGGGAACTGGCCACCGGCCAACTGGACGGCCATTTAGGTCAAAGAGAAAACCTCCCTCTTCCGTCGCCCACCGCTTCCGTTCTGCTAGCGGCCACTCTGCGAATTGCCGATGCCTTTTTTACTATTTTCTCTCTTTTCGTAGCTGTCGTGTTAATGCTAAAGGTTAATTAAAGAGTTTGCACACGTTTAGTACGACGAAATGTTATAACGTCGAGATACGAGGAGGTGGTAATTTTCTGAAAAAGGATTTCTCATATAGCGGACGCGTCGTCGTAGGCGAATTTTTTCAAGCCTCGCCAGTGACTTACGACGGTACGAAAACGCAAAGGGTTAGCCGTTAAGTCGACGTAGAATTCTAGAATTTTTGTTTAACTTGGTCTCGTATTCGAATTCTTTTCTTAGAAGCTTTATTGGGTTCGTGTATAATTATGAGACACCAGATGCCTCGGATGCTTCGATAAACCCTGTTTCCAAACTTTTAAACGCATTCCTCTGGGCCAGGAAGCGATTTCAAAGCACGAAACGCTGCTCCCTGTGAGCCACTTCAAAACCTTCCCGTTCCCGTTTGTCCGACGCACGCCCTAAAATAAATTCCGGAGTAAGCTTGCAAATTTTACGAAATACCTTTCACACACATTCGGCCTCTCGCCGCGTGAAAAAACACATACAAAAGGTAATTAACCCTCTATAACGCCGAGTAACTTGGAAATTGCATTTGTTCTCGCAGCCACGTTTTATGACGCTCATCTTGTCTAATTGTCGTCGTAACGTTCTATTCTACCGTTCCACCGTTCACAGCATTTGTTAGCTACCGTTTCTAAGAAGTTTCTACCGAACTAAGGGACCAAAATCAGCGCCAATTTTCGTTCCGTAACGAGATAGAAATCTGATAGTAAAAAAGTTAAATGGAGACTCGTTTAACGGAGCCACTTGTTTCTTCATATTTATTCCGCGTACTTTCGTCGGTTTTCCTGTTCGAACCGACAATATCCATAGATAGCAAGGGTCCGACAGAAAGGCGGGGAAGAGGCGAAAGGCAAGAAGTAAAGAGGAATTGAAGGCGGTGGCCGTTTTTGCGTGCGTACAAAAGCGGCGTTGTGCCATTACGGGACAAAACAGCCAGCCAGAGACGCGTTGGTTCGCTTAAATGCAGCTGCGCGCGTGTCTGCAGTTTATTTAATAGGAATCGCCAACTCCGCGTTGTATAGGCAACCGTGGTATCCTTTTTCGCGCGGACGGCGTTGTTTCGTCAGGCAAGAAAACAGCGACCCGCGGCAAAGTATTGAGATCTTGGTGTAATCCGTCCTTTCCATCGACTGCCAACAAAGTTCCCAACTGAAAACGATCACACGGCCCGAAGAATGCTGGATCCTGTTCCATCTCGCGGTTCAGTGACCTGTCTGTAATTAATATCGCGTTTCGTTCGTTCTTTTCCCTTTTTCTTCCGTCATAGAGATTATTTCTCCCGCTTCTGGAAAATAAAAGGAAATCTCCAGGGAATTTTTCTCAGCAGAAACCTTTTTCGCGAACCTTTTCAGAAAGATAAAGAGGTGGTGAATGGAAAAATTCGGCGGTTAATGAGTCTAATTAGTCTATCAGTTTCGTACCTCGTCAGTTTTAAATTTGTCCCGATCGTTCCCCGTGTAACAACGTTACAAAAAGAAGCACTTTTACTATCGAAACAATGCTGTGATAAAAAAAAAAAAGAAAAAAGGAAAAAAGAGAAAAATTCAGAGCATTCCTATGGAAATGCATTGAAATTCATACATCCTAGTCTACCCCGTAACAACCAATCCAACGACGAGTTTAACTTTCCCGTTAAATCAGCACATTCATCTGCACGAAACTATCTCTGTTACAAAAAGGGGGAACAACCGAAACAAGAAAGAAAAGATAGCTAGAAACCAACAAATTCGGTTTTATGAAACTTTCTGTTGAATGAAGCGTACGAATGTACCGGCGAAACGTGAAACAGAAGGACACCATAGGGTGGAACAGACTTGTGGCAGATGAAAGAGGATGGCAGATAGTGTACAGCGCGCATCTCTGTGAGCTTTCGCAATTTACGAGGCGCAACGAGACGTCGACATCGTCAACGGGTGCTCGACGCCTTTCAACCGACACAGATCATGGCGAACGTAATGTTTTCAATGAGAACTCGCTCCCAGCCTCCTATCCCCCTTGTTTTTCGCCATTTATCAACCGCTAACCCTCCGACTGACAAGGAAACAAATATCGCAAAATTCTGACGTCTCCGCGCCTTCGAATCGCGATCAGAAAAATCGACAACCTACATTGAACTTTCGCGAAGGACCAAAGTCTTTTTATAGTTTTCTGCTTTTCTATTTTGACAATTGCGTGCTTGAAAGTCAAAGAAATAACTGCCAATCACCATGAATTCTCACATAAAAATGTATTGGTTTAACTAACTTAACTAACTTAAGTAAGAAATATCGTCGTTTATCGTTTAAATACGTTTTGTAAAATGTTCCCTTTTTTCCACCCTTGCTGCAAATGCTTGTCTGGTATAGAATTCGTATATCTACTTTTCCACTACTCTCTTCTTTTGTTTCTCGGTAACTCAATCCAGGTCGAACGATAAGCCACACGGATTTAGAAAGAAGTGAAAAAGTGGAAGTCCTCGAGACGCGACGACTGCGATTAAAAATTCCAGGTGCGCTCGATTCACGAGCGACGTCGAAGCATGAAAGCAGTTGGTATCCTTTTGAAAACGAGCATCCACGTGAGGCTGCATCCACCCCGCAGCTATCGTCTCGGTCGTTTATCCGTGCGCGTACTTTATTTCCATATTTCGCCGCGCCACGTCGATCCTTGCGCGTTCGTTCAAGAACGTTCATGCGCATCGGTCGCCTCCGGCTACGATGTTTCGAACGAGGAGGAGGAAAAAAAGGAGAAAAAGGAACAAGAACGAACGACGAGGAAACGATCCCTGAATTCTCCCTTAGCCGCCGGCTACGAGCTACCCTTCTTGGTCTAGGCCCGATAAACGGCTAGACGAATTTCTTTCCCTCCTCCACCCTTCCGGATGGAATTCTCGCGACGCGTCAAGGCGACGCTTTTCTCCGTGATCCACGTGATCCTGACACCGGATGATTAAAAAGGGAGAAGCGTTTCTCTGCCACAGCGAGACAAACTTGAAAAGAAAACGAGAGTCGAACGATTCGTGAATTACCGATAGATCATAGCGCGGTGAAATACGGGGTAGATTTAAATACGTTCATTTGGAAAATGAGCAACGGAAGGAGGGAACCACAGTTGGAAACTTTTGGGAATTGATTGCCTCACGGGGCAGTATTTCGCCGTTGTTCTAAACGGGTAATCGCGAGCAGTCGGCGAGCGTGCAACTTGTTTATACGCTGCAGTTAAATCCCCGTTGCCAAGTAGGCCCCGGCTTGCAATTGGCGATACGCCAGCCACGCGTAACATCGCCCGCAAATTCCCCCACCCCAACTGCATTTCCCTAATTTCTCTGTTGTTCCAGATTCCCGTAAGGTTGCAAGCGAAACTCTGCTCCTCGCCGGGCGAAAGCACGCGAATTTCAATCCCAACGAAACGTATTTTATCCTTTTTCTATGATATGCTTCCCTATTCGACCGTCTTTTTCTAATATAAAGTCGCGTACCTTTTAAATTACTCGCTGCTCTATGAAAACTCTATGCAAACTTTAAGATTTAACGAATTGACCGACCTTGCGGCGGTATGACGGAGAGATTCATCAGCGTTGAAAGCTAGGAGATCGAAATATCGAGAGAAAGGGACGTAATTGCCGGTGGAAGAATGGAAGCCAAATGATCGCAGACATTCCGCGAAGGAGAAATCTGTCGGTCTCGCTCGGCTCGCGATCAAACGTCCCACGAATGATTTTCTTTTTCTATTGAACGGGGGAAGCCGCAGAAGCACTCCGGTTGATAGGCCACTGATCGCACGGTATCCCCGTATTGGCTTCCCCCGGTGGCACCCTGGCGTACATCTCTCTTGCAAATGGATCTTCACGGAAACTAGATTCACCGGAGCCGGAATGACAAGAAAGGAGACGCTAAATTGGATGTACGGCTGGCTCAGATGATGGGCTCAACAGGCTTCCAGCCGATTCAATCGACTCGAATCGTGCTTAGAATTCGATAACCCTCCCGGTCGATTATTGTCCGTCGGAATTTTTTAAGAAGCTCCACTATCTCACATTCTCTTCGTCGAAAAGTAAGAAGCGAGATATCACGATCGATCCGGTTACAGAATAATTTAAACGCGACGGGAATCGATGCGTCGATCGTTAAAATTACATCCGCATTCGATGGCGAAAATTACATCCGCAAGAGTATTTTTACGAAAGCCACGAATCTCGAACTAACGAGTAGGAATCGTAGAAACGCGTACGTCTTTAAAGTTGCAACATCGTAAGGAAACGATTGAATCGCCGGATAAAGCGTAAGTTTCTGTTGAGATATGTATAATTTTCTGTGCTGGACTGGGTTAAATGCGTAGTAGAGATACTTGTATGTGAATATCAGTGTGTGGAAGTATGTGTGTGCGCAGCGTCTCGAAAACAAAGGAATGTAAACTGTTCAGTCGGTTAACATTTGGGTATAGAAGAAAGTGCCGAGACGCGTGCAAGTGTGTATCGATGAATATATAAGAAATCGTTCATGGAATAAATATATTACTATTTTAATATTAATTCTCGGTATAAATTTAGTGTTGCTATAACATTATTTCGGCTTCAAAGATCCACGATTCTCAACAGTTTCGTTCTAATTTTACGTCCGATTATAACGTTGGTGGAAAATGTGGCAGGAAACGAAAAACGATCGAACCGCGATCACATTTATCGTGCGAAATCCACTTTAAACGTCCACTATTATCCCGAAACGCGCGAAAAACCAATCTGAATTCAAAATTCAAGATCTCGCATGCCGTTCTAATCGAGCGAGTTGCTGCATGGAAACGCGTTACGAAAGCGATGAAAGCGAATCATCATCATCGGGCACGTAATCCCGGATCCCTTTACCGGCCTCGTACCAATCACACGAGGCCCGGAAGCGCATAAAACCCGACCGACATTCGCGCAGCGGTTTCCGCGGCGAGCATATCCCGCAGAATATCCTGCACCGCTCGTAAAAGTATCTCGTATCGCGGCGAGCAACTCTTTTCCTCGGCGTCCCGGGCTTTTTACCGCGTCGAAGAACGCGTTACTCGGTCTAACGTGGCCTCAAAGCGGACCGTTGCTTTCGAAACGGAAGATAAATCGAGGCTGCGCGGCCTTTGATACCGGTACGTACGAAAGAAGTGAAAGAAATAAGAAAATTAGCTCGTTCGTAAGCCAGCCCCGATTCCAATTTTCTCAATTTCGACTTTCCACCGATTCTACCGTTCCCGAGATTTCCCAAGGTTTGTCTGCTATTTTTGAAAGAGCAATCTCTCTTACGGTAGAATTTTCTCAGTCGCGACACGTTCTTTCTTATCTGCGCTCATCCTTCTCGTGCTCCTCTCGCTGGTAGGAGTCACGAAATACGCGCGAGTTTCCCGGTTGAACGGACGGCATTTATTCCTGACGAGTAGCATTACGCCGTTTCTATTCGATTTCCATCGTTTCTTCTCGCTTCCGCTGTGATTTATCCGCCCAGACGCTGTTTAGAAACATTCGGTTGTAGAAAGAATAGTTACATCCTTGTTACGATCTCGTACTGAAAAATTTGAAACGAATCCGCGAGTACTTTCTACGTAAATCTTCGGCCGGTTACTATCTCGCCGGAGTGCCGAACGATAGAACGCAAGGAAGGACGGACGGAATCGACGAAATCCGAAAGTCGAGTTAGCGTAACCGCGTGATTTAGCATCGGGCGTCGCACGGCGTATTGCGATCGTCAGCGCGATAAATGGGAAAGCACTCGACGCGAGAACTTCATATTTTATTGCGTAATAAAATATAATCCCGCGACGAGGAGTAGCACAAGGAGGACGACGGGTCACGCGTCGACGATTTATTACGATGCTACGGCACGAAGCTTCGTGAAAACCGGGTCAGCTCCGGGTACAGTGGCGTTGTCCGCCACTGTATTGTCCGAATCGGAAAGAGGGACGAATCCGCGCCGGTTTCTGGCAAGAACGACGGAAAAATCGGCGAATATAAAGACGAACCGGCTAAACAGAAAGAAGTAGGATCGAGATAAAGAGGAGAGTAACGATGGAAATAGGACAGTAGTTTAGGAAAGATAAGGGGAGAGATATGCAAGAGGAATTATTAATCGCGACGCTGCAGAAAGTCTTTTCCCCTTTTTCCTCTATCTTCTTCTCGTTTTGATGTTGCCGTAATGCTTCGAGAGAAACGACGCGTCAGCGTACAGATGGTCGACTGCTTTTGAACAGTGACAAAAGCCCATAATTCGTCAAACACCATTACCAGACACATCTCGGAGAGGAGAGGAACGCGTATCCGACATAGCGAAACGCAGCCAAGTAGTTGATGCCAGTCATTAGTCAGCCGGAGGAGACGCAGCCGAGAAGCTGGCAAGCAGCTTCCCTCCGGGAACTTTCGTAATTTGACGTAACAGATGCACCAACTGAATTCGTAATACTTCGACAGAGGCGGCGGCCGGACGACTATCGGTTTCCGATACCGAATCCTGTCATTAAACCTAACGAATATTCAATTACACCTGGCCCGATTGTTCCGATTGGTGCAGCTTATCAATCGTTTGCATCGACGCTCAAGTACCGAGGAACCTTCTCTTTTTCCCGAATTTTCGTTACTCGCAATCTTCTCGATAATTTTCCAATTTTCCCGAATTTCCCATATCCGAATTGCTAATTACTTAACGCTCTTTTTATGGAGAGGGGAGGACATTCTCAAGTTTTTCTCGAGTTCCACTATCCCGCACGGAAACATGCAACCCTTTTCCCTCTACTCGTTTCAGGAAATCCAATAAAAAATGGAAGTTCGAAGTTGCAGCTAAACCCCAATAGCACCGATATTCAGCGAGTCGCCGAAACTTTCTGCGAAATATTCGATACTTCTTCTATTTCTCTCGCGATACGAGAATTCACAGCATCCAGCGCAATGCGCATCCTGGATACCAGAGGAGTTTAATCATCTGGCTAAATTAAAACTCGAGTTTCAATCCACCGGCTGGACCAAATAATTAAGCGTGAATAGCCCCGCATCCGTCAAAATTAGAGCTTGATGAAAGCGAAACATCGGTGGAAAATAAAACGAATATTCTTCGGTTATCATTTCTGGATAACACACGAGGAACATGGTCGACAACGGAAATTCTCCGACCGAATGGCCGCAAAGAAGAGATATCTCGCGATTCGCGAACGTTGAAATTAAATTTCCAGCTAATTCTACGTTGCAGAATGTTCCATATAGCAGCCCTAGACGTCTAGGGTTCATTATCGATAATTACAATCGCCCTCTGGTTCCTAAAATCACACACAATAATTTCTATAGAGATCCATCCAATTTTCAAATTACCACTGAATTGAAAATTCCGACGGACGATCGTTTTTCTAGCGAGTGTCTCGTATAAAATGGAATACGTTGAAAGGCGTAATGGCATTTCCAATGGCGAGAAGCGAAACTAACAGGTGAAACGTTTCGTGTAGATTCGACGGACGATGAAAATTGGCGGGGTAATCTAGTTATAGCGATAAGTTACGACGCGAGGAAGACAAGGTGGCCAGATTTCAGGCGCGCTATTAGCCAGGCAAACTAGGATTCTGATTAGGAATGAGACCCCGATGCCTGGAAATGGCGTGCATTGTGTTCTCGGCCCATTCACCCCGTCGATAGCGTGTCCGTGTGTGTTTTTGTGCGAGCGCGCGCGCATCTGTATATATGTGTATACGTTCGTATTGGCCCACCACCGACGTTAGCCTCGATTTCCATCCTATATATACGAGCATGATGAGCCCTTGAAGCCCCACAATGAACTAGTATTGTAACGTAGCCGTCCTGCACAATGTAATTCTGCACGGAGCATGCGATAGAGGAAGCCAAAGTAACTTAATCAGCGAGCGAGTTTCGGTTTCTTTGACATACACGATACAAATTTTTCAACGATTATGCTATCGCTCTGGAAAATCCGTCCTCGGCGATGAACTCGGGAATCGTTCGTTGCAGAGGAAAAATAAATACGCGCAACGCTCGCGAAAGTATTCCAACAGTCTTAGAAATTTTCTATGTATATGTAGCATCCTTACTACAATTAGTTTATTTACAATAAATGGATTAAACAGATGTTGGTTAAACAAGAAACGATGGTTGTTTAACGTAAACTAATCGCAATAACGTATTATAATTAAGACAACTAGATAGTTCATTTTCACCACAGCCTCTCGACAACGCAGTTCGCGCTCTCTGACTTCTCAACTGACGCTGACTGTTAATTCGTCTTCTTTCCTTAGCATCCCTTTGTCTTTTGTCTTACCCCACCACGCACGTGTTCCGCAACAGCTCGTGGCCAGGGTCACGCAGGCCTTTTCCGCGAAACTATTCGATCGAAGGACCGACGATAGGTTTGTTGGGCCTGTCGGCTTTCCATTTCGGCTTTCTCGCGACATTGTTTACAGTTCGCTCGATATCTCTTCGTCCACGATACTACATATATGTCGGGTTAAGGTTGGAATTTTGGGCGTTCGACGAACCTTCGCTCGAATTTACTATCGCGGGTATAGCTGATATTTATTGGTACAAACGTGGTTATTACAAGAGGCTGCAAGTAATAGCGACGATCGGATGGTCGAGACGTCGATGACAACGAATTCAGGTTCGACAACGAATCCACGGTCAACGGGATGACGAATGCGATGTGATACACGTATGACTCAACGTACAAGTAAAACTTATTTGAATGAACCGACCCGCAGTCCAAGTGGAACTGCCCTTATATATTCTTCTCCCCACCTCTCGGGTCGATCTTTGTTTTTAAGGAGAGCTATATAATTATTCTATACCTCTGTCAGGTGCACGTCCCTCCCGTGATCGTAGCTGCGTTCAGTGACCCGTTATGTCACTTCGAGCCCAAGCCCATCGTCGTAAAATCGGATTAGAACATTAAAACTGTTTCTTAGTTTTCTTACTTAAGTGTAGCTATAGTAAAAGTCTGGACTAGGGTATTGGGATTCTTCCCAACATTCCAAAAGGGAAGCCCCGATGTCCTTTCATCTCCCACATACATATAGTATACAAACTGTGTGATTTGAAAATTTGTGTGTGTATACTGTAAATGTATGAAATTTGCAAGATATTTATTGGAAGTACTCGCTTCGTAGAGATCGCCAAAGTATTTGAATTATTCGCAATAATATGACGAGATTAATTATTCGCTATAATGTAAGTTACAATATGCAGAGACCATATTTAGCGCGAATTATACGTTTAAGACCACTCTGTTCATTCTGTATGGTTTATAATTTTTCGTTGTATAATGGTATATATGTGCAATAAACGTGTTGTAACTTCCACGTAGATTTTCAGACTGGTTTCCAATTTTACCAGTATAATCACGATAGTCGTGTCTCATTACGCCGCTAACAAAGTTTCAAAAAGTTTCATACAATGCATATAATATATTCATGCAAATTTTCCAGCGGTAGGTGTTCGAATACTTTCGCGAGCCACTACGCGTACGCCACGAATATACTTTAATTACTGAATTTTTAGAAGAATACCTATTTTTCCACTATACCGGTGAAATTCGTTACCATAATTATTTATCCCCGTTACTCGTCTACAAATTATTATCGCGGTGTACCGTAGCGTATTATAAGTTTTGGCGAGAATTTGATCGCTCTTGCCCATTAATCGGCCCAGCACGCGTTTCGACGAAATTTATGAAAAGGTATCGCCAGTTTGTATACGCCATTCATCGACTCAACATCCTCCTACATTCGCGAGTGGCCATTAAAATTCAGATCCATTGATCGGTAATTTAAAAGTGAACACGTTCGCGTTATTCCGTAATTACAATCGAATGAAACCAGTTACAGAAGTCGCTTTGATCCGCGACTTTTAAAGATGCTTTTGTGAAAGCTTCGTATCCATTCAACGCGTCCAATTTATCGCAAATTCAGTGACGGTTCGTGTTACCTCAAAACGTCCATGACCTCGAGGCATCGTTTCAATCGACGTATCGTTGCACGCATTTCAAAAACAATACGAGTGTTTACGAATAGAAGTTATACGAATGAAAAGCTATAGGAATCCGGCTTTTCCATGATAGTTCGATGATTAGCGCCTGATCGATATACGTTGGATACGTCGCGTTGTCCCGAAGGAAGTACATACATACGTTTCCTTTCACGACGGACTTTGATCGAGAGCCGGTGTTCTCCTTTTAACTCGAGATAGAGGAGATCGCGACGAATCGAATTTTTCTGCGGAAAACGATCGAGCAAAGGAAACTAGCCCGGAGCCATCGATAATTCATCGAACGCCCCAGTCGATTCTTTGCCCGGTCGACCTCGAAATTCACCTCGATAAACCCTTTGATCGAGTCGCCGATACCGATTACACGGAAATTTGGCCGAAGATTTCTGCCAAGGACGTTCGATCGAGCGCGATTCCTTGACTTGACATAGCGAACGAAAGGAAAGTACAGTCACATGGCTCGGTTAAAAGCTCCAAGGTAGAACGTACACGTGTGGAGACATCGCAAAGTCAAATCTCGCTATCTAGAGAATTAATTTCAGTGATAAATCGTAAAATCGTGGATATCGGTAATTCGACGAGTATTTCTCTAACTTTAGATTCGTAAGAGCGCGCTTCTCAACTTGTTGATCGTTCGACCGCGCCATTAGAATCGAAGTTCGATTTTCTCGTGTTCAAGCGACCTGGAGCTAAGTAAGTTAGGCGACAAGACGATCGATAATGTTTGTTTCAGAGAGATCTTTGTCCTTCGTGTTTCAGCCTGCAATAAAACATACTACGGCGACGTGGGTAAAACTTACGACCTGGAGCTCCATCGACCGAAGGAGGACAAGGTGCCTTACATTTGCAAGCTCACCTTCAGTGCACCGGGCGGCGATCTGGGAGACATCATACAGGCAAGTTTGCCCGAAAGCCTCTTTGATTATCCTCCGTAACAAAGACCCTAACCTAGACCCGAACCTGTATTCCTAATTAACATACAGCATGAATGGCTGCGTGGGGTAATTAGACGAGTAACGAGGTACCTCGTAAATGCACCATCGCATAATCGAAGCTACCAAAGAAATTTACATCCGTCTGACTGAGACTTTTCGCTAAATCGCGGCATAGTTTCGAGGGCGAAAAAGACAGCCGAGAAACGTTGCTGCTTTCTCCGTTGAAAAGGCGCGCCAGAAATTAAAAAAAAAGAAAAAGAAACGCAAAAAAGAAGAATAGGTAGAAGAAGGAGAAGGAGTAAAAAAGAAACGACAAGACAGATGGAAAGAGAGAGAATTACGGGAAACAAGGCAGAACCGTGGTCTGCCAGACGAGCAGAAATTAACGGTGGAATTTTTAATAACGCAAATTGCTTGGATTGCGCCAGTTAGCCGGAGGGAGGCATAACCGAACGTCGTTTCGCGGCCTCGAATACTTTCGTAAACGAAACGAACGAGCGGTCCGAAAGTTTCTTCCGCGCGCTGCCAAATTTATTTATACGCGGCCTGTTTGCCAGCCTCTCGCGGCTCTTTTCCGCGTGTTTGCCGTTTTTATCAAAGCCATTCTCTCTCGACTGCTCGCGCGGCTCTTTCTTTCTCTCCGATGCTCTATGCCCGCCCCTCGGCGAACGTCGATACTTTAATCGTCGTCGGATCATTCCACACGGGATTGATACTTGATAACTCGATTACTCGCGCAGAACCGAAAGCTAGAGGGGTGAAAGAGATCGAAGAGCTGTTCTGTGAGATGTTCGCGCGTGTGCTTACCGTTAGAATATTCGACGCGGTAATGCATTGCCGGATATTAGCGTTTAATGGCGCACGATGGGAAGTTTCGAAAGGAAAGTGTTACTACCGAGAGCTTCGAGCAAACAGATATATCTAACCGGTATCTCTCGAGCATCCAACAACTCGGAGGATTTCTATCGTTACTCGATGGAATATTAGATCGAACAATTGCAAAAAGAGAAACGAACGTCTGACGAAAGTAATCTTTTACCACTGAATACTCACTATGATACTGCCACGTCGGGGACACAATAAATCACGAAACCGATAGATCGCCGGTGATCTCCTCGCGTCGCAGTTCGAACGTCTCACGAATAACACGAAGAAATTTGACTTTGTATGTGAAAATAGAATTTATTACGCGAATCCAACCGAGTGACGGTTTAAAGTGTTACAGAACGATTCAAAGTGTTACGAGAGACTGGGTCAAAATGTTTTAACGGACTGATTCGAGCGCTTATTTTGGACGGTTTTTGTACTGTGGTTTTAGTCCCTCTGGAGGGATTGTCGTCTGGTGTATCTCAGAGACGCCTATTCCGATACTATTTGGTTATTGTTTCGATGACCGTGATATGCAGGATGTCTAGCCTATCCTATTACTGTTTCTGAGCGGGTGGTATTCTTGAGCGTGTGAC
Source organism: Bombus bifarius (assembly GCF_011952205.1). Lineage (NCBI taxonomy): Eukaryota > Metazoa > Arthropoda > Insecta > Hymenoptera > Apidae > Bombus > Bombus bifarius. The sequence goes on from NW_022884484.1 coordinate 235,211, forward strand.
GATACGAAAGTCGAATGATACAGAGACGTAGTACCAGTCATTCACAGACCATGGCGACTAACTGCGCTTCCCGAAATTTGTTAAACGAGCCAAGTACTTCTGATCGATGCTTATCTCGTATGGAACTGCAGCGATCGAAAGGAAATTTCAGTTAACGTGCAACTAACTGAACGTCAGCTGGCTGAATTCGCTTATCCGAGTACGAGTTCCTATTACGTGGGAGAAAAATAATGAGGAAAATTGGCGAGCTCCTCTTGTATCGAACTCCGATTATATAAACTATTTATCCCCTGACAAGTTCAAACGACTGGAGTTCTACTGTAATCTCATCGATTTTCTCTGCTTTTTGTTTTACGGAGTTAATCGATCTGCCAAATACATTATATTTGCATGTGTATGTGTGTGAACGCAAAGCTCTGAACACTTTCGCGTAATAATATAATTTCTACAGCCGCGAACGCGCTAAAGGAAACACGATAAATTCCACGATGTTCTAACTTCTCGAAAAACTGAGAGATTACAGAAAGAGCGTAGTGTCGTAGGAGGTTTAATCGACGTTACGGTGCTGGCGATTTCAGTTGACGTTCGACAGCTTCACCCTGGGGAAATTCGTGTCGTTCACGGCGGAGGGCTGCCCGGACGGATCGCTGCAGATTTCGGAGGCCCAACGGCCGGACGTTGGTGGCCTCTGGTGCGGAACGTCCTGGGGTCCCGCGATTTACTACAGCGAAACCCAGACCGTCTCCATCACGCTGAAGCTGCTCAGGCTCAGTAAGGATCAGACGGGATTCAATTTCGACTTCAGGATGGTGTACAAGATGATCAGGAAGTCGGACGCCGTGGCACGCTACGGGAATCCATTCGTCGGTACGTACGTCTCCGTTTTCTTTCGCTCTCTATCATGATTTGTTTCCATGCCGATGCTCTTACGTTGATAACTTCGCCGCTCGGATGAGACGGAATTTACATAAGCTGGATACTTTTGAAAACAACGCGGTTCGAATTCTTCGGTGTCGAGGTCGTCGAGTTTGTCGTGGAGGGAAATCGAAGTTTCTTGTAAAGATTTTCTTTGTCTCAAGTCCAGATGGATTTAGTCGTTCTTTCTTTTTTTCTATCTTTTCTTTCTTGTTGCTGCATCCTTGTGTGGAGGCTGGCGTCTTGTAGTAACGTTGATAGTCAACGACAGTGATTATTAAATTAATTATGTAACTAGATCGTAAAGTGTTTTAAAGAACTATTCTCACGATACGGTGAAGCTTCGTTTATATCAACTTGTCGGGCAACAAATAGTTTATCCCTTAAATAATTTGTCCATTGCGTTCATATAAACGAAGTGCTATCCTGGCTCGTTTGAATTTTCAGATACTCGTTTGATTCAACGACGTTCCATGGAGATGACAATTCTATTTTCCAAGTAGATTATATTTCGTTTAATTGTCAATAATCGTCGTCCATTTTTGCCAAGACAAAAATAACTTCTTTATAAAAGAGATTATATGTAAAAAAAAAAGACGTACAAAAACATGTATTTTATAAAATATATATATATAAAGATATATGAAATTGCAGGAAAAAATCATCGATTTAAAATGGATACTTACGAACATCGATCTTTTAAAATATATACAAAGACGTACGATTACAAAATAAACGAGGAACATAGAACAAAGAAGAAGTAAAAATGACGATTCCAGGTATGACGCAGCCGACAGGAACACCATCTTCGACGGAATTGACTTTGTCAACGTCCTCGAGCGACTACGCGAACAGCTCGATGGCGATGCCGGTGCAGATGGTCGAACAGCCATCGACCACGACGAAACCAAGCAGCGAGCAGTACCTCGGGGATCTGATATCCGGAACCTACTGTTCCCGCATATTCAGCGACTGCGACCGGAAGAAGTGCAGACTACAGTCTCCCAACTTTCCCGGATTGTACCCGCGCAATCTCACCTGCTACTACGCGGTAAGCCCGTTCGAAATTTTCCACCCCTGGAAACTTTCGAATAACCACCTGCCGCCCTGTAAACACGAAACGCCGAAGAACAGCGCAGAAAATTTTCGCAACTTCTTCCGTTTGCCGGATAGGATTCTTCTCGAGGAGAAATAGCTTTCTGAAAAGTTCCTTCCTTCTTTGATTGATAGAACTTGATAAAAGTTTCTCGTCTCGTTCGATAATTTACCTTTTTTTATATATAAGTACATATATAAATAATATTTCACGCAAGGAGACGATTAGAAATTATTCGCTGGCTGAGGTAGCTTCTCTTGAAAAATTGTTTCTTGGAAGATCCTTTTCTTCCAATATGGAAGACTTACGAGTGCTCCCGCTGCTGTTACTATCTTCTTAGTTTATGTTACGTAACATCTCGCGTCGAGTTGGAAGACTGTTTCTTTCGAAAATTAATAGACGGAGGAATAAAGTTCGAGACTCGACGATTTCCTAGCTTCGTGGGGTTGCATGGGATTCGTGGAAAATCCTTTTAGCAAATGACCTAGGATGTTAAGCTGTAAACTCGCACGGTACTTAATATCGAGCTAGAAAATAGTCCGTACGAATTGTAGAAGCCTTCGCTGTTTATTTTGTACCGCAGAACTCGAATACGGGATCATAAATCTGTAGCGCGCAGTCCGTGGCGACGATTCCGGAGACCGCCTTTCTTAGCGAGTTATTTGAAAATTTATGTAGCTGTCCGAAGGAAGAATGAAGTTGGAACGAGTAAGTCGCGCGGTACGATGAAGCTCCTTCGTTGGAAATGGCTCGATTTCTGGTGTTTACGTAATTCTTGGAGGCTTCGTGAATTTTTCCAACTTCCCCGCTGTTCCCCGTGGGTATCCGAGTTGTTATAGTAAAGAAGAAAATTTATATAAAAATAGTAGACGCAAATTCTGATGGAGAAACGATTAACGTGTTTGCCTGTCACCAACGTGGTTCTTTTTACTTTCACGATATTCACATTCGAAATAGCGACTTTGATGTACGCATAGTGGAAAATGTTCGAACATCTATAGACAACTTTTACGAATACATTATACGAAACAACAGACTCGACTATCACGACTACATCTACTATATTGTATCTTATATAGTATCTCGCAAATTTTATATGCATTCCCAAATTGCTTTCGAACCTTATCACTGTGATCGTAGCCTTCCTTTCTCGTCATAGATCTGAGGCGGATGAAAAGAGAGAGAGAGTGCGTTTCGTCCCGGGACTACCGATGGACTCGTCAGTAAGGCTATGCCCGATAGTCCCTGCCTTAGACGTAGAGGGAGTCTCGCTAGGTGCGGTATTTATATCAATCGCTCGTATATTCAACCGCTAGCGAGTTAGATAGACAGACTCGTTGTCGTCGTAGCCCTCTAGTGTTGGCGGTTGGTACCCGCGGATCGCCCGGGAGGTGTTGCGCCGCGTTGATGCCTCGACCTGTCGGCGTCCTGTTGATACCGATCCGCCACAGACCTTAATAAAATTTCCAAATCTCTAAAACGTAACACGCACGATATAAACATGAAAGTTTCCTGCGATAAGCGTTCAAATACTCTCGTAAGAAATACTACGAAGCAAAATCGTGCACGTAGAGAAAATATCATCGCGCAAGAAGGATCTGATTGCACGAAATTATTTGAAATCACAAATTACTAATTGCCGATGATTACTAAACGATGATCCGCGAGGAAGTCGATGAGAGGGTGTCGGCCGATCGAAATCTCGACGACGCTCTAATGAATATTAACAAAGCTGTTCTGTGGAGCGTGAAAGGAAAGGGGTGTGACGTTGGAATGTTCTCCGTGACACGCGAAACGTTGCAGGCTAATCCGAGGAACGGTATTTCAGGTCGAAATCGCACGACGGTCCGAGCAAATTGAACGGGTCGATGCACGGGCTCGGTTTCGAAACGAAGAGGAACGAACGCAACCAACGTTGGCATTCCGACGAAAATTTACGAGGCACCGCCACGAGTGTACAACCCGCGCACCATTATTCTCCTTTTGCCCGCTAAAGCCGATACGACCCGCTAAATACACTTCGATACGACCACTGAAATTTTCTGCACCCGGTGCTCACGAAGGTTGCGCCAATTTCAATGTCGTTTCCACGACAGTCGCAACGAGGTACTTTCGTTACACGAGGAATGGAGATTGGATCGTATGGAATGCGTGGTAAACAGGGAAGTAGAGAGGTCGGTTAGTCTAGAAATAGGGGAAAATAAAAGGAGGACGTTAGATGGCACGGGTGACGCTCGATGTGTAATCGTTGGATAAGGAACGTTGATTAAGACGATAGAATCGAGACACGAGAGCGATCGATACGACTATATCGTAAAAAATGAAGGACACGCGCACAATGGTGTGTAAACGTTTATGCTTTTGCGAGGGACGTACGCGATAGGAAATACGCGATCGCGGCGGTGCTTTGATCGAGAAGTAATTTAATTTACCACCCTCCTCTGAACGTGGTTCATTCGATTAACCGATACACCTCTCTGATTCGAAGTTCGATAAATTGTTTTTCGGATAATATATGAGCGACACGAACACGCGTGAAGATGGATAGATAGATATAAGCGTAACGGTAGAGATAACGTTAATAAACAGGCTAAAAGAACAGGATTACGAAAGGAATGGATGAAACGAGAGCGTGGGAAAAACGTATGGGTAAAATAAAAGCGAGAAAATTGCGCAAACCAAAGTCTCTTTTTTTAGTCTAGAAATAAAGATTATTATTAATTCGATATTAGCGATAGAACGCAGAATATGGCCCATGCATAATCCATTTTTAGTCTGACGTCTGAAATCAGTCCGCCCTTTGTATTTACGATCGTTCTTTTCTTTTATCATATCGGGTTATCGGACGAGTGTTAAACCTTTTTGAGGTCGGGTTTCTGCTCGCAGATAAGAGAAATTCTACAGGGATGGAATAACGGCATTACCCGATAGATGTTAGAAGATCACCGAACAGAACGATATACATTTGATTTAATTCGTATCGTAGAAAAGTGTTGGAATAAAGTTTATGATTCAGCTTTTATTTCTCATCGGACTTTATGATCCGGATTAGTCTTCTTCGTAATCGTCATTCTTATCAAAGTTTATAATTTAGAAAAGGTTGAAAACTTATCCGACCGCTCGGTACAACACCTCCTAAGTATCTTCCGTATTAATCTTACGACACAGGTGAGGCAGCACGACGTACCAGCAGGGAAACACGCCTTAATCTCCGTGAAACAGCCTCGGGGCCAATTGGTGGCCATAAGAGCGAGGCCAGCCACCCAAGCGGAATCATCGCCTCGCGAACTTCGCCTGTGGAAGGACTGCGATGTGGTTCAGGTACGTAGTAAAACCCGAAACGGCGAAAATTGCATGGATCCAGATAAATCCGAGACGTCGAACGATGGCTAGCCAGGGCGAAACGCCACGCACGTGACCGATGGCGTGGTATCGGCCAAGCCGAACGGTCGTTACGCTCGCACGGTAATTCCGGCGGGTGTGCTTCTTAAATCACGAACACTCTGCCAAATTTATCGATCCGCGGAGAAGAGAAACTATCGCCGTGTGTTCTAAGTTGATAAGCGAAATTTATTGGCGGACTATAGGGCCAGACCAGATAAGAAAGATAACGCGAGAATTCTGGCGAGTAGCTTCAAAATAGCCGACGAAAGTTTGCGGACGTACGTCAAACTACTGAAAGACCCATCCGATCGAGCGATTAATTGTTTTCTGAGAAATTGAAACGCGATCTTCTCGAGATTTACAGTGGCTACGAAAAGTGTTTGCTCGTAGCCTTATGTTCCGATACGTTTTCTTAGCGGGTTTTCCGTTTTATTTACACGGTATGACATTTTTCGTAGTCACATGAAAGTATTACTAAACGATACAAAATTTATGTAATTGATACGTAAATGCTATGATAAGTACAACGGTGTGTAAATACTTTTTGCAGCGCTATAAGAGCCAGCCGGTGTTACAAGATTATTTATATTTTTATGCGCATATTTGATATTTGTAGTTTAGTATTTTACTTTATGTTTATTTTATTTATTATTGTTTAGTCCGTGCCTTTCGGCTTTGGACGAACTTTCGGGTTTACATCTCTTACATCTAATTTCCTTCTTACATGTCTACCTCCCCTCTTTCCCACTCTATTCTATTGCACTACCTTGCTTATTCTACCTCTAAAAACTAAGCATTAGGAACTATAAATTATCAACTAACGACTAAAATCTATTGCCACTTTGGTCTTTAGCCTCCTTGTTGTGCCTCCTCCTTGTCGTTTGCCCTTCTCTTCTCTATTATTGCTTTCAATTCTGCTAGACCTTCTCCAGTCACGTTCAGCGTTTTTCCTATGTCTTTTGGTCCTCCCGTTATTTCATATTCTTCTATTACGTGTCTCAGGTCTTCTTCTTTCCTCCTACATAGTCTGCATCTTTTTTCTCCCTCTTCTTTCCAGTATTGCCTTGCTTTGGTCTCGTTTCCGCATCTGAATCTTGCCGATATTCTTCTGTCCTTCCACTTCATCCTCCCTTCTAAGTACTTTGGTAATTTCTCTTTGGCTATGTTTCTGTAGTGTATGTTATACTTGGATTCCCTTATCCTTTTCCCCCTCTCTTCTGTTTCTCTCTTTCTTCCTTCTTCTATAATTTGGTCTGCTGTCATCCTTTCTTGCTCCTCTCTTAGTATTTTACTTTATATTTACGTTTGGATTTCTGTAGAACTTTGTTATTACCGCACCGTTCTGCAAACTTCATCTGTGCGATACAAAATATGCCAAAAACTTTTCGATTAACCGTGGCTGGAAAAAGTTCCAGTTCCTTTTTTCGTCGTACTATTTTTCCCACCGAATGATACTAATTGTAAGAAAAGGAACGTCGTTCTGGCCCACAGGATTACGTGACCGTGTATGATGGCTACACGACCCGGGACCCGGTGATCCTCAAGTTCTGCGGAGGTGGTGAGCCGGTGCCGGAAGCCACTAGCAGCGGAACCGAGATCCTGGTCGAGTTCACCACGTCTCCTTACGGCACGTTCCTGCATCCAACGCCGCCGCATTCGCTCCACGGCTTTCAATTAGAAGTGCAAGTACGTGGTAATTCTGTTCAAACATTCATGGGGCCGGAACAGCGTGCTTTACACCTGACGGTGGCGAACTACCGCCCCCTCGGTTCACGGATCGCATTTAAATGGTTGGTCGGAGCAGCCACCGTTACCACAATTTTCTTCGGGAACGACGAGCCAACGAGATAATGAATTTTAGGACGGGGATTCTTCTTCCCTCCCTTTTTTCCTCTCATTTCTTCCTTTTTTCTAACCAGTTAAGAGACGTTAATGTCGATGAATTCCTTTAGAATTGAGTAACGAATTTTAAATCTCGTATTATACCCTTTCTTCCATCATCCTTCTTCATCTGTTTACTTTCTTTTCTATAAACATTTACAAGGATTAATAAATTCCTCTGTTTTCTACGTAGCAGCTAATCGTCTAAAAACTCGAATTCCTGTTGGAGCGGCAACAACTATCGTTGCTGAAGTAGAACAAACTCGAGCGAAATGCTCGAACGATAAACCGTCCAAGTTCTGATGTGCCTGGTACAACGTAGGTTATCCTTGAGTTTCCAACGTGAATCCCCCCGCCCCCCTCATTCGTAATAATTCGAGAAATTAAAGTATAAACCTTGGGACGTCTACAAGACCAAAATAATTCTTCCGTTTTTCCCCTAGTTCCTATCTCGTTGTTTCCCAACGAACTGTGCTTGCAGGTGAAGTTCGTGGACGCCGACTCGCCGACGTACGCGAAGAACAAGCATTGCGAGTTCTGGCTGCAGGGCAGCGGGGGTGGTGTGCTCGCGTCTCCACGGCATTCCTTGCCACGGAACAGCACGTGCCTGTATCATCTTCGCGGCGCTGGGCCGGCGCTTCCAAGTCCAACGCCACCGCGTCCTTTGCCCAAGTTTCCAGAGCAGAGGCCGGGAACCGTGTGGAGGAGACCGGCACCGCGACCACCGCAGCCACAGTTCCGCGTCTGGCTGTCCATCCTCAAGTTCCACGTAGGCACCAGCTTGTCGAGCAGCGACGAGGACTGCTCCACCACTCTTATGGTGTGGGACGGCGAGATGATGCCACTCTCCGAGTGCTACGATCTTGCCTGGTCGGTTTAATCCCCTTTGATTAATCGCGAATGCCTCGTTAGAGCCGACGAGCTTCCGCTTGTTACGCTGGTTTTTCCGGAAAACCGATCCTCGTCTTCGTATTTCGTTCGAGTTCCTGACGAGCAGTTCGGTGACTCGAATGTTCTTCGAGCAAGACTACGATTATGGTGGATACGTGTCCCCATGGATACGTCAGAACAATCTTATGACTCAACTACGCGCTTTCGTGCAAATTCCTGATCTTTCGTAGATCTAATTTTAGACGGATGAAACCTAAGTAGAAATTTATTTCATCCACTGAACGTTTTAATAAATATAATACAGGCTGTCCCAGAATTGATGGTACAATCGTCGACGAGGTGATTGTACATGAGAAAATAGGTCGAATATATGAAATAAATTTTTTTCACTCGGGACTTTGTTTTCGAGAAAGTGGACTTTGAATTTCCTCCGAGCACGCATGCACTTGACCATATCGTGGAACACAAACCGTATGCCATAGGTTTATGAGTTATAACAAGGCACGTGATTCTTAACATTTACCTCGTTAATGCAAATATTGTTGAAAATGCTGGTCACCGGTACCGTATACGCAGGAGTGTTCTCCGAGTTAGATCTTCGTGCACGCTTTTTCCGCCGTATTTCCCCTTTTTCCTCGAACGCGAGAACGATCCTCGCTGTTAACTGTGCAAGACTTGTGTTGTCTTTGGAATAAACTTTTGATTTAATATGTACGCTTCTTTCTACATAAATGAATAAAGTAAATAATGGTTTGTAACGAGATGCTTTTAACCACGAGATAGTCAAGCGCATACGCGCTCGGAGGAAATTCAAAGTCGATTTTCTCGATAACAAAGCCTCGAGTGAAAAATACGTATTCCATATATATTCGACCTATTTTCTTATTTACAATCACCCGCTTGGCGATTGTATCATCAATACTAGGACACCGTGCATTTCGAATATTTCGTATATGTTTGAACGTAGTGCACATTTTGTGCATTTTTGCAACTTTCAATTTCCTGGAAATTCCTGGTAAAAATCCGCGACCTACTTATGACTATGTATATGCACTTCGGTGGCTGGATGTTTCCTTCGTCGGAACGACAGTTTATTGGAACACATATCCACTGTAACCATAGAACTTCACGCGAAACGTTCGCTGGAAGAAATATAGCGAGATGTTAAATTGAAATACAAGGCAGCCACAAATCCGTCTATGCAGTGACATTCAGGGACGCAGCCATGTACGATTCGGACCAAAACGCTCTTTAAGATATTTTGCTTGATTGGATACATGTTAACGTACAAAGTCGAGTCCTAAATCAAGAACATCACGGTTATCGCCAATTGATATCTGCACAACTTTCGTCACTGATATCATCGACGGCATCGGATCCGTGGAGACGCCATTTCCCAGAGGACTCGTGAAAACAGGAGTCGACCTCTGACAAACACAAAACAGAGACCTTTAATCCGTCGGTTCTCCTTACGGAACATCGATCGATGCAGTGACATACGACTTACACGCAGAATTCTACGTTTTCCAATAATAATCGAACCAAAGTTAAGATATTAACAGCTTTTGCGATATGATCAACTTGTAGATGAAAGCTTCAAATATCGATCAACGTAACGACTCGGGCAACCGTTTGCGTGGTCTCAGTTTTTCTTGAAACGTCAAAATGTATTTCCCACGGCTCTCGTTTCCTCGGATCTGTCGAAATTCCCTCGTCAAAATGCTCGAACGTTAGTCGAGTCTATAACCACGTTCTATTTCTTCCACGCGAACCGCACGCGAGAAAAAGATCGTCGAGTTCTTCCTGTCTGACCAAAATTCGTGAACTCCACTGTAGCAGAGTCTGGGCTGCTTTTATATACTGCACGACCAACGGCTAAACCGCGGGATCCTCGTGTTTGCTTCTGTTTAGTTGAGTTTGCTTTCTTGTTACGCCATGCTGTTAACAGATCTTCTTGCCTGGATGTAGTTTGGTTTTTCTTGTCCGAGAGTTTGGAAGGGGTTTGGGTTATGTAAAGAGGTTTCGGGTAACTTGTCCCTCGGTTCAGAAATTTCTATGCAGCGATTCGGATGATTTATAGGTAGACCCTCGATGTTTGAAGCTCGGAAATTAGTGGAAAGTGGATTCGCCCATGAACCGTAGACCGGTGTCCCGCGTTTCTTATCTCAATCTCGTCTTACGAGATAACGATCTTCGTTTCGTTGCGATACGTCAAATTGGATACGAGGAAAATGACGAGATTAACGAGAAAATTGACGCTGCAACGATTCTCCAATCTTTATACGCATCTCGAACATCCTTTCATTACGATTTATAATCGTTTAACAAGATCAACTTAAGGCAATATTGAAACGAGAAATCGTACGCATCGACGATAGCTTTCTCGTATTTCGTTCGAACCAGAGATATTTTTCAAAGAAATACAATTACATCGGGAATGACCGAAAGAACGCGCCGATAAAAGGGATTTCCAATTAGACGAGTCTCTTGTAAAGCTCGCGTGACGCGATATTCGCGAAGATTCTATCGTCGCCCTTCTCTCTTCCAAATTTCATCGCACAGACGCCACCCGCTTTATCCACGCCCCGGGCTACTTTAATCTGCTTCGATCTCTCAAACATAATCCATCTCGAACAGCGAGAAAGAACACCAACGTCACGGAGACAGATCCGCCGAGCCATCGCACCCTCAAGCAGCCCGCCCCGCTGGAAACACCACCCTGTTGGCACGTTATTGCAAGGACAAGGTGCCGCGAACCTGCGACCACGCCATCCTACAGAACACCAGTCGTCCCTGTTCCCTTGGCGAGAGCTTCGTATCCAGCGGAAGCAGTTTGACCATCGAGATGCGGATGGTCGAATCGACGGCTCTCAGGCGAGTGTAACTCGATTGCACGATACGGGAGGGAAAGAGGGAAAGCGAAATGGGGATGAACGAAGAGAAGGGGGGAAGGACGGGTGGAGAAAAGCGGTTTCCGTTTCAATTACACAGGCCGCGTGCCGTTTTGTTCGACGTTGTTTCACGTGAGCGTTATCGATCGACACGGCCGCGTATTATGTTTTCTCTCGAGCGACGATGTAATGAGATTTCGCCAGGACTATCCGCGGGAAGCGAGCTTTTATTGGCCCCGACTTTTCCCGAGCTTCTCGAAAATTATCGGCAACGATCGGTGATTAGAGAACGAATCCTTTAGATATCTCGTTTAATCTTCCACGACTGTGAACTTCCTTTTGGTTGCGATACGCGAGAGCAACTGTTTCTACATCTATAGTATATTTCAAAGCGTCAAAGTTTACACGGTACAGTATAACGCGTAAAGATAAGTAGAAAACCAGTTTGTATTTAAATTGCATTAATATCCACGGTTTAATAAATAACTATTACGAACGAATTATTTGCAGCGATACGATAACGTAGGGATGAAAGAAAATAACACAGGGATCACGGCCAGATTAGAGTCACACAGCATCGTAGAAGATTAATACCTACGAATCGAAGTTATTGGATATTTTCGTGCGAGCTGAATGTTTCACGAGTTTTATTCGATATCTTTAATCTTCGATAATGGGAAGCAAAGATTATCGCGGACTGATAATCCATGACGAGAAAGAAGAGAGCCTTTAATCCTTCGCTCGATGAAACGTCGAGTAATCGTTTCTTTCGATCGACTGACGTTTAAGTCAAAGGGAACGAAACTTCTCGAGGCAAATTAAGATCGGAACTTGAAACGAAGATTTTGAACGGAGACGTATATTTCGCGCAGAACCGGCTTCCTCGAGAAGTCGGAGGTCGAAGTTCCGGTATTTCGAGATGTCGTGCTACTCTTTCCTTTTCCTCGTTTTCTTTTTTCCTCCCTTTCTGCGCGCTCAAGGGGTGGAAAGCTTTGAATATAAATTCAGACGAAATTTGCTCGTGACATGGAGCTCGTGGAATCGATACAGAACGTTACACGCGAGGAATGCGGAGGTTTTATGGCGACGCAGCGCAATATCTGCCGCACTTGCACGTTTTCGCTACCGACCTCCCGTCGTCAACCTCTTTTCTTCCGTTTCTCCGCCACGGTTCTCCCAATATCAGTTATTTATAAGAAGCGATTTTTCCTGCGCGTCGACCGCACCGTTGCGAGTCACTGAAACGCTCAGATTCCACGGAGCTCAGGTCTTTAGAAATTTCTCTGTGAATTGAAAGTCAATCCTGGAACAAACAGATGTCGCAGTGTTTCCTTCGCAATTACGTTCTCTGATTATTTCGTTTCCCTTCGTGTCGATATATATGGAATTTGATTTATAAGAACGCGATTAGAGTTAATAACCGTAGAAACTTGTAGGCAACCGAAGTAGAAGAATTTCGCCAAAGAAATCGAAATGGCACGTGAACGAAGAAATATGTGACGTGGTCTAGTAAGGAAAGAGTTTAAAGCGTTGAAAAGTCGATTAAGATCGTTTCGACTTTCTCCTGTGTTATTTCCTGAGGAAAAGCACCAAGCCAATTTTCTAGAATAATTATTGACTTCGCAAGTTAACAATTAACGTCGTGTATTGGTAACAATAGTAGACAAGTATTTATCGCGTTAAGAAAAATTATAAAACATTTTTAAAAAGTGAAGAAATCAACCATCTTCGTTTAAGGGGTAGAAAGGCTACCTTCCTCTACCCTTTTCTTCTCGAAGGCGTAAAATAGCTGAAAACAAAGCGGACAAACTTACCACGGAGTGCGTAACTTTAAACGCGTTTATCTCGGAAAGTCATTTTCGCGTGTTAATCTCATTTTACCGGAGCACGTCACGTGTATACAAAGTCGGCTACAAGTATTAAGATACCAGCTGATATTTTGTACAAACTGCATGCTCTTTGTTGTTTTTATTTGATATATATACAAGGTGATTGGTAACTGGTGGTACAAGCGGAAAGGGGGTGATTCTAGGCGAAAAAAGAAGTCGAAGATATAGAATAAAAATTTGTCCAGTTTGTATTCTATATTTTACTCCTATAAACGTTAAATACCGTTCTTAATAATGTTAAATATAAAAAAAGAAATTATAATATAAAATACCAAGTAAAGCAAAGATTGTTAGATTTTTTTAACAGAGATGCGACGAGTGTCGCGATATTTACGACCGGCGGTCGTGTTCGATAAACTGAAAATTGCGATTACCCTACAAGACAAACAAATTTCTAAACTCTCTCGGGAAGAAAGAAGGAAGAAAAGAGCAACCTATCCCGAGTAACTTTCATCCCCATCGCGAACAGCCTTGTTCATCCCTTCACCCTTTGCGATCGCATCGTTGGAAATGCCTTTCCGATATGCCATTATACAAGCTCGACCGAGGGAGTTCAATTAAATCGAGCGGATCTGGATAAAAAGAAAAGCATCGGGATTCGCGTATGCGAGCACGAGTCATTTTTTAATTGGCCGCACAAGGGGGCGGTGATGATCGAGGAATCGCCTCGTTTAACGGGTTAATAAAGCTAGGGGAAAGGGAGGGTCGTTTCATGCGGAAAGGATTAACTAGACCGTGCGACGCATCCGCGTTCCGTACGGCTATCACGCTCGAATACGCGGTCTTCGTGTCGGGCTTGCAGTGAAAAATAAAATGTAAATAACCCCTTTTGCGACGTGCTTCGATAAGCGACAGACGTCGACAACCTGCGAGGGATAATTCCTCTCTATAGTATCGAACGTTGATGACCTGTTACGCGTTTCGATGAATAATCCCGTATTTTTAGCGCGTCCATACTTTTACGATCACGATCACGATGACGAGGATATTCTCTATATACGAGAGACGTGTAGTGCGGTCTTTGTACCTGGCACGAGCTGCATTCACCTTTCCGGTAATTATAGTTATCGTATAATAAGAAATTTTCGAAAGGAACGAATTGCACGATGTTCTTACATGGAAGCGTATATTTTATTAGGTCCAGTCGTAAGTTAGTTTATATTTGGTTAAACGAATGCTATAAAATCTATCCGATCGAAAAGCGATTGTATTCCAGTTCTTTAGAAATCTCGCGTCGGAAAATTCCGACAGGTATTTTTACATTCTTCGAATAATATTCGTAACATTTTCGAAAATTCACGCGCCGGTGAATTTATTACTCGACCCAATCCACTCTATGTATATGTAAAAAGATCAGTGAAAATTTTCAAATTGTCGAGGTTCGACGTTCCACGTACCTTTAACGAGCTTCAGACGCATACCGATGACGAAATTTTTCTCCATTCCACAGGCCAGTAAATTTTCGCGCGCTCTACGAATTCGTGGATCTACACCAGGACGGCGATCCTTACGGCAGCGGGCCGTGTTCGAGGATCTTCTACAGCCGCAATCGGGATCATTATCCCGATCGTAGATTCCAGGCGCCACGCGACATTTTCCTTTATGGCCGTGGCGGCACGAAAAATATGAGGTGAGTCCACCTTGCCGCCACTTAACTATTGTTCCAGACGCTTTCTCGATACCGTAATGTCCTTAAGGCCATGGTGAAAGACGAAGATCGGGGCCACTGAACGCCAGCTATAGCCTCGACGAGGATTTACGTCGCTCGGGGCAATTCCTGCTCTTTATATTCTCTCATCGTTGTTCCTATATGAAAGAGGAAAATTTTAAATTATAAACAAAGAACTCGGCAGCAAAATTGGGAAAATAAATTCGTGGATGAGGAAATGATCGCGAGTAGATAAAATCTCGGGCGCTTTTTGCTCTGACGAGAAATAGAACAATAATTCTGTCGTTTCCGCCTCTCGATGTTATCTAAAAAGTATTGCATATCGAATGGAGAATTTACTCCGGGAATACTCTGAAGAATTTAGAAAATCCAAACGACTGTCGCTTTGTTAAAAATACTCGTCATCTTTATATCTGTAGCTTTTCACCGCATCTTGAGTCTTGCGCAACTATAAGTCCCAAATAGACAGACGAACGTAAAAGGGTACAGTAAAGCGTTATAGTAACGATAATCGTGTGCTTAACGATGGTAGGGGCAACGAAGTCAGGTTCGTCCCATGGGAATATGTAAAAGTTAACACTTTACCGACCGCTAGCGATTCAACAGCACACGCACGTCGACCGGCATCTCAGGGCAGGGCTCTGTTTTGGTTTAGACTCTCCAATCTTTCGATTCTTTTCGTTTATCGCGAACGGTAAGTTTTCCAAATTGCTATAAAACTGTGCGAGCTTACAAAGCAACGCAATTGACGCAACTGAGCAAGCTACCTTAGTACCAAGTAACAAACTACTGTTCAAATAATGAGAAAGATTGTCGGCGACAAAAACCGATTAATAGGCCGTCGGTCGGTAAGTGTCGGCGACAAAAAACCGATTAATAGGCCGTCGGTCGGTAAGTGTCGGCGACAAAAAACCGATTAATAGGCTATCGGTCGGTAAAGTGTTAAGGAGAGAAGCAAGACGCGCGAGGTTTCAATCGACGATCTGTCCATTTAAAGGGCTGCCCGGAGAAAATGACGGAACGATCTAACGAGGACAAACTCTTTCTCTTTCCGTCGGCCGCATCCGGCTTGAACGGTGCTCCTTTTACGCGCAAACGATTCCGCGATTTCGAATGAGACGCACGTCAGTAGCTGCTCGCCTCTTCGTTTCACCTCACAGAAGCGATAGCCAGCCGTAAATAGACCCTTTGTGCATCGCGACGAAAGTATGCGCGTCTTTTTCTTCTTTTCTTTTTCTTTTTTTTTTTTTTTTTAGAGTTTCGCTTGGCGTCTCGTCGCCTCTCGCGAAGTTCCTCGACCCTGTTTCGGTATCGAGGGAGAAAAAGAGGAAGAGGAAGAGTCTTCTTTTCTTAGAATACCATCGACAGTGTCGCCACAGTAGATCGCTCTTCGTCAAACGCGATTATTTTCTGGCTGCTGCTGCATCTTTTCGTTCCTCCTACAATATATCTAGACTCGTCTGAAGATATAACCGACCAACGTTTCGGGAATCGCGAGGTCGGAAAATTTTTAACGAGGCAAAAAAGACGGGTATCAAAGTGTACGCGATTGAGACTTGCACGCGCTACAAATAGCGTTTACAGCTTCTTCCTATCCGCTGTAACTTCACGAGCTTAACAAACTTAACAAACTTCCTCGAAGTAATACAGACAAAGTAAAATAAAGACGTCTCCTCTTTAAAATTTCTCCAAATCACCCGGTAAACTCGAGCAAATCGACAACACCTGTTCTTCCGCTACAAACTTCCTCTCTTTTCCATTCTTCTAGATTTCTCGCAGCCCTCGAAACAGTCGTACAAGATCCCTGCCAACCTCCCCTATTACAGATTTCCCTCTATTTACCCTTCGAACCTCCTCCGCTTCCTCTAAACTCCGCCTCAATCAACAAAACTCCCAAAAGGAAACACAAACATCGTCGAAAGTCCTACTAACACTGAATTTCGCCGTTTGCTTTCGACCTCGCGAGAACAACTCTCCAATTCCGTTACCGTTCATCGATCCTATCCCGCCGAAAGTTCCCTTGGCCGGCCATTAAAGCCGGACGTCCTGTTTTATGGGGCCATAAAATCGACTTTACGTCTTCGCGGCTGGTCCTTTCTCTTTTCGCACGACCGTGACTACACCTACTTTGGAAAGTCTTCGTTCATAAGGGGTGGCCCGGTCGTTATCGTGAATAAATGCAGCCCGGTTTTTCCTATCGATCGTCGCTCGCGTCGTTATTTGCTGTTCAAATAGAATTCCACTGCTGCTTCACGCGTGGGCAGGCTGTATCGCGTGCTCGTTTACTTTATTCGTAATTATGATTACGCGACACTCGTTGTCCGCGGAAAGGGACAAAACGCAGCGGCCAGTACAATGTTGTAAAACTATCTGGGAAGCACTGCACCAGACACTTGTACAATTTGTTTTTTTTTCTAGAAAGAGAGAGAGAGGGAGATGTAATATTTCGAGGGTGAATTAGGTTTTTCTGGAATTTTTCTCGACGCGATATTTCCTTGAAAATTGCAAAACAGCAATTCTATCTATCGATATCTTTTACGTTTATAGAATGCAGAGGAATTGCCCTCGATCGTTTTATCTTCTCCTGCAATCTGCATCGTTACTACCTAACGCTGGCAAAAATTTAAAAAATCGTCCCGAACACTCGCCAGATATACAGTGGCGTGGAAAAATTCACAGCCAGATAATTTTTTCAAAAGGTGACAGCGCGGAAAGAATTTTAAATAACATCGAGGATGTCAGAGTATGACAAGTAGAAGGAAACGCTATCTAAAAAAGACTAACTAAACTAACACACACGCCGTTACCTTAATCGAAACTTTTTCAAAATACCGCTTTTTAGTGCGATAAAGCGAAAAATCTATCTGGCCGGATTCTTTTGCCATACTTCCTTATGTCACCGCTTTCTATTTATCTACTAGAACTTCAAAACCGTGCAATACCATTAGCGGCATTAACAAAGAAAACGAAATAGGCAAAACTTGGTCGAGATAATGCTCGATACGAGTCCGCGAAGTTTGCAAAGGAATAGAAACCGATGATTGCTTTGACCGCTGGTCAATTAACGAAGGAGAAACGTCGTTGACCGGTCACTTTCCTCCTCGTAATCTCCTCGACGTGGTATCGATCGGGAAAGCGATTCCTTTGCGTGGCCGACCGGCCATGTAAATTCGATTAAGTGACACGAGTGCAGGCTACAACGGATTTTCCAGCTGCGTGTACAGATTCGAGGGCGAGCACGATGAGATCGTGAAGCTGCGGTTCAACAAGCTGTTGAACGGAAACCGGACGTGCCGCAGCGTCTCCAGCCCGAACTTTAATCGGCTGCTCTGCGTCGGATCGGACAACTTCTCCGTGAAGGTGAGTCGTATAACGACGTTTCGAAAATTTCAATGAAAATCTCGAATAAGAGTCTGATGCGTACTTCCTGGGGAAAGACGATTTTCACGACGCTTTCACGACGGGTGTCACGCGTGTATACGCGTCGCTTTGGCTGCCTGGATGACTGTGATAACGAACGAGTCGTAGAAAAATTATCGCAAAATAAAACAGACGTTTGCAAGTCATTGAGAAAATATAGAGGAACGTTTAAAAAATAACTTAATTTAGAGGAGAACGCGACAGAATTACGCAGAGAAAATAAGAAACTTTGGCTGTAAAAATCACGTGCAGAAAACGCCTGGCCGTGAAAGCGTCAAGCTGCTACGCTCTTCCATGATCAAACACCTAACGCGCTACTTGCGTTCAACGTTGCATCGCCATCCGCCGAAATATCTGTGTTATCGTGCCATATTCTACGTAAAACCGTATTTCACTGTTAGTTCAATCTTAACCAAAATGCGATTCGACATTTCTATCTGTCCCTTCAAGATCTCCGCTACCTCTGGCGTAAGATAGTTTTTGGAGATAAGAGGACGTATGACGTGAATACGTTGGCTCGCACCTTGGAGGGAGTCTGTAGACAAAGGCGCGTGAATCGCGAAATCGTATTCAGTTTCTCGATTTTCCTTGTCTTTTTTTATTCAGCGCGTTTTCGATACGAATTGCATAATTTCGAAGGGAAGCGTTTATCGCGCGTGATATCTTTCGACGTACGTATTGTACTTACAGGTCGCGGTTTATTCGCTCGTTCGATATCCTTTTTCTTTGTACGGTCATTGAAAGCGCACCGAAGCGCTTCAGATTCTTCGTTTCACACCCTTTTTCCCGCGCGTAATAACGAGCCAGAGTCGCATGTTCCAATTAATCTTCGAACAGGCATTGCTCCATTTTATATTTGCGCGACACGAGAGCACTAGAAGGGCCATTCATCTTTCCTGAATACAGTTGTTAACCCGACGAACAACTGCACGGTTCCGACAAAGCTGTAAGCCTGCCGTTGTTCGTATAAACGCAAGCAATCATACCGTCATACAGTTCTGTTTAAAGATTAATCACAGAATCGGAGTAAACGATATTCGAAGATCGAACATTCGTATTCCCGTTCGAGTTAAATTTACAAAATTCCGTAAGCTCCCGGAAATATCTCTAACGCGATTAATCTGTAAAATTGAATCAAAGGCAAACAATAATCGGACGATTTACTAATTGGATAATAAATTCCCAAGACGCTACTAATTCGGTCGAAAGACCGGAGCACAGCGGCAAGCGAGCAACGATTTTAATTTAAAGTTTGCCAACCACGATCGAAAGAATCTCCGTCGATAGTTGCGCCGTTGGCGATTGCGCGAGGGTAAAGGCTGTAATTAACGAGACCGCGTTTTCATTAAAACTTTATCAGAAATTCGGCGTGTAAACGGCGGTGTGATCGCGGAGGGATGTACGACAATCGAACCGAGGCGAACGAACGTTCGCGTGACCAAAATAAATCTGAAATTCCGATCGAGCAGCGAAACCGTGTCACCGTCACCGGCCATTTTCCCGCTCCGTCGTTCCTTCCATTTTGTTATCGATCGCAGGATTTACGAGGGGCACGGACTCGCGTCCGTGAATTTAAAGCGCAATTACACACGCTAATGTTCTCCGATCGCGTTTGTTCGTCACCGTAGCAATTATAATAATCTGTCGACTGATTAATTCGTAAGCGACCCCGGGGACCGAATCATGCTCGATATCTACAGGTGCTCGATCTTCCATGGCCGAACGCTCCGCCTGTCCAACGAGATTGCCTCTGCTCCAACCGATCCCTACCGATGAACGTCAAGTCCACCTCGAATATAGTCGAGGTACACTTCACCGTCAGGTCTATGGACGCGTTGGATGACTATAATAATCTGTTCTTCGAGGGAACCTGGGACTTTATCAAGACCAGCCCTTGCATGCAGAAGCGAAGAGTGAGGGGACCATCCGGAGAGATCAAGTATAAGGTGCCGGTTATAGACGAGGATGAGGTGAGACTTTTATGGCTTTAGAGAAATTTGGAACAGACGAAAAAACTTGGATCGACGCGTTCAATGCGAAATCTAGTCATTCTTTAAGGAAATCAAACGAACAGATCCTTTTTTCCATTCCTTTCGTCGCGAAAGATAGAAATCGTACATCTCACATTGAACGTGTTACGAGAGGTTCAAGGAGAATTTTGGACACGAAGTATATCGGACGCCGGTGGTAGATCGCTCAGATTTGCTTTCGTGTGGTCTCAAATTGAGCATTACCTTCTAAGAGCTCCGTTACATAAAATTTGAGTTACTGTAACGGAGGACAAATCGAATGGCTGGCTACGACTATGGCGACGAAGGTTCCAATCGCTCGAATCGTGGAACTCGAACTTTCTCAAAATTGTTCACCCTCCTACGAAGGGAGAGGAACTTCCGTTTTACGAAATAAATATTCGCCGAAATAACTCGGACATGCCATACTTGAAATCGAAGAGTTCTGGGTGGATTATTTTCAGAAAAACTGCGAGAAGCATCCATGGCTGATCGACCCAGGGCCGAACCAATATCTCTACGTGAAAATGCACGGCACGATAATGTCGAACACGAGCAAATGCGCGACGAAGAACCGGATCGTCGTGCACACCGGTGGCGCTATTCACGTGTCGGTGTGCCCGAAACCACCTGCGGAATCGAGTCACCACGTGGTCGAGGTTTTCAGTGACGGCTGGGCCGTCAGCAGCAACGCGATGATCCTAGCACCGGGCCAAGACCCCGTCAGGACTGTAGCCGTCGAATTTATCGTCAAGGAACCGGAAACCTACACGGTCACCTGGCTCGAGCTCGCTAGAAGGTTGGTAATTCGAAATACCTTTCTTATTTTCTTTACAAATCCTCTAACGCGTTAACTGCCGTACGAATTTTATATACAGGGTGTTCGGATAAAGATTTTCCACGATTTAAGGGGTGATTCTTGACGCCGAAATAAGACAAAAGTCAAGAATAAAAAAATTGCGTTTTCGATCTTGTTTTTTAATTATTGACAATTAAAAATCGGCCAGAATATCCCTACACGCGGGCAAACCTCCTTACACGAACGAAAGGAGGTCAGCCTAAGCAGAGGGGCGCACAGTCCTCAGTCCCAAGGACATACGGGCGGCAGGATACCATACAATTTGATTTTTCCAAAATATTATATCGTGTTTGAACGCTCTTCTCCAACCATCTTATCCAAGTTATTCGTATCGTTGAAAGTTTGCCGGTCCATGAAATTTATCTTATTTTAATCGTTCTAAAAAATCTAATATACCCCGGGTCACCGATGATCATCGTGGCAGTCGATGTTCTAAATTTACCAATAACACATTTGAAATCATATTGCTTCTTGTACGTACGTGTCTTACGGTGCCTACTCAACGATGCGATCAAACTAAGAGCGTCGTGCAGTACATATCCAATTGAATCTAACTGATAATACGCTGTTTGTGTCGTAAGAAATTCATATTTTAATTAGACATCAACCTCGAATGGATTAATCATGTAGATCCTTGATTAAACAAAATTTACACAGCTACTCCCTCCGTGTATTTAGCGATAGAAACCTCTTGGTTATCTTCGTTCTTTCGCTTGAACGATCCTGAACGAGGAACCTAAGCAGTAATCTGTCCTTTCACGTTACCTTTGAACCTCGCCAAGAGCCTTGCCCTCAATTCGCCGGAGTATCTACAAAAAGCACCGACAGTATCTCATTCAGAAAGTTGTCACTGATCCCCCGTTTCACCTGACAAAACGCTAGTTCTAAGGTCTTGTTCGAAAACGCGACAGAGAAGAAGTAGCCACCATTTCACATTCTACACACTACTCGGAAAAACCTCGAACAATTCTCCGTTCGTCTTTCTTTTAAAACTCTTAGAAACTCGTTTGGTCAAGTGGCACGGAATCTCTGGTTTCCTTAAAGCAACGTTCCCAAAATTTCACTGGGAGAAATGCCAAACGTCTTCTCTTCGCCCTCTGCTTCTGATACTAAAATCCCATTCTGCAAAGTGCTAATAAATCGTTAGCTCTCTTAACAACCAATCTTGACGATCTTTCCTCCTTTTAGCACGTTGTTCCCAAAATTTCGCTACTTCTCCCACTGCTTATCCGCTGTAACTGTACTTCACCGAATCCGCTTAGAAAAGTGCCAAATGTCTTTTTGGTTGCCTCGTCTTCTACTAGAACAATTCAAAAAGATTTCGCCGCAAAAGCATTAAAGGAAAGTATCTTCCCTTCGCTTAAAACCAAAAACTCATTCGGAAAGTCTTTAATCTTCTTAACAACTGCTAAA
The DNA here is from genome assembly GCF_011952205.1 of Bombus bifarius. Taxonomy (NCBI): domain Eukaryota; kingdom Metazoa; phylum Arthropoda; class Insecta; order Hymenoptera; family Apidae; genus Bombus; species Bombus bifarius. The sequence continues at coordinate 257,528 of NW_022884484.1, forward strand.
GTACTATCCTCGGAATTTAATCGAGAATCTTCTTGATTAAAGTTGAAGGGTCTTTTCTTTATTTTACGCGTCTGGAACGTAACTTCCTAATGAAACGATGACTTTACTTTCGAATAGCACACGATGTACCGTAGAAAGATGAGAAGTTGGCCGACACACAGGAAGCACAGCTCTCTATCGTTCGCCGTCAGGCTATAGATTTTACTTGTGTACACTACGAATTTTAGTGTATACATTGTAAAGCGGTAAAGATATCTTTACCGCTTTCCTTAACAGGATTACAATGTCCCGCTTCCATATACGTATCATGCGCAATATTGGAAGCAGTATTACGTCTTAAATATAAATATTTAATTAATTATTCAATTACTTATTAAATATAAATCCATTCGGTAAAGTTCTTCGGTAATCTTCTTTTACCTCTCATTTTATAAACTTTCTTTTGTCCGCCACTGTACGTAACACTTTCGGCTAATACGCGTGCTTATCTTTACAACCGTACCGAGTTCATCGAAAATAAGTAGACCGCTCATTTACCTAATCGTCCTTGCTCGCCTCTGAACGATACTACACAACGTAAGAAATGTTCATAGCTATTCGACGCTTAAGCGTCTTCGGGAAGATATCCACCGAGATTCCTAACCCTATTCTCAACTTTCCGGTGCAGACCATCGGTGACGTCGAGCGCAGGGCTGCAGATGCCACGCGACTGCGAGCAGCGGTGCCCCGAGCTGGACGCGTGCATAAACGCGTCGCTGTGGTGCGACGGGATCTCCCATTGTCCATCGGGCTACGACGAGGCTCTGACCCACTGCTCGGTCCTCCTGCAGCTGCCGCCTCTGCACCTGGCCATCGGCATCCTCGCGATCGTCACGATCATCGGCGTGATCTGCTTCGTGATCTGGCGGATCTGCAGGCAACGGGCGAACCGATCGATATCGCAGCACCGGCTGAAGAGCATCTCCTCGGAGACGGCGATCATCGACGGGAAGGAAGTGATTTGCTGACACAGCGATAGTTCTGTGCGATACGTCGAGGTCGACCGGGTGACCACCGTGTGACGATCGCCCACGGTCGTCCCATTCGTCGCTCGTCGTGGCGTCGTCGCGTCCCATTTCGCGTCCTCTTGAAGGGGTCGCCCGTTCCGGCGCCACGACGACGCCCGCCTCCGCGTAACGCGCAGAACTGCTCTGCTACCGGTATACTTCGCAGGAGACCTAGACTCTGCTCCAAAAGGACGGTTCGCTGCTCGATGACCTGCACCGGCTTGCGCTTTCTTTCTCCTACACGGATAGGTTCACGGTGTTTGCGCGCTTCTTTTGGCATCTTTGGTTCAGCGAGAATCGACTCGAATTCTCAGCTTCGACGACAGACGCGCGGACTCCGGGATAGATGCTTGCAGATGTTTTAGGAGGATGGACCAGAGCTGTTGATATTTGCCATATCCGTTTCTGTATTTTCTGACACTTTAAGGCTTCCTTTGGCTTTCGCTTCTGATATTTTAGAACGTTCCTGGATCTTTCTTTATCGAGAACAAAATCACGAGACCACGAGAATGGCGTCTTTGTCTTCTTCGCGATCCAGGTTAACCGGAATAAGTTGCCGAGCTCCTCGCGTGCCTTGGTTCCTTCTCGCGTGCTTTCTTCGATCGCCTTCGTTCGCTATCTTTCGTCGATTGGTTCGAGGAGTATCGCGTACGTTGATCGAGAACTTGAACAGCCCCGGTCCATTCCTCCGAGCTGATTATTATTTGCGCCGAGAGCACAGGGCGACGCATTTCCGAGGATTTCTCGGTTAGAAAGTCATCGAAACTCGAGGAATCGAGTTGCTTGAACGAGGACAATAAGTAATGAGATCCTAGTGATATCGTTTCGCTGGTAGCGTAGCTAACTTTTTGTCTCCGACGACCAGATGATATCGACCCATCGGTAGATCGAACGATGGCCGATCGATCGATACCTGGGTCGTACGTATTGGCATGGTAGAGGAGCCTGAAACTCTGTTGGACTTCGCGCTCGATTAAACGCCGACCCAACGAAGAGAAGAAGAAGACGTCGGTCCGTGGCATCGAGCAGGGAACCAACAAGAAATACTCGCACTATGGTCGTTCGATCGTCCGTCGAGGTGATGTCTCGATGAGGACGGAAGACGCGGTTTTAAGCACGAGCCACAATGGCTCCTCTCTCTCCTCCGCTCTCATGCTCCCTTTTGGTAAGCGCGCGAGATCCTCTGTAAAACGCTCGGTCGAAGTCGCGCGTGTTCGGATGAACTACCGCTGCTTTCATCGTGATTCACGTAAATCGATGGTAACCATGAAATTTTCGTCTCTGATTCTTCTTTTCTTTTCTTCTTTTTCTTCTTCTTTTTCTTCTTCTTTTTTCATCGAATCGATAGATACTCTGTCTTTGAGAAGAGAGCGAAACGTTGTCGTCTCTATCGACTATATCAACGTCAACAGGGGACAATGAGAGCAGAAAAATTGAATGATCTCGCTCTCGCTTCGTTCTTTCACTCGCGAATTACTTTGGAAAAGAAAGAGTTTTTCGAATTCTATACGCGAGTTTAGCACGTCTATTCGTGCAATTCGTAGAAGAGTGGCCAGAAACTATCGTCTTTGGAGTTTTGTTATCGGGAAAAAGAAGCGTTTACGCGAGAGAGATCTACGAAGATGATTCGACTTAGGATGATCGACGTTGATCACGATGGAACAGTATGGATAGTAAGCCTATCCGGGAACTATAGATACTGACCAAATGTTTCGAGTGATTACCGTTTAGACGACTTAACGATACTGTCACACTAGCGATAAGACGACTTCGGGAAGAACGAGTACGAAGAAAATGACGTAGAAGTATGGTAGCCTGAAATTATGTGATATATATAATGCTGTTTTTCACGGAGCTGTGCTCCGTTTAATAATGATTGTTACACCCTGGCGAAAGGGGTCGTCGGCGACGAGAATCGATGTGTAAGCGCCAGGAGGGAAGCGTCGAATTCTTTTTCGTAGAATTGGCGCCGCGACGACACCCGACGCCATAACTTGTACACCATGTTCATACTTGTACATAACTGATTATTTATCTATTTGTATCGGGTAACACGACACGTTCGTGCACGCGTGTCCGTTCGCAGCTTTCGCGCTTTCCGCATTTCAAATTTCGAATTATATCACCGGCTGCGCGTGAAGGAAGACGCGACTTTGATCGAAAGTATACTTGACCTTGGAAATTCTGCCCACTTATTCGCAATTTCAATTGCTATAAATCTAACGGTAGAACGATAGATGAAGAGATTGGACGGGATCGTTTGGTGTTCGAAAGTTGTACCGGCGAATGCGATTTAAGAATCGAGCAACGCGATAATTTTCTTCTGTTCTTCTGTTCTTTCGTAATGGATCGCTGCGAACGGAGACCCGTTCGAAACCGCTTTACTACTAGCCGATAAGCGTAGAGCTCGCGAAGCGCAGAAGCAAAAACGAAGGAACAAAGCCGACGGAAGATACGAGGCGAAGCGAAGGGAACCAGAGGCAAACCGAAAACGATCCAAGAAAAAATCTAACAACCGGTCAGCTAACTGAAAGCACCGCCATCGTTTCCCGCTGTGTTCAGCGTGCACGTCAACCACATCGCTCGGTGAAGGAAAATCGTGAACGGGACGTCTGCGCTACGAAAGCCACAATCGACGACCGTTCGGTAACCGGCCCTCCATTATACGTTCATGAAAAGACAATCGTTAACGTATTCCGCGTGGAATCGCATCTTTTTCACTCGATTTATTAATTCTATATGCTTTGAACGAGCCACCGACGAGCCACATCGGCGGCGTTCATCGGCTCATCCGACACACCCCCTCCACGCGAATAATTCTCGGCAAACGAACAAAATGAAAATAAAGTTGGACGAAATCGCGCGATTCGTTCGATATTTCGGCCGTACAGTTCTTTAGGTCTAAGTCGTTCGGAAGATTTTATAGTAATTTTGAAGAATTCCTCGGCGTACGGGACGACCGACGTCGGCCGACGCGTCCACATCGACGCGACGATGCAAAGAAAAGAGGGAACGGAGGAAATTTCTCGTCGAGTTGTCACCGGATTTCGTCCTTACGAGAAGACTTGTCCACCGGGACGATGCAAAAAGTATATAGGAAAACGCACGCATGCTTTATTTCATACCGAAGTTGATTATAGTTGACTCGCCGCGTTATCTCGCGTTCCACTCGATACGAATCGACGAAACGGCGCTTGTACGCGCCAACAACCGTCGATCTCGCTCGAGAACCAACTCGTGCAACGAACCATTCTTGACGTTCTGCGATTATTTTCTCGCCCCTCCCACCCTCAATTTATCGATGTATCATTCGCGTTTCTTGCGTTGCGGGGACCAATAAATTCGTACGACCGCCGGAGTTGGCCGTGCCAAAATGGGGAAGGAAGAGTTTCCACGGTTTCTTTAGTCTCGATTGTTCAGTTTGCTCGCGTGATTCCGGTTCGCCGCCGCGATACACCCCCAGAGAATCGAAGACTGACGCTTTAGTTTCGTGTTCTATCGTTGCTCTTACGACGAAAGTGTTACGTGATATCTGTTCACTGCCATTTCGTTTCATTTATCTGTACGCGATTCAAGCATTTTTCGAGAGATTCGGTCGACCAGCGAAGAACGGACACCGATCGCAGACATTAGAAAAGTAAAAATTATCGAACGAGAAAAAAAAAGGAACGTTTCGCACGAAAAGGCTGCCAAAGAAGAGATAATCGCCTTTAAAATTTCAATCATTTACGACGAATCGGTTGCTCGTATCGAACATTTAACGAAATAGCAATAATCTGTCCGAGAAAACGAACGAGAAAGAAACAAGAAAAGAGAGATTCACGATAAAACGAAATCGGTATACGAAATACATATAACGAAACCGAGAAGATCCCGCAGCTGAGAAAAGGAAAGAAGGACAACGTCGAAAAGTCCTCTGAACCAGACGCAAGAGGATTCCGCACGGAATGGCGAAGCTTGTTTGATTTACTACCAGACGATCGCTCACGGCCGAGTTCTCGTTTTGGTTGCCACCTACGCCCCGGTCGAAGAACCTTAAGCTTCCGGAGAATCGGTCTGATAAAAGGAAATAAAGGAGTCGCGTGCTCGCGGACAATAGGTTCGAGAAGATTAAAAAAGAAGAAGAACAATCCGCCTGATGAATCAACGGTGCGGTTCTCTTTTTCCCTCGAGTGTGACTTTCACGAGATAAAATATCGCGACGAAACGATCGCTTCGAAGAGGCCTGAAGCCTCTGCGAACGCTGTACCTCGCGGCTTCGTCGCCAATCACCGTTTCCGGCGCGTAACTTTGTTCATCGTGCTCGATGGTACGCGGTATAGAAGCTAATTTTCTAAGATTCCTCTCGATATTTTCTTCTCTTCTCGATATCGATCGTCGTTTTCACTTGTCCTTTGCCATTCGGCATTACCGAATATACTCGTACAAATATTGCCATTAAATCGTTTGTTCCGCGACCTTCGAGCAGAATTGCACCTTTGTCCAAATCCGACGTCAAACTATTCATTTTCCGCGTCGATTCGTTCTTTTCGCTCTTCTCTTCAAATTGTTCGACGAACAACGACGGATAACGCGAGTCCAACGACTCCTCGTTATCGTACGGAAACAACGTCTTCGTCGTATATATCGATAAACTGTTAAACTGGGAAATCGCGCAAAAGCGTAAATCGGCCAGAATTTCTAATATTTCAAAAACCAGCACGAGCTTCCCAGACGAGAATCGAATACGGACAGCCGATGAACGAGATTACGCGCGGGGAAAAAAAAGTACGTTTCCCCTAATGGGACCGCGTTGTTCACGTGCACGAGGACAGTAAAGGTTTATTGCCACGACCGGATCAAACCCATACGCAAACGAACCAGCCGCACGGTGCAATTTATCGGCGAACCTTTATTGACGTCGCGCATGAAAACGCGGCCCGCGTGTTTAGAGACACCCGCACGGCGACAGGGCATCGGCCGTGGAATCGCATCGACGTTAAACCAACCCGGCCCTAGTAACTCATATCCTCTGAACACCATGCTTGCTCCGCGTTTACCACTTGGCTATAGATTCGACCAAAGAGTGTTCCGCGAATTTCTCGAAATTCGGTTCAGCTCTCGCCTTGACACGTTCGCTGCTCTCTGAATCCACTTTTCCTCTCGTACAGCGAGTACATGTTAATAAAAATTGTCATACGTATCTTTATTTATTACACGCGTTTAATAGGAATTAGCATGAAATACTTTTCCATAATTTCGGGATTTTCGGTTCACGTGCCACTTCGAATCGTTAGGATACACAACAATGAAGGTATAGACCGACTGGAACGTGCTTCGTACGCAGCGAACGTGTTAAAATGAAAAGCGAAACTACGATAAATACGTTAGGAAACGAAACTTTTCGTCTAAATTTCCATATTTTCGAACGCTTAAGTATTTAGATTACGTTATGTTTGTAAAAAAAAAAAAATGTTCTGGGTTGTCAATTTCTTCGAATATTCTTCCCTTTAATTCTCGAATCGTTCGGATCGTTGAGTTTTGAAACCGTAACTTTCTGAATTTGAGAATTCGTGGCGATTACAGGCCGATGGCCGCGTACGGGTGTGCGTGTAAATAGATTACGAACGACTCGATTGTAAATAAAGGTAAAATACACGTACGAGTTTTAACTAATTCTAGATGATGATCTAAGTTAAACGAGTAACTATGTAGAGGATTAGACGTTATTAATTACGATATAAAATCATATCCATGAGCGCGCTGGTATTAAGGAAGGAAAGGTCGACGTTTAAGAGCAGGCGTTATTCTCGCGCTTTAACGATACTTGTCTTATATTTCAACTTTAATCTCCGCGATATGAAATTGACGATTACGTTTATGAAAAATATTCAAATGTTAAGAGTGGTTGACAGAGACAGCTATATTCGTTTGATTGTATTCTCGCCGATACGTGCTTGTATTTCTTTGATTCCGTCTGCAATATATCATTGTAAGTATCGTCAGGGAATAATTAATTAGAAATGAAACGAAAGAACGCTTGTTATCCCCTCGATTGACACCAGTCTCCGTTGAGACACCATGAACGAGAGAACAAACGAATGGACGATGTAACGAGTATAAGCGACTTCCGGTAGGCGCGCATCGAATCGACAAAAATTTGCGCGGTTCTATGTACATAAGTAAGCGTAAGTGTTGCCGAAGCGATAATGGCAAGAACGGAGAAACTGCACAAGACGATTAAGTTTAATAATGATTTCTCGATAAACTGTTGTAGGTAAAAAGAAACGAAAGCGTGATATAAATGAACGAACGACCGGTAAAACAGAAGGGAGAAAAACCGGAAAGTGAGAAAGCGTGACGTAAATAGGAAGTTTGTAAAACTCCGCGAACTGACTTGTACAGCGTTTATCTCAGGCCTGTCCACGTATAGGATTCCCAAATCGTTTATTCTTCGTCATAGTCTCGTGATCTTCTCAAAAAATAGTATAGCGTAAAAGTAATCATATCGTGTAGTGTCGATACTTTAGAGGATAAATTTACAGTACAAAATAAGAGAAAAAAGAATTGGAAGCTATAGCTCTCTAGCAAGATTCAAGATCCTAGTTCCGCATCTACGTTTCTGCTTAGTATGTGAAACTTAGTTCCTTAATTAGAAATGGTATCGTTTTCTCATTTTGTGCTCTAACTTTGTTCGTCGAAGAATCGACATATAATTAACCGATCGAGTTATCGAGCACTTTCACATGCTACGATAATTATATGGATACAGAGTGCGGGAAATGATTTGGACACTATAGTGTATCCTGTGAACAGGCCTGGTTTATCTAGTAGCACAGAAGTTGTACGAGTTCCCGAACTCTTCCCGAAGACTGCCGAAAACGCTTATTGTTTGAAACGCTTCGGCGCCCCGCAATAATCATCGCTTCGAGCGATGAAAATTACCGAGTAAGCATTAAGTATCGCTTTCTCTGTCGTTTTCATGCAGAGTCATACACGATCATTTATAGCAGTTGGTAAATCGTTCGCGTAACTCTCTTTTTTAAGATATTCGATATCTTCCTTTCCTCGTCTTACTTTTTCCTACGTTATAAGTAACAGATTTTGTAATGTAGGATAATTCTACGTTGAGCGAATCTGTTACGAAACAGGATGTTACCGACTGTCGGTATATCGATATTTGAGTTTAAAATTCCCTTCGAACGATTCGTTCGCATCGCGATAGATATGTATGTATCTATATACTTACATTCAACGTTCTTTTTTTCTATGCACGATGGTTCTTTTCTTTCTATTCGCTCGACAGTTTGCACCCAAATTGTTCGAAAGCTTAACATAGAAGTTAAACGATTCGCTAATTTTTTTTAACACATCGCCCACGGCACGAATATACAAAATTATGCAACAAGGAATATACACTCAATACCTCGAGACAGCGAAACTCTCGATTTCTGACACTATTACTGCAAGAAAATAATCATAAACACAAACGGAAGAATGCATTACGATGTAAGAATAAATTATCCAATTTACGGTGAGCGTGGAATCAAGAACAGGCCCGACAATAACATATGTGCACATGCGCTCGTGCACCGTACATGTTTACGAAGATGTACTACTACCTAAAAATGTTTATAGATGCGTCTATCAGGCCGATCACATGTATTGAACGTGAAGTAAAACGAAAGAGTACTTACATTACCCACTTAACGAGATACTTTCGACATACAAATGAATTCAATGCATTAATGAACTTTAATCCAAATTGTGAAACATTACTGTGACGTTTAAAGTGAGAAACTTTAACAGCTATTACTGTTCATAACGTAAACGTGATAATTGATTGATTAACACTAATAAGATCGTATCGTTTGGTCTGAAAGACACTTCTATGGAATGGTTAATGAGAACGAAAGAGGATCGATCACCGTCAGACGTAAAAAATTTCAACAGAACCTCCGGAAACATGCTCACACGACATGCATATAGTTACTAATTATACCATTATTGATTACCGATTCGAATATCGAGTATGCGACATTTTTAATAAATTATTTTGAAGATTGCTTGACTTGTTTATCCTTACCTTATCCCATCTTGTTACTTCAAATCGTAGAGATATTCAATGATGCAAATATAAATCTTGAACACGATTGATTTTAACTTTAATTTAATAACTTCTGGATAACGGATCTTTTTGCTGCACTTCCAGCTTCTTAAAATTATTGCTTTCGATACTATAAAGACTGAATGCACATGAACGATATTTTACCGTGCGATCCCGATACTACCATGTCTTTCACTGTTTTCCTATTACAACGAAATGGACATATGATTGTACTCGATCACAACGATATCGTACGATAAAATATCGCTCGTGGAATTCCCGCGTAAATTGACCGCCAAAAATTATATCGATAATAATCGAATATCGCGATATTTAATTACACATTCTACCGTCTTACTAGCGTTGTACGTGCCAGTTCTATACTGAATCGATAACGTACCATATGACTTAATGGTAAGTAAGGAAACACGGAAAAACTCCCTCTACGTCTAAGGCAGGGACTACCGGGCATAGCCTTACTGACGAGTCCACCGGTAGTCCCGGGACGAAACGCAAACTCTCTTTTCATCTAGCTCCAACTACACGTCCGCCATATTTTGATAGTGTGTCATGCTTTCTGAAGTATTGTGAAAACATAAAATTCTATACTACGTTCTGATTATAGGATATCCTGTTCTATATTTTATTTAATTTCATACAAAACTTTAGTTTTTATTCAAACCAGTACTATACTGAATCGATATCGTCACATGTGACACGAAACTGATAAGAAGCTTTTCCCAAATCGGTATTTTAGAACGTAAGGCAAGAAAACTCATATAGTGCCAGATCTATCTTATCCTTAGTCAATGATGAAAGTAAAATTAATGTTACTGTTGTTATAATATCGCTATAGTCAGTCTGCTATAGTATAAATATGTATATTAACGTTATCGTTACCTGAAGAAAAGTAGTCCCATAGAAAGTTTATATGCAATATTTCTATATCTCGTTTATGATATTATATATCACTTTCTTAAATAATATAAGTGAAATTACAATGTCATTTTCCTGAAATAAATATGTAAAATATAGATTAAATGTTAATTCTTTTTACAAATAAAACAGTACCGGCAAAACTAGTTTCGAAAGTAAAAAATCAACATTCCCTTTCACTACAAAACATTGCAAGATTTTCACCAGTAATCGCTGCAAACTATTTAGTATACTTTCACCAACAACAGGTTCACTGTGTTTTTTCATTATCACATTATTTATAAAAACTGATAGATATCATAATTTCGAATTATAATTACATAAAATACAGTATATATATATATATGTTATATTACATTATGTTATGTTAAGTACTACAAGTAACAATTTATATATTGTTATGTATATAAATGATCAAATATTTTACTATAAAATAATTAAATATATAAACGATTTTATACTTAAAACATGTTTCACTGGAAGAAAGTCTTAGGAATTAATTTACATGGATCTTTGAGACAATTACATACTTCACAAATTTTGTAAGTAATACATATTCAATTTTTAAAGATTTAAAAAGTTATAATATAATATAATATAATTTTCTAATTGACTCGATATGAGGTACATAACATATATTTTTTTTAGACAAAAAGCTGTTATAATAAATGGTAAAGAAATAGCTGATGAGATTCAAAATGAATTAAAAGCAACTATTCAGGATTGGATAAATAATAATAGAAAGAGACCTAAACTCGTAGCCATAAAGGTTGGAAATGATCCAGCTAGTAAAGTATATGTTGAAAGAAAGATGAAAGCTGCAAACTTCATTGGTAAAATAACGCTAATGTTTAAACAACTTCGATAGATGTAATTGATACATTGAATACATGTCTAACATATTTATTTTATTGATAACTCAGGAATTGAAAATTATGTTATTCATTTAAAAGAAAATAATTCGCAGCAAGATCTTATTAAAGAAATTGATTATTTAAATAAAGATGAAAATGTAGATGGGATTATCGTGCAATTGCCATTACCAAAACACATGAATGAACATGAAATATGTCAAGCAATTGTACCAAATAAAGATGTTGATGGTTTCCATTTAGAGAATTTGGGTAATTTAGCATTAAATAACAGTAGGTTTATTCCGGCAACTGCTTTGGCTGTAAAAGAATTAATAATTAGGAGCAATATTGAAACTTTTGGAAAAAATGCAGTGGTAGTGGGAAGGTCTAAACATGTTGGGTTACCAATTGCATTACTTTTACATGCTGACAGCAAAGGTATAAAACGTAAATATAATAATAAAATGTAAAATAGCAAATTCAATGAAATTTTATATATATAGAATGTAACATTGCAAAAAAGTCAATGAAATCATAACAGCAAATTAATTCACAGATGAAATAGGTGCATTAGATATGACTACAACAATATGTCATCGCCATACTCCCCATACTGAATTAGAAAAATTTACAAAATTGGCAGATTTGGTAGTCGTTGCAGCTGGTATTCCTGGCTTAATTACTAAGGAAATGATAAAGCCAGGAGCATGTGTAATTGATGTAGGGATTACAAGAATAAAGATGGACAATAAATACAAATTAGTAGGAGATGTAGATTTTGAAAATGTTCAGGCAATTGCTGGACATATAACTCCAGTACCAGGAGGTGTAGGTCCTATGACTGTAGTAATGTTAATGAAAAATACTATTTTAGCAGCTAAAAGAAATTATAACAACTCAAAATCATCTGTACTTTAAAATATTAATGTTTAAGAATATGGACCATACATAATTCACAGCACAGTATTGATATATATATATAAAATATTATGTTTTCCTGTGGAAATAAAATGGAAATAATAAAACTTTCTATTTTTTATTATGTTTACTCATTACATCAGAAAATGTCTTTTATTACTCACATATAAAAACTTGATATCATGTTATCAAATAATTCCCAATGCATGTTATTATTTTTGATATACGAAATAAAAGCAAAAAGGTATACAAAATAAATTGGGAATTATATATAATAATAAAATAATAAAAGTATTATTTTTAATAAAGAAGACAGTTTTCTAACATTTTCGAGCCACTAAAGGATATTGAAATTACAATTAACATACATATGGATTTATATAGTAATCTGTTTGAACTTTAAAATTATAAAAAAAAAATTAAAATATTTAATTAATGATAAGTAAAGGTTATATTTTCCCGTATTTGATGTTTCTGTTCAGTCGAGACTGAACAAATATATAAGATAATAACAACCATCTATTTAATAAAAAATGTCTTTATCTAACTTCACTTTCTACACGAAATCAAATCAAAGGTCGCTACTTTTAATTGCTTTCAAACTTTTAAGACGTAACAATCAAAAATTTGTCACATCTAGTCCAGTTAAGATGAGTCGACCAAAAGTTTTGATCACCCGCCCGGACATTCCAGCTGCCGGGTTAAATTTACTTAAAGAACAGTGAGTATATTTTTAATATTTAAAGAACACTTAAAATACATTTCATTCTCTTAAATCATGTAAAACACATTACCCAATTTTTCATATCTTATTCTATGAAGTTGCGTTTACGTAAACATACATATGTATAATGTTATACTTTAACATCTCAAACATTTCGTACCAATATTATATTTTTGTCTTTGATTTATACGTGCTTGCAATGAGAAAACTGTTTATTAATATTTCTATTTCTTTTTATTTTATATTTTAGGTGTGATGTTGTTCTATGGGAAAAACCTGAGCCAATTCCTAAATCTGTATTATTATCAAAAATACAAAATATGGATGGAGTTTATTGTTTATTGACAGACAAAATAGATGAAGAAGTTTTAAATGCCGCCGGACCACAATTAAAAGTTGTGGCTTCTATGTCAGTTGGTGTTGACCACTTAGATTTGCAAGCTTTGAAGAAGAGAAATATTAAAGTTGGTTATACTCCTGGTATTCTAACAGATGCGACAGCTGAATTGGCTGTAGCATTATTACTAGCTACGTCTAGAAGATTAATAGAAGCAAACAGAGCCATTTACAAGTATAAAACAGAACATATTTTTTTATTTATTAAATCGTGTAATTAAACATACATTTTATTTCAAATATAATTTATATAGGGGTGAATGGAAAGCATGGTCACCAACTTGGATGTGTGGACCAGGATTATCTGGATCAACTGTTGGAATAGTAGGATTAGGTCGTATTGGTATTCAAGTAGCAAGATGTCTTAACAGCTTTAACACTGCTAAAATATTGTATACAAGTAGGAGTATTAAGCAGGAAGCATCCGAATTTGGAGGAGAAAAAGTAGAACTTGATATGTTATTGGAAAAAAGTGATTTTGTAATTGTAACAACAGCTTTAACTCCAGATACAAGACAAATGTTTAACAAAAATACATTTAAAAAAATGAAAAGATCTGCTATATTTATAAATGTCAGTAGAGGAGAGGTTGTTGATCAATCTGCTCTGATAGAAGCTTTAAAAAGTGGAATAATCAGAGCTGCTGGTTTAGATGTTATGACTCCTGAACCTATTCCATTAGATAGTGAACTTTTAAAGTTAGATAACTGTGGTAAGTTAACTAAGATCTATCTGTAGTAAAATATATAATAAAAATAATGATTTACTTATGTTTCAGTTGCATTACCTCATATTGGTAGTGCTGCTACAGAAACGCGAGAAGAAATGTCAATAATTACTGCTAAAAATATTATAGCAGTCTTGAAAGGAACTCCAGCTGAAATGCCTGCTCCACTTCAATTATAAATATAACTTAAGTTAAATATCACAAATAAACTACTGAAGCAAAAATAAATTTGTGAGGAGAGACTAAATCAGCTTTAAGCTTAGATTGTTATTTACCATTATAACTTGATTCTTTATACAAGTATGATTATATGTTTATACATACATATTATACATTTAACATATATGTATAAATTATTTTGTACATATGACAGTATGGAGAGAATATTATATACTGTACTCTTTTAATATTAAAACTAGCATTATAATAACTTCACTTTTCTGAAATATACCTCAAGGCTTTTAATACTATTAAGCTTTGCTCATATATCGTAAAATGCAATGCCGTTGTCATACTAGCTTTCAATTGAGATGGTACTAAACCTTTAAATAGTCCTTTTACTCCTTCCTTTCTTATAGTTAATTTTAAACAATCTATAAGTCCTTTACATTCAAAAAAAGTACCAAAACCTTTTCTACCATTTTTGAATCCTTGTATTTGTAACCTTTTCCTACTAAGATCAAATGGATATACTGCAGTTTTAGCTAATAGACCAGCTGTACTACCAGATATTAGAGAATTGAAAAAACTAGTATCAGTTTCATTGTAATATTTCTTATACATATCACTGAAAAATGCATAAAATGCAAATTGTAAACCTGTATGTGGCACAATTTGCAATACAGTCGGTAATAATCCATAAAAAAAAGCCTTTGGAGATTCATGTCGTATTATACAGCTGTAAATATATTTTATTAAACAATGTTTGATTCTATGGAAAGGTGTATTTACAGTATTTAACTTGCCTGCAAGAATGAAAAATTCCTTTATAGATTACATGATTATTTGATTGTGCTACTAATCTGGTTCTTAATGTATCGAAAGGAAATGATACAGTTGTAGCTATAAAACCAGCACCTGCACCAGCTACAAACTTTGTTGAATATTTCCATTCATTTAGTAATGAAAAATTATGAAACTCATGCATAAGCACATTATATGAATAAAACTGTAACATTTTAATATTTAATTATATATTTTGACAATAACTTCAAAATATTTTCATATTTAGATAAGGTATTCAAGATTCAAACGATCAGTGTTACAAATGATACTGTTTAAAATTTGTAGATATTGTCCTATTCAGGGAAAAATATTTTCATATTTCTTAAATTTTGTTGTGTTTTAATTTATAAATTATAAACTTCAAGAATATGCAACATACAGTATCAGATGTAAGACTTAAAGCCATAATGTCTCTAATACAAATTAATAATTTTTGAGATTATTTTATATAATATTTATTTCAACTGAAAGAATTATATAATAGAACTAAAAAGCTACATGAAAGTTTCATAAAATATACATTTACCTGGCTAGTCCCATATATAACTGATAATAATTGAGCAGGTACATGTCCTTTCCAAAAAGCTGAAATACCTTCTTCCTTAAATATTAAGTAAAATGCTTGTAGTAAAGAGTGATATTTACTAACATGATGGTTAGCAATAGGTTCAACTTGTAACTACAGTGATAAAGAATTCTTTTTAATGTCTATGTATAACATTATAAACATTGTTGTTGTATTACTTGTGATATATGTTCTTTTACCTGAAATCTAATTTTCACAACATCGAAAGGTTGACAAGCAAATCGTGTTACAAAACCACTAACACCTCCTGCTATAGCATGTTCCAAATTATTACTATTACCTTTTGATGAAGTGTCCATTATTTTCTAAACTTGGTACTTAATAGACTGTAAATAGCATAATAACTGAAAAATTGAAAATAAGACTTTTTATACAAATAATAAAATACTTTCATAAATGGCAAGTCAGTATTTAAAAAATACATGTATGTAATATTTATTTGGAAGGATAAAATCATTTTTCTTACTATACATAACCTAAATTATTCTCATTAGAAAAATCAGGATCCACATCTGTTCACAATAATTATCATGCCCATAAAATAAATATAACCTTGAGTATATGGATAATACATAAATGATTAGATGAATACTTTTAATATAATTATAAATATAATAATATATTTAACTAAGAATTTATTGATATATATAGTTCACAATTTCCTTTCGACGTATATTTTATTATATAACTAACATTTCCTTATTTGTTATAATTATAATCAATGTCTTGTATTATTTCGGAGACTGACGAATAATCGTCAAAATTGGAGGCATAGTTTAAACTATAATAATCCTTTACCAGTGATGTTAAGTTATATCCCCAGACACTTTGAAGTACAAGTTTTATATTTCTCCTGGATGGAATGTTCAAATGACCGTTTACAGCTATTAAATCCAAATATTCATTAAAATTTTCCTGTAAAAAATATATTCCACAATATTTTTGTTTAATTTACTACATCTTTATTTAAATCCTTAAATACGTTAAAAATCAATTCAACGATCTATACTCACATAATTCTCTAATTTCCATTTATTCCATAATTCAATATACAATTTAAACAAATTTAAAATTATTACTTCATATATAGAGCAAATATTTTCAAAGCTACTCTCAAGTTTTTCTAATTCCTCATTCTTTAATGCATCATCATTCATTCTCCGGAAATACCATTTCTTAAAAAATCTTTTGTTTGCATCATTTTGTATGTACAAACATTTAATATCCGTCATTATGCCAGAATTGTTAATAAGTACTTCGTGACACAGTCGAAATCCATCATCTTCTGAAGATTCGATTAAATGAATCACAAAATCAGAATAAACAAGCAGTAATCCTGTAATATGTTGTGTAATATTTTTCTTTATTGAAGTATCAAATACTTGTACTATATTCTCACAATCTGTAATTTTTGCACAAAAAATAAGTCTATGCACAAACGTATGCATTCTTGAAATATAATAAAGTACACTTACCTTGAACAAGTTGTTTGATCAATAAGCAACATGCATTACGCTAAAGCGTGATTTTTAAAATTTTAAATTTTAATTTAAGTTTAAATTTTTCTAAGTATGAAATGTAAAATCTATTTGATTTTCTAATTGTTTTTAAGTATAGAAATGAACATTTCGTTATGTCATGAATTACAACTACTACAAATATAGAAAATTTTGCAAACATACAATCGTAGACAAGGCATTTTTGTTCTTTAACCCTTTCACTACTGCAGTGTTTTCCGTCGGAGTGACACCGCTGTACGGGCCACCGTGCCGCCGGAATAGCGGTACTGAACGGAGCACTGCGGCGGAAAGCGTTCATATGTTGCGCGGGGCTCATAATTAAGTGGTATTCCGCGGACGTCGTCTATAGGCGACACTCGTCCGCACAGGTAGTCACGCGGATGCCGCCTATACGTAGCGAAAGGGTTAAAGGAGAGAATATATTTAAACCACGTGTATTATTATAAACATTTTATTTTCTTTTACACCGGGTTTATTTTTGTAGTTGCAAATATGATACATTAATGTGAGATATTTTTGTCTTTTGAACAGGTTAAATATATATAATAAAAAAATTGCCGAAATGGTTATTCAAGTGCTATAGTATTTTTGTAAGAGTTGTTGAATCAATGGAAAATGTTTTCATAATGCATAACTTTACTACAAAATCGATTTATCGAGCAGATTTCTTTTGGCGAATTAATACTATGATATTGACACAGAGTATACATATGCAACTAAACAAAGTGTACTTTTACAGTTAATATTCAGTATGTTCTCCCACATAATTTCACAGACACCAACAAATAAATGATTTTCACTGTATGACCAAGTATCAAATTGGCCATATTGAAGAAGTGGAATGAATACTGATTACATTTACTACGTACTTATATCTTACTGAGCTCCAACTTCTAAGACGCGTAAATAATTATAAATTAAGTTTTTCCTTACTAAAAAAATTTTAACAACAATTATGGATATTAGCAACCAATTGTCAATAAAGGGAGGAAAACTTTTTAGATCAAACTTAATTTTTTAAAATTGTCAATCATTTCCTATTAACTATTTCTTTTCGTACTTCTTACTGCATATTTTTCACTTTGCGTGCCTCAATGAATGAGAAAGTAGAAATGTAATGCAAAATATTATTATAATGGAAATTTGACAAAGGTATTGTATGTAGTTTACTAAGTTTTACACTATCGCTAACTACAACAATAAGATTATAAATAGAAATTTAAAAAATTAACCGAGCACGGAACTAACGTAAAGCAATAGGGCCTTAAAGGAGAACTTTTACTAATCACAGAGGAACAAATTGTAATAAGTTTCAGATCTCCAGCAGGTTACTTGTTCAGAAAGTTTGTGATTGGAAGTTGAATTAAACCAACTACGCGTCAAAGTAACTTAGATTATCGAATCGTTTATGTGTTTTAGGGAAAGCAGTTTCTCTTCTGCGATAATTTCCATAGCCCCAACGATCTGCAAAATTACACATAGAACATTTAAGCAAATTAAACAAAATCATTATATGATATGAATTTAGTTTCATAGTTTTCATAAATACTTCGTGCAGGATCATTTCCAGTTCTGTCTGCAAGTTCCATAAGTTTTGGATTGATAACTTGTTTAGCTTCCTTAAGTACATTAATTAAACCTTTAGCCTGTCGGCTATTTTGTGGTGTAAAGAAGGCATAACTCGTGCCTGAATTATTTGATCGGCCCGTCCTACCAATTCTATGAATGTAGTCTTCAGATGAAGTCGGATAATCGAAGTTGATCACGTACTTTACGTCGTCGACATCTAAAGTTGTTTCATTAAAATATGTACTAACATAAAAATATTGAGTGTGTTAAATATGATGTAAGATATGCTATATTTAATAAAAATATTAATTTTTTGGCAATATATACTCAATATGCCAACTATAATATGAAATCCATATAGATTATATTATCATGATCTTTTCTTCTTTAAAATTTTTATATTTATTTGTTAAAGTCGAAGCTAAATGTCATAACAGAAATTAATGCGAAAAACTAATTATTTTTATCTCCATATCTTTCCATGAGAATATGCAGCTAAGCCTACACTACATCACATATCAAATACACAAATTTCAATATTAAATATTAAAACTTCATAACAGTTAATAAGTAACTTCTAAAACCTTACTTAGTAACATAAACAATAGAATATTTGTATTACCTTTCTCTATGCATATTCTGTACACAAGTATTCATAACATAGAACAAAAAGTCGAAGAACTTATAAAAAGAATCAATATTGTAGATATTTAAATAAGAAATCCGTCACAGTAGAAGGAGTGTATATCGTATTCCCTATAAATTCTTTTTCTTTAACAAATATAATGAAAATGATTTTAAGTAAGATTTACAGTAACTTCTTTTTCAAACACTGTTACAGTTTTATATTGTCTAATATTTCACATTAAGGCGCTTTCATTCCTAATTATTAAAACATTGAAGATAAATTAAGAATTGTATCAGTTACAGTACATATAAATGTATATGAATGTAAGTTAGCTGCATAGTAATTAAATACAAACCCTGTTATCGTTGATGCACGTTCCGTATGACTGCATACAGAGCGCCTCACGATGTGTGCTATTCTTAAATGCAACTTCACATCGCAACGTCGTGTCCTAAGCATCACCACCGAGTAGCGATAGTAGCAAAATCAATAGATTGTTGTCTCTCATACGGGCTGAACATTGGCTATGAAGTGTGATGGTTGTACCAAAACGTAACCAACGGTCTTACCTCACAACCAACCAGCGCCGATAACGGCACCACCCGCGCACCACTCTACTACTTGCGTGGTACACAGGCTGAACACAGAGGCACATTAAGTACAATATTATGTGCAAAACAGAATTGCGTATGTACAATGAGTGAGCCATGTTTTCTTTATTGAACGATCGTTTTTCATCGCACACTCAATACAATTTGTGCACCATGTGCCTCTGAAACAAAGGACAACCAGACTGATTAACATAAATTACAGGATGCCCACATATATTACTAAAGCACTTCTCTTATATTCCAATCTTTATACTCTCAATTCTTTAACACAAGCACATTATTTAATTCCTCTTTTCTTTTCTTCTCCTTTTTTTCTCATTTTCTCCGATATTTTTTTTTTAATAAAATAGATAGCATTACACGTCAATAAAGCTAATAGAAAAATTAGGATGAACAAAAAACTTTGTACAGTACCTGAAGTATATAACACAATTATACGATATAAAATAAAGAAAAAATGCAGCACCTCTTCTTAAATAGTGAAAATAAAAACTTACGAAAATTTAACGCTTTTCATATTAATACAAATATAATAAATATATATATATATATATAAATTTTAAAGGAATAAGTAATAAAAGTTGAAGCTACCTAATGCCATCTATTTATAGTACATTAAGCTTATGTAAAGTTTGAGAATGTACACTAAAACTATTTTTTATACTGCATTAATATTATTATATCGTTCTACAATTTCAGTAATTAACTATAGAGTTCTACAAAGAATAACACATTGTTGAAAAGTCCTTATTTATCAATTTTTCTTATTTCTTAATTAACATGGTAAGTTATTTAATGTTAATCATTTTTATTCCAAAAACAGTGGGGCATCACCTTCATATAACCAGTCTGTGCTACATCGCCACTTTACCCTACCCTACCCCTTTTTAATTAAGTACAAATTTTCTCAAATACAACTGATCTAAACTTCAATAAATTCTTCAAAATCTACTATGTTTTAACAAAAATAAAAAATGTTAAACAAGTAACTCTATTACTTACCCAATCCACGAGCAGCAACATCTGTTGCTACAAGAATTGAATCCTTATTTCTTCTAAATTCTAAAATTTAATATAGCATAATGTAATTATGTGAATAATGCAATGAAAATGTTATCAGCATACATATATATATATATATATATATATATATATATATATCAACAAACCTGTAAGAACAAAATCTCTTTCTAGTTGCGATTTGTCACCATGTATACATACTGCTGGCCACCCATATCGACGAATAGTTTTAGTAATACTCTCCACCTTTTTCTTTGTCTCTACAAAAATTATTGTCTTCCCACCTTCTGGACTAACATTACTAATCTCCTGAAGAAGATCTTGCAATCTAAAGTAGAAGAATAAAATATTAAATTGTAAGCAACCTTTAAAAAGTAAAATATTAATATATTGAATAAAAAAGTCAGTTCTTCTTAGAGATAAAATATTATGAAAAATCACGAACTATCATATATTACTTTCATCATAAACGATAAAATAAAAAATTTTTATTTTGACGTAATTTATACTATTAGTAAATCGAAATATTTAAAATACATACTTCGCTTGTTTTTCATGTTCTTCACAGACATCAACAATCTGAAGAATATTGTGATTAGCTGATAATGTTAATGATCCAATGTTCAATTGTGTATAGTCTACAAGGTATTCCTCTGCAAGATTTCTAACTTCTTTCGGCCAAGTTGCAGACCACATCAATACCTGTCTATCTGGCCTAATTTGTTCAATAATTTTTCGAATTTGAGGTTCAAAACCCATGTCTAGCATTCTATCTGCTTCATCTAATACCAAGTACGTACATCTACGTAAATTAGTTATACCTCGTTCCAAAAAGTCAATTAATCGTCCTGGTGTGGCAATGCAAATCTCAACTCCTTGTTCTAAATCGCGAGCTTGGCTTCCTTTAGGCGCACCACCAAAAATACAAGTGCTTCTTACGTAGCCAAAATTATAAGTAACTTTTTGAATTTGCTGCGCCAATTCTCTTGTTGGTGCTAGAACTAGAGCAATTGGCCCGTCACCATGATTTAATGGTTGTTGACTGCTAATATGTACAATTGCAGGTAGGATGTATCCTAAAGTTTTCCCAGATCCAGTTTGTGCTATTCCAACCATATTTTGTCCAGACATTGCAATTGGCCATCCTTGAGCTTGAATAGCAGTTGGTTCACTAAACCCCTGTTTTCTAATACATTGCATTACATGATCAGGAAAATTTCCTTCTTCAAAATGTTGTATAGGATTAGGAATTTTCTCTCCCTTAAGAGTAATCTGATTCTCCTGTCTAAATATATCTATTTCTTGTGGATGACGTGATTGAACATTAGGATGTGGTATATAAAAATCTTTTTTAAAAGGCTTTAAATTTTCAAAACTCCAGTTTGGTTTTTTTAAGGCTCCCATAGTGCCATGCATATTATTTTTGTTGCGATTTTCAAATCGTCCATTTCTATTATTAGCATTATTTCCATATGCAGATCCCCTTTCTTTTGTTCTATAGTTTCCACCATGATAACTAGCTCCGTATGTCCTATATAAAAATTAGACACGTATTATAATTAAAGCACAATATTATGTATTTCATATGGATGTAGAGAACAAAGAGAATCAGCTCCAGATAAAAAAATATGTGGATTCCGAAGGCATGTTCCCAAATTACTATTCCTCCCACAAGCATTCATGCTCCATTGATATATACAAAATGGAGGCATGCCAAAATGAGAGGTATAATTAAAATAGTTATATTTTCATTAGAAATAAATTGTGTTTGATCCTATACTTTCCTATAACTGTTAATATGTATATTTGTATAGATACAAACCTAATTCTCAGGGATCCAATAGCTCCCATTACATGTCGTAACCTTCAATAAACAATGTTGGTTTTCATGTATATGCAATTAAAAATTTATCAAAAGCATTTTTGACAAGGTACTTTTGCAGATAAATGTAAAAACATTTATTCCTGCATAAAAAAAGTCCATTATGTAACATTACACGTCAATAAATTTTCGGGACGATATTATAGCGAAATGCAACGACGCATTGCGGATATCATATAATGGCCGAACATGAATGACTTTGAAGAGAGAGATAGACAGAACATTGAGATATAAATATAAATTCTACAATATAAATCTACAATTATAATTAAAGATAATGCTGTTACTCACATATTTGATACAGCAATAAAAACTTTCAATTCCTAATTAAATTACAGTAGAAGATGGTAACTTGTGTTTAATCGATTGATCAAGGTAACGAATCCTGAAATGATAATTAATTTTTATCATTGTCGGTTTACATTTAAAACATGCAAAAATATTACAAGGGTAAATGAATTATCGATTACGATGCAACATTTACAAGTTTAAAAAAAAGAAGTGAATTACGAACAACGGTCAAACGTCCTACTTACACCACATCCAGGAACAGAAAGAACAATTTAATATGTACCCGGATGTGACGTATGTCAGGGACAAACGTATTCGAAAGTGGGGATGCGCAAGAGCTCCGAAAACATCTCTTTTCGTCCTCTGCGCATGTAATACAAAGTCGATTTTGATTGACTTGAAGGCAACAGACAACGTTATTCAACTCAGTATATTATTTACTGCACTTACGTAATTTTCTAAATTGCAACTATATATACCTATATGTTTTTAATATTAATGTATTTAATATTATAATATCAAAAAATTTACTCTCGATTACATAATATCATGTAATAATTATAGTTTTTCATTAAAATTATTCTATATAAGATGCTATACTCTATTCAACAACAAGTCAGGAAAATAACGACAATTGGTCACGTGATCTCCAATTATTGGTTGATAGTTGCTAGTAAATTATGATCTTTGAGAACAACCTGTTTTATTACAAAATAATACATTATCAATAATTAATACAATCATACAGTAATCTGCTTATGGGATCAATATTCACAAAAGTTTCTATTCTATAATATTTCAAAATTATTAATTCATCTTTGTTTCCCCAAAATTTTAATCGTCTGGTTTTATTTAGTCCTCTGAACTCAACTCGTTTAGCAGAATATACATATATGATGCTAGTTTCGTAATATTATTTAACGTTGCTAGCTTTTTTTATGTTATTAGTAAAATTACTTTTTCATTTCTCTTAATATAATAATATTATTTATAGGATTAATTTACAGTAATAAGAATGTATAACATTATATTTACATCAAAATCTAAATAAGATTTCAAATATTCCGCTTTGTGTGTATCGTACACAAAAGGAAAGATAGTTCTAAGATTGAACACATGTAGCGCTAGCATTCTATTTGTTCATTTTATTCGAAAGAGATGTATTCTCTAGGTATAATTAAATACTTTGTGCAATACGTATAATCAGAATCAGGATCAGTCAGACAATCAGAAAACGTGTAGTGTGGTGTAACTAGTGTGAGTCTATCACGATCTGGTATAGACAGTTGGTTGTGGAGTGCGTGCATTTGATGGGTTACCTTTTATGGCGATTCAAGTAAAAGAAAACATTGGTCAACCTTGTGATGTTCTAATAACACATTGAAAGAGATATTTCTGATGGAAAAGTAAGCCCTCAGAATTCCTTATCCAGTTTTTTTCGTCTTTATATTTGTGGTTTCGTTTAGGAAGAGATATCATTTTGTAAATATAAAGATGACGGCATCGTGGTGAATGAATAAGCCGTCTGTTTTAAGCCGTGAATAATGGTATTTTGAAGATATCGAATACTTTTAAAATATAAATAAAAAGAATTTTTCAAAATTTTATAAGTGAACATTTTTTATATTTGGATTATGTACAAAATGTTACTGAAGTTAAGAATAAAAGTATGGGAAAACTTTTATAATCAAATCTCAATTTTCTATTAAATAATTAATTATATTTTGTAAATACTTTATTTTTTCTTTAAATTTGCTTTCCTACAGGTATATATATCTAACATAACTTATATACATTTCATAAGGAAACAGTTATAAACAAACTTTATAAAATAAATTTTTTAATATTTTGATATCAAAATTGATTATTTTAATTATTATTTGGTTCATACTTATAGCCATAGTGTTAAAATAAAATGATAAGGTAACATGAGTTATTTATGGGTAACTTGCCAAATAAATTTTATGATGTATTTATAAATGAAGCACAGTTTGTCCCACTTTTAAATAAGTAACTAATACCATTAAAAGTTTTTAATATTTTTTTATCCATAGAAAGTGAATCCATATTTCATACTTATTCTTAGAGAATAAAAATGGGAACTAAGAATGTATATTTTAAGAATATGATGAGTCAACAATTACAAGAATATTACCTCATACCTACCTTATTCTTGGTGGAAATGATTGTACAAAGTCATAATTTCATTAAAATTTAATACAAGAGTAATAGAATTGTTATTTTATTTCAGAAATGTATCTTATCTATGATTTATAAACTACATTAAAAAGTATATTTATATGTAATCTATTAACTGCATTAATCTAAAAAGATTTGTATTTTATATGCAGAATGTTTGGCAGCTTCAGATGGATAATAGCAATAGCAATTGTTATATCATTAGTAAAGGCAAATTACTCACCTCCAGAGAGATTGACTGGAATGAATCCTTGTATAAGCAAACAAACATGTCATGAATGTATACAAACACCACATTGTGCCTGGTGTGCAGCACCAGTGAGTTTTTTTGTTAAAATATAATTACATGTATATTAATAATATAATAATAATAATATTCATATATAGTATATTTTATGTAAATAATTAAAATATATTAATCTTTACAGAAATTTTCAGAAAAGCGGTGTTTTCTGCCAAATATTAATACTAAAATATTTGCAACATGTCCTGGCGAATATACATGGAATCCAGACAATGTTTTTAGTATGATAAGACATAGAAATTTAACAAAAGGTGGTTATGCATATGGTGGTGCCAACAGTTATGAATATTCATATATGAATTCTAGCACACATGGCTCTAGTTCACAGTCCACTAGTAGTGGTAGTAGCAGCAGCAGCAGTAGCAGTGGTAGCAGAAGACAAGAAGCTGTACAAATTTGGCCACAAGAAGTTAATTTGAAACTTCGAATAAGTAAGTTACTGTAGTTATTATATATTAAACTATTTTGGCAGAAAACAATATTTACAATATTAGATATATGATATAAATCTTCTAGATGAGGCACATAGAATGACTTTTGCTTATTCACAAGCTGAAGATTATCCTGTTGATTTGTACTATCTTATGGATTTGAGTAAATCTATGGAAGATGACAAAAAAAAATTATCAGATTTAGGTCAACTCTTAGTAGAAAGTATGAGTAAAATTACAAGTAACTTTCGATTAGGTTTTGGCAGTTTTGTTGATAAAGTTGTAATGCCTTATGTTAGTACAATGCCTAAGTCGTAAGTTTCCCATAAAAAATGATAATCTTTCTGCATGCATAATTTGAAATTACTATTTTACATTTCATTTAATGGTAAATTTATAGTCAGTTTTGTATTTTAGATTAATAGAACCATGTGATGGATGTGCAGCACCATATGGCTACAAAAATATTATGACATTGTCTCAAGATACAAGTCATTTTGCAGTAAGTATATAATAATATAATTTTGCAATGAATATTCCATAAAAATTATCAACTTTTCTTATCTGTGTAGAGTTTAGTGCGAAATGCTTCAGTATCTGGAAACTTAGATGCGCCAGAAGGAGGATTTGATGCAATAATGCAAGCTATAGTTTGTAGACAGCAG
The DNA here is from genome assembly GCF_011952205.1 of Bombus bifarius. Taxonomy (NCBI): domain Eukaryota; kingdom Metazoa; phylum Arthropoda; class Insecta; order Hymenoptera; family Apidae; genus Bombus; species Bombus bifarius. The sequence goes on from NW_022884484.1 coordinate 283,926, forward strand.
ATTGGCTGGCGTGAAAAGGCTCGTAGACTTTTAGTATTTTCTACAGATGCTGGTTTTCATTATGCAGGCGATGGTAAATTGGGTGGAATTGTCAAACCAAATGATGGTGAATGTCACTTAGATAGTACAGGACTTTACACGCATTCATCATTACAAGACTATCCAAGTATTTCTCAAATTAATTTAAAAGTTAAGCAAAATGCTATTAATGTTATATGGGCTGTTACGGAAGAACAAATAAATGTATATAAAAGACTGACTAAACATGTAGAAGGATCTTTTGCTGGTAAATTATCAGATGACTCGAGTAATGTTGTAGAATTAATTCGTGAACAGTATGATGCAATTTCAAGTTCAGTTGAAATGAAAGATACAGCTAGCAGTGCTGTGAAGGTAAAATACTTTTCAAAGTGTTTGGGTACGGGTCCGCTTATTGAAACTTCAAAATGTGACGGATTAAAAGTTGGAACAAAAGTGGAATTTACTGCAGAAATCGAAGTCACGAGTTGCCCAGAAAATAGGTCTGAATGGAAACAAAAATTCGATATTTATCCAGTAAGAATAAAAGCATTCGCATTTGTCTACATAATTTAATATTTGAAGTTAAACAAACAAATTTTCTTATCTTTTTTTAGGTTGGAATTAATGAAACGCTTACTGTAAATTTGGAAATGTTATGTGACTGTGAATGCGAACGCGAAGGTGCTATGTATGAACCGAAATCACCAGAATGTAATGGTGTAGGAACTTTAAAATGTGGCATTTGTGAATGTTATGATGGATTTTTTGGAAAACGCTGTGAATGCAGTCCTCATCAAGAAATGACAGGATTAGATAAACATTTCCAATCTTGTAGACCTGATAATACTTCTCTTGTAGATTGTTCAGGGAGAGGAACTTGTGCTTGTGGTCAATGTGAATGTGAAGAAAGAGAAAATCCTGAAGAAGTAAATATAGATATATGATTTTAATATAAAAATTTACATCTTTTTTGATTGAGTATATGATGTTTTTTTTTTACAGATAATATCAGGTCATTTTTGTGAATGTGACAATTTCTCATGTGATCGAGATCAAGGTCATTTGTGCTCAAATCATGGAACATGCGAGTGTGGCCAATGTGTCTGTAATGCAGGATGGACTGGTCCATCTTGCAATTGTAGATCTTCAAATGAGACTTGTATTGCACCAGGAACTACCAATGGAGTGTTATGTTCAGGACATGTAAGATTTTTATTGCTTTGAGAAGAAAAAGCTTTATTTTGTTTTACAAGTTTAACTTCGATTAATCTTTTATCATTTAGGGAGATTGTGTTTGTGGTGAATGTATTTGTCATGAAGAAGGAAATACTAGATATTCTGGTAAACACTGTAATAAGTGTCCAACCTGTCCAAGCCGTTGTGAAGAATTAAAAAATTGTGTATTATGTCAAATGTATGGTACTGGTAATTTCACTGATAAAGAGGAATGTGCAAAAAATTGCAAAGAATTCGTCCCTGAACCAGTTGATACAGTTATACCAGATGTGGATAAGGATGAAGTTCCATGCTTCGGTATAGATGAAGACGACTGCAAATATAATTTTGTTTATTATTACAATGAAACGAATTGTCTAAAAGTCAGAGCTCAGAAGGAAAGGGAATGTCCACCCCAAGTTTACATGCTCGGTATAGTATTAGGTGTAATTGCAGCTATTGTTTTAATCGGTCTTGCATTATTACTTTTGTGGAAACTATTAACAACTATACACGACAGAAGAGAATTTGCAAGATTTGAAAAGGAAAGAATGATGGCTAAATGGGACACGGTAAAAATATTAATTTATCTTTAATTTTGTATATTTTGTATGCTACAAAACCTTTCATTTAAATTATCTTTAAACAGGGTGAAAATCCAATTTATAAACAAGCAACTTCAACATTTAAAAATCCAACATATGCTGGAAAATGAAAATCATGAAAATAATCCCTATTTAATGGAAGAAATTATTTTATTGCAGAAAATTGTGTTTTTATACATAAATATAAATTTTTGATTGATTAATATTTAAATGATAAACAAATTTTATTATGCAGCGAATGAAGCTTTAGCACTAATTAAAATAATTATTAACATTATAATTGATAAGTATTTAATGGAATTTAATGTAATATGAAGTTATCAAATTATTCATTAAGTATGATATTATAATACTGCCATATAACGTAGACTGCTATGTATGAATGCGTGCGTATGTATGTAAGTGTAAATTATGTACACAATGTATACAATGAAAAATTATAACGTAGAAATCGGTATCTGCATGAAAATACGAAACGGTTAAAAGATTTAAAATGTTAATCTTATTGTAACACTTATATAGAAGTGCCTTTTTGTCTTTTATGACAAAAATATATTTATATAATTTCCAATTGTCGACTTTAATATAAAATTTATGAGATGTAATTCTTTCAGAAGACTTCATTCACTCTTACCAAATTAAAGTAGAGTGTGATGAATTTTTCTTTTAAATATATTTATTGACATTTTTCATACACCCACAATATTTCAAATAGAAAATATAAATAAGGTACATTTTAATATGTGATATTGTAAGATCTAAAATGTTTTTATTGACAAAATGTTCACTTGTTTTTCACCTAAGTCTTCCTGAGTCTCATATATGTTTTATTTTTTATAAAAAAAATCTAAAAATATATGTAGAAAATTGTATAAATGTAAAGAATAGCAAAATGCATAGTAATAAGTATAAATCATTTTGCAATTTATAACAAAAGCGAATCTCGAGATTTTTTATTCTAAACGTTTATGAATTTTTTTCCTTTATTGTGTCTATAGATAGATATGCAGTTAACGAAATGCTCGTTAAAGCAACATAAATCGACATTTTAAATGTACCGAAAAACTAATGCTTTTATAATACATTGTATTAATAACTTTTACACTACTTTATTGTTATTTATATGTTCGCGTTCGGAACAAAGAAACAAACTTAGTATAACAATAACTAAATTTTCTAAACAAATATTTCAGATGTATGCAAATAGTATTATTACGAAATAATTATTTCGTGATAAAAATGATGTATTTGATAAATCATACACTTGAAATGAAAGTTTTACTGTCATTGATAATGATAAAAAGATCAGCTTATCTTACATTTTCATTGTAAGATAAATGAATATAGTAGAACCTAGTTTATGCAAACAAGTTAATGCTGAGCATCTTTTATCTGAACTAGGATCAATCGTAATTTTGTAATACGTGTAAACACTCTTATAATGAGTATGTATATTAATGCATACAATTATTTGTTTTTATTCGAAATAAATTCTGCGTCAAAGAAGGAAAAGTTGAAATCGTAACACTTAAATCCTAATATTTGAACTAATAAGAAGAGTTCGAAAGAATAGCTATCTACTGAATTTCTATTATCAGAATTAGTCGGTTATCCGAACTGTCTTGTCCTTATCCTCCAACCTGTTCGGATAATCGAGGCTCAACTGTACAATATTGTGTTTTTATGTGTTAATAATATATTTTCATGTGTTCATTTGTACATTTACAGCCTGGTTTTCGCAAATAAGCTACGTGTACGTATATGATCTGCTCCAACATTAGGGTAATGTATTGTTCCTAAGAAGAAAGTACTATAGAAAGTGAAATAGAATTTCATATTTATATATAGTAATAATAATGATATTACAAATACAAGTTTTGTTTATAGATAATTGCGTATGTAATATACAAAGTTTTCGTTAAATTCTGTTCTAATTTTTTTTATTTCTTTCAAATTACTATATTTGCAAAAATTAAAAAGTAGTTACATTTTTAATCGAAATATGATACTCGTGCATAGTAACAATTTGTTAGAAATTTGCTTATAATATACAGATAGCAATTTGCGCGTAAAGTTGGCGTCGCGACAAGAACGTAGTACAATATTATGTTGTAGTTGCAATTTTATGATAAACTACGTAATTTTATAGCATACGTTATATTTTAACATAAATTGTATTCAAATATGTACAAATTATCATTGGTAAAATATCTGTAATGTAATACCTGGTAATACATAATCAAATTATCTTGTGTGATTATGTAAATACATAAAAATAATACAAAGATAGTGCAGAATAGAGGTCACGACGGAAATAAAATGTATCTTTAATTACGTAATTTGTAATTATTATTTACTATAAATTACAATTACTTATTTTGGAATAGGGAAATTATATTCTATATTATTTGAATTATTTATAATATAATTAACATTGTATATTGAAGTAATTATTATATTAGTTTAATTCATCGTATAAAAATTTTAGCGCATGACTAAAAGAATGTACTCTTTATTTCATTTAATTATCATCTTTCATTAATTTTTGATAGCAATAATATGATAGACTTTCTAATACCAACAAACTATATAATGAAAATTATCCGTGATTTTGTAACGGAATCGAATAGTTGTCGAATGAAAAAAAGAGAATTATGTGTAGAATGTTCTTAACCTGTTAATATCAGAATTTTAAATATATTTAACTACGATAGCGGAAAATTTTAGGGAAGTTTCTAGTGACTAGTTTTGAAAAAATTTATTGAAGGACGATACATACTTAATAATTACAAATTATTGGTAACTATCACAAGTAAATCACGTATAAACAATAATCTATATACTTTTACTTACCCTCATTTACGAAAAATCGTTAATAAAATCTAGTTATATGATAATGACATTGAACAACTAGACTAAACATTTTGTTTAACAAAATCTAACGTATATATCATCAAATTTCAGAAGATAGGATACCAGATCATTTATTACGTTACTATGATATAGTAAAAGTGAAAACCTGAGAGAGTCTGACCTAGCATAATTTAAAGTGGAATGAAATTATTAGGAAATGATAGTAGAGCAAAGATTTTATTAATCAGACAGAATTCTAGTATACAGGGTGGTTGGTAACTGGTGATACAAGCGGAAAGGGGGTGATTCTACGCGAAAAAAGAAGTCGAAAATATAGAATAAAAATTTTTCGTTTGAGACTTCGTTTTCGAGAAAATCGACTTTGAATTTTCGCTCGGTACATGTGCACTTTATCACGTCTCGTTATAACGGATCTCACTGTAGATCGTTGTCTCGATGGAAAAATTAAAAAAAAAAAAATTTTTTTTTCTTAATTTTTTTTAAGAAAAAAAATTTTTATTCTATATTTTCGACTACTTTTTTCGCGTAGAATTACCCCCTTTCCGCTTGTACCACCAGTTACAAACTACCCTGTATAAAATAAAACATTTTCACTTAACTAACCAATCTATTAATTAATTTATTTTTTACTTGTAAATTCATTGAATAATTTTATAAAAAGAAAAAGAAAGAAAAATGGTTAAATTGCCATTTTAAAAGAATATTAGTGCATACAATATCATACGCTTATGTACATACATATATATACAGATATATCGTTTAAATATTAAACGTAATTTTATATTATAAATATATTAAGTGATAAAATTGCTAGATAAGTATAACGTGAATTTATATAGAACAACAATGAAATTAAATTTACTTTAAAAAATATATGAGTTTATAGAAATTTTGTATAATCTTTATAGAAATGATAAGATAAAAACTTTAAAGAAGTCTGACTATTGAATACAGTAGATATAAATTACAATTGAATGAATTTTGTAATTAGGATATAAAATAATATGAATCTTATTGTATATATATACAAGTTTCGTGATTAGATGACTTTTTAAGCTTCCGGTGTAATTCTTTCTAATCTTCCTAATTATAAAATGTATCATTTTTTATTTCATAAATTAGATATTAACTATTCTAGCATAAATTAAAAATCAACTTTTTTAATATTATATAAAATGCAGTGTTGTATCAAATATTAGCGGAATGACTAAAATTTTGAAATTTCATTGCTGCGTTTCCTGCTGTTTGTACGCGGTGCAACCACGTCTCGTGTCTCGCAGTCACGTGTTGGAGCTAGTAGGTGAAGGTAGGGTACGTGAAATAACGCTTGAGGGCGTACGTACGTCGTATCAGTAGCACGTTACATTAACTAGCCATGAACTAGTGCTTCTAGAGAGATACGAAAAAAGACAAAACGCGTGGTTAAGAAAAAGGTACATATTCATAAAATTAACAAGAACGATTGTAAAGTACCGCGAGGGTATACACTCAGTTCTTATATATATTTCGTCTCTTTCTCATTTGTGTTTCTTTCCCTTACTTTGTTCTTTCTCTCTTTCTTTTCCCCTCTCTCTCTATCTGTCTCTTTCTCTCCTCCCTTTCTCTCTCTCTCTCTGACTCATTCACGTTGCACTCGTTTGTACTGTATCAGCCGTGGTCATAGTCATAGTCTTAATCCATCCTTTCGTTTATATTCATTTCTATCTTTCTCGCTTTCCGTTCTTTCTTCTCTGTCTTATCAGGTCATCTCCTTTCTCAGTCTTTCTTTCTTTCTCACTCTGTTCTTCGATGCAAAGCAGAAGAAACCCCCGCGGTTGCTCGTTCGTTCTCAAAAGTCTTACTCTCGTTGTCACGCGCTAAAAATACTCCCGCACAGTCTTCCGAGGGTGTACCATGCCAAAGGAGTACAAAAATTAGGACGACAAAAGCAGTCAACGTCGACCTGGAACTGTCATGGAACTGCTTTCGAGAGTGGCATGTTATTTTCGATGGATGAGGAACGCAACACCTCATGATGCAAGTGAAGCGGAGGACGAACATAAAACTATCGAGGATGAACGGTATCGGAATGTCGGGTGCAATTTCGAAGCCTCTAGGCGACTTTGTAGCATTTTGGAGAGTATCCTTCTGTGGGAGAATTCTGTGAACAGTATCTCCGTCCTCATCATATTCAATATACTGTTTTGGTAAGTCCGTATAGCATTGTAATATCATATGCGTCACTACTAAGATATGATGTTATGCGTGATTTCGCGAAATTTGATTACTACTGTACCGATACACGCTTTTTCATTGTAAAGTTAAATTTTCATTTCAGCTAGATTACAAAATAAAGAACCTTGTAACATTTAACACAATGTCGAAGAATCAGTATATATAACGCGTGTTTTTTCTCGTTATACGTAAAGCTCTGTAATGTTTTTTTTTCTAGTAAACAAGCTTACTATAGTGACACTTAATAAAAATTTTATGCGCATTAGTAGAAGTTATTGCGAGGCGTTCAGCTGTTTCTAAACGTCTTCGATGTAATTTGTCTTCTAGGTCAAGGTTTGTAAAAGTGTGCGCGTTTCGGCATTTAACTTGTCAGTAGTAAATAACAGTGTCACTGTTTAAGCATTCTGATACTTTATATCATTTTTTGTACGTGTTTCTTCATAAAAGGGTACAAATAACGTCAACTATATGATGTTTTTTTATGCATGTTACAAAAACAAGTTGAGATAAGCGGTCATTGATGGGTTTCCGCAGTTCCGAGTAGTACATTCTAAAATCTCTTTCTCCACGATTATATTTCTTCGTGACATTCATATTTGCTTTGTTGAATGAATTGCATGTTTTCTGCGTATTTTCCCACCGGATCTACAGCACTATTCTAGATGGCAGTAGGTGTTGACAATTAAAAAAGTAACGTCTGATTGAAAATCGACCAGTCCATATTACATATAAATGCAATATTTATTTCGTTATTATGATTGATTATATATTTAATTATTTATACACTTTATAATGAAACTGTGAATAGAAAAAATTAGAAATAATTTCATAATTATATATTTTTGAAAATTAAAAAATATTTAATCATATATCTATACAAAAAAGTTTTAAAAGGTATTAAATTTTTATACATTTTTCAGGGGTATTATTGTATTAGAAATTCGAGGGTTTGCTGCAGCTAGCAGTGCTGCACTAATCACTGTGCTCTGTTATAGTACCCTGGAAGCTCATGTTCAGAAGGAGAATAAAGCATTGGACACAGCTGCGTATGTGTTAAAGTTTCCAAAACATTATGCTCATATACTTATAATTATCTTATATATACAGTTAATTCAATTAAAATGTATAATGTATTTATAGCTCCTATGCAAAAGCAGAACAGATTGAAAAAATAGGAAAAATAATAAAATCTGCAATTTATTGGTTGAAACAGTTAAGGAAAGAGCAACCAGGGGTGGTAATGATTTATTTATAAATATATTTTATAATATAGAAATAGTAAAATATATTTAACTAATATATATTTATTTTGACTACACTATATCTACAATATATATATAGTGTAGTATGACTACACTATAACTATAAAATTAACTCTAAATATTGAAAATGATTTCAGTTTTGTACTGCAGTATGCTCTCTTTCTTTGGGCCTATGGATTATTGGTCGTGCTATAAATGGTATACTTCTTACATATACAATATGTATGAGCATTTTACTTGGACCTCCATTACTGTTGAAGTTACCTAGCAAAATGGTAGTACAAAAAGGTGATTAATATAATGTCAAATATAAAAAATTTTATTTTTATTAATAGCAAGAGCTAATAATGAGTATAATGTTAATTCTGTATATGATAATTCTAAATGTTATTATTTTCATTTTATTATAGAGTGGGATAGTGAAATTGAAGAATTTTTACCAGCAGTAACTGAAGACAATCTTCAAGTTCTTACAAGAGCTGGAGAATCAGGGGATCAATCTCCAACACCGACAAGTGTATTGTCTGATGCTCAAAATGGTATAACTAATTATTCAATACTAGTATTGTTAAATATTATTTATTTAAAGAGCTATTTCATACCTATTTAATAAATACCTGTTTTTATCAAATCTTATTAAAAAGAATTTTTTGATTATAGAGTTTCTTATTGATGAAGATCTTCTGGGTCTTAAGATACCATCACATGAAGATGGAAGTACTGATGGTGTAGAAGTTTCTGAATTAGACCTTAGTGCTGAAGAAACTGATGTGGATGGTATTAAATTTCAAAGTGGCCATTTTGAGAAAGGATCATCTTCTGAAGAAGAAGCAGAACTTGAACCAATATCAAGTAAACTAGTTATTCATAGTGATGAAAGTGGTAGCGAATTTGAAATAATTGATGGTCAAGATATTGATAATTTAGACGTTGCATGAAAATAACTGATACATGAACTGTGAAGTTATTATGCAGAATAGGATTAAGTTGAGAGGTGACTTTGGATAACGATTAAGTAAAATAATTATTTTATTATAATTTTAGCTATTTGCTTATTTACAAATATTTGTGCAAATCTAACATAACACAGTTTTGGATAAGCTAAAAGGATATTATTTTTGTTACTACAGAAATGATACAAATTACTTCTTTAAATTTATAAAAACTAAAAAATTTATCAGTAAAATTTAGATATTCTTCTTATGTCGTGCAAATGATAGCTTCTCAGTAATTACATTGATGTATACTTATACTAAAGTATATTCATGAAATTGTACATATTATGTGCAACAGAGAGAATTATCTTAATTTTTATTTTTGAAGATATACGATTTTTGATGTATATATATATAAGAGATCAATTATCAAAAAACTTTGAGGGAAAGAGATAGAGATGAGCAAATAACGATTGTCAATTTCAATGTCGCTTTGACCTTCATGGCCAAAAATGGTTTTGTATATATGTATCACACACAGAAAATAGTTACCTGCGAATTATAATTAAGAAATTAGAAACTACAATGTCCATTGTGCAGCAGGTAGAAAATAGATAAATATTATCATAGTAAATATTTACTCCGTTTTTGATATTACAAAAATGACATGTAAAAATGATTTTATCTATCAGGAATCAATTTTTTCTACTGCATAAATATTGAAATATTGTTTTGTGTTTCAAATCAATTACATAATTTAATTTTTGCAAAACAGCTTTAAGTATTAAATAGAATGTAAATAATATGTATGCATCAATAATATATTTTATTCATTACAAAAATCTCACATTAAAACTCTATTTAAAACTTAAAGAATTGGTCATAAATTTATTAAAAAGAATATTTAAAATAATTTTTTAACAAACAAAGAGAATTTCCGTATAATAAGGTCTAAATTAAATTACAAAATAGCATATATTCTCTATCTTCAAATTAGTTACACATATTTTGGTATAAGGTTGCTATTAAAAATGATACCACTTATGTAGACAATTTTATTGATAGAATTGATAGGTGAAGAATTAATATCAAATTTTTAAATTTATTGTTAATTTTGCCCAAATTTTGCAAAAAGCATTTAACTGTATTTCATAAGTAATATTTTATTCATAAAGTATAAGAATGAACTTTAATGTGGACAAACAGTGAACATTAGAAATTATTAAATGATAAATCATTATTGAAAAGTTTCGTGTTTTGAGGAATATATGATTTAAAAAAAAACAATTTCTAAATATTGAAAGTTATTTTCCAGTCATGATAACTCTATTATGTCATACAAAGTATAAAATTATAATATTTGAAGTAATAATACAATAATAAAGCTAGAATAATATAAAACTTAATTTTATACAAATCTAATTTATTCTTATAACTCCGGGTCAATCAAAAATAATTAGTGTAAATGATATATGTATGTGTAAATTTTACATAAATATAGAATATTTTTGAAATTTTCTTGCAAAATTTGAGAAAAATTAATTCATCTTTTTTAAAGTGTAACAATTTTTTGTTTTACCTCCACATTTTTATTTTGCATTAGAGATATCATATTTAAAGTGAATCTGTTAAATTACCTTAAATAAAAGCAGATATCTTTAATTTATTTAGATCATGTGCATTGATGCGTTGTAATTTGTGTTACTCTATTTCTAGATTGTATCCCACATCTACACTTAATGTACTTAATGTCTAATTTCTTAGAAACAAAATTTGTCTCTTTTTATTAGTACATTTGAATTTATGTATTTTTTATTTATAATAATTTACATATGTGTACATCAACTCGTGTATATATATGTATCTTTTATAAAATATACTACGATAATAAAATAATTGATAAAAAAATAAAACAGAGTACATATACTACAATATTACATTTACTTTTTTATTTACAACATATTTTTGTTATGTACACACATTATTCATGTTTTCAAATTCATTAATTTTAACATTTGATTCTATTTTATCATTTGCCTGAAAAATGTCTTCCTTGTCATTATAAATATGTAATGTATCTTTATTGTTTTCTAATGGTACAATTAATTGTGCATTCTTCCTTTCTGGTAAAACTTGTAGAAATGCTTCCTGCCATGTTTTTCCTTCACTGACTCTAAGTAAAATTTCAAACACTAAAAAGGTTTGTGTATATATATACATAAATTTTATATGCTAACTAATGAATTTAGCTGTATATCAGACATACCATGATCAACAGTCAAAACTTTCCTTGCTTTCATACTTAAGAATTTATCTAGAGGTAATCTGCCATGTGTTATACCAGCTTGTATAGCTAATTTATGACAGAGACCCTAAAACATAAGTATTGTATAAGAAATTTATATGAACTCATCTTATTTTGGTTATAAACCTTAGCTTACCTTATGACTGTTATGATCAACAAGACCACCTATAACGTACACATAATCACATTTTAACTGCGTAATAATATTTTCTGATTCACTAGTAAGATATATAATTTTTTCCTTTGGATAAACATCCAAATAAGGTTCTGCATGAAATTTTACCTATGCATTATTATATATTATATACAGGTTGTTAACTTTAAATCAAACATTTAAATTATTTCCATATTAGATTAGATTCCATAAAAGTTAAGATATAAATTATCTTAATCATACTTAACAATTTTTATCTTTCTAAACTTATTATAATATCATTAAAATAACATACATCCCAATGTTCGTATCCATTGTGCTTTTGCATATCAGCTTTTGACTTCCCATTAAAACTAGTAAGGGAAAATTGCATTGGTGCAATAGCTCGTCTATTCAAAGTATAACACCTTAGTATTTGTTTAGTTAACTTTGCAATATCCTTATCAATCATTAAATCATCGAAAGACAAATCGACTGTTATCCCAATTTTACAACTGCTATCTGCCATTGTACTTTTCTTTAAAGCTTTCCTGGATGGTCCAAGATCTATATTATTTGCACGAGCGAATGCTCGTTTCTGTCTTGTTTTTTCTCGCTCACGTAATCTATGAAATTAAAATAACTTTTACCTAATAACATTATTGTCAAATGTAATTTGATATAATTTAATAAATTTTGTATCCCCTTATATAGCGAAATTATCGAATACATTGTAAAATCACATAATTCTTTAATTTATTAAAGAGAAATAAAAACCTTCGTTCAACCTTTCGTGTCAACCATTTTTCCCTTTTTTTTACTTTCTTCAGCTGATGTTTACTCAAATTTGGATGTAATTCTGATAACTTTTTATCTGTATTGAAACATGTTTTCTGTTCACAAATTTTTACATATTGTGTATCATTTCCAATGTTATTTGTACCGTTCTCATTCTCCATATTTTCACAAAAAATACGGAAATGATACTCGCGTTCTGTTTTTGCGAAAGGATCCACTAAGAGTTGTAGTACAGTTGCCTAAAAAAAATCTCGTTTCATTCAGACGCAAACTGCACTTAAAACACACTTGAGAAATTACAATAAATCTAAACTGATACTGTATACTTCATAACAAAATAGTACGTCATCAATTATTTCTGTTTATTTACATCTAATTATTCCTTAATTCAAAAATAACTATTATTTTATTTATATAAATTTATATTTAATATATTTATTATTCTATCAATTATAATAATATATAAATTTTTAGATAGTTTATTATTTTTTTAGGGGATGTAAATATCGACATTCAATTCTATTTGAAAAATTAAATAAACTAATCTAAAATTTCTGGGGAAATTATAGTAGTGAAAATAACTGTTGGCAATTAGTTCAATAATCCCTAAAGAATAGAGTCATCTGGATGAAAATCTAAATTATCTTTCCGTAGTGAAAGCAGACGATTTTATATAGATCCGAAACGTGTTTGATCGGTTTTTGTGAAGTGAGAGAATGCAAGTTATTGGGGTTGACGGTCGTGTCGTCGGCTATCTTTTTTGTTTTCTGATACTGCAAGCGAAACTAACGAACTCAAGAACCTCTTGGAGGCTCAGTGCTGACAAAGTCGTCAAAACAACAGACTTCGTGAGCACAGTTGAGGATGATCCTATCCTCGATATCCTGGCGAGCAGCATTAGTATCGGAAATGGACACAGTTGGAGTAGAACAGCTATTTCTGAAAAATACGAAAAGATACAACCCTATTGCCAAGATTGTAAAAGTGTTGTTTCTGGAAACCATGAACGGTAAGAAATCACAGGAGTTTGGTTCATCTTGGGTAAGAGCTATGTCATATATCTTGTTTCAGAATGTCAAATTGATACTTTTAGTACCTTTTGAAATAAACTGGATTATATGTATATATTGAACTTGTATTTTTCAAATATATAATTCAAGAATTTATAAATACCCGGAATAAATTATATTAAGATTTGATGTTTTATGATTTTTTTGTATACATAATACCTATAGTATTCTTACAATAGAATGATGCACACTTTTATAATAACATTCTATTTAGTTGAACAATATTTAAAGGTCTGAAAGGATATATTCCTCAGGGATAAAAGCTTTTGTTCCATTTTTGTATTTATTTAATGTAACTTATATCAATGTTTAGCACACATGTAACAATATCAATGAGATTTTAACCAAAACATTGTAGTTGGTATTTGACATTGTTTTCTATATTACATTGCATGTTTTGCATGTTTTATATAATTATCAGTATCCAATTTATTATTATAGTGTATGTTTCACCTGTCATATTTTCAAAAAAGTACAAAACTAAATATTTAAACTGTATGAAAAAGTATGAATACATAAAATATATAAGAATCTGTAATTAGTTGATTTAAAAAAAATTATATAAACATATTTTTATATATATAAATCTTTTTATATACTTGTATATTTTAATTATTATCATTATTCTTATATTTTAGATTTTGTCCCTAATAATTATTATAAATAACCTGATGCAATTTTCTGTTTCTTCCTGTAGTTAGTATTTGTGTGTGGCTTACTGTTCTTTCAGCGTTAAAAAAGCCCTAACTTTGGTCCCCTTGGCAGACGATTCTCGTCATACGTGTTGAAGGATACACCAAATGCTACTGAATCTTTCCCTCTATCATCTCAACTGTCAAACGAGCAAGTCATGTGCTCTTCTGGTCAACAATGTGAGGATATAATTCTAGACTGTGGAAAGCCTGTCAATTTCACTTATTATGACAACTTGCTTGGTGTTGCAAATAGAGATAAGCATCCACTGGTTCCAGAACCTAATGTAGCACTCATGTTTAAGAAGAATGGTGGCAAGACTATGGATGTTGACATTGATCTGTTAGAGAAACGCTTAATGAAAGCAAAAAGAGAGGTACGATTATTACAGAATACTTTGTTTATAAATAAACAAATAGGGAGACCTAGTGCAAAGCTGTATATATATATACTTTATTCAATTTGTTGTAGAAGCCAAAATCTGTCCAACTTTACAATCAAATAGGAAATTTTTGGCGTATAAAAGGTGATGCACAAAGATCAATTGAATGCTTTCGAAGAGCGCTTGCTGTATCACCACATAATGCAGAAGTTTTGTTAAATTTAGCTCGAGTATTATTAGTTCAACAATATTTGGATGATGCAACATATTTAGCAAGACGTTCTTTGGAATTACAACCTCCAGATCGTAATGCTTGGGAACAATATCTTACACTTGGTCAAATATTTAAGGTAATTGAAAGTTGTAGAAATATAATCTGTTTCATATAATCACAGTGCATTTAAATATATATTCTATTTGATTATTATTTATAATACAATATTATTTAAATTTGTTTTGAAATATTATCAAGACATAATTTATCACTACAATGTTTATTATTTTGTTTGTAGGCATATGGTCATTATCAAGAAGCAGCTGTACATTTACGACATGCTTTAGAATTAAAACCAGACCTCTCTGAAGCAGCAGAAGCTTTAAGAGAGGTAGAATCAATTCCGGCTGCAAGCATACATATCTATACATTACTGATAATAATATGTCTGGTATGTAAGATAAAAAATATATCATTGTATTGCTTCATTAGTGCATTTTACGTTAAAAAAATATAAATAATTGTTATTCATAATATATTGAAAGAACTTTCAATACATTTATGTTGCAGGTACTTGGAGTACTGTTAGTAGTTTTAAGCAGTGTAGAGTGTGATGAAGATTCTAGTCTAGTTAATGGACAATTTCAACGTCCAGTTCAACGTCACTTTAGTCGCGCTATGGCTATGCGCAGTTTACGACTTAATGTTTCTCGTAATAAACGTTGTTGATTATTAAAAAAAAAATGAATAACCTTGTGATAGAAGAAAATTTCAGCTACTATTATCATTTATCTAACTACGAAGTATTATTTGTAATATGATTTTTAATAATTATTTAATATATTAATAATTATGCAATTTATTATAATTATAAATGAAAATATACAATAAAAAGCAACACCATTTTTCATTTACTACAAAAAGAAAAATAGCGTTAATGACTACATATTCGAGTGCAAACTTTTTAAAGTGTGTAACTATATACACACATATGCGCACGTGATTTAATATTAAAATATTTTCATGACTAAGAATGGAATGTCATTTACGGAATTATAAAATATTTTTGTTGTTACGTTAAATATTAACATAGGTATTATTAACAATATTACTTAGCATCATTTACAATATACAGTAATAATAGAATATATAAGTAATCATTTTATGTACCTACTCACAAGGTCTAACGAACTTTTTTTTTATCTGTGAATAATTTACAAATATAATTTAATATCATCTTTAAATAATAATTTTTAATATATACACGAAACAATGAAGTTCTTTTACTTCTGCAAATAAAAATATCTAATAAATTTATTTTTTATTATTCCGAATATATATTAACTTCTCGTTCATTTAGTATAATATTTTCTGAGTTTTATACAACAATATTTTTAGATGTAAAACAATAATTTTCTCTTTTATTCTAAAATAATTCACTTTAGTATATAATTTCTTCAGATTGTTTCTAAATTTATATTTGGCCAACAAAAATGTTCAAACAAAATTTATATCAATAGCATCAATATGAGATAAAATTTTAGTGTCACTTTTAAAAATAAAAGTATGTAATATAAAGATCTTACATATTTCATAATACAACTACGTGATAGCACAATAATGTGAAATATCATTTTGTAGATTATTAGTGAAAAAAAATCGAAATATAATCTAGAAAATTAGGCCGTACATTTGCACAATTCCTGCTTTATGTACAAATACCGTAAATTAATATTAATTAAAACTATATACTATAATTTAATTCATATTCCTTTAAGGGTTTTCACAAAGAATGTATCCATGCAATAGACAATACCAGAAATAGTTTCAGTGTATTTTGTATTTAATACTGTACTACTGATAAACGTCTTTGTTATTAGCAAAATTTTATATTTGATATCATAAACGTATTCTTATTATTCTTTAATCACTTAATACATTGCTTATAGTTCAAACTACCTCCCTTTTCAATTTGTACAAGACAATAAACTTATTTGTTAACTATTTATATAAAAAATATGAGTATTTCACACACTTTATATAATTTGTTTAAATCAGAGATATAATATGTACATCTTCTAACATTTGTGAAGAAGAAAAGAAGAGAAATTAAATATCCGTGTGAACTTTTTAGTCTATCTTAATGTTTTATAAAAACATACTAATTTCAGTAAATAAGTTCCATTGAAGAATTTTAGTTAATTCTTAAACAGAATATTTCATTAATTCAAGTGAAACTCCTTTTGATATAATTCATTTTGTAATTGAATCAAAATATAAATTTAAAAAATATGTAAATACTATATCATAATATAGTAAAATATATGTAGTTGATTTACTATTCACCATGTACATAGAAACATCTTTGTCAATAATTACCCTTAAAAGATATCTATATGCAACATACATGCATATTAATATACATGTGCACACAGTGAATATACAAATTACAATATGCATATATAGTCTATGATTCTACAGCACTGCTATATTAAATTTTAATACACCTTGCAAGTTAAAATTGAACCCAACTGGCATTTCCTACTGTTGGTGGTTGTTGAGTTTGAGATTGCTGTGATGCACTTGCAAATTCTCCCCATTCAGAACTTGGTTGATTTTGATTCTGAGCAGGTTTGTGTGCAGGAGATGACGTTGGAGTTTTTGCAGGTGGTGGTGCAATTTTTACACCACCTGGTGGAGGTGGTAAACCCAAGTTTGTGTTGGCACGCTGTTTTGTTTTAGCAGTAACTTCACTACCATCCTTCTTCTATATATTATAAATATAAGAACTTTGAAATTCATTACATAATTTAATATCTAAATTTTTATAACATCCAATACTATAAAAAAATCCTTACAGTGATTTTCATGTTTATTTTTATTGTTTCTCCTTCTTTAAATCTGAGGTCTAATTCTTGTTTTGGTGTATCTTTTTCCTTTTCAATTTGTTCTTGATTTCTGAGCCATTTAAAATGATCTTGGAGGGCAACATTTAAATCAAAACTATCAGATCTATCCAAAAATCCAACACCAATAAAAGCTGATCTTCCATTATCATCTTGAATTCTTAGAACAAAATAACGAGAAGAATCTGTAACTGGTTCAACTGCAATTCCTGGATATTGTTCAATTGGACATTTTGCAAATAATTCTCCAGTAACTTTATCTTCCAATTTAATAGTAATTGAGTCTCCCTGAGAGACAAGACGCATACGTCCAGTCCATGTAGGTTCTTGGAGATTCCAATCAGCTGCTCTAAAATATAATATGTATTTAAAAATAAAATATTTATTCACTCTCATTAATTTGTCAACATCAAAATTAACATTTTTTATATTATTTTAATATAAATAAATTTACATTTAATTGAACTAAAAAAGATGCATATTTTTTATGTTATAAATATTTAGTATTTAAAAAAGAGATCTTTAACATAGACATTTTGTAACATAAAAATTTGGAATTAGATTTCCATAACTTTAAAAGTTTTACAAGTCTAAATCTTATAAAACTTTATGATATTGTATTCCAGATGTAGTATTAATATTATACTTTTAACGATTTCCGGTATAACTTTTGCTGACGTATTAAACGTCACAGCTAAAATTAATAGAAAAAACGTATTTAAAATGGCAAGAAAATATGAGATCTTTTAAATGGCAGTGAACAAAATATCATATTTAAATATATCTTTGCATACATTGTCGTTTTATAAAATGAAATATTTTTGAGGAAAATACTGTCAAAAAGAATCAATCGTACCGATAACCCCTATTCGTTGACCTTGGCGGTATTTTAAATACAAAGACTTCAGATTTCACAAGTAATACACTTTCATATGTATCCATTGTATTTTTTGACAAATCACAGAGAAAGTGCTTACGTTCGAGAGTTGAAACTTAACGAAGTGCTATTTCAAAATTCGTTTATATTTTGTGACGGATCTCTGCCGTGATTTGATAACTTTATCTCCAGTCACGCCTCCTATCCCCCACACAAAGACCGTTAACCATGGATTATTTCACTAGTGATAATAGATTCTCTTCTGCCAGTGGCACTGGTCCAATGTCAGTTTTTACGTAGAACATATTTGTAATTTGAATTAAAATAAAGAGGGTCAATTTTTATATATTCATTCTTTACTTATTGAAATGTTACTCTAAGATAACATCTTGCAAGTACTAATGCCAATATTTATTACAGAAAATAAAATTTCTCATAATATGTGTAGAAAACATTATAATTATATTATTTCAAATATAAATTATTAATAGAAATATCAAAGGTATTTTTAATATATTCCTGCTAATAATATTAGATAGTTTACTAGATAGACAATTACATAGGCACTAATAAAAATTAGATAGTTTATCTATTTTTTAAAATTTATTCTTTATACGGATGTTTTTTATAAGGATTCAATTTAAAATTTAGATTTATGAGTATAAATATACTGAAAAATTAATTTAAAAAGGTCTGTTCATATCATTTGTTCATATCATTTGATAAATGACTATGTTCACTGGTACATATTTACGTTTATTATAAGACCAACTATTTATATTCATAAAATGCGCGGGATTATTTGACAAATTCTATTAATACGTTCTTAATTTTATTCGAGACAACCAACATTTTAATCAAATGCATCGAAAAACTATAGGAATATAAGAATTCATTCCTAATTTCCACGTTTGATGGGAGCTCTTTTAGGTTTAGATGAATCAAACCGGTTAATGGATACGGACATAAGTTTGGAGTTTATATTTTATAAAAATGAATTTGCGGGAAAATGATAGACACCTAGCGGTGAGAGTGCCAAACAATCAGTGAGACACACATATCCCGGAACGTGAAAATAGCAAATCAACTTAAATACATGATCCATGCATAATCCAACGTAAATACGTTTAAATACATTTTTATATAAATATCTTCATTAATTTATATATCATAATATAATTTATATAATATGTTTACTTCAATTCAAAAATTGTAAGTTATATTATTTAAATATTAAATATATATGCTTCTAGTAAAAAAATATATATGTAAGATATTTACAGTATATTATAATGTATTGTTTGTTTAGCCCTGAACATTATCCATCCGAAAGCTATAGTTCTCCAAGTACATCACAACCACAATATCAGGAACAGACAAATTTTGAGAACCAATCCCAATTTGAACAACCTATGACACCAGCAACTCCAACTAATATGAGAATTACAAGGAATACACGTGCAAGATTACGTGGTATGACTCAAAATGATATTTCTTTGTTATCTATTTCTAAATAATGATTCTTCTGCAGGAGGACCTATACAGCAACCAAAGTATAAAGAGATAGATACGGATTACATTCCAACTACTAGTGGTAGAGGAAGAGGAGGTAGTGGACGTGGAAGAGGGAAGCGAACACATCATTCACATAGTTTGGAAGATGAAGCTAGTCTCTATTATGTCATTAGAAACAATCGGTCTTCATTAACTGTATGTTGACTGTCATGTTCAAAGAAAAGTTTGTTAAAAGTATTTGAATTATAATAAATAATAAATTCGTGGATAGATATTTTTATGTATATATATATATTTATATATACATATATACACGTATACCTTTTTTGTAGACTATTGTTGATGATTGGATAGAAAAATACAAAAGTAATAGAGAAAATGCTCTTCTTATGTTAATGCAATTTTTTATTAATGCAAGTGGATGTAAAGGACGTATTACTTCTGAGATGCAAGCAACAATGGAGCATGTGGCAATAATTCGTAAAATGACTGAAGAATTTGATGAGGTATGTTAATATCTATTTTTTATAAATAAATAGTTTTCTCATATAATTCATAATAATTTGCAAAATAGGAAAGTGGAGAATATCCATTGATAATGACTGGTCAACAGTGGAAAAAATTTCGTGCAAATTTCTGTGAATTTGTCCAAATTTTAGTTAGGCAATGTCAGTATTCAATCATTTATGATCAGTTTTTAATGGATAATGTAATTTCATTATTAACTGGTCTTTCTGATTCACAAGTAAGAGCTTTTAGGCATACTGCTACTCTTGCTGGTAAGATATATTTTTATACATGTTCATACTTATATAGCTACATTTATATTTAAATATAAAAGAAATTATATTTATATTAATCAATTAACTAAATTAATAATATGTTGTGCTATTCTTCATAGCTATGAAACTCATGACAGCATTAGTAGATGTAGCTCTAACTGTATCAATAAATTTGGATAATACACAACGACAGTATGAAGCTGAAAGGCAGAAAGCTAGAGAAAAGAGAGCTGCAGATAGATTAGAATCATTAATGGCCAAACGAAAAGAACTTGAAGAAAATATGGATGAGATAAAAAATATGCTTACATATATGTTCAAATCTGTATTTGTACATCGCTATAGAGATACTTTGCCAGAAATTCGCGCCATTTGTATGGCAGAAATAGGAGTATGGATGAAAAAATTTCATCAAAATTTTTTAGATGATTCTTATTTAAAATACATAGGTAATATATATTAACGTATAACATTAATATGATGGACTTATATTCATTTTATAATATAAGTAAATTTGTTATAATTTTCTAGGTTGGACGTTGCATGATAAAGTTGGTGAAGTTCGATTAAAATGTCTCCAAGCATTGCAACCATTATATGCATCAGAAGAATTAAAAACTAAACTCGAACTTTTTACAAGTAAATTTAAAGATAGAATTGTTGCAATGACATTAGATAAAGAGTATGATGTAGCAGTACAAGCTGTTAAACTTGTCATTTCTATTTTAAAACATCATAGAGAAATTCTTACTGATAAAGATTGTGAACATGTATATGAACTTGTCTATTCCTCCCATCGTGCTGTTGCACAAGCAGCCGGTGAATTCTTAAACGAACGTCTATTTCGCCCTGATGATGAAGCAGTAGCTGGCGTTAAAACTAAACGTGGAAAGAAGCGTTTACCGAATACTCCACTTATTCGAGATCTCGTATTATTTTTTATTGAATCCGAACTTCATGAACATGGAGCATATTTAGTAGATTCTTTAATTGAAACGAATCAAATGATGAAAGATTGGGAATGTATGACAGATTTACTATTAGAAGAGGCTGGACCTGAAGAAGAAGCTTTAGATAACCAGAAAGAGACATCTTTGATTGAATTAATGGTTTGTTGTATAAAACAAGCTGCTACAGGTAAGTTTTTGTGTTCTTGTATTTTTATGGAATTGTATGACAAATATAAACCTCCTGTAATTTTCAAAATAGGTGAAGCTCCAGTTGGTCGGGGACCAACTAGAAAAATTTTATCAGCAAAAGAAATGAAACAAGTTCATGATGATAAACAACGGTTAACGGAACATTTTATACAAACACTACCGCTTTTGCTTGATAAATACAGGGCAGATCCGGAAAAACTCGCAAATTTACTTGCTATTCCTCAATATTTTGATTTGGATATCTATACAAAATCTCGACAAGAGCAAAATTTGGATTCGTTGTTGAATAAAATTCATACAATTGTGGAAAAAATGCATGACACCGAAGTTTTAGATACGGCTGCAAAAACATTAGAACATATGTGTATAGAAGGACATGCTATTTTTACCAGGTAAAATTTTATGGCGGTATATATTGAAGTTTTTATGAGAGAATATTTATTACTTGATGTTTCAATTCAGGTGTGATGTAGCACGCTCAACGTTAATCGATTCCATTGTAAATAAATATAAGGAAGCTATTGATGAATATAGAAATTTAATAGAAGGGAATGAAGATCCAGATGAAGATGAAATTTTCAATGTTGTACAATCTTTAAAAAAAGTTTCCATATTTTACTCTTGTCACAATATGAATCCGTGGGGAATATGGGATTCTTTATATAAGGACATTGAAGATGCCAAAGATCCATCTAAGTAGTACCATTACATATTTTGTATTATATATTTGCTGGGAATTTTATTCATATATGTATATAAATATCTTATTACAGATGTTTACCACATGAGGCAGTTAAGTATTGCATAAGTGCATGCTTTTTTGCTATTTTATGGGGACAAAATCATCTTATGGAAGCTGCAGATTCTGGAAATCAAGGTGAAGATGAATGTCGGCAATTAAAAGAGCGTTTGCATTCTTTTATGGGTTCAATGCGTTATTTTGTTAGTGGTGATGTAAACGCCACGGTAATTACTTTATTCATATTTTTTACTATTTTTAATATGTCGATTATATGTATTTGTCAATGTTGTTTCAGCCTACTCCACCTATTTTAAGAGAAGAAGCATATAATACAATATGCGATTTATTAGTAGTGTTTTGTAATCAATTAACAACACATTCTAATCCTTTAATGCATCAGTTAGTATATGAACCTGATCAAGCAATGCAAAACATGCTTAATCGATTTATTCAAGAATACGTATTTTTTGAAGAGGAAGATGGTATGCTATATTAATTTACTGAATATACACATCTTTTGTCTCACAAAGATTAATTTCTGACATAAGATATTGTAATTGTAGATGAACATGATGAACATTCAAAGATTGAAGAATTACATAAAAGAAGAAATTTTTTGGCTGGTTATTGCAAATTAATTGTATATAATATGATACCTACAAAAGCAGCGGCTGATGTCTTTAAACATTATGTAAAATATTATAATGACTATGGTGATATTATCAAAACTACATTAGGGAAAGCTAGGGACATTAATAAAACAAATTGTGCTTTAACTATGCAACATAGTTTAAATATTTTGTATAATGAAATAGTAACAGAGAAAGGCAAAGTTAATAGAAACAGTGAGGAATTTACTGCAATTAAGGTTTGTTTACATATATATATCAATATTTTACAATTCAAAAAATATATAGAAAATCTGTTTTGAAATAAAGATATGTATTAATATCTTCAGGAACTCGCAAAACGATTTGCTTTGTCATTTGGCTTAGATGCAGTAAAAAATCGTGAAGCAATTACTGCTTTACATCGAGCAGGTGTTCTTTTTGCAATTACACCACCAGATGGTATCGAACAAGATCCTACAGGGCCACCACCTAATTTATCCTTTCTTGAAATCTTATCTGAATTTACGAATAAGCTTCTTAAACAAGATAAACGAGTCGTGTAGGTATAATCTTTATTCAAAACTTTTTATTTATATATTTCTTTCTTAACGAATTTGTTATCTTAATTAATATTTAATTATAATATAACATATGTATATATTATATATTTATTTAATTAGTTAATTTTATATGCATTTGTGTCACAGATTAAATTTCCTTGACAGAAGATTACAAGCTGGAATGCCATCCTCACGGGGAGAGGATTGGCAACCTTTACTTTTGTACAGGAACAGCTTATTACATGGCGAAACAGATCAAGTTCCAGTAACAAGTAAGCGCGCATATACAAGACGTAAGAAGGATCATTTAGCTGGTATGTTAATCAATATATTATGTCTTAATTGAAATTTTTAATAATCTATATTAGAAATATTAATAAATATTTTAGCTTTTAACGATACTTGTAACAATTTATATAAAATGTTTGCAGAAGAAGAAGAAGCAGATGAGCCTGAAGAAGGTTCTGATCATGAGTTTTCCGGGTAAGTTAGGTGTTCATATGAAGCTAGTAAAGAATAACATATTTTTTATATTTTATTTACTAAAATAATTATAGAAGTAGAATATTTTTTTCGATAAAAATTCATAATAAAATCAATCTATAATTTAAATCTATGTATACTTATACGCAACACACGCTTTATTGCTTTTAAAATACAAGTTATGCTATGAATGACAAGTATTTAGTTCTAGAAAATATTGCAAAATTAGCTATTAGATTTACACGCTTATGTAGATATTAATGCACATGTGTATAATGTGCACATTTCTTTTCAGTATTATTAGTGTTGCATTCTCGTGTTAATGAATGCCAAAATCGTACTATGCGTAAATTTGTGCGTAGTTTAATTACTAATATAAATACTCTTCTCTCATTATACTTAATATTTATTTTGCTTTATAGTATGCTTTATTGAAATGTACAATAAGATATTACTATTAAGAATTAAAAGTGCAAAAGATATTCTAAAAACGTAAAATATAAAAAATTGTAAAATAATTTTATTAATTTAAAAGTGTTTTATGCAAAAATATATGTGATATAATTTTGAATGCAATAAATATATTGTAAGCTTATTGATATTTTAAGTTTTGTTCTATGTGTATTATTAAACAAATATCTTTTTATAGCCCAAAATTTTTAGGAATAAAACTTTTTTTAATACACTATCCTTTATATATTTATCATTTAATTGCATGCTTGTGCTAATAAATACTTATTGCCATTGGCGTCTTTATGTAAATTATAAATCTGTTGTGTTTGCATGAGTAGTAATCTTTTATGAATCGCTTGTTGCAGGCTACCTGATCGTTATTCAAGCTAAGACTTAGTTTTTAGCAAAATCTATAATATATTATAATCATATAAGGGGCAAAAATTGTATAAGGAATTAATGAGGTCTATTATTCTTGGTGCCTGTTTTAAAATCAACTTTCAAACTAGTGTAAGGAATTATATGTAATATTGTCAAAATATCAAATTAAGTATCAAACACATACCTAAATAATGTAAAGAGCAAATGTTATGTGAGGAATTGATGAAATCTGTTATTCTTAGTGCCTAATTTGGCTACTAAAGAACTCATCTTCTATAAACTAGTGTAAGGAAAATAAGATAAAAAATGAACAATGATATTATGAAATGATAATATTTTTGGAACACCTGACAAAAAAGTACATAGAGAACGATGTGTGTTCTATTGAACCTAAGAACTTAAAACCAAGTAAGTTTAAAATATCTTGTATTCTGTTTATATATTGATAATATACAAATTGGTGATAGATATAATGAACATGTGATATTAATTAAAATAAAACCCTCTTCTCCTATGAGTTCCCAAATCCTACTATCAAAATTTTAGATCCATAGCGAATAAGTAATATTATACTTTGTAAAGCTTTCTCCTCATTAAAATTTGCAGGAAATGTGACAGAATTAACCCATCGTTTCACATTTCCTGCTTAATATCGGATTTCTATATTTTACATTTTTTAACACGCCGTTCTCTATTATCACCGCAATATTATAGAAATGTTTTTAGGTATTTGGTTTGTTAATACTTGGGTTAATTCTGTGTACTTTATTCGAGTAATTTATCGTTTTTCGAATGCAATGACCAGACACATTAATATGTATGTACGCGATGCGAAATTTTATAATATATGCATATGTTCGTATTATATGGGAAATGTATGTGAAACTTCAGAGTTATTTAACATAAATTTTTGTCCCTTTATTTATAATATTAATTCTAATATATTTCCATCAATAAAAGCTTTTTCTTTCAGTAAACACAAGAAGAAACGTGGTGCAAGGAAACATCAGTGAGTAAATTCACACATTTTTTTGTCCATAGTTACAAAAGTAGATCAAATTTAGATTTACGTATTTGTTGAAAGAAATAAGTTTGCAAAATATATACATTCAAATAAAAATATAAATTTCTTCTGTTTAATTAAAAAAATTAATTTTATAAAATAAATTTGAATATCTGCTTTTTTTTGTAGTATTATTAGTTTGAATCTTTATTGCAGATTAGCCGTTAATAAAGTATCAATAACTCGTGGATCTAGGGCAACTGGAATTTATGAAACCAACGAATCTACACAGATGCAGACATCTCCATCAGCAATTATTGAAGATGCATCGACCAGTCCTTCTCAAGACATAGATAATAAACTTAAGACATTACAAATTCAATCGAGGTCGTAAGTAATGAATCCTTAAGTTTGATAAATCAAAGTATTTTTTCAAGTTAGAACTATTTGTAATGAAAATATTTTCTTAGACGAAGAAGTCAAGATAATATAGAACCAAGAGAATTAAGAAGAACTTCTAGAAATTCTGGTCGTTATGTAGAAGGGCAATATATGGTAAGTTATAATAATCTTTCATTCATAATGTTATACGTTAAATATTTAAACATTATTTAATCAATCTTCACCTACGTGGTCATCATTGAAATCTAAAGCTTATTAACTTCAAAACTTTGATAAATTAATTTTTTTAATAACGTATAATTACATAATATGGAGTCAAAGAATATCATAATTTAAAAACTACATTAACTTAAAGTTTTAATTCCATTCCTTGTCTGCAACTGTCTAAAACTGTGATGGTTGTTAGCTTAATATTGCGATTTGACTCACCTATCTAGAGTAAGAAGATTAAATTTTATGTATATAATACAATAATATAAAGAGGCGCGATATAGAGCTAAAGATGTAGCTCTATAACATTTTTCTAAAACACTTAAAACCCTTGATATGTGTGTAAATGTATTTACATGAAATAAAATTTAAATATATCTACAATATTTACATTAATAGAAAGATTGTGCACACACATTGCATGCAGATATTGTGTCACAATTTCGTCCTTATTCAATGATAAAACATTTACAGGCAAACAGTTGAATATAGTATCGAAATAAATATAGTTTATATCAGCACAAAGTAATAAAATGCTTTTCTGTTATAGGAATCTGATTCCGAATAATGAAGTACAATAAAAAAGAATAT
This sequence comes from Bombus bifarius, assembly GCF_011952205.1. NCBI lineage: Eukaryota > Metazoa > Arthropoda > Insecta > Hymenoptera > Apidae > Bombus > Bombus bifarius. Next base: position 311,323 of record NW_022884484.1, read on the forward strand.
ATCCATTCAAGATAAAACTAAGAGGAAATGATTTGTGATACTTTATAATATACATGTCGTACTGAATAAGTTTTAAACGTTAAAAATAAAAACTTGTTCAATCGACGTTAATTCACATTCAATTATTACGTTCCATTTTACGTTTTGAGACTACTGCATTTTTAATATCATTTTCTTAAGATATTATTTTCATTATTTAAAGCCATATATTTTCTTTAGAATTTACTAGACATAACAGTAGTACATTTTATAATGGTGGTATTCTTCTATGCATAAAACTTTTGAACGTTATTGTTATTAAAAAATTATTTAATGACTGTCCAAATAACATATGAATATAAATATTTTTTTGTATACCATTTGCTTTTTCGATTTGTCTGCTGTTGTATTCTATTCTAATTTGTATTATTATATTATATTATATTTGTTACATATATATATTATACAACTATTATATAATTAGATGTGAGAGCCTTAATGAAAATACATTTCTTTTTTACAATTATAATAATAATTATTATTAAACATTTTATATTACATACGTACGTACTCTCATCTATCATTTGCGTTACGATATTTTCGGAATATGCTACTTCTTCTACGACCTCTTGGTGTAACAATAACTTTCTATAAAAAATGTAATTTAATATTTACATAATGTATGTAAAAATTTTTTATTTATTATGTTATTAAATGTAAGAAACAAGAAGTATGAAAGTAATAAATTATTTTTAAACGATATGAATAACTTACCTCGTCTTGACCTCGTGGAAGGAATAAACTTCTCAGTGTTCGTGGTGTAGTCGTTGCCCTCTCTTTGCCGTTTCTTTCCCTTAATATTCTTGAATTTGGGCTTCTTAATTCATTACCCTTCAATTTTTAAGTATATGTTAGAAATAAATCTTCAGGTCAAATGATATAAATATATTGATATACAAATATACTAGTATCACTCATTACACTTACCTGTATTGATAATCTTCCTCCGTTTTTACTAGGAGTTGGAGGCCCAGGCTTTTTATATGATGTCTGCAAAATAAATATTAAAATGTTATAATGTGACGCGAATAACAGGAGTTTTAAAAATAATGTTATGCCCTAAAAATTCATTATTTGTTTGTAAAATTATCTTAGGTACATACCTGAGTTCTATCCTTTTTCTTAGCTTTTTGTTCAGGAAGCAAACTTTGACTCAAACTATCATTAAATATATCATCTGGAACTGAACCTGCCTATGATTGAATTAAAAACAATAAAATATATACATCTTTATATATATATATATACAAGTAAAATTAATATAGCAATGAATTCAGAATTGCAGTTATATAAATATAAATATATTATATATGATACATATATATGCTTACTTTAATCTCTTCTTCTGTAAATGGTAGAGAATGAAATTGCATTTCAACAGGATAAGATGACTTTAAATGAGGTTTACAAAGAGCATTTCTTTTTTTCAAAATAGATAATCTATCTGCATCAATGATTTGCGAAGAATTACCATCTTTCATGTCAGCTAATAATTTGAATTTATATAATTAATGGTTTAAATTATTTGGAATTAGTTTTATTTAATAAATTATTTTTAATTTACCTAAATAAATATTATCAAGTACTTCTCCTTCTTCATCCTCTGCATTAAATGCATTGCCCATTGTTTGTATACTCTTAATACTACATCTTTTTTCGTATGTTGTTCTTTCTTGTATTACTGAAATTTTATGTAAAACATCTTCTTTAGTTTCTCCTAATAAGTATTTTTTCTCACATCTGAAAAAGAAAAGATTTGAACAATATCTGCTAGGATATCTAAAAATAGATAGATCTGCAAATATCTAAAAGGATGAAGTAATTTTTAATCATTATTCATTATTATAAAATCAGTCTTACTTAGGATTTTTATGTTCCATTAAAGAAACTATATTTTGATCTAAATTTTGATATTTAGTTTTTAATTCAATTAATTCCTTCTGCAATTTTTCCTTTTCTTGTTTTTCACTTAACAGTCTCTCTCCAACATTCCAAAGCTGTGAACTTAAGTTAGCAACATGTGCCTTATATTTACTTAATTCATCTGCCTGTTTACGACATTGTAGTTCCATTTTTCTTTGTAATGACTCTAATTTTTCTTGTACACATTGTTCTTGTTCTCTATTTAGCTTCGTTATTTGTTCATTATATAGCATTTTCTGTAATATTTGTTACAAAAATAAGTAAGTTACGAGAAGTGCAATATGTACAAATATTAATACCTACCATGTTTTGTTTAATTTCATCTATTTTAACTTTATATTTATCATGAATATCTTTTAGTTGAATATCAATATCTTCTTTCTTTGATCGTTTGCTTAACTCATTCCTTTCTTCTTGCAGTTTTAAATTCTGCTCTTTTAATTGTGTTGCTTCTTTCTTTAAGTTTTCTATCTCTTTTAATGATGTTTCCATTTCTTGCACCTTAATACTAAGTTCACCAATATCACCTTTTAATCTTACATTGTTTGTGTGTGCACAGTTTAATTTACTTTCTAAGTTATTCTTAGCTTCTGTCAGTTCATTAATTTGGAATCGTAACTTTTTCTCTGACTCAGATTGGAATTTTGTTTCATCACATTTAAAATCATTTTCAAAAGAAATAACCAATTTTGAAAAATCATCTATTTCATTTTGCAATTGAGTAATGTTTTCTTGTAATATTTTATTTTTATCTAATTCTGCTTCAATAATTGTTTTCTGGTCAAAAAAGATGTCTGAAGAAATATCTAATATCTGTTCACTCTCTTCTTTCAAGGAAATATCTTTTATTTTCTGTTCAAACCATAAAAATTGGTCCCATAAGATATCCTGTAAGGGTTTTATATTTTGAAAATGATGAATATGATACTTAAGTAATGTATTTTCTAAATATGTTTGTTTGCTTTGTATATGCTTTAATTCATCACACACAGATTTATCTATCATGAGAACACTATAGGAACTTGTTAATAAATTGTCCCATTTTTGTTTTAATGTATTTAAAGATGTATCTAAATTTTCTCTTGACTTTATAATGTTATTTAAATAATCTTTTAATGATTCCTTATATTTGATGAAAGTATTTATTCGTTTTATATGGTCTTCTTGTAAATTATTTAGTTCTTGTATCTTACTTTCCAATAATTTTATTTCTTCACATTTTGTAATATAGTTATCTACCATTACTGTTTGATTTTTTAGAGTTTTATTTAAGTTTGTATTTTCATTTGAAAGTTGTAAAATTAATTCACGTGATACCTGTATTTCATTAATGGACTCCTTTAAAGTTCTTAAAATATTTTTATTTGTATCATCATTATTTATGTCTTGTACATTATCTGTAGTATTAATATAAGAATTTTCATTCTTAGTAACTTCTGCAATTGTAAATTTTAAGCCATTTGCTGAATGTTGTAATTCTTCACAAATTTGTATAACTTCTAATCTTTTTGCATCTTCAATTTTACTATATTCCCTATTTTTATTAAGTTCGTCCTTTTCTTTCTTTAATATTTGTTGCAATTCTTCTATAATTTTGTTTTGTTTATAAGACTCTGTTTGTAATTTAAAATTTGTACTTTGCAAATTTTGACATAATAATTTTTGGTCTTCAAGTTGTTTACAAAGTACTCTTTTGGATTCATTGAATTCTTTTTGTAATTCTTCTAATTGTAAACATTTTTCCTTTAAAGCTTTCTCTTGAGTTTTTAAAACTGCATCTTGATTCGTTCTTACTTCCTGTAGATTTATAATTATTTCTTTCAGTTTAACTTCAGAAGCAATTGTTTCTTTTGATAATTTTTCAAATTTATTTTCCACAAGTTCCAATGTTTCCTGTTTTAATTTTACTTCTATATTTAGTTTATCTAAGTGACATTGTTTTTCCAATAATTTTGTTTCCAGTTCTTTTATAAAATTTTTCATCTTAATTTCTCCTTCTGTTTGTAAATGCATTATATGATCTTTTTCTAACTTTAAGGAAGTAATTTCATCAGTTAGATTTTCTATTTTTTTGTCTTTAAATTTGAATTCATCTAACATATTACATACTTCTTGTTGAGATTTTTCAAATTTATCATTTACATTATTTAAATCCAGTAGAATTTTGTTATTCTCAGATTTAAGATCTTTATGTTGTTTCTGAAATACTTCTTGTACCTCTTCAAATTTTTCCAATTTTTGTGTAAACTCTGTTAATTTTTGTTTAGTACAAATTAATTCTGTCTCCAAATGATTTGTTATTTCCTTATTTTTTATTAAATCATTTTCTAACATAACATTAAAACTTATACTATCTTCTAATTTCTTTTTATTATCTGTAAGTTCATCTTTCAGTTGGTACATGGAAAGCTGTTCTTTCGTGTAATTAGTATATAATATTTTATAAGCATTTAAAATACTTTTAGTAGTTTTTTCATTATATTTTTTATACTCATTTATCTGATTTAATATATCTTTTTTCATTAAATAAAATTCTGATTCAAAAGTTCGAATATTTTTCTTTAATGTTTCTATATACATAGAAGAAGCTTGTAAGAGTGCATCTTTTTTATTTACTTTTTCTTCATATACATATATGACTTTTTCTAAAGTTTGTTTTTGGAGTTCAATTTGTTTTAAATACGAAATTTCTTCAGAATATTTTTCTGTAACATTAGTAAGCTCGTTAATTTTGGTTGTACTTTCTGCAACAGTTTTTCTTAATTTTGATATCTCTGTAGTATTCTGTTCATCCTTTTGTTCTAATTTAGATATTTGTAATTGAAAATTTTCAAGTTTTAATTTAGCTTCATTCATGTTATTACTTAATGATTCCAATTCTAGTTGCTTCAAAGTATACTTCTGATTAAAATTATACAATATTATTCGTAAACATTCTATTAGTTCTGTAGTTGTTTTGTTGTCTAATTTATCTTCTACACAATCAGTTTCTAAATTATGTAATATAATCTCTTTCAAATTTGTATTATATAGATCAACAGAAGTTTTATATGAACTATTTTGATCTTTGATATCTTGAATATATTTAAGATTTTCAGATATTTGTGCTTTAACTTCAGTAAGCTCAGTGTTTAATTTAACATTATTTATATTTTCTTTGTTTAAAGATTCTTCCAAATCTTTAATTTTTCCTAACAGAGAATTCTTTTCAGTAATTAATACACCTTTGGATTTTTCAACGACTGACAAAGTTTCTTTTTGAGAAGTATATAACATTTCCAAATTTTTATTTTGTTTTATTAGAGATTCTTTCTCTTGTTGTAAGGTTTCAATTTGTTTAGTCGATTCACTTATGATTACATTTAATTTAGTTTCCGTACTTTGTAATATTTGCCTCTCTTTCTTTAAAAGTTGTGTTGTACTTTCATACTCTTGATTTGCAGATTTCAGTTTTTCATTTACAACATCAAGTTGTGTCTTTAGTAAAGCAGATTCTTCTTTCGCTTCTTGTAATTGAATATCAATTACAGAACTTAAAACTTCACTGGTATTTAAAGATGCTGAAGATGAATTTAAGGGTACTATATCATCAATTTCAAAACTTTGTTCTTCAATTGTTGTTTTTCTAAGTTCTTTTAAATGAGTACGCAACTCTTCATTGGTCTTTTTTAAATTTACTAGTTCCCTATCCTTAATTTCTCCCTGAATCTGCATGTTTTCTAAAGACTTTTCACAATTTTCTACTTTGTCTCTAAAATATATATATTGCATTTGTATAGATGTTAACTTTTTTGTCAATGTGTCAGCATCTGCTTCAAGTTTATCTATGTTACATTGCTTCTGCAATAGCTGATCTTCTAAATGATCTATTTCCTTCCTGTAATATTGTTCATAATCTATTGTGCCCTTATTCTTTTTACAAGATTGTGGAGTAGTCGGTTTCATTTTTTCTTCTCTTAAAACTTTTATTTCTGCAGTCTTTTCCTGTAATTTCTTCTGTAGACTTTGTATTTTGTTTTGTTGAATTCGTATATCTTCCTGTAAATCAATTTTCTCAAATCTCTCTACTTCTAATTCACTTTTCAACATTCTTAATTCCCTATTTCTGTCATTCAATAACTTATGATTTTGAGCAGACCATGTTACAGGAGAATCAAAAAAGTTCTTAAGAGCTTTTCCTTTAGGCGTGACAGGTATTTTTGATGCATCATTCTCTATTCTAGCAATTATTTCTTTTAATGTTTCTTTGTTTATGTCTTTCTTATATGGAATAGTCATTTCAAGAAATGATTTAATCTTAAGTTGCGTTTCATGTTGCAAATTAAAACACATTTGATGATGAAATGATGGTTCTTGAGGTACAAGCAATAAAAATAAAGATGCAATATAAATGTGTTCCATTTCCTCCAAATTTTTATCAAATTTATATTTTGGATATTCATCTGTAAAAAAGATATAAAAAGCATATAATATATTCTTATAAAATAATTATATAATACAGGAAATACTTATCACATATTTACATACCTTGTAAGTATTTTACTATAATATTTTCTGTGTCTGTACTATCTTTAGTACCAGTCCATGAACTATAAAGCAAAATATGTTTGACAAGAATAAATATATTCTAATAGAATGAATATTATGAATGCACATTATTTACATTAAAGAAGAAACTCATTAAATATTTCATTAAAAATTTAAGTGTAAATATATAAAAAATTACTTACAATGATTTTATTAATTTCTTGTAAACCTTCCCATTATCCAATTCTTTCAAGTCTTTAACATTTGTTTCTAATATATCTAAACAATTTAGCTGAAAAAATATGAATTTTTGTTAGAATAAATTATAATGTAAATATTTACATTACACTTACATTATTTATAAGTAAACACTTCCAAACATTTTATAAATATAACCAAAATATTTATTATTTAATAAGTATTTTATTATATTTTAATTGTATATCAAAATATTTATTAATGAATATCTGTAATAGTGTAACAAAAACTAAAATTTAATTTGTTCATCTTAATTAAATAATCGTATTATAATATAATTTGGAATGATTCATTGAAATATTAGTTATTGGTTGTTTATAAATTTCTTTTTATATGGCATTAATACTAACCCATTCCAATAAAACTCCGATCCATAGTTTCATGATATAAAAAAGGCAATTACTTATTTACGCTTGTAAAAATAATAATAGTTAGAACTTGTGCGCTCCTTCGACGTATACTTTTAACGTTCCATTGAAGGTACGTTTAATTTCAAATATTCACTGCTTGCTTCACTTTGCAGGTTAGGCTGCCTATTTATATTATTATAAAAATATCCCTACATACTGCATATATATTTACTTAAAGTCCCTAAACTTGCTAAATTTTTGCTATTTTTTAATGAACAATACAAAGTTTATAAAAATTAACAATGTAAAATGTCTATAGAATAAGTTGGTTATTTTTAATTTTAATTTTTCGCTCTCGTAAATATGTGTAAATATGAATGTGAACTTGTATATACATATTATCTTATTAAAATATAAGTAGTCAACTTATGTTATAAACTTGTTTGCAACAATTTATAACTGAAAGGTACAGATTATAATGTAATTGTTTGTTGATGTTTAATTATCTTTTTCTGTCAGTACGTAATAAATGATTTTCTAATATTTTTTATAAATAAGTTATTGATATATAATATTATAATATAATATAATTGTGATATTTTCAAAAAATTGTAAAATATGAATAGATAAAGGTAATATATATACAAGAAAATATTCATATTTATTATGGATTTTATGCATATATTATTTAAATAACGAAACATAATGATAAACATTCATTATTACAATAAGAATTTAAGTTTTTATATTTATATATCTTTATTAAGTTTCTCTTAGCTTTCTTATCTTATCAAAATCATTATTTAACATCTATATGTTCTATAATTCTTGTATTATTAATTCATTAAATTATATTAAACCATGTATTTATATATATAAATTTATGAATTTCTTGCTTTTAGTGGCATGACTAATTTGATATTTGGAGTTGGTATAGGATTGTTTCTTATTTTAATTCTTTGGGCTTTGGCTCTATTAGTATTTATTATTTCTTTAAAAATTGAAAAGAAAATTGGTACTCTTGCTATATTTATAGTTAGTATATGCACAATCGTTTTACTTATATTGCCAAGGGCATCAGAGAAATCTAATACCAGTGACAAAAAGGTAAATAATTATTTTAATATGAAGTTTTAATATTTATTTATATTAGATACATAATTTGTTACAGATATATGATCATCTATACATCTGGCGTATCTTATTACTGATATTATTAGTAATATCATCTATTATTAGTTTAGTGGGATATGTAAAATTTGAGATAACAAAATCTATCAGACCAGTTCGAATAACTAATTGGATCTTTTAAAAACCTGTAGTAAGTATTATTCCTTTGTTATAATTATTACAATAATGATATTCAGTTAAAGCAAGTTTAAAAGTACATTATTAATTGTTTCCATTTCTATGAATTTTCAGAATTTACTAATAAAACAGAAGTATTTCTTACTAACTATATGAGATAATTGGAGAAGATTGGTTTAGCCTGATCTTTTTATATTTAATATCTTTGCTTAGTTTGTGATATAGTAACATTTAAAAAATTATAAAATGTTGCGTAGCATTACTAAGCTTTCATCAACTCTAGCGAGATTTGTTTCTTCGTCATGCCAGAAGAATAAGCAATTTGAAATAAATAATAATAGTGAATTTGTTAGCAAGGTAATGAACAGTTCAGTACCAGTCATTGTAAATTTTCATGCTGAGTGGTGTGATCCTTGTAAAATATTGACACCTAAATTAATAGAACTCATAGGACCAATGGATAAACTGAATCTTGCTATTGTAAATTTGGAATCAAATCCAGAATTAGTACATATTTTTGAAGTAAAAGCCGTGCCAGCTATTATAGCAATTTCAAGCGGATTAGTAGTTGATAAATTTGTAGGTTTAACTGACTTAGATATCATAGAAAATTTAATACAAAAACTTACGAATACACCGAAGAATTCTGAAAATGACAAGGGAAAAATTTAATATGCATCTCATATATTATATAAAATTATTAAAATAAATAATTTAATACATTTTTTTAGTTTGAATTGAGCTATGCAATTTTGTTTCATTGAGCAATAATATTATGCGATGCTAGGGTAAAAATATGAAATAGTAATTTCAAAAAAGATAACATTTTTATTTTTTTATTTATAATTTTTATAATATCTTGTGTTAATTATTTTACAAACACTTAGTAATTTGTTATATATATCAATAATATTATAACATGGTTATAAAATGATTTTTGAACTGATTGTGTATTACATACAATATGCTATATTAATTAATATTAATGGCCTTTTTTAGTCTACCATTTCGTGACATTAACTGTACTTATTGATCTAATCCTAGTTTAAAACTGAAGTATATTTCAAGGAACTTACTTTCTTTGTATAATCGCTATCGCTATCTGTATATCTCTTATTGGAATACAGTTAATGAGATTAACGTGATTTCAATAAAATTCGTTTAAAGCACGTTATGCAATAAAGTTAACAATGGCTCATTAAATAATGAATGCAAATCTGAGATGATAAAGCATAAGTAATGCAAGGATTTAAAACAAACTGTTATTTAGTTTGACTTCTAATTTTATATTTATTTTTAATTTTGAAGCAATTCTGTACAATCTATGTATGAAATTACTGTTAATTACAGATAGTAGGCCAAAGATTTAATAAAAACCATTTAATTCATGTATTCCCTGGTAAAATAGATTTTTTTGTTCCTTGGCAGCAAGCGATACATAAATGTGTACCAACAATTAAAAGACTAGCTAAAATTTTTTTATCAGTCAGATGCTTTCAAAAAACACCATAATAAGGCAATGCTGTGATTCCTTGGTTACTTGCAAAACTTTTTATCTTTTGTGTTAAATATATTTAAATCTTTCTCTATTTTTTTTTCTTTTTTTTTTTAAGCAAAAGAGTACTTTATACTTTTGCAAGCAACCCTATCATTCTTATTAGTTTAGTAATCAGTATATATTTTAATATGTACAAAATTAGGTGAAAACTTTCAATGAATCACTTTCGTAAGAGAAGAAATGATAATAAATTTATTTTTCTTCTCCGGATAAATATTGTGGTGTATTTGTCCGCAATAATATTTATTACGATATTTGGTTTTGTTTGGCTTTATTATTATTAATTATTATTCCCAATGAAAATTATAAGAGGCATATATCAAATATAAATACACCATCATAGTTATCCGGATTGTTATACAATAAAGATATACAAGTGAAAGATTGTGGAGTTACATTTAACACTAGTATTAATGCACCGATATGTTTTGTAGAGGCAATCTCATGGCCCCACAAAATTACACATTCAGTAAATACATTTGGACGCTTTAATCTTGCAGAAATGTTATGCATATATATATTTACAACTTATATATCAAATAGTTTAAAAAAAATGTAACAAAATGTAGAAAAACACGAATGATATATACAAATTTCTTCTGATGTTACTTGTTGTTATTGAGCATATTCGATACTAGTAATATAGAAATACGTTTTTCATTTTTTAATAAATAATATAATTTGTAATAACTTTTATTCTTACATTCTAATTGACTCTTAGAGATTCGTTATAAATCGTACTATTATAAATTCAAAATAAAGATACTGTTCATTGAATAATATTGTTAAAAGTTTTAACAATAGCAATTATTGGGTTTATCTTTTTTAACTTTACCTTAGATTGTTGGTAATTGAAATAATAACTTTGCAAATTGAAGGTTTATGATTTCATTTTATAAAATTATTAACAATGATATAAAACAGAACGCAAATATAGCAAAATTAATATTTAAATATATTCAATATTATTACATTCTATACTAACAAAAATAATAGTTTAGCTAGTTAACAACAAGTAATATCTAGTTTTCATCGCTAGTAAATCATCTAATCATTATATAATACAGAATATAATACAACATGATACAATTTACTTTGCATTGAATAACTTGGCGATTGACATTAGTCTTCTCAGTAAATGTGTAAGAAGTAATAATTCTTTAATTGCTATAGTAAATATTAACTGCTTCTTGTATAAGTTTTGGAAATTCATCTTTTCTGAGAATATTTTAAAAGAACTGTATCTATTGGAAAATCATTACAATGAAAACAACACAAATACGAATGGTTAGAAAAGAGATATCGAGAAAATGGAAATTTTAGAAAAATCGTGTAATGAAGAGTACTCTGTAGCTATATGTATATGTATATGTATATGTGTTGTGACATACATGCGCTGACGCACGAACGCATTCTTCCTTTCTCTCTTATATATTAGAATTAAGAAACTAGTGTTAAAATTCGTCGCTTTTTAGTATTTACAATTTCAAGAACAATCTTTCATCAAAAACCTTTGTATTTATTATTTTGTAACTGGAATGAATTCTTTATTTTTAATGCATTCTTATCAGTATTTACGATGTATGACGTAGATTCAAAAAGTGACTGTATGAAAATCGCCTTAATGTATATTACTGCAGAAAATTAAAAAATACTTCATCATACTTCTGCCCCCAAATCTTTTACACCTTGTTCCGCTATTGGAACATATTTATCATCAATTTTGACAAGTAAGATAACTTTATCTACGTGAGACCGCCGATTGGGATCACGATGATTCGGAGACCAACAATGAACAACGCATCCTTCCATACCTCTTTCAGGTACCCAATGCTGCCATCCAGATCTACCACCCTGTTGTCTCATTCTCTCATCTGGCCAAATTACGTCTATGCGGCGACCCAAATTAATAGCATCATAGACTTGGTTAGGATCTATGATCTGATAACAGATAAATATACATAATTTTTTATGAACTAAAGAGAGAGATGTGTCTCAAAATAAATTTTGTTTTCTACTTACACGTACTCGTTGTAAGATTTCATCCTTTTCGGGTTTATTTATGAAACTCGTTTCACATTTCGTTTCAGTTTTAATATCACTATTGCTAAGAAGACCGGCCAAACTAGCAAGTGTCGAAGTTGTAGGTTTTCCAACTGAAGCCAAAGATCCTCTGTTTCCACCTAAAGATCCAGTGTTTGCTCTTCCTAAAGAACCACGTCCAGTCGATCCACCAATTTGACACCCAGAGTCTATGGATTGTGAACCAGATGTATTATGACCTGTTGATTGTCCATAACCTACATAAAAAATTTTATTTTTATATTGTAAAGTCATCAATGTAGATGATGTATGATGATTGGAAATACCTAAATGAATATTATATGTAGTCATTGCATACACTCCATCATTTCCAAAGCCCCCATCATCTTGAGATCCTGTCCCTCCTGACGAACAACCCTGACCACACCTTCTTCTGATTCTATAAATAATACTTGTAATAATAATAAATTTTATGAACTTTTCATTAATAAATTATGGTTTATATAATTATATGACATAATAATAAGACATACCTTTGCCATAGTTTTAAGATATTGCTTTTAATTATATCGAGACTCAAAGGTCCACCGATTATGGAACATAATTGTTCATTAGTCTCTGCATAACTAGTTATTAATGGTGAAACGTAAATCGGGTACCCAATTGGTTGATCACAGGAACTATTTATGATGTTCCTAAGAGCTTGTTTAGCATTTTGTATAGAGCCGCGCTCAGGATTCCTATTTCTCAAGTAAACTAACTCTTGTTGCTGCCCAGCCCATAAGCCACGAACACATTCACGATTCATTTTAATCACCCGAAAACTTAAAAAGCGTTTGTTAAGCATTATCACCTTATATTCATCAATACCGTCATCAAGTACATGTCTATAAATAGAAATAATGAATATTAATAATGTAATAAATCAACATTTTATAAATGTCGCATTGTTAAAATACCTGAGAGCTAAAAGACTGGGTGCACCATTTAAGACAGCATTTCTCCACAGTGGATCCGCTTCATGACTAATCACGAGATTTTTATCATGGCTATCTATAGCTTCATAAAGAGCAGACGGTTCACCATACTGCTCTGGACTCATGAAATGATCTTGATGTAGTTTTAATGCCATTCTTACACCTTTTGCCACGACATTTCGTAATAAATCTACGTCATATAAAACCCATTCATCTCGAACAGATGTTATACGGAAATCTCCTAAATATATAAATGTACTTTTTAAACATTGCTCTTAAATGTAATCAATTTTTTCATTATTTATTATAAAATAATGTACCTTTAAAAAGAGCATGTAATCCATATAAAAAAAATTCAACACTGGAAACCGTGTTATGAGATAATGCTCCTAAAACACGTCTTCCCAAAAGACTTAAAGCAAGACATAAAGATACCAATGACGAATTTCTTGATTTGTCTAATGTCTAAAACAGTTATAAATAAATAATGCTATACAAACGTTAATATAATGTATATATATTTGAAAAACTACCTTGTCTTGTTTAGTAACGCAATACTGTATCCAATCCAAATAAACATTACAGAAACTACTTCTTGTGATGCCGCATGTTCGGATATCGTAATCTTCATGAATGCTCAAGTTAAAAACTGGATCCAAATCAACGAAATTTTTGTCAAGCGTTATTTTTAGGGCGTCCGAAATATCAGAATTCTCCAACCAATATTTCAGTTTTGGTGATTTAACAGCATAGAAAACAATACTTTTCACATAGTAAGTAACTAGTACTTTACGAAATTCAAACACTTGGAGCATAGAAACTGCTGAATTATCTGAGATCGAGTATCCTTCTAAAACGTATTTAGCACTTGCAACTTCCCAAGCTAACCAGCGTTGACTAAAAGCTGCGTTTACACTTAATACGTTTGAAAAATGACCCATTTCACAACAACAACAATTGTCATTATCTTCAATTCCTTCAGTGATTGCTTCTACCTAAAAATCAAAGCATTTGCAAATTTGAGCGTGTTTGTTATTTTGCTTAGAATTTTCAATATCTAAAATAATATATATATATACTTCTCTTTGCTGACAATATGTTCCCCTGAATTCAAGACCTCTTAATTGAAAGGTTACTAGACCGTTTCCTAATTGAACAATATGTACCAAGCAATTCAAGTAATCAGATGCTAGTAGAAAACAATCGCCTTGTTCCACATTTCCCCACCGACCAAGGGCAAGGTCTCCATACAGGCTATGTTGCAGAGATCTTGTTAATTGTTCATAGAAAATTGAATTCAAATTATTATCATCTGCCCCTATGTTTCGATCTAAATGCGAAGACATTCGGGTATTCGAGTGATCTACTCTTCTTGTCTTATAATCTCGTTCCCAAAATTTCACTGGACGTACATATGATGATATAAATATTGCACTGCCCAAAAGAGGATTTAAAGGAGTACTTAAAAGTGCAGATATCCCTGCTTGTAGGAACAGCATAGCAGAATGCGGAACGGAGAAAGGTTGGGCAAATGCATGAAACGCACTACCCCAAGTAATTTGCCAAGGTGCAATATATGTGACTACAAATCGTATTTTCAACAGTAGTTCATAAACTTTTGCGAAAACTATTCCTGTGATAAAATAGTCCACCAAAAATGTTTCACTGAGATTTCGAAAATCTAGTTTGAAGAACAGAACAGCAAAAATCAAAACCAAATAACGCGTTGATGGATCAGAGTATGCAGATCTTAAAGATTTTAATCCACACACAACTATAATCAATGCTCCCACACTTTCTCCAAACTTAGCTACAATTTTTGATGAACATTCTGTAAGTGCTCCCAAAAATACAACTGGATAGAGAATGTTTCTTTCTAAAAAGCACAGACAAACATATGCCTTTTCAAACCACATAATCTTCACAGGTTCACGAACTTCAAATTGTGCATATTCATGGCTACGTAATACCGGTCTTGATAAGCACAGCCATGGCAATTGTTTTCGAAGTTGTGGTACAATGTAATGTAGCAAAAGTCCAAGGCAACTTGCAATACCCCATAAAACTGGATTCAGTTCTGGTTGTAAGGCTGTAAACACAGTTGAACAATGGATTCCAAAAGATAGAGTACCTATCACTGCACAAACTATTAAATCATTTTTTAATCTTGCATTCACTGTTGCTTTTAATTTTTCAGGTAATGGATCTACCAATTCTGTATCTGACATTTGTTCAGTAAATTTAATTTTTACATGTTTTTTTCTTTCATAAATTCTAAGTTTTACTTCTTTGTATGTTGTAGGTACAGTATCTCTATGAGATGTATTCTCAATGATTTTAGCTTCTTTTTCTTCTGTATAAATTTCTGGAGGCCACAAATTTGTTTTAACAATGTCCCATATTACTGTAGGATCTGAAGATGATCTACTTAAATGGTAAGATATAGCGACTAATAAACCCGCAAAAATAGAGAATAAAATATGCTGTGAAGATTTAGGCTCTGTAAGTGCTCCGTAAGCAAATCCATACAATATAACAACAGTGACTATGCTGCGAGAGAGACAATATATTGAAGAAATTAAACTTGTGGTTGCATTTCCACCAAATAAATGGATATCTATATGTTCACAGAGATACATTAGAAAAGTATTAATTTGTGGAAGTAATCCGAAGGAAAATATAATAGGAAAGCATAAAAGAAAAATTAATAAAATATTACGGATCTGTAATAAAACATCATAATCAGTAATCCGTAAACCATATATTCGAAATTCAGATGCTTTAAAATTTCTCAAGGATTCATTAAAGATTAATATGAATCCTGAACACAATATATAATAAACAGGCCGAGAAAATACTATAATGCGATTGAAGCCATGTATTGGGGAAGCTGCATCAGGCTGAACGGATTTTAATAATGAATATTGACAGCCAGCAGTTACAAAACAAAGCATGAAAGCAAATATATCTCGGTAAAATCCTTGCTGGAGCAATACGAGACCCAATCCCGCAACAGCAACTGCTAAAAATGTCGAAATAATAATCTCAAATATTGTCAAATTTCGATCTAATAAGGCCAACAAAAATAAACGATCGAATCGCACTTTGATATGCGGTAATTTGCCAATTTTCCATTTATAGTAATATTGCTTGTCTTGTCTTGATTGTTTAGGTTTGGATTCAGATCCATCTAAGCCACCAATAAATCGATTCCAAGATAGACTTGTATTTATGTCACCCACTGCACACGTCTGCAATGTTAAGGCAGGCCTATCTCGGCGATTTGAATCTGTTGGGTAAATATTCAAATTGAAATATCCCAATAAATTTCGTAATCTTTGATTTCTCTCTGTCATTGATTCTATACGTGATAATATGTCTTGATGGAACTGATCTCGTTCTAAGGTTTCGAGTTCGTATTGAATAGAATTTCCATTATTTTGATGAATTTGATCACGTTCCGAAGTTTCCACTGGATTTGACGATAATGAATTTTGTGCTTTGGTTTGATTGCTTTCTGGACTGGACAGAACAGGTGGTGTATCTATTATAACACTCAAGTCAGGAGAATTCAAAGATAAACTACTATAACTATTACTCAAAGAGTCTATTAATTCCCAATTCGCATCATAATGTAAATTTTGATTAAGTTGCTGACGTAATAATGTATTTAACAATTTATCGTTATTGTTAGAAGGAACTTGCGCAGCTGCAGCAACACCAGATCCTTTCTCATCGAAGGTGTAAGCTAGCCAGCGGCCGTTTTCATCTCGAAAATAAGGTACAGTTGCTTCTACAGCATCGTTATGATTAGCAACTAAATGACATTCTTCGTTTGATATCAATCCAAATAAAGCAGTAAGTGGAACGACGTTATCATCTCGATTCCGATCTCGTGGTACACGAGTCGATCGAATCGAACATTTCAAAGGAACACGTCTTTTTCGTGCCGTTCGAGTCTCTGAATTGCGGCTTAATCTTAAATCTGAGACGGTGCTAGATTGACCTGGTAATTCTCGGCCAGATGTCAATAATGTAGCTAACAAGGAAGATGCAAGACTAAGTGTACTTAACTCGTTGTTTGAACCGCTAGTTTGCTCAAATCTATCAAATCTTCCATCTCTTCTTCTATCTTTCTCTCTTTTGACTTCTAATGTTCGTTTTAATTTCTGTCGGGTTTGTTCAGTAGTTGTAATATTATCATCTATAGCTTCTATTGCAGGTTTTGGACGGCTTTGTTTAGGTATTGCACCTTGATGACGTTTGTTATCTGTTTCTACTTGTGGAAGTAACATTCTTTTTGCCTCATTTTCCATATTCGATGAGTATGTTGTATATTCAAAAGGCATCATATTAGATGAACCAGAATCTGGTTCTTTACTATGTAATCCTGTGGAATAAAAATTTACAAATATTATTACTTTTTCTCGCAATTCTTTTAAAAATAAATACCCATTTGATATAAAAACTTAAAAGTTAGAACTTACCTTTATTTGTTCGCGATTCTATTGTACAATCACCACCTTCAAATAATTGATCTATTCCAACTATACTTCCAACGTTTAAAGGATCATCTATATTTTTCGATTTATCTTGTTTATCTTTAAACAAGTTTTCTAAATCCGAGAATTCACGACTGCTTTGGCTTGCATTACTGTATCTTCTTTTAACACTGGACTTTGGTTCTTCAATTAATGCATCACGAGAATTTGCAGAATCATTATCTACACCACCATCTTCATTACGTCTAAATATGAGGTCAAATTTAAGAAATTTATGGATTAATCGTTTAATATTTACTTTTACTATGTTTAATTTACCTTGAAAATCTATCTTCAAATCGGCTAGTACTAAGACTTCTGTCCCGATTAGAGGTAGCATTAGTTTCACAAGTCTTCCGAGTAAGTAATGGACTATAAGAATCCTGAAGACTAAATCCTCCAGAACTTTCATTAGCAAACTGTTCATCACTTTGTTCTTCTATAGGATGTACTATTTCTGATCCATAACTAAGATATGGTAATAATTGTAATTGGTTTTTTTTTAATGTATTTTGAGGTAATACCTTTAAAATATATACAGTTTTTTTAATATAATTTTTCATATAAACACATATATTACTACAATCATATTATCATATTGATACCTTTTTAGTATTAATTGTTTCAAGACTTTGCGGATGGAGAGGTAAATTATTGTCATCTGTAGTGTTTATATTTTTATTAGTAGCACCAATTGTTTCAAGACTTTGTGGATGAATAAGTTGTTGATGTGGCTTTTTTGTAATAACCTTGTAAACGAAGAAAGTATTTTAAATAATTACTTAATTATTCGTTTTTCCAAATAGAAAATTCCTTCATTTTTACCTCTAAAGATTGTGGATGTGAGGAAATTTTATTTTTTTCCGTATCTTCTTTTTTGGATATAATTTCTAAACTCTGTGGATGATCATTCATTAAATGTGTTTCCATTGGAATTGAGTTAGAATTGAGACGCCGAACACTTTGGTTTGATTTCCAGTAAGGATAATCATCTCCATGGTGTTCCAATTCTAACGAACTTGTTTGTTTTATTTGACTTTCAGAACCTGTTTTACCAAGACTACCCTGTTTGGAATGACGATTTCGTGAATCTTCAGATGCATGTCTGCATAATTTTCTTGAACCTTGTCGATCCTCTTCAGTAATTACAACACATTTCTGTCTTTTTAATCTTCTTTCTATATGTATTTGAAATTTTCCAAAAGAAATATTAATATGTATAAAAATAGGGTAATATTGCATTATAGAGGTTATATCATAAAAATTACAAAATTAATACCATTTATTATATTTCGAAAACATGGTTCATGATATTGTGCAGAACCTAATTCTGTTTCGTGTATATTTATACTAGATACCATTGGTTTAGTTAGCTGTTGTGCTTCTTCTGAACTTTCTGAGCTATTTTTTCTATGAATTTCTACTTTTAAATCTATAGTTGAACTAGGCTTATCTCGATTATATTCAGATGTTATACTATCTGCATCTGCATTTTGCACATTTGATTCAATAAAAGAGTTACGTGATGAGCATTCTACAGGTGGTGTATCTGTTTTTCCTATGTGTAAAAATAATAAATTGATAGCAAAATTTTAAAAATATAATTGATATAGTTTTAAAAGTTAATTGTATCAAATGTAAAGATTAATTTTAACATGTAAATGGTAAAGTTAATAGATAGATTTAAAAAATAAAAGATGTAGTCTATAATACCACTTAAGACTTGCAGTTCTATTCCATGATCTACTTGTTCCTGTGATTGTTCCCTGCATTTATTATGCACTGTGCGTCTTTTTTCACTTTCTGATCTTTGTTGGCTAATAGCTTGACCTGATTCTTCTAAACACTCAGTTGTATCATACATGCAATGAAGTGTATGGTTAACATACTTTATCGTACCAAAAAGTGCTCCAATTGAAGAACAATATGCTATCCAAACATATAACGTTGGTGGAAAATACTATAAAATAAAGAATTGTCATCTTCAAAGTTTATATAACAATTATATGGTATCTTTAAGCGTACAATTATGAAAAACTTATATACATACATATGCATTTGTATACATATGATATATACATATGCATGTATATGTACACAAATCAAAATTCATAAAGTCCAAATAACAAAACTCAACACATGTTATGTAAATCTACCCGCAGTTAATGTAAACACATACAGTTTATGTTATTTAACTAAAATGAATGACTTGCAACTAAAATTAATGCACACATATAAATATACTTACAAGATATATAATAAACGGTAAACAAAGTAAGAAAAGCCAAATGTACAAGTGAAATGTATTTGAAAAAACGTCGAGACGAGGATCGTAAAACCAGCCTCCTGTCAGGCTCGCCCAGACGCCTTGTCTTAAAATTTCCAGCATTTGAGAACCCATACCAATTGCAAAAGTGCTCCCTCACCATCTTCCCATCACTTGCTGTTTTACAGCTTTATTCGTAGTCTGTCTTTTCTATTTGAAAAATTGCGTGGCAAACAATAAGGCGATACATTTTATCTTGGCTTCTTAATCAATGGATTTCGCGCACACGACTTACTGACTTTGCAGCCATCTTCACATCTCAGATGATTTTGAACATGAACAATATGATTACATATATGATCAAGCTTCTATGATGTTTTGCAAAATTACTTTACACGAGTCGTTTATCAACACTTATTATAATTGGCAATAATACAAGTGAAACTCATCTAGTATTGTTCAAATATTTCCAATATTCGTTAAAATATATGCTTTAATTGATTAATTGTCCGTGGTAAATATAGTTTCTTGTTGGACTAATTCGCGATCATCATGTTGCGGATAAACCTTATACAATTCAAATATCATAAGCAACCTTTCGAACATTCTTTCTATGAATCGTGGTCCAATATATCACGTCAACGGTGGGGCCGTCAAAACGAAACATGGCGTCCGTTAGGTTATTGCTATGAGTGCTGGTTCGTTTTCTATCATTAAATGTGGAATCATCGTGCGTTTTGCGGGCTGACGCAAAGCGTCGTGTCCTCGGGGAGGCAAACACGTCGCTTTCAACCCTGCATGTCTCTCGTACATTACTCCTAGTGCCGATTCAATGAAAAGAATCGGCCTTACCAATAGTGGCTTGTGGGTATACACACCCCGACGCGAGACTCCAAAGTGGTTTTATGGCATATCGAGCTTTTTTCTACTCTCCTAGAATTTTTTCTCCACTACTCTACATAGGAGTATGGTCGACGAAAAATCACAAGATCTTCGTCGCTTTATTGCCGGACTCACGAATCAAAATGCCGGTCACCGTTAAAGTGTTTTTATGCAAGGGGTGTTAGTGATCACCTCTTCTCATCTTGTTTTTCTTGTAAAATTTGTGCGTAAAATTAAATTATTGTCAAAATATTTCATAATTGGTTTACATTCGTGTATTGATTATGATTGAAGAAGAAACGTGTGTTAAATGAACATGAATTGTGTAAGGATGTGTACAGTGTTGAAAAAATAATGCAAGGTGTATATTAAACTTTCACCACTTCTTATATATGTTTCTTTAGTTTATTTGAGACAAACTAACAATACATTTAAAGTGTTCTATGTTATTTGTGATTCTATTAATAGAATATTACGCTAAGGTTACAAAACAAGAGGGTGTAATTTCCAAAAAGTGGAAGACTAAGAAGAGTGTAAGGCCATATGCCGCCAGCCGGGCTATCGGCAAGAGGCTTGTCTACCTTGATGGACCACGGACAACCAGATGCTCGTCATCGGAGCGAGCGATTTCTACTTCATCCAGAGAATGGATCCTCTAATTCTCATAGTCCTAACACAGCCAACTCATCTCCACGATATCAACATAATAGTAGAACAAATAATCATTCCACAAGGTATAAAGTGTGTTATTATAGGCCCATAAATGTGTAATGTTTTACACATTTATGATAGTGAAATAAAATATATCTCACTTAAATTTTGTGCATTTTAGTTACGGATATTTATATGGGCGTACATCTAGCAACAATATGTCTGATAGCAGTGTTTCTGATACACATAGTGGTGGTACAGCAAGAACTGTTTCTCAACAGACTAGTCCATCTCACGGTACACATTCCTCTTCCCAGTCAAGGCAAGACAATAGTTCGACAATTTTCACAGCATTATTTGATTATGTTGCCCAAGGCGAAGATGAATTATCTTTACAAAGAGGTGAAACAGTTGAGGTAAATTGTTTATTATAAATATCTGTAAAATTAAATATCTTTGATTAGGATGCATATATATATTTTATTTTATATGCTAGGTCTTATCGAAGGACTCAAAAATCTCAGGTGATGAAGGATGGTGGACTGGAAAAATCCATGGAAAGGTTGGTATTTTTCCAGCCAATTTTGTTGCAGAAGCAGAAAGTATTGATCGAGTTTCATCGGTGATTGATAAAGTTCAACCGGTTGAAATTGACTTTGAAGAATTACAATTAGAAGAAGTGATAGGTGTTGGTGGATTTGGAAAGGTTTATAGGTATATAAAATATTATAAAATATTATAGTTAAATTTGTTAATAGTTCTTTAGAACAATATTTATAATAATTTGTAACATTTTAGAGGATTCTGGCAGAAACATGAAGTGGCTGTTAAAGCAGCCCGCCAAGATCCAGATGAAGAACCAAGTGTTACATTAGAAAATGTTCGACAAGAAGCTAAATTATTTTGGTTATTGAAACATGAAAATATTGTGCAATTAGAAGGAGTTTGTTTAAAAATGCCAAATATGTGTCTCGTAATGGAATATGCACGAGGTGGTAGTCTGAACAGGGTTCTTAGTGGTAGAAAAATCAGGCCTGACGTACTTGTTGATTGGGCAATACAAATTGCTCGTGGCATGGATTACCTTCATAATAAAGCACCTATAAGTCTTATTCATAGGGACCTAAAAAGTTCTAATGGTAAGGCAATTAACATATTAATTGTAAATAAAATATCATTACATCATTATTAGTTGAATATATATATCATTATTTGAATATATATATTTTTACATGAGATGTGTTAGAGTAATACATATTATTTTTTTTATAACAGTATTATTGAGCGAACCTATAGAAAATGATGATCTACAATATAAAACTTTAAAAATAACTGACTTTGGATTAGCAAGGGAAGTTTATAAAACAACTCGCATGTCAGCAGCCGGCACATATGCTTGGATGGCACCAGAGGTTATTAAAAAGAGTACTTTCAGTAAAGCCAGTGATGTTTGGAGGTCAGTTTTATGTACCTCCTATATCACTTTAATTGTAATAAATGTATCTATATAAATAGTAAAAAATTTTTTCTTTTTAACACATGAATACATCTACAGTTATGGCGTGCTTCTATGGGAACTTCTAACTGGTGAAACACCTTATAAAGGAATAGATGCTTTGGCAGTAGCGTATGGTGTTGCAGTAAATAAACTCACATTGCCTATTCCATCAACTTGTCCTCAACCTTGGAGGTTTTTAATGGAAGGTATATAATTATATAATCATTTATATAATCATGAATTATTTTAATTTGTATAACCTTTAAAATAAAAAATGCTTTACCATTTAGCTTGTTGGGCATCTGACAGTCATTCGAGACCAGGATTTGCTGAAATTTTAGTAGCATTAGATGAAGTGCGTAGTGCATTTGCAGCTACACCACATGAGTCATTTCACACAATGCAAGAAGACTGGAGGCTTGAGATTGAACAAGTTCTTCATGGATTGCGCATGAAGGAAAAGGTATAAATTCGAAATTTCTTTGCCTTGCAAAAAAGGACTTCTACAAAAATAAAATCTTTTCATTACTGTAATTAGCATATGCATCATTTATATCAGTATAAATAATGTTTATAATCCTTCTTTTATATGCTTATGCAAAGGCATGCCGTTCATTAGAAGAGGTAAGATAATGTGTAACTACAGTTATTGACGCTAATAATTATTTTGGTCTATAACAAATATATGTACCTATTTATACTATATTATCACCAGACAAATTTTTTGTTTGCGAAAACGCATTTGTTTATCAAACACATTATTATAACCTTTTTTATATGTTTGTTTATTAGGAACTGCGCTGCAGAGAAGAAGAATTAACGAAAGCACAAGTGCAACAACGACAACATGAAGAAAACTTAAGGCAACGGGAACAAGAATTAGCTGCCCGAGAAATAGATTTATTAGAACGTGAACTTACTGTAATGATAATTCAGCAACAAAATACTCCTACACCAAACAAAAGACGCGGGAAATTTAAGAAATCGAGGTTAAAACTGAATAAAAAGGAGCCAGGAAGCAATATAAGCGCTCCTTCTGGCAAGTATACTGTGTTATAATTTATCTTAACAATTTTGCATAAAATTTAGAATGCTCTAATTATAAAGTTAAATAACCACCATATGTTTTTATCCCTATAGATTTTCGTCATACAATAACTGTTCAACATACAGCGTTAGATCGAGGAAAAGTACGAAATCCATCGAGACCTAATAGTCCACCAGGCTCGCCTAGTATTCCACGACTTCGTGCAATTGCATGTGAGTACTTTGTTTCCAAGATTTTCAGTAGTTCACAATTTCAATGAATAATGAATGATTTTGCTATAAGAAATTTTTTTAGTATTTTCAAGAAATTTAAATTACACTGTTTGTGCTTTGTAGTCACATTGTATTAATTTAACAACGATTTTTATTAGCATGGTGTGAATAATTGGATATATTTTGATATATTTTTGAAAAATTACATATATATGCATATAATCTATGTTGTGTTTTTCATTTCCTTTTTCTTTTTTTACTCTTTTGTAAGAATGTAGAAAAGAATGATAATTTGAAGATTAGAAGAATTATATGATTGTAGTCATTTAATGTAGAAAACCAAATACAAAACATTTTATGATATTGAAATATTTTTTGTAACTTCTAGATAAAAGAATTTCTTAATAATGAATATTACTAATAGTCCTCATGAAACACCTTTATCTTTTTGAAGCGCGCATAAAGTTTAACAGAGTCTAGGGTAGGAGGGAAACTTAGTACTGTAGTGAGTAGCGTTTTGTTTTTTGTCTTCCTCCTTTAGTACCGGCAGATGGAGTAAAGGGTAAGACTTGGGGACCATCAACACTCCACCAACGCGAACGTGGGGCTATTATCACGCAACCACCAAATCCTGCATCTCCAGGTGGCAAACGGTGGTCTCGCTCTGCTCCAGATCTTGAAAAGACACCCCTGCGTACCGCCCTGTTGGCACATCGTTCCCCGCTTCTTCAAGAAATAGGTAACCCCTCCTCCAGAAAGTTGTACTCCTCAGCAAATAATTTGATAGACAGTCAACCAGGATTTAACTGTCACACTAGGATTAGCTATAACAACATTCCAGAAAATTCTAACAACATTGTGCAAAGCTCGAGCTGTTCACCTTGCAATATAGGCGAAGACTCAGTTATTGTGGACAACGATATTTATGAGTCTGTGGTCTTACATAACAAATCGGCAGATAATCTTAAAACTCATTTCTCGGATGATCATTCAGTCATGGACAATTACACAAAATCTACAGTTGGAAATAATTTAAAAGCTTCACCTCCTAGGAGTCAAAAACATGTGATTGGTGACTGGGAACAGTCGTATTCTTCAAATTTTGTACAAAGCGTAGCGTCTAGTTTGGTTGGTACTGCGAAACGTGTAAAAAAGAAGAAACGCGAGAGAAGTAAATCGAAAGAATCAAAGCGCAGAGATAGCTCAGAATCACGATTAGCTGCTTTTGCTGATTTCTTTCGTTCCCCTTCTGGATCAAGGAAAAGCTCTTTAAATTCTCCGCATAGTACGGAGCGAAAAAATTCTGTTACCATTAAAATTAATGATACAGATGGATTAGAGTCAAGCCCTGAAAATTCAATAGGTAAAAAGTTTCACCATAAATCCAGAATTTCTAAGAGTCCATTAAGAGTCTTCAATAAGATGAAAGCTTGGGGAAGTCGAGATGCTTTAGATGATAAAACTGCTGTTGTTAAAGTAGAATATAGTGCTCTAGACAATACGATATCTATACCACAATTTAATCGACGTGATTCCGATCAAAGTAGTGCAATACCTAAATTCTTGACTGCTAATTCACGCGAAGGAATAGATTTCGAGAGTCTCGAATCAGAACTTTGTAATTTTGATTCGGAACATTCAAATGATAGTTCTATTTCAAAAAATTCTTTAGGTTTATTCTCAGATAATAAATGCAAAAAATCCCCTACCTCTTTTGACTATGTTAGTGGTATATCAGATGCGTGTTTCAAACAACGCGCTCCGCAAGTAGATCAAAGTTTCAAATTGAATTCCTCTTTAAGTAAAAAATCAAAGAGTAACGAATACTTGCGTAGTTGTGAAGATCATGTTGATACTATAAATTCAGTTATACATGCATCTGGTTATATACAGGATTGTGAATGTCAGAATTCCCAAATCAATTATGAAGGGAAAAAGAATTTAATCGAATCCTTAAGAAATGCTCCTTCCCATAGAAGTTCAGAAGATGTGAATACAATTATTTACAACTCACCTAAGACTTCGATTGCAGAGAAATTTTTAAAGAAGAATGATAAGTAACATTGCATTTCACAAAGATAAAGATGTGCATATCACTCGTAGACGCGTTTCACGAAAATGTCTTCTTTTTGTTTTATATGTTTTAGTAACAGTCCTATATTTTCTTTACTGCAGGCCTTTCTGAGGAAAACATCTATCCCACTCGTAAGTCTCTTTATATTGCTGTGCAATTGTTTCACATTTTATAAGAGACCTGATTGTTTTTCTTCTATATCATTGGTTAATGATATTTTTATTTTTTCCTTTTACATTATTACAAAAGTAAAGATCTCAGATGGATAGTGCCTTTATATGTTTATATTTTCCTTCTTTATTTTTCTTTTGCTAAATTGTATTTAAGTAGATTGTGCTTAGAACTATTTTTATTAGAATGCATGAATATGCAGTTCAGTTAAATTTTTTATTTGCTGATTATCTAAAAAGGATATCTTTAATATATAGATATATTTTTAGTGATACATGTACAGTTGCATACATTTAATGATAAACTCTGTTTTCCTTTTTTATGTTGATAATATGTTTAAGATTATTTTATTCTGTTGAATTTTTGGAATGGTACATATTATTGCTATGTATCTTATAAGAATTTAATTTTTTAATTTTACCAGATGAAGAATTGAAATTCGTTTTATCTGCATAAATTGATAGCCTTGTTAATTAATTTTAATTGATGTCTATCAAATTACATAATAGATATATCATTTTAGGATATTTTAATAAAGGGTAGTCAGTACCCTGCAATAATCTAAAAACTATTTATCCTAATTTAAACTGATAAAAACTTCATATTTTGAACTGTAATTTAATGAGTATATAAAATGTAAATGCAGTCTTTCTGGTGTTGGTTCTTTTCTGATGTTATCTGGAGTATATAACATTCTAACAAAGCAGAGCTAACAGCCTCTTACTATGTCAAAAGAAATCATGTGCTTCTGCCACTACAACAAAAAGTTCTACATTAAAATTAATGCCTTCAATTAGAGGCGTTTATGGAAAAGAGTGTTTTTATATAATTATACAATCCCCAAATTAGAAAGAAATTACATCAAAATTAAAAAATTATTATGCAAAGTATCATATATTAGTTGCGAGAGTAGAGTTGTATCTTTTCTTCATTGCTTTATATGCATCTAGATCAATTTCAGATTTTGTTAATTATTCAACCTAATTAAACAGCGATTTCATTTTTGTATTATCATAGACTTTCGATATTTTTAGATTCTGAAATTTTGCACACGTTACATACAACACATGAAGCAACACGCACACTTGTATTTAGAAATAGAAATTTTTTCAATAAAACCTTTTCAGTTGGACACATTGAATTTTGTTTTTTCGTTTTCTGAATTTTTACGCTCGGTTTGTAGTTATATTTATAATATTAAAGAAATATGTATATATATTTTGATTACTACACCTATATATTGAAACAATATATTTTAAATATTATCTATATAGATCAACAATTTTTAACATATTTGTTTTAAATAATTTACTAACTAAGAATGAAATAAACAATAAATATTTTATATTATTTTTTCTATATAAATCAATTTTTTATATAACTACTTATAATCGAGCGTAAAAGAATCCTTTTGCATGCTTCCAGTAGGATCCTAACAGTTAAGGCCATTTGGGTTTGGTCTTTTTCTTGTCTTAAAATTCCAATTTTATTTGTAATAAGCACACCATTGATTTTGTATATTCTTATCATATATTGATTTGAGTATAATATATGTATAAAACATTTTTATAGCAGTATTGTACGACTATTTATTTATTTATTAATGAACAGGCAAAATTTATAATAAATAAATATTAAGAGAGAAAAGAACATTCTGAAATGAGGAAATGAAAATTATATAGGGTAAAAAAAATTTTATTTAAGATTAGTTAAAATTAGTGCTTATACATATTGTCTTAAAAATAGTTTTTACCTTCTTCTTTCTTTACACTCTGCTTTACTTTCAAAGTTTCAACATTTTTCAACATTTTTGGTTTACTTTCAAAATATGGGTTTTATGCATTTAACATGAATGTATTTTAGATAATAATGTACAAGCTTTTTGAAAATTATTGATAACAAGAAATGGTTCAAAGTTCGTGGCATGTAATATTTTAATATAATGCACGTAATACATTGTGCTTATACATATAAATAATTGTAAGTAATGCAATAACAAGTAAGCATGTTATAACTTTGATACTAAACTGTTTATGTTAAATTTAATATAATAAACATGTATAATATTAAAAGGCTTGTAAAATTTGCACATAAAGGTAAGGAATAAAAAAATAATAATAGTAACATAGTGTCTTAATCAATTTAATATTATGAAAAGGAAAGTAAATACTTTAATCATATTTTGTAATTCTACGTACACATATTTTTATAGATATATAGCAATATCACCATTATTATTGTAGAAATCTGATTGTTTTTGTAGATTATACAACCTTACCACCTGATCTCTCAACTGACTGGATAACATCAGATTATCCTTTGAAGCCTGGGTTGACTGGACCTTACATTATGCCAATGCCTGTACCAATGCCAACTCTTTACAATGGGGAAATGAAGAAGCCAAAGTTAAGCATAATAGAATTGGTTTTATACAATATCGCAGCTATGTTAGCTGGAGTAGCTACTGGATATGATGTAAGAATGTCAAACATATCTCCAATTCATCCAAGACTATATCCACGGCTTGGTGAGTGTGAAGATGAGCCTCCACGGTGGTGGTTTCAAGCAGATACTGGATCAAATCGTAACTCTGGTTATCTTGGACCTGATTATGAATTTAGTTCAAGTAGTGGTTATCCTCATAACACGTATCATGGACCAGCTAGACATTACAGGTATGAAATTAGAACATTAAATTTGTAATAATATTTTCTTTTTTTACATATATATACATATATTAACATGTTCTTTATATATTCATGTTATAAATAAGATAATTATTATACAGGCCATTCTTAAGTAATATGGGTGCTATAGCACCTGGTCTTCCACCAAGTGTGATGCCTGACAAACCTCTAAGATTCACTGATTCGCCACAACATTATGCAAGCAATACAAGTTCTAATGCACCAACACCAAGTCCTAGAAGAAAAAGTAGCAGCACTAGTAATGAAGATGTGTACATACATGATGCAGGAAGAGTTGATCGGATGGAAAGAGTACCAACAATATACATGGGCAATGTTGCTCCTTTCCCAGACTATGGACCTCCAGTATATACAGTCGTTCCACCAGAATATTACAGATCACCAGAACCAACATATTTTGTACCTACAGATTATCAGTAAGTAATTATTTTCAGATATGAATTTTTAAATATTACACTTAAATCTTTTTCTCCTTCAGTGATAGAATGCTTGAGTGTTCCGAATTTCCACATGCTTATGATAATCCAAGCAGCATAAATAGTCCAGCTCGACCAGTTTCAAGACTTCCTTCGTATACTCATCATCGTACTTCATCAAATGTTTCAAACGCGAGTACATCGAGTCAAAGTAACATTAATCCAACATTTCGTTTAGAAGACGAGGATGATTATTCTTTATATTCACCTGGACATTATTACCAACGATCTTCAAATATTGTCTCAAATGTTGGAACGTATAGTCCTAGTATGCTTAATCATGAATATGGTTCTCAATTACTGACGCGTCAGAACTCGCATGATTCGAATTCAAATTCTGGAGAAAGACCCAGTAATTTAGAGGTAGTTAGTCGATTACGGTCAAGTTTAAAACGATCTAATTACTCGTATAATTCTCCAAATAAAAGCGTAAGTAAAAATAATTCCGGTTCGGGTACTCCAACAAATCCTACTCCACCAGATTCTTTAACATCTGAGGATTCAAGTTATGTTTCAGCTAAGGATAGTCAGATCTCTATAAGTAGGGTTCGATTTTCTCCAGTAACATTTGATCGAGATGGAGTTTCGCGTGAACATAGAGAAACGTTACTTGATATTCCCGTACATGGACAAAATCAAGATGCTACCATACCCTTACAAGCTAATCGACGAATGAATAGAAGTAGAAAACCAAGTATTTCTGAATTAGAAAGAGAATTTTTGTCATAGCATTGGCTTATTTAAAATGAAAAAAAATGATAAAAATTAGGGATTCGAAAAGTTTTGTCAATCTTGAAAGTAACACTTAATTGCAATCACACGAATCAAACAGTTTATGATGCGGCAGAAATTTATCGAATCATAACTAGAAAATACAGCGATGCACGTTGTCAAAGCACTGCCTCCTGCAAAACATTTTGTCATGTATTGGTCATCAAATACAGTAAGAATGTAACATTCCATATACTGAGACATTCTTATAAAAGACTCTTGTATTCAATTAGACTATTTTTAATTTGATAAAGAACTGATATGTCTCATGTATGTTTTGTAGAAATAGTATAATTACCAAGATGACAAATTTGCATTGATCATTCTGTACTACACAATGTTTTTAAATCATATTTTATGTATTATAAATGTTTTATTCATACATTCCGCACATCCTGCATCTGCTGTTAGCATCTAGCATACAAATATCATATATTTCTATTATTTGCATGAGTACTTGAAAAACTTTGGAAAAGGATAAATATTTTAATTCAAATACTCTGAAAAAACGTATATAAAATCGTATATACATACTTGTTATATTATACAATTTAAAATATTAGCTCCTTTTTCAGAATATTAAAGATTGAATTCTATACATTTATTTGTTTGTCTAATACCACCTTAGAGAAATGAGACTTTGTTGTTCCTTTAGTTCTACAACTGTCTGCTCATATTTATTACAAATATTAATGCTAATCATAATTTACATTCCATCAAAATTTTGTGACTGAAAAAAATAGTTAAATGTTGAAACTAATTATTGCATAACAAAATGAAACATATAATCAGGAAAACATTGATGATTACTTAATAGGATTGTTTATGATTTTTTTCAACATTACTTTATGACAATATATGTATGTATATTTGTAGAGTAATTTTATATTGTGAGCAATAGATAATAGTAACCTTTCCTAAAGTCACAGTGTTTTCCTGCATATGCTTAGGTATGAAACATAAGAAATTCATAAGAATTATAATAGATATACGTTTTCTTTTGATATTAAATTATCAGGTCTCATATATTATTTTATTAATGTTTAATCTTTATACAAGTACCATGGCACTAGATACACGTGTGAAAAGTTTGTACAGTAGCAATTTTAATGCATTTGTATGCTACTAGAATAATAGGTTTAATTTAGTATACCATGTGCAGTTAAAACAATACTTCTTTTATATATGAAAACAGTATGCATTGAAACAATTGGCATACATGTAGCAAAATGTTTGACATACTTAGTTCATTTATATAGCCATCTATTATGTGATATACTTTCAAAAAGTTTAGAACAAGGACACTCCATATACATAATCACTATTGTATATACAAGTATACATATATTGGACAGTTATTGTTTGTTTAACAATGTAATAATGATCAATACATTCCTTTATATTGGTTTCATTGTATAAAGTATGTGTATGAGTGCCCTAGAAATTATTTTGTATTTACTTAAAATGCTAATACATGATCAGAATACCAAGAGTTATGCAAATTTATTTCCTATCTTTTTTCAATCACTTGGATAGAAAATAGAAAGGAAATTAATTTATGAAACTCTCTATGATGGTTTATATTTTGCATTTCTATAATTGCTAAAACAAACTGAACTAATCTTGATTTTTACGTGTGTATGTGTTTAATTTATTGATTCTATACTAAATAACAACTAACATATGAGTTAGATTAAACTTACAAAAGGTAATCAAAACTTATTTACATGTTGCGTATGTTCTACGCTATTTTATGGTGAATCAAAATAATTCTTTTTTTTTATTCTTTGCCTCATATGAAATATTAAATATGAGAAAAAAAACAAATCTTTATTTCAAAACTTATATGTTTTTATAATGATTTCCTGAGTAATAATCAGTATTGTAGGATATGTCTCAATATATATAAAATATAGAATTAATGAAAGAGAAAAGGATAAACTTTGAAGAAGTATTTCCTGGTCATTTTTATCTTCTAATTCATTTCTTTGTATAAATAATTTCTTTTATCCACTTAAAAGTTTTTGTACTGCCTCACTAAAAAATTCTTTTCAAGATAAAACCAACCGAGTATTGAACATATATATTTAAATGTTTTTGAAATAGAAATATTGGATGCATTAAATTGGCATTTATATATATACAAATTTATTAAATGCATATAATATTATATATTTCATCTGAATCGCACTTATACTTTTTCAAAGTTCAATTTGTGAAATCTTGCATATAATTAAAATTAATTAATCGGTTGACTGAAATATTTATGATGTTATTAGAGACCTATAGAATAAATATTTCATGGATATGCCTTTCTATGTTGTACAAAGATATTCTGCGGTGCTAGTATCATGTACTTAATATGTTAAGAGAGACAAAAAAGTTGAAAATGCTTCCAAGGTAATTGAAAAATATTTAATGAAATCTTAGAATGCTAATATCAATACTTGTTTATAGTAATCGTAACTTACTTATACCGAATGTAATATTAGGCAGCTATTAATTATCAATTGTGTAATGGCATATGATTGCCAACAGTGCTAGTCTAAGCTATATTTATTTTTTATATATCATAACTTTTTTAGCTTAAAATAGAACAAATCCAGTTTTATATTTCATTAAAGATCATTTATATATTATATGTTTTGTTAATTAGACAACATGTATGAAGAAACATTCAGAATAACTACAAAAAAAATATAACTTCATATATATATATTGCCAGTAAATATATTCCCTAATTGATATGTTAAAAAATTTAATTTATACAGATAAGATGATTATTTTTAATAAATCGAATCATTTCTTTACTTAAACAATTTAGTATGACCAAATATTGTTATTCTAAACATGTTTCTTTCAATATAAACTTAAATTGTAAATATTTTCTTGTTGAAGTTACACTAAAACTGCATGCTACTTATAAATAGTAATTTGTACAATAACACCTATGACCAAGATGATAATTATGAGATGAGTGTGCTTTTAATGTACACGAAGTGTTTGCTGTGGTATTTTCTCCATTATTTGTATGTTTATTTGTTGCAAAATATATTAAGCAATTTTATTATCCTCAATTATATTTGAAGATAATTAATATTGCGGAGTTTATCGCAATTTTATCACAATTTTTAATTATTCGATATTCATGTGTGAAATTAATCTTTTGTCAGTATTTTTTTTGTAATATATAGACTTAGAGGACGTAGAATGTACTGCAACTCGTAAATCCGTAATTACTGACGATTTATTTAAATTTTAAATTACTCTGTAGTTGTAAGAATATACTAATAAGCTAAGTGCAATGTGTTCCACGTGTATTTAAGTAACAAGTGACTGCTTTGGTGTGCGCCTTAAAAAGTAATGTAATGCAGAACCCAAAGCTTGAGAAACGAATCTTTTATGTAATATAACTCTAATAACAATTGTACGAAGATGGTAGGAATTTCAAAGAATTTTCTGCGATAAAAATAGTTTGCCAAACAAAGATATTGGGCACTGCATAATCACTAATATTTATGAGAAATTCTAAAAATCAGAATGATATATGGGAAAAAGAAACATCTATCCGATTTATTATACAAAATTACAAAACAAAAAAAATGTGATTTCGTTGAAGAAATGCAATAAGATATATTATTGTCTTCGATTTTTTACTCAACAAATTTAAATGTAATAAAGCATACGAAAATTGAATGGGAAATGTATTGATGCGGTGTCTGATTTGCACTAAAAATTCATGTATTTTTCCAAGCATTGTACATTATTCTATAAATATTAATTATATAAATTATAAATAGTAACCGGAGTATATATATTACATTAAGTACTATAATTATTGTAACATTAAAGCATCACAAATTGTAGGTGATGCCTTATTATTATTAATAATAAATCATTTAAAATAAAATAAAATTCCTTGTATTACTGTATTTTTATAGTAAAAACTGCTTTTGTATATTTGAAAACCAGTAAATGATTTTCTATTGTCTAAACAAAAAAAGAATATAGTAAAATATTTTTTATTTTTTATATTTAAAAGGTGAAAATTATTGTTTTATTATAAATTTTAATATCATTTTGTTATATTCAATAATTATTGAATAAGGTATTGTCGCAATCATAATTATGCTATTAAATATGGATTTTCATGGATGTAATTGTAAAAATATAACAATTACAGAAGGAATATTTGGAGAAGTCTGGGTTGGTAAGCTGTGGTTGATATGATCTTTCTCTCTCTCTTTAGTTTATTATGTAAAATTAATGTAATTTACTTGTAATATTTAAAGTAACAATAGAATTTTGTAATCAGATAATCAAGATCAAATTTTTAATGACCCCATACCAAAGACTATAAAATCATACACTATGATAAATACTAATCGAATGGAAGTTGTTGTCATTACTTGGGGTGCTACAATTATATCTCTAAAATGTCCAGATAAATATGGACATTCTGCTGATGTTGTCCTTGGTTTTGACGATGTAAAAGGTATAATTTTAGAGTATTCATTTCTTAACATTATAATAATGAAGCTAATAGTCATTATTAAAATACAACTATTACAGGATACTCAAATCCTATAACAAACCCATTTATTGGTTGTATATTAGGCAGATGTGCAAACCGTATTAAAAATGGACATATTACTATTAGAGGTAGAGATTATGAATTAACAAAAAATGATTTTAATGGGAAACATCATTTACATGGAGGAGTAAATTGATTAGTTACATCATATAAATAATAAACAATATTATATTATATAAATAATAATCAATGCTCTCACTAGACAAATGGATTTGGGCGTAAAGTTTGGGATTCATATATTACTGGATGTTCAGTTATTATGAGTTACTTAAGTCAAGATGGTGAAGAAGGGTATCCAGGTGCAGTGTTAACTACAATAAAGTTTAAGTTAACTCCAGAAAATAAGCTTGATATATGTATGAGAGCAACAACTTCAAAACCAACAATAGTGAATTTATCACATGGTTCTATGTTTAATTTAGCTGGACATGTAAGTAATATATTTTTAAATATACATTTAGTTAAATGTGTAAAATGTAATAGGATTCTGGAGAATCTGAGTTACGAAAACATAAAGTACTATTCAATTGTGATCGTTGGACATTTGCGGATTACACAGATCCAGTTCCAACAGGTGCTATACGTGGTGTAGGTGGAACAGTGATGGACTTTCGAATACCTCGAATTTTAGGAGAATACATGGAGAAGGTATAAAATAACTGCATATTTTAAAGATATTGAACTCTTTCCTTTAATTATTGCTAGGTTCCACCTGGAGAAGGTTTCGATCATAATTTATGTGTTACAAAAGGTGGACAATCTGGTAGTTCATTTGTTGCCAAAGTATGGCATGTAAAAAGTGGACGGTATATATAAACAAATATATTAGTTGTTTATTGAGTAATACAGTTGTTTTAAATATATTGGTGTTTAGTGCTTTAGAAATTTATTCAGACCAATGTGGGGTACAGTTCTACACTGGAGGCCGTTTGCCACCTTATACTATTCCAGAATTTTTATCTAGTTATGATTTATTAGAAGTAAATCAATGTTTTAATTATCAACAACATGTTATTTATGTAAGTAATAACTTGTATATCATAAATTTGATTCGACTATAGGACATTGAAGAAGCCGAAGAAATTGGTGAAGTTTATAAAAATGATCATGAAGATGAGGAAGAAGAAATAAAAGTTGAAAAACATTATAAAAAAGTAACGACTGTACCTAAAAAGATAGAATTTATCTTAGGAAAACATGGAGCTCATTATAAAAAGTACTGTGCTTTTAGTATTCAACCACAAAATTATCCTAATGCAATATATTATGTAAGTATTTCTTATGTACATATAAATGATGATAGCACTTTGGCTTTTTTAGTAAAGTTATAAAGATTGACATAATAGATGAATTGTTTTCAGTCACATTTCCCATGTTCTATATTATATCCTGGTCAAGTTTATTATCATGATCTGACATATAAATTTGAAGTGCATCTTGCAAATTATATGTAGAAACTATATGCAGAATTTTATATCTATGTTAACAAAACTTACTTTTAATAAATGTAATAGTAACAGTAAATACATTAATAATACATATAATAATGTTCAGATATCTTTTGTTCTGTTTATGTTATTTTTTATTGGATTTAATTTTTTTTTTATTGAAAAATTTAGATATAGCACCAATTGTGCTACCAAAACTTTTATGAATGATTAATGTACGTTGAATCCACTGTGGGAGTGCTTTTATTTTATAACTATAACGTTTATCTAATAATATTACTGTTGAATAATCATTAATGTGTCGAATAGCTCGTCCAATACATTGGTTTACTGCTTTCATGCATGAATTTTCATAGAAATTTTGACCAGCATCTGATTTCTAATAAACAAAAAATAAATTGATGTACATGCATATAAATTATAAGTGGTATAAGACACTAAGTGGTTTTTCTTGCCATAATAATGAGACAAAATAAATACATACAATATTTTCGTTTAAATATTTCATCTTCTCTTGTAATTCCAATGATTGGATATTAGGATAAGGCATTCCCACAACTATAACACATCTTCCCAAATCATCAGAAAAATTTAATCCTTCGCTTAATTTTCCTCCCACCACACTAAACAATAATGATCCATTCTGTGAATTTTTTGGATTTTTTACGTGAAGCGAATATTCTTTTAAAATTTCATGTACCTATAATATATAATTTATTTTAGATTTGTATAAAAATTTTACAACAAAATTTGTAAAAAGATTATGTTATTAGTACCTGAGAAGCTGATTTAGGTTCTCGAAGAATATGTTTTTTTAAAGACAGTTTCTTAATAATACCAGAATTTTCTAAATGTTTATATATTAATTCTTCAAAATTATAGGAGGGTAAAAAGACTATAATACCAGCTGGTATGATATTACATAAATTTAATAATGCCCTCCCTAATTCATCTAACTGAAATATTTTTATTGTGAAATTTATCATATTTTCTATCATTTATTTTAATCATTGGAATTATTTATATTATTATTTAATTATTATTAAAATATCATATTTACCAATTTTGTATTTTCTCGATTTTGAAAATTAAATTCAAATTCAATACCAGTTGGGCCATGAGTTGTTATGCTACATACTATGTTTTCTTCAGGAATTACATGGTCACATGAATATGTGACAATTCTTTCAGATGAAGCACCTGCTGCTATGAATAACTGATCTGTAAATTCATTCATTGGTGCCATTGTCCCACCAGCTAATATCACAGCTCTAGCATCCCGAACTGTTAATAATTATACATATAAACAAAAATTAAAAATAAAAATACTTAATAAATTAATATGAAATATTAAAATAAAATAAAATAAAATAAATTAAATTAAATTAATCTGCATACTAATATCATGGAAGTGCGCTGCTGGATTTAATAAAAGAAATTTTATGATACTTTGTCCAACAGTTGGACCTGGAATAATAAATATGCGCCCATCACTACAGTTGCTTCGTAAACATTCTAAGAAACTTATAATTGTCATCATTGGATTATTTGAGCGATCTTCATCTAATTGAATGTCTGTGATTGTATCAAACTCTGTGCTTTTTGTCTTAATTGAATCTAAAAACTGTTTTACACCACATGTCTTTGTGTTATAATTATGAATTTTTAAATTTGTGTCATACTGTTCTATGAAACCTTGTAATTTATGATTCAGTCGAGAATTTTTAATGAATTTCAACAATTCAAACATATTTACTGTGTCAATGTTTGTCATAATTGCAAATTCTTCTATCTTATATAATTTTGGAGATGCTTCTATATTTATAACATCATCAGGATTTGATTTTATAGTAGCCCCCAAAACTGTTATAAGTTTTCTCAAACAAAAGCTCAACTGAGTTAAGCTTAGAATATTTTTTGCTGAGAATAAAGTTTGAAATCTAAAATTAATATTATTTATATTCTCAGATATATTAATAAAATGTGTAATACAATAATAATAATAATAATAATAATAATAATAACAATAATAATAATAATGATGCTCAAAATGAAATATGTTACCTGTTTTGATATTGGGAAAGTTGGCTATAACAATGCAATAAATTTCTGCCTGTAATTATAACACTATGCATATTTTCAATGGCTTCAAGTAAATTATGTGCTTCATCAATTATTAATATATTTCCTTTTAAATTTATTCCTGAACTAATTCTAGTGTTCTTATGCAATATGGTATTGTATGGCACCAGTATTAATTGACCATATGAAACAGCTTTTCTTGATGCATAATACGCACAAGTTTTAAGATTTTCTCCTTTTTGCACAATTTCTTCAATATCCCGAATCTGCATTAAGCTTTCTCTTATTAATAAATCTTGGTTTCCTGGCACAAAAGGGCAACTACTTGTCATTTTCTTTCTTTTAAGATCTTTTTCATCCTTAGCAGTTGTCTTTTTCCTTTGTAATTGCAAACAGCATTCATTTATTAAATTTAAATGTTTCAATTTTTTTACATTTTTATTAATGCAATAATTTTGCCTAAAATTATTAACAAAATTAAAAAAAGAATTAATTTATATTTTATTTCATTTTCATAACACAATACTTAAAAACCACCTGGACGTTAATGTTATTACAGATACATTTTTTGAATAAGGACTCTTTCTGAGTTCTCCTATAAATTGAGATAATTGAGAATGGGTCCTAGAGCAAAAGAAAATTTTTATATTTTCATAAATTTCTTCTTTGTCTTCATCTTCAGAACTTTCTGAATGTTCAACATCTTCTAAAAGTAATTCTTCCTCAATACTTCCCTTTTCGTTATTTGTATCAACTGAATTTTTGTCTATTTCACTTCTGTCCTTTGCAGAACTTGTTGCAAATTTAGTAGATGAATCCTTTTTCTTACTATTTACACCTTTAGTTTTTTCTTTCAGACTATTCTTTTTTTGCTCATACTGAACAATATTGTTTAATTTTGTTTGTAACGCTTGCCTTTTGCGGTTTAATTCTATTTGTTGAGTTTGTACATAAAACCAATTATCAGTGGAGTTAATATATTGTTTAATTTGTTCATCAAGTTCAGAAATTGCACTTGTCAGTTCATCTTTTTGCAGTTTTTCATAATCAAGTAACCATTTTAAAGCACCACAAATAATTGACATGGATTTACCAGTACCAGTTGGACTTTCAAAGATTCCCAACTTAGAATTTTCGAAACATTTATATAACTCTTTCATAAACTGAGTTTGTATTGGATATGGAGGGAAAGGAAAAGGAAATTCTTCTGTAGTTTCCATATTTGTAATATAAAATTAATAAGTTGCAAATTAATATGATAAGATTTTCTACTACATACTATTTATGCTACTTATGCTATTTTTATTACTTTTTTAAATATCTTCAAGTAACTAAAATACACAATAAAATAATAAAAAATAAAATTGTTTAATAAAGTATTGTTACGGGAAGTGTATTTGCGGAAAGTTACATGTAGCGTACTTACATATGCGTATATGAATGGCACTTTCAAATCAAATCACAGAAGAATGCTATGAAGTGAGTTAATATGTACATTGACTGAAGAATCAAACTTCGCGCGTATACAAAATTTACGAATAGTGATAACAGGAACAGATTTCCATGCACGCTTAAAATGACGAATTTAACAGAATGTACAATGTGATCCGGTAAATATATAATATATGAAATTAGTTAATTAAAAAAAATATTTAAAAAGATTTCAAATTTTTAGGTTATAACGAAATAGTATCACTGTAGAATAAACCAGTATTGGTGAGAAGTGTATATACATATTAAGTAGATATTATCTACTGAATAGAATCACGTGTTTAATAAAAGTATAAAATTGTTAAAAATGATAATCCGAAAAAGAATTTGGCCTCGCACTTTAAGCGACTTTTTTTCAATGACTTTTATATTAACAATTATACCAATAATATATTGGTTCCAACTATGGGTGGTTTTACCGGCAATACACGAACATGGATCATTGCCGTATATTTTGCATTTCCTTTTTGGAAATTTTATCATGTTAAACATAGTCGGGAATTTTACATATATAATATTTTGCGATACTAGCACTAGAAGAGATATTATGCCAATAAGTGCTGCAAATACTAAAGATGGTTGGAGATTGTGTGCTTCATGTGAAACTCTTGCACCTCCACGTTCATGGCATTGTCCTACATGTAATATATGTATTTTAAAGAGGGATCATCATTGTATTTTTACTGGATGTTGTATTGGTCATTATAATCACAGATACTTTATAATGTTTCTTTTATATTTATTTGTAGCGACAACATATAGTTTTTGTTACAATAATCTCTTTATTTGGAGTAAAATGCATTTTGAATTTCCTATGTCACTTATTAAAATCATTTTTCCCTTAGCAATATTCATTTTTGGATTTGATGGTTCTACAAATCAGTTTTATCTCATTCTGTATATTGTATCTGCAGTAGGAATGTTGTACACAGGAGTTCTGTGCATTTATCATTTTTGTCTAGTGCTTAATGGTAATATAGCTAATGAGAGTAATAAGAAAATACACATATATAACTTAGGTTGGAAACAAAATGTAAAGGAAGTATTAGGCAACCGATGGTACCTTACATGGACACTTCCTTATATAAAATCTCAATTACCCCATAATGGTGTAATATGGGATACATCGAATTCATGGCAATATACAGACTTTAAAAACAAATAAATATAAATTGTAAAAATTTTGTAAAGCTTATAAAAGCAAATTTGTTAAACTGATTAATTTGTATTATATACTGTATATATCACAAAGCATGTATATTTTATTACATTGATGTAATACATTTAAAAGCGTACTATTGGAATAGATTAAAAGTCAGATTATTGTTTACAATTGTACTTTGACAATTTATTATAAATATATGAACTTAATTATACATAGTAAATCAGTACTTAATTTTTATTCTTATTATAGATAAATTATACAAATTCAAGAAAATATTACAATAAATGCCTTTTAACAAAATAGTGGAAGAATTTGATTTTAATATCTACACATAAAAGTTTAATTCAGTTCATAATATATTTGTCTAAGGATTGTCGATTTTACATACATAAAGATTTAATAATTGTAATAATTTATATTAAACATAATATAATTGTACATTGGTAGGACTAGTTTTATAATTATTATTATTATATGATGTTATATAGTGAACTTAAATATCTTTTACTACATATTTTTCAATTTAATACAATAATATTAAATGTACAAATATATCGTATTTGTCAATGAATGTTAAATTGTAAAAAAGTGTCCTATGGCAAAAAAGAATAATCTCGTTATAAAATTTTATACATTAAACTTACATAATTATCACTATGTCTTTTCCACTATAATCTCAAATACAATACATTTATAACAAATAAGAATAAATACATAATATGCTTTATGAATAATGATTTTAGTCAACATCATTTGAAGAAGTAATTAAGATTGTATATCTACCAATATTATATTCTTGTAAAAAAATTGTATGATTGGAAATGATATATGTACAATATATTTATAAGCATAACTATATTTTCATAACTTTGTTATTAATTTTTTAAAGATGTAAGTTTTTTAAGTTTTATATATCTCAATTAACAAAAATAAAAATCACATTTTGCAAGTAAGCTAACGTAATGTCGTTTTCTATAAGTTCTTTTGACTGCAAATTTTATACAGACTAATATAAGTATGATAGCAGATGCAACATATAACACAACACAAATACTTATATCAAAAATTGTAAAATCCCATCCAATTTTCTTATTATTTGTATATTTACTCAATACTAGTCTTTCTTGTCTTATTTTTAACTTATTGCCATTACTATCCTTATGTGTGTTGACTGAATCATAATAATTTATTCCTTTATAACTATACTTTGTTTTAAGGTAATATAAAACATGTTCTTCATTCCAAGTACCATTTTCATATCTACAATTTGGACAATGTTCAACTGCTGGATATTGAACTTTTTTATGTTTTGGGTCTTCTGTATCATCACCTGACAGTCTTGCATTTACTTCATTATGAGCTGACCACAACCATAAGATACTGTCATTAGCATTAGACACATCAAACATTTTGTTTTTTGAAGCCATTTGGACAAAATGTTGAGCACAATCAGCACATCCAAAAAAGTTTTGTATATACCCATGCATTGCTTCTAATATTTTTCTTGGTTCACGTTCAACATCCTTATTTAGGATAGCAAAATTAACTGTCAACATATGAAACATTGTCCACAGACCACAGGGATACCCACGATATCCTTCTTTACTGCCTTTACATCCAACCCACTTTGAAGGTCCAGAGTACACAGGTGACATTTCTTCTTCTATAGATTTTACTATTTGACTAAATTCCTCCCCAGATATATTATTTCTTTTTTTAATAATATCTCTAGTGATTTCTAGAAAAATGTTACCATATCTCAGAGGAAAATAGTCTGCCAATACATTTAAATATCTTTTCAATGCATCCATTTTTTTATCTTTTATTATTTTATGTAATGGAATTTCATGAGAGATTGAATATCTTAAGGCATTTTCCAAATCAAGTTGGTATAAATGATCTCCACTTATGTCTGTACTTTCTGGCTGTGGTGTTGCTTGTAATTGTTTTGGAGTGCTAGCATTTAATTTATGATTTTCATTCTTTATTGAATGATTCTTAATAGGATTTAGCTCATGAATAGTTTCTGCTTTTGAAATCATAAATTCTTTAATTGCATTGAAAACACCTTCTCTTGTAGGTATTCTGATTTTAAGAACCTTTTGTGTCTCATTGCGAGCTAAAACTATCAGACTTGGAAAATTTGTGACTTTGTTTGTCTCACATAATAATTCATTATCAGATAATACCCTTCTTATTTGTAATGTTGTAATTTTGTGCATATCTAATATAACTTCAGCACCCAAATGTGAATCTGTCCTTTCAAATAGTAAGAAGACATATTTTATAGCGTTTGGTATAGCCTTCCAAATATTTGTAGTTTCATAATTTCTATAATATCAAAACATAACAATAATTAGCTTCTATTATTTAAAAGAGTAAATATAAAAAATAAAGAAGTATAAATTGATATACCTGTATGGTGCTATATTAGGCCATGAAATACCTCTTCCTTCTTGTTGTTCTCTTCCTAACAAATCTATTAAACTATGTCTAAGTTCATTAATATCATCATACTTCTCCATCAATAATCCTAATGACGGTGGATGTGCATTTACAGAAAAGTATTTAAGCATGGGATAATGCATAATTTCATACTCTCGACAAATTGGGTTATTATCATCATCGGCACAATCTATTGCAGCGATTACTACAATATCTTTCCATGCTAAAAATATTATTGAAATAAATTATTTGGAACATATGATTAATCTCATCTATAATACATACTTAAAGATCTTAGATAATACATATTTAGATTTGCCAAAGGTTTCTTAAAAACATACTTGCTTAATA
The DNA here is from genome assembly GCF_011952205.1 of Bombus bifarius. Lineage (NCBI taxonomy): Eukaryota > Metazoa > Arthropoda > Insecta > Hymenoptera > Apidae > Bombus > Bombus bifarius. Next base: position 355,180 of record NW_022884484.1, read on the forward strand.
ATAATAAATTCACGATTGTTATATTTACTTAAAGTGCTTTCATAGATTATTATGATATACAGCAAATATAAAAAGCGATATGTTTTAAGAATTATATTAAGTAAGATAAGTTCATACGAATAAATAAGTTAAGCGATAGTGATACATTTTTATGTGAATTATTAATTATTTTATAATCGTTAAAATTGATTTTACTTACCGTAGATATCATTAGCAAAATCTTTCCACAACGGTGCAAATCGAAGACAGTAACCACACCAACTGTTGTAAAATTCAACTAACCAACCCTTTGTATCTTCGTAAACGGATGACTTAAAATTAGTAACGTTTAAAATAACGACATTATCACTAGTATTATACAATCCTTGTGTAGGTATTTGACTTTGATATGGTTCCTTTGCTACGGCAGCATTACAATTCACTATTATTATACTGATTAACCATAATTTCCATAACAAACTAACGTCAAAACGATCCATGTTTTCTTTTGTCAAATCGAACTTCTACTAATCACCGTCGTATACGACGTGATACTAATGTGCTACCAAGTGCTAGCAATACTTTTATCAAGATTCAATATATGTATGTATGATTTCTACATAAGGTACGTTCTCATGAAAAATATCACTAACAAAATATTGATAAGTGTCTGTGAGTACATAAATAGATACATAACTATTAGCAAGTACTAATATGTTAAATGGTTATGTCTCTATAAAAACTGATTTTGTAGGTGCAATAATATTAGTATATTGGAAGGCTTCTTTTATATTATTAACAAACTTTTTTAAGATTATGCATATTACACTATAGAAACCTTTGCAGTTATAATTCATATCAAAATGAAATGATAATTCTAAGGTTTTCTTATAAATACTCTCTAATTTATAAAACTTCATATTTCATTTTTATTACTAGTTCAAGTCATGAATTTGTTATATATTTATAATTGTTAGTTTTCATAAGATACAGATAAAAGTTCAAAAAAATTTTTGTGGATTACTAATTACCATAATTACTTATGGTTTTGGAGGTAATAAATGACAGGTAAATAATTTATATTAAAAAAACACTGTTTATTAATTGTTTCAATTCGAATTGCCGCTGCTTATTCCTATACAAAGTGAAAACAATAGGATGTTACCCTTAAGGATAAATAGGAGGTTTTAGGATGGTGGAGGGAATAAGGGCGAAGGTATATATGTTTATTTATTATATAACACCTATTTACGGATATATTATTTAACCAAATCAACTGATAAAGAATATGATCGGTATAAACCTTGGAGCAGCTTACGCTCTTCCCTACTCATAAAAGATTTCGATGCTTCTTGAACATTTTCTGAAACGTTCGACCAGTTTCACCCCCAACCACTGGCTTGTCCAGGTCGGGGGCCTGACGATCAACGATTTCTTACTGTCTTGAGGCTTGCAGTTCTTCTAGGCTTGAGACTTCTCAGCCGGTAAGGAATGCGATTCGGATCATATTCTTTGTCACAAGCGCGAAAAACCTTCGGATCTTCGAAATTCGAGCAAGACAAACATCTTCAGATATCTTGTCTTCAACTTTTCAAAACTTTCATTTTTTCAGAGTGAAACTTCAAACTTCCCTCTATCATCCAATACCTCTTGATTCAAAACCTTATAAACAAACAAACAGGTTAGAGAACTTACTTCTATTTTTAAGTTTATTTTTGTTTTGTTTCATTCTTTTCTGTATGTTTTTCGGTCTTTCCCTTTTTTTAATATTTTTCTTTTTTATATAAACATTTAGGAATACCACATTTTTTCCTGATTCATAACACATTTTAGCAGTTGTGTTAAAAAACAGAATGGCTGGAATATAATTTTTAAGCAAAATTTAAATCAAAGAAAGATAGAAACAATTATATTCCAACCTTCACATATTAGCATCATATTACAATACGTAAACCTTATCTTCATAACAATTTCCTAGGAAATGAAACATTGTGAAAATAAGGTTTTGTCTGCGTCCATTCTAACCTTACTCTTCCATGCAAAGAATATACTACACTTCTTTGCATATTAGATTATCTGATTAACTGATATTGTACGATCGTAATTTAAATGCCGTATATTAATTGCATATAATGCAGAACTAGGTAAGGTAAGAATAGTAGTAAGAATGTAGCGTTTGCATTTTTTGACCCGGTACAGTATTGTTAGAAGAAATTTGAGGTCAAAGGGTCAAGTCACACAAATGGTCTCCCAAACACCTGGCCTCTCGCATCACACTCGTGTCACTTAATATCGACCTGAAATTCATTAAGCAACAAAAACTATGATTGTTTGACCCATGTTACGGGTTACACTTAGTTACTACCGTACGATTTATCGGATGCATTCCTTGATGCTCCTGTCTTCCATTCTTGCTAATTTAACTACTTATTTGTACTTAAACATTTTTCTTGAAGTAAATATAAGCGGTCTACGAAAATATGAATCTAAATTAAGAACTTCAGTTATAAGTGAATGATTATATAAATTTCGAAATCACTTATAATTGTGTTCATATGTGTATTCTGTATATGTAAATATACAGTTTTCATTCATTAAAATATAGCTATATATATATATAACACTGAATAGGAGAACTATATTAACAGACTGTTTAATATCTTCAGTTTAGTCAAAGAAAGCTAATCTTTGTGAGAAAGCACTTCAAACAGTGAAATTTTATTGCATGCAACTCTTTAAAACATGTTAATGTTTTGTATATTAATAGTTCTGAAAATTCTGAAAATAATTTAAACTAAAATAAAAAACTTAAGTAAAACGTTAGATTTCATAGTTGATAAATATACTAATATTATTTAAAATTTTACAATAAATTCAATATTATATATTGTATATGTATATATTAGCATATGTGACTGACATTTAATTAATTTTTTATGAATAGGTTTAAAGTATTTTTATAATTTAATGTATTTTTAGGTTCATAAGTGCAAATTCTGGCGAATTATACAATATCAAATCAATGAGTTTTTGTATTTTGTTAGATCTAGTTATCTTAATTGATTAAATGCTATGTAAATATTTTTAAAGGAGACACATATCCATGTAGACTGCTTATATTAGGTCGTGTGACAGAACAAAAAGTAAACTTACGTGGTGAATAAGAGCGTGATCGAGATCTATCGTAGCGTGAGCGACGGCGATTGTAGTATGGGCTAGGTGAACGTCGATAGCTTCCTCTGTAACTACTGTTTAATGAAAGAAAAATAATAGTCTTTCTGTATTTTTGTAAGTTTCATTTAGGAATTATATCTTGAAAAATACAAACTCACTCTCGTCTTCGGGGTCCATCCCATCCTCTATCATGTAAATGTGTAGGTTTTCCCATGTAAATTCCTGGAGTTGGTGTGTGAGCTCTTTGTGTAATCGAAAAATCTACCCTTATTCTTCGACCATCAATATCCATCCCTGTGCACTGTTCTTTCGCTACTTTAGCATCTTCAGATGATTCAAAATACACAAAACAGAATCCTCTGGATCGTCCAGTCTAAAATATAAATATTTATGCATCAATATGTTATACGACTTTTAATAAAAATATGGAAAATAAATATATATAAAATTTTGTTCTGTTTGGTTTTTAGATAAAATAAAATGTAACCAGAGGCCTTTAACGTTTTACACAAACTTAATGCATGAACGTTCTAAATCTCTGGTATAATTTACTATTCCCCTTTTCTTTTTTTAATAGTTATGGGGTTGTATATGTAAACATTAATGTTAGATCTTTTCACAATTAACGTATGTTAGTATGTAAATATTATATTGTAGTTTATAAAACATTAATATTCAAGTACCTTTGCATCAATTACAACTTGTACACGTTCAACAGGCCCATATTTGGAGAAAATGTGATGTATTTGTTGTTCAGTTGTAAAAATGGAAAGTCCAAAAACACCCAAGCATCTGGAAGGACATGGATTATCTCTGTTTCCAACATGACGTCGTCTAGATGACATTGGACTCCGAGAGTGTGAACGATAAATGTTCCTATCATGTTCACGAGAGTAACGGGAACGAGAGTATGATCGAGACCTGCTTCTAGAATATCGACCACCCCTATAAGGAGAACGACTACGACTGCGACTACTACCACGGTGACCTGCACTAGCATATTTGCTACTGCGATATGACTTTCTTCCTCTTGAAACTGAACGACTTCGTGATCGTGAATATTCTTTCACTGGTCGGTGAGATTCTTTACGTTCCCGTGATTTACGTGATCTTGAATGTGAACGTGAGTCTCTTAAACCTCCATCTGCTGTTCTTGGTCTTCTAGGACTTGCACTACGACTACCACTCCGCTGGAATAAAGAATATAATTTTAGTTCTCTGCAAGTATTTTAAATTATTTGTTTCTTTTACTTTTTAAACTATAAATTCAAAAATGTTATATAGAAATGAAATAAAAAAATAATTTATATTGTAAATTAATTGAACTATATTTTGAATTTTCCGAATATTGTTAATTTTAATAATCATGGAGATTCAAACGCTTAACCTTCTAAATTATAGTTAAAACAGAATTACAATAAATTAGTTGGGTCAACAAATATATTTTATAAAAATAAAAAGGTTAATAACACCACCATCAATAAATCTGCAAATTTTTAATGGTTTAAAAGTAAAATAAGAGCATTAAAATGGTAATATAAATGTGAAACATAGTTGAACGTTGATGGATCGATAATGGCTGTGATCAGCCGCATGTCGTTACGGCCACAATATGTATAAAATTACACGTAAAAGTAATATTTAAAAAAGGCAAATGTAATATTTACCTCGATATCACTCATTATAGATCTTCAACTATGAATGAATAGGATAAATGTAGCAAAAACCGGCCAAATGTTTGGAATAGTGCACTGTAGCGTCCGTATGCAATAATGGCGTATAGTCTTTAGACCGTTTCAGCGGGTAACAGCCGGAAGTGATGATACTAGGTGGTATACAAATGCGAAACATACCAACATCCGGTGTTGCCAAGAAACGATAGTGAAAATTGAAAATGGCGGTGTATTTCTCAAAATAGCGCCAATTCAAACATAAATGATATTGTAGATTCAGTGTCCCTACAGATTGTTGTATAATGTGCAGATTTTTGTTTTTATTTCATAGTATATTAAATGAAATTTATCAAACGTATGAATTATTATTTATAAAGACATTTGACTCAAACTTCAAGGAATTTCGTTAAAATTCGCATTGTATTAATAAAACGCACTAAAATATACGAAACTATTATATTTGAATCATATATAAGTTCAAATTACAATAAATATCAAATTAAAAAGTCATTAATGGGAATTTCGGAAAAAGAAAGATTCATTATATTTTTCATTGGAATAGTATGTTTTGTATATTTATTGTATCTCCTCTTATATATGTTATGTATTATATTATATTGTATAGTTGAAAGAGAGATATTCTAGTATTTTTACATTCTAGATAAAAAAAATTTATTGTATTTTAAATACGGTAAAACGTGCATTTGTTTCTATAAAACCATACCAGTAATGCACCTGCGCAGAAAGATGCGCGTGTTTCCTGCGTCTATAAAAACTGTTCAGATTGCATACTGCGGCAGAATCAGAAACGAGGAAGATTCTCCGGTAGTCAGTAAACCATTTTTCTGTCGTCAAACGGATCAAGCTTTTTGTGAGACTTGGATCGGTCACAAAAAGCGGGATTCGCTTTTCGTATAGGAATTGGCCTGTTAAGGAGCCAGTTAATATATATAGAACGTTTGAAAATTGTGAGTAAAGGTAGTGACTTTTTAGATTTTGTGTAGCGGACGATACTGTAACCGATTGCTCTATGTTCTTCTTTATCATCGTTTTAAATAGAACTCTGTCAGTGATGAAAGTCGTCATTGGCTCCGTTCTCGGTGAAATCGCAATAAAGCTTAACCTTCGTATTTCGTTATTGAATTTTCTATGCTTTACATACTAGAATTAATCAATGAATTTTATAACAATCATGGCCGCCAGCCGGTTTTCCTACCGTTTTATACTGCATAGATCTTGTGCTCGTCGTTAAGTAGCTTACTAAAATATCAATATGGATTCACACGTTAGTAATAACTTATTATTTTATTTTTCGTTGATTGTAAGGTTATTATATAAAGGATAGATGAACAAAATATATATTAATAATATGATATGACATATTATCAGAAAGTTTGCTTTTTCACAAAGAAAATCTCCTTATGTTATGACTTTACAATAAGGGTTATTGATTTGAACATTTAGTAAATAAAAATAATTTGGATGATTTCCAATGCTTGACATCTTTCATTAATCTAAAACCCTTTGATTGTTTGTTTCATAATATGAAGTTTATGATATAGAACTTAATGGAATGATAATAAGTAATGTTTTAAAGGAAACTGTATAATTGAATGAATACACAATTTCATGTTTGATAATTGTAATATGTTATAAATAAAAGATATGATTTTATCACTTATTACGTTTTTTAAATCGAACTTTTATTAAAGATTATATATATAAAAATATGTTGTAATTTATAGATTGCAGAAATGGAGGAAATACATCAACCGCAACAGGTTGGGCCTAATATGATGGCCAGTGTAGGTGGGATTCCTAACCACTCAAATAATGTTAGTCGGCGTAATCGAGTTCGATCATCATTACACAGTTTGATGATAGGAAAACGTCCAATAAGTGAGGCCGCTCAATTGGAGATGAAATCATTGTCCAACAAAACACCAGTTTCTATTCTTCAGGAATTGCTTTCTCGTAGGGGAACGACACCAAAGTATGAGTTAATACAAGTAGAGGGTGCTATCCATGAGCCTATTTTTCGTTACCGTGTTACTGTTGCTGATGTTGTTGGTTTGTATCTAATTTTGATAATGCAATATTTATTTTTCAACTCATTGATTTAAATCAGGATAGATCCATTCTAAGATAGCAATTGAAACTAGCATTATAATATATATTTTTACTTAATTATAAGTCATAATTGTTAAATATAAGTAAACTATAACTTTGAGTTGAACACGTAGTTTCAATAGAGGTTAAGTTAATGTTTGTTTTATTTATTTTAGTATTATTTAGTGTAGTATTATAAATTTACTTTTATATAGAAATTAATTACACATTTACATTGAGCAAAAGTGTAAAATGATAAGTATCTGATGATTGAAGTAGATCCAATTGTTTCAGCAATGGGGACTGGAAAATCAAAAAAGGAGGCAAAGCATGCTGCTGCAAGGGCTGTATTGGATAAACTGTGTAGACTAAATAGTGAATCACCAGATTCTCCACTTCCAAATAATCTATCAGAGTAACAAATATATATTAACAAACATATATTTTTTGTATATAATTTTTTATATATTTATGTGTTTAATATAGTTTATTTTATACAGTTCTGAGAACTTACAAGAATTATCTGGATATGGAGAAGAAAAAATAATTACAAATCCAATTGGAGCATTACAAGAAATGTGCATGTCACGTCACTGGCCTCCACCAAAATATACAATAGAAAATGAAGAGGGCTTGCCACATGAGAGGCAATTTACAATTGTCTGTTCTGTTTTAAAATATCGGGAAGTTGGCCAAGGAAAAAGTAAGAAAGTTGCAAAAAGGCATGCAGCTCACAAAATGTGGCAAGCCTTACATTATATGAACACAGAAAACTCTAATATAGATGAAGATGAGGTAAGACTATTTTGTTTACTTATGTATATATAAAATAAATTTATTATAAAATTATAAAGTATAGTTTTATATATTTTTTATACATTTGGTATGATGCAATAATATTAAAATATTGTTTATATAAGTTGTGTATTTGTATGTGTATTGTTTTTGTTGTGTATGTGTGTGTATGTTTAGTGAAGTGGAAGCGATTTGGCACTGGAAACAGTATTATGAAATATGAGCTACCTTTCTGATCACCCTGAATCTATAACGGATAATTATTAATATTTCAATTACACATTTTATATGTGTATTTGTATTGTAAGTCATTTACACAACAGCATAATGTTTTTAACAATAACACGCTTGGATCATTTCCACTTCATTTTACTCTTAATATATGTGCAGTCATTGGAGAACTTTCTTCAATGATACGCATTTAAATAAACTCTTACGTATATTAATTGTCCGTTATAGGTTTTACAAAGAAATGCAAATGTGAATGCCCGTTATGCTGATTTGAGAGGTAGCAAAATTTCAACATTAACTACTATTCATAGCCTTAAGGTTTCACAATTTCATAAAAGTCTGAAGTCATCCACTGGTGTTAAACTTTTTGAATTACAGGTTTGTAATACAATTAATTCAAACACATTGGTTTTACTCTGTTTCAAAGTATAAAAATAAAAAAGCAATTTGATTAGATTTTTTAATTTCATTAAATTTGCTTCATTGTTTCTTTTTTGTTATAGAATACATGTTTGAATGATGGTGATGTAAATTTGGTACAGTTCTTGCAAGAAATTGCTTCAGAGCAGCAATTTGAAGTAACTTATGTTGATATTGAGGAAAAGTCTATCAGTGGTAAGTTATTCATTTTTCTTTTTGTTAAATCAAATTTCATCAATTTATATTAGTTAATGTATTTTTATATTTAACTTATTTATTAGAAAATACAGTTAAATTAAGAACATGAATACAAAACGTAAATTTTCTCATAATAAATTATTTTTCTGTAAGTACAAGATCCAAAAGTATATCATTTTCAGATGTAGGAATATCTTCACACAATTGTTCATTAAATGCCAGTGCAATTAAGTGCGGTATTTTTTGTTGTTTCTTTAAACATAAGTCCAAAAATTTATCATAATAACCCATTCCATGTCCCAAACGTTTTCCTAATTGATAATACATATTACTGTAATCTTTAAAAATTAAAGCTTTTCCAAATAATCTATACAAACTAAGCTTACTTACCATTAGCAGTAAATGCAACACCTGGTATAAGTATTAAATCTAATCCACCTAAAATATATAATTTTATAGAATATTAAATTTTGTATCTTGTTAGTTTTAATGAATTTAGAAAATATCAATAATATTATAATCTAAAATGGAGCATGATTGTATACATTAATTATTTCAGGTTTTACCAGTTTGTAATGCGTTTTCTCTAAGTTCATTAACATTTGGTTGTTTAATATTCCATTTGGTTAATGGTAGTGTTTCATAATCTTGCATCGAAAGTAGTTTAACCATTTCCATTTCTTTTCCTTTATACCTAGGAATAAATACGACCTTTTTTCTTTCAAATATATATTTTAATATTTCAATTGTGTCAATTTCATCTTTTGTGCTTAGATATAAGGAAATTCTTGTGCTTTCTCGAAACTGTGGTAGAGAACATAGCTGTGCATGCCGAAATATGTTTGTCATAAAGAGTTTCAGATAAAGATGTAACATAACCTCTTCTTTATATTATGAATACCTTGATTATTTCTTTAATATACTTACTTTATCAAATACCTTCATTGATTGTCTTTGTTTCTCTTCAGTATTAAGTTGTGTAATAATATCTTTCATTTTTTTACGTAAAGCACTTTTAGCAGATTTTATTCCAGCCATAATTTCTATCAATATGCACCTCTTACAAAAAAAGAACTCTATAAAACATGTGTATAACCTATGACATATTTATTATACATCACAATTATCTGTAATCTATATTTAGGTATTATTCATATATCTTTCTTAAAATAGTCTTTTATCTTATTTAAATGTTCAAAATTTTTAAGTTTACCAATTATCTTCATATATCAGCTATATCATATTTTATTTATCTGAATGTTCTAATACTTGCGTTGCTTTCTTTCATATTGTTCATTATAATTGGAGCATTAATTGAAGAATTATAAATAAAAAGTAATGTTTTGATTATTATTTCCATTATATCTAAATATATATGGATTAGATTAGATGAATGTTTCCCTCCTTATTACAGGTAAATGCCAGTGCCTTGTGCAGTTGTCTACCTTGCCAGTAGCAGTTTGCTATGGTTGTGGTGTTACTAGTAAAGATGCTCAAGCTAGTGCTGCTCAAAACGCTCTGGAATATCTTAAAATCATGACCAAAAAGTGAGCCAGCGCTTTGCTCCTGCCAGCTGTCACTATCAATTGTAAATCACATAATAATTTACTGTCCAAAAATCAAAATAGCAGTGCAGATTCCAAAATTTTATCAAACAATCAAGTAGCGGATAAGAGTAAAAGTCAAAAGCTCGATCACGTGGGGAACAAAAATAGATTATCAAAGCCATCCGTCAGAGCAGTAAACACTGCAATGGGGAATAAAGATGCTACATTGAGTACAATCACCACAACATCAACTGCTACAGTTTCTTCAAATAGGATGAATTCATCTATAAAAAAGAATAGTGGAAACAACGAGAATTTAAAATCTAACGAACAACTAACAAAGAATACGTCAATCGTAACTGCAAATCAATCTAGTTCTACTTTCAGTAGTGTAAGAGGTGTTACTGCAACATGTGTTGGTGGTAATGTTTCTCACGAGAGTACATCTAAGTCTAAAGATTACCCCGCTAAAAAGTTTTCCAATGAAATTGATTCAAAAATGAAGAATTATCAAATACAATCCGAATACAAAGAATCATCTGTAAACAATCAGGATTACAAAACAAGAAATAGCACAACTATGAACAACTTATCATCGAGGTTCGTAAACCAGTCGTCGGTTCAAACGTTGCACAGGGAAAACCATGGAACTGCTTCCAGTACACATCAATCTCGGCCAGCGTCACGGAACGATAACACCGCATTTGCCGTAGCTAGGAAAGCATTGGAGCAACAGAATTTTGCGTCGAAGATGACACCGATCAATTTTCCACCACTGCGTGCTCCACAGAGCATTGTGAATGTTCGCCATCCTTTTGTCACAGAAGCAAGAACCAAGCATAATGATATTGGTGGTCCAAACTCCAAATCGAAATTGAATGTAACGAGTTCTTTGCAAAGTGGTGTGAAGGATCTTGATCATAGTAGGCAAACCTTCCATAGCTATGGCACATCACAGATCGCTGGTATTCCAAATGTTCAAAATTTAAGCAATGTCACGGCGAATATGTCACCTTATGCCAGACCGGAAAGCTTCCCTCAGCCAACCGTTGCAAGTGTGCTATTTCCTGACACATCTCAGTTTCCTCAATCACCTCCATTCAGTACAACGCAAATTGGACAGCTGAATCAATATCAAACATATGATCCTGGCAGTTTTGCAACTACACCAGTGAATGTGAACCCAGTAATCCCTCAATTCTCTGCAGAGAGTTCTATTCCGTATCCGCAATACGACAATCCTCCTCAATTCGTGCAACCTAATCATTATCCGACTGCGGATATAGCGAATAGTCAGTATCAGTATCAAGCGGGTGTAGGACAACTACAAGAGTCACCAATGTTTATACAAAGCCTGCAAAGTCCTATCGCCGTAACAGATCAGTATGCTGCTTCAAATTATGCTAGAACGGTTAGGGCAGAATTGATACCACGATTGAGGAGGCCACCAAGATTTAACAAGTAAAAATGATTTTTTACACACACACACACACACGCGCGCGCGCACACACACACACACACACATGCACGTACACGCACACATTATATATATATTATACATACACAATATATTCTTGAATAAAAATTCGTAGCCGTAAATGAAGGAAGGAGGAAAACGAGGAACATAAATCGAATGATAACGGCACGAATTCATGGAATCGTATTATACCTTTCAATAGAAATGAAGAACGTCCACGTGTATCTTGCGTGCAGAAATAATCGGGAAATTTGCCAATCTACTTGGTTGAACTATCGATATGTTAAGTGGAGGAGATTTGGTAAAAGTTATTTCAATTTCTGATCCATTTTGAAATAAATTTTAACCAGTCTATGCGAATTAATGCGCGCGTGGAAGTGATAACTAGTATTTTGGCAAAATTGCACGAGATGCACGGTTAGCGTTATTAGTAGTCGTTCGAAGAAATTCTATTTGAAATGGTTTGATACGTAAATACATGTACAAAGCAGAAACGTATTACGCAGCGAAGAGAGAAGAAAAAATCATTTTGACTTGTTTCCATCATTAAATGTGACACGGCAGGGCATAATAAGTTGGCTCGATATAATTTTGTGACGTACTTTATCTAATATCATTGAAATTTGAGACAGAGAGAAAGAAGAGAAGGGGAAAAAGATGGAGAAAGAGAGAGAGAAAAAGAAAAGTTATTGCAACCAGATTGTTAAATTGTACATAAATTATAACTATTGATAAGAATAGTTTCATTTCTATAAATATATAGTATTCGCGGAAATATGGTTCTGGACAAATTTGTTTTCGGTCAATCGAAGAAAGCAAATTTGTTAGTAAATGGAGCAGAACCCATAGCCATGTTGCACATAAAAATCGATAGAAACGAAGAAAGATTTGTGAAATAAAAAGAAAAGAGAAAAGCAACTGAATTATAATTATAATAACGATAAGTCCTAGTTTTAATGAATGGTATCCTACAAGCTATACTTTGCATAGAATTAGTGGAGGTTTTCCAATATTTGCATATTACTTAGCTTACTGCTATGTTTTTAATGTGCTTCACTATTTATATATGGAATGGCGGTGTAACGATGTTCATTGCAATGCGACCGCATGCAAGGATGATTCATTTCTAATAGGAAAAAAAAAGTGGAAAGGCTAACGTTTAACATATAATGTCAAGTAACTCGCTTAATTTGAACATCGTGTCTCCATTGAACGTATGCACAGTGCAAACGTAGCTTTCGGCGATCCGAATATAATGAAGGCGATCGCGATAAAGTAACGATATAATCTTTCAGTGGTGTATGTTTTTCCTTTAGTATGGTAGCCCATAAACTCATAAGCATCACATATTAATACGCGTAAAATTAATCGTTAAGGGAAATCCTCATTAAGTACGCATTTCGTATTAAACGAAACTATATATTCGTATGTATTGAATTTTTAAATTGTCTACGTGCGTCGACGTCACCGGATAAGACATTTATACTAAACGGAAAAGAGAACAACAATATCGCGTATGAACATATATACTGTCAAGAGGATACGATCAGGAATCAAAAAGAAGAAAGAAAGGAAAAGAAGAAAAGTGAAGGTAAGACGGGAAAAAAGAGGAAAACGAAATAAAAAGAAACGGTAGACATATTGCGTGACAATGCAATTTTTAACCGTGGATCATCATCCTGTTTGTGAATAATGTGGAATACGAAAAAGAATTATTGCTTTTCCAATGAATCAAGAGAATAAGCGAGAAAACGTTCGTTGTAACATCGATCGACGGACAGTGCGAATTTTTATCTTGCGTTCGATTATTATTCCCGTGTAACAGGAATCTGTGTGTGCATACGCAATTTCGTTCAGCGATGATTTTTATCCCCGTTTATTCGCAAGAAACGAATTTCGTTGATTACCAGTGGTCTAGTACTATTATTAGATATTAGATAGAGATAAATTATATTTATGTCTCGAAAATTCGGGGATGAAAACGAATTTATTCACATACTGTCTTACTTTCCCGTATTTCTCATTGGAAAGATTAATGCGTATTGTAATTATTGTTAATTTATGAAGTATCGAATATAACAATAGGATGGAAAGTGAAATGCAAATAAAATGTGAAATTTTCCGTGTAAAAATGTCATGTATGAAATAGTGTATGCATACTGCATTAATCATCGATTCGATATAGTGGTGCAATAACAAGCCCATGGATAGCCGCGCATAACTGCGATACCTTGCCCGCGCATTCGACGTTATTGATAGTACAAAAAGTTCATTTCCTGTAAGGATAAATCGCATTGCGGGTCAGGGTACCACGGAAATGCGTAGAATTGCGTGAAAGAGAGAGAAAGAGAGAGAGAGAGAGAGAGAGAGAGCGAGCGAGCGCAAGCGCGCACGAGTAAGAGAGAGAGAGAGAGAGAAAGAGCGAGAGCGAGATAAATAATAGAAGCGAGTGAGTGAGCGAAACGATAATGTGCCTCGACGACACGAGTATCCGGAGGAGATAAAGGAAAATTAATGAAACCCTAAGCCTAAGGTGATGTCTCAAGAATTGCGACATAATTTTCTGGTTGGGCATATTTCATACATTTGGAAAATAGGCATTACTTACATGCAAAGTATAGAATGTGTATGCGTGTAAACGAAAGTACACTGCTAGATTGATACCGCAATCAGTTATTTCTTTAAGGATACAAAAAAGCGATAAGAAAGAAATGAGAGAAAACTAGAAATTCATTGTAGAAAAAACAGAAGCATTATAGAACACAGCGATTCGTTTTGCGGATCGTAATCGTTAAAACTAACGAAATTTCTTCTGAAACGCTTAATTGCTACTACGGGTGATGATAATTTTCTGTAATTATTATATTTATTTTTTTAGAATGCATACATGGAATTAGAAAATTCGTCATGTCTTCTGTTTTGACGTTCGATTCCATTTATCATGAGATATTTTTTAATTTTTTAATAATTTTTTTCCTTTTTTTTTGTTTCAAACTATAAAGCGCTGCTTCGCGTATTGAAAGTTTGACTACAGTTTCATGTGTATCCTCCACTTGTAAGCAGTTTTCTGTGCCAATCGAGATTAATTCGTTGCGAGATCTGACTTCAGATGGTAAAACGGATACAATACCAAACAGCGCCTCATCGCCGAAAGGCGTTATAGAAAAGTTGTTGAAACTTGCCAGTTCGTAAGGGAACATATCAACACATAATGTAAAATTGGAAGAAAATGATATATTGTATATTTGTTAGAAGAATTGCTCTTTCTATTAAACGAGAAGTTTTGTATATTTTTGTTTATCAGAGAAATTTCGAATTGATGGCGGTACAAATTTTTTGATGTACATTCTTTTTCCGAAGAAGAATTTTTTATTTTTGTTTTCAATTACGCAAAGTCGTAACTTGTTCTTTATTTTTTTTGTTTATGGTAAAAATCAGTGCTGTATGTATTTTTTACGTATACAAAAAAAAAGGTGATACAGTAAAATTCTTCGCATTTTACAGTGATATATGCACCCTTGAAATAAAATTGGAAAAATTTTTCTAAACCGTTGATCGTAATCGAAACGCCTCGTCGATCTTTCTCGATTTCGCTTTAGTTTTCTGTACTGCGAATACCAGGAGAATCTCCGAGAGCGTTTAAAGATCGAGTCGATCCATCGATCAAAAATTGTTAATCGACGCGATTAGTTTGTTTGAAGAAAATTAGTCGATTCGATTAACTACTTCAAAAAATAAACGAAAAAGAAGAAAAACAAAGCGTCGATTTATCGTACTTAGACATCGCTTGATATTTTGTTGTTTAAAGGGAGGGGACGATAATTTCGAGCGAAAAAAAATTAGCGTGCGATCTAATAGCGAATTAGGAGCATAGTGCAGGAAATATTGTGATGCATAATGAGACAAAATATTATAATAGAGAGAGAAAAATAGACTTCCCACCTTCTTCGACTACGGGGAAGCACTTCTTCGTGGACCAACCTAGGAACGAGAAAAGGGGACGAGATGCTTTCGATTCGATCCACGAGAATATAGTCAATATAATACTTTCTTTTTGTCCATCACGTCTATCATGATATTATATTATATATACATACATATATATACTCCGTTTCTCTTTTCTCGTTCGTATCCTTTACCACGGAAGCGGCCTTTTAAGCTGCGCAAAAGAAGAACTTGATTTCCAATGACTTTTGAAGTCAGTGGACGAATAAAAAAAAATGAAAGAGGAAAAGAAAGGTTTATTAGCATCTTTCAACGGGATTCGCCGAGTCTCGTGTATTAAGTAAAAAATAAATTGAAATTAAGCCAACACGAAACGACTATATATTTTACTTATGATTTTACTGTTTAAGCGCTGCTGCGTTTTGTAACGATTTTGCATACAAAGGAAATTAAAATGAAACGAAGAAATTTCTGTAGATTGAAAGGTACATTTTCGAAAATATTTTGCGAACGAATGAACTTCCATTGCATCTATCTTCATTGTTTCTATCCTTTTATCCCACCCCCATAGACGTACTTATTTACCTATTTACTTATATACAAATACCTATATACATACGCGTGCGCGCGATGTCGAAATACAATTGTAAAAAAGAAAAAAATCCTCAACTACCAATTCTCTTAATCTTTCCAATACGATCGATTTTTTAAATAAGCGAGAGCAAAAGAGAGAGAAAGAGACAAAAGAGCCTTAGAAGAAAGAAGGTAATATTATAGTTTATGATTCAAAAAGGAGGAAGAAGTATTAAAATTTTAGTGTCGATGCGTAGACGATATTTGTCGATAATTTCTTTTCCCTTTCTGTGAACTTCGAACTATTATTACAGAATCGTCTACGGGATAGTGAAGAATACCATGTAAATTTCAACGATACTAAGGATATGTAGATATTAATTTGTTCCTTACTGTAAGGAGAAAAAAGGAAAAGAAGAGGAAGAAAACACTTTTATAAGATGTATAATATTAAAGATCCAGCGTGTCTGGATGTAATTTGTAATTTTTATATGTGGAGGGGGACGCGTTAGTGATTTTTTTATGTTCTCTATTCTATCTTTCCACTACCTTCTACTTCTTCAGCTGACTTCTTTCCGGTCTTTCATATCTCTCTCTTCTTTCTTTCTTTTTTTTTTTTTGTAAGTTAAATTATTCTGTGTTTTGTAAAGTAATATCGTCGGTTTTGTATAATCGACACGATTTACCGGCACACAGCACGGACATGACATACAGATAACGACTTAAAATAATATAGCGAGACTCGTTTCTGTAAACGAGCGGCATATAATATCTATAATCAAGGTTGTTTTATGTATGATTGTGCGTGTAACATTGTTAATAAACTAACGATGCTTATGAAAGTTCTTTCACGCTCTGTATCTCCACTTGTTCATTTATGATTCCTTCATTTCTTTCTATGTTTCTATGTTTCTATGTTTTGCCTTATATATATACATATATAATAAAAACTAACCAAACTAAAAATAAAAAGACGGGGATCAATTTTCACGCAATATAAAATTTCGACCGTGAGACGTTGCTAAATAACGAATCACAAGCGTGCTCTCAGTTTTTACCGTAGCTGTTTTTATCTCGTTCCGGAAACTGATCCAATTTTCATAGCACGTACATTGCCGGTTACAGGTATTAGAATACCTATTGATGCTTAGTATAAATTGAACGTTTCTTACTACTTCTACTTTGCTAGTTATTTTATTATGATGTAATATATTAAATACAGTAAACTTTATTAGATTTTCAAATATATGTAACAAGTAGGTATTTGTATACTTATGTATAATATGTATAGTATAATAGTATAATATTTATGTATATAAAGTCAATCCCAAACTATATATAGGGTCACAATTGCGTCACGCGAACAATCGAACCATGTATCTAATAAAGAACACGCTGACACGTGTATCTGCTTATACAGCTGTGAAAAAAGATTGCCGTTATTCACGTGACTATTAGTAGCACGCCTCACGTGTTCCTGTAATGACAAACGGCTCAGATTTGACAATAACGACAATGACTCGACATATAAATTTATGTAGTTAAATTGTCACCCTCGAGAACATGCCCTTGTACGAACAGCGCCAGTTAAAAAGATTCTTGCGACTCGATAATACTACTTAACTGCAGTTTAAAAACGTTAAAGACTTGAAACACGATTTGTTATTAAGTGTGAATGTTACTAGCAAGCTACACGTTCTATAAATTTAAACATTGCCTCTTTGTTAAATTATTATTTACGTTATTTTTCGAAAACTTTTATTTCATGTACATTTCTAAGTGCTCGATAAATATCATTTAAATAATCGAGACAATTAAATACAATTTGGTTGTTGTTTGCTAATATGTTTGGCGGGTTAATATGTTTGAATTTCGTATATTTGTTTGCAGTGCCAAAATGCTGTTGGTTGCCGCATACACATTTCGATACGATATATTGTTATTCGTATATATAATGTATAATATGTATCTTATTGACAGAATAAAATTATTTAAGTATTTTATGATGCATTTACTAAGTTAAGTTGTTACTATAATATTAAAAATCTCAAAATTTGTAATAGAAATATTATAAATTTTACGAAAATATGACCATATCTTAAATTTAAATATTTTAATTAATTCCAGCATTACCAGTCTTATGGCAATGAACGTGTTAGTACGATATTGTTAAATATTGTAGTTTCCTAACAGATTGCGTATAAAATTAAGAATTTTTGATTTTGGTTATGCGTATATTTATGACGGCAATTTGAATCCAATCGAATCGCAGAGTGTGCGCGGTAAGGGTTGAAGCATCAGCAGCGCCATCATGCCGGTAGTGGTTGCGCGCGCACTTCGAGTCACGTTTTCTATCACTAGAAGTGTTCAGTTGCCGATGCGCGGCCGCGTGATTCGCAGTTTTTAAAGTTCTTGTTCGAAAAAGTTTCTCAGTTTTGGTGTTTGTGTACTCGTGCTTCGGTTCGGCTACGAAATAATGACAGAAGCTTCGTGTGACAAAACGGTGATTCATCAAATCCCAGCCTCTTTAAATCTGACACATCTCATATAAATCTGGTAACGACGCTAAATAATTCGCGGCAAAATAACCATTGTAAAGAAATCTTAGTTTTCATTTCAAGTATTATAACTTTTGTTAATTAAACTTTTCGTAACATGTTACTGTACTACGTCGTGTCATGGTAAATGATTCGTAAAAAGTATATTGGTACGAAGTAATTGAAGATTTGCATCGGCATGTGAATATTGGCAGGCATATAAACTTTGATTTAGACGCCATTTAAGTATGAATGTACTTTTAACGACCTCTATGAATGTGCTATTAGACCGTTTTGACATATTTTCAAATACTGTTTCTCTTTTACTGATTCTTTGCTTATTTTCTGCTGCTTCTAATTTAAGGAGTCTTGTTTATAATTCTTCGCGAAGTAAATTTTCCTCCTCATATAAACTTAAATATTCGAACAGGACGAAGGTAAACGCAACATATCGATGTTTCCACAGGACATTGTAACAAAACATCGTTATAGAATAGAAACAGATTTTGCTCGATTCTTATTGGTTTTCTTAGGTTAGGATTAAATGTAGATTGATACAATAAAGTGATTGTGTTTAAAAAAGTAGCGGTTGCTTCTAGGGGATATCCCTAACAGTTACTTTTTTGCGAAGATATTTGATTTGGTAGTATTTTTGCTATGAAATGTTTTCTATGAAATTATTTTTAGTATAGTTTCTAGATAGTTTTATGCAAGACGCATTAAGTTAATATATCGTAAATTACATTTGGCAAATTTAATGTTATATATAAAAATGTAAATCTTTGCAAGATTGCTTGTTGAAAAGGTTATTTTTTAAAGCTGCGTGTTAGCAAATCGGAATTTGGAATTTGAAATTGAAATATTTTATTAAGTTATCGTAAATTTCTTGCTCTTATATTCATTTTGTTTCAATTAATGATTGTAAGTATTGCAATATATTACCCTACCGAATGTTCACAGAATTTGCTCGTTACTTTAGGTTTGTACTTTCTATAAGAAAACAAATTTCACGTAGTAAAACTTTAATCAAAATAACCCGAACTACCATGCCGTCGCGTCCGTGAGATTTCATACGGGTTAACTGTACCTTATTTGCCAAGTATTCCGAACTTCTTTGCATCAATGTAGCTTTCGAACTGCTAACAATAAACCGGAAATGCTTGAGAACAACGGGATCTATTCCACGGTTGATTGCCGTTTGTTGTGCTCACTTTTTCCATTGTCGAACGTTCAACCGCTATTAAACGTTTAACATATATTTACTGAGAATGCTTTCGTAAAAAATAAATTAGACGATTCATGTCGTAATTCAGAAAGTTAAATTGAACGAATCCGATCAAAATCTCAGTCGTAACAAGGCACGATTGTTCCACGCATCAAATCTTTTTATTCAACGAGGTTCCGACGTAAGTTCGAAATTTTACGTTTTTTTACGCAAAGACAAAAATAAGAAAGTTTATACAGAAATGTTATTATCCCGCAAAAGCCTTTAAACGATAGATTATCAATAGGATTAATAGAATTAGACTCGTAGATTATTTACAGATTATTCATAGAATAATCATACGATTTTATTATGCACAGATTGTCATAGATCGTTCGTAGATTATTTCCAAGATTCCAATATTTGTCTATTATTTGGAACATATCGTACATTTGAAACATATCCATGGATTATTCCTGAGATTGTATTACATGTAAATTATTTGTTAGATTATTCGCGCGATTCTATCATACGTAAATTACTCGGCGATTATTCGGAAAAGATTCTTCTGTAAAAAGATAAAATATCATGAATAAATTGCATCGCGATGCGCACAACTATAAATTCACTTGCCTCGTTCTTCAGAATAGAGAGAAGCGTGTTTTAATACTTGATGTGTATCTACTTTGCGACGGGCAACAAGATTCTCCACTTTCCCGATATAATATCATAGCAAATTCGATAATGATTGCGCATTTTGTCGAGATAAAATCGCCGGAGAAATGAACTAGGAAAGGCAATGGGAAAAATAAAATAAAAAGAAATTCGATGGTTTGACGAACAATCGAATGTGACTGATAATATGAATTCGATTAACTGCAATTATTACAATTACCAATGAAATTAAACTACTCTGAAATTGAGCTACTCTCAATGAAAACACGTGGATACTCCGTGAATGTAAGATGCTGGTTTCTTTCGTCGAACTGAAAATGCTTTGATCTAAAGGAGAATCGGTTGATCGCGGCTGCAGATCAATTAAATCAGTTCGGTTAATCTAGTCGCGATTAAAATGCAGTGAATGATAATGAATCGCAGCTTCCGCGCATATTTCTGTTGTCTGTACACCGGTTGATCATCGTGTCCTTGGTAAGTACCTTGTTTTATTATTCCAATGATATTGAATCTCTGCGAACCGTATAGCCCTGACACTCCGACAGCAATTATTCTCACAGATTCGGTCAATTATTTCCCGTCTGCACCTCTCATTGTGTTGATCCGCGCCGACTAATGTACATTAGCTTTCCACGGTGAAACGATAATTTCCAATTTAGAAAATATCCGCGACCGAGGAGGTCTTTTTATTTCGAAATGTACGCGAAATTTAAGAGGATCGCACGTTGAACCGGAATCGAAATTTAGCGATTCGAGTTTAGCAACAGAATTTCGGCTTGTTAAAAATAAACTAAAGAGTAGGAAGTTCGTTATTTCGGTTTATATTCGTTATGATGTTTTCTGGCGATAGAAGAAGAAATAATTAATCGGGAGTATTTAACCGCGAAAATATCGCGAAGAATAAAATATCGCTAAGAGAAACCTTGAAACGTTCGATTTCATGACACAACGCTCGAATTACTGAAATTCGTTGTTTTCGTTCATTGCTCTAATTCACTTTGGAATGAATGTATCGACTAAGAAATTAGTTACGAATTGTCATTTATAAATCGTCAACTACCAAATTCCGTTTATCGATCGCCGTAGATCATTTTAAAAGAGAAGATTCGCCAATCATTTTTTATAAAGGCAACAGTAAAAAGAGGAAATCGTATTCCGCTCGTATGTTATTCGATTGGAAGAACATCGATGCAGGAAAATCTGCAGCGGTGGATTTTCATGAAGCCTTTGGCGCGTTTGCCAGCGACGAATCCTATAAAATATTCAATGGGAAAGATCGTTTTAATCTGAGCGAGTAATCTCATACAATATGAAAGAATCTGGAAAATTCCAATAATTTTGTGGTTTTCACAAAGCCAGCGATCAAATGTTTCATGGTTTAATCCTTACGCAGTTATCATAAATTCCTGCATTGAGAATAGAAAATTCGTCGTCGCGTAGAAAACGAAAAGTTCTAAAGCGACTAAAGAAATTTTAGGAAGATCCCGCTGGTGTTCGGTCCCAGGAGCAGCGTTTCGTTGGTATGAGAAATCGGCGTTTCGAAAACCCATTTCCGGTGTGCGTTTGAACGTTCGACGTTCAAACAGAAGAGGAAAAAAGAGAGAAGAACGATACTTGTTACACACAGAAATGAGAACGCTATCGTTGCGTGAAATATATGTATGTACTGCCTTTGAATCCCTCGTGGACAGTGGACATTGAAACGCGAGCAACGAAAGAAAACCAGGAAAGTTTCACGAGGTCGCTACTCACTTGTTTCATATTCTCTTGGTTCCGTATTCAGTCTCGCGTGTAAAATCCAAAGAATGTTTGCTATTAAATACTTATTGAAAACTCTTATTGAAATGTCCTTGGAATATTTTTCTATTTCTCTTTCTTCTCTGGACGAGAACGATTACTCGCATGATCTTTCCTTGTGCCATGAATAATACATTTTCTTATCTCGTTGCTAATTTCTAGAGTGAAATTGATGTTTCTTATTTGACAAATTTGCGTGCAAATTTATACTTGTTAACTTGTTGTTCCTTGTTAAAGTTTCTTCGATCGAGATTGAATCTTAATTATCAGAAAACATGCGAACTTCTCCGATTAAGAAAACTCTAAATCAACGTTTCTTTGGCTAACGAATTTCTATCTGATCGATGCTTCAAATATTAGAAGCCGTTTTATCTATTGGGAGAAGCTCGAGATTGGAAAATAAAATTTGGAGGACTGCGTGGTAAGACTTGCAAGGAGCGAACGAAGCTTGCGAATATCTCGACGTTATAGCAACCACATCATCGAAATTGAAATTCTCGTTGTTGTTTGTAAATCGACCGTGTAATATTATGCTGGATTTTATGGTGGATGCTCCGTTTTCATGGTGATCCATCACGGTTATTTACGCGTAAAGGCACGAAGATGTTGTTCGAAGTATCGAAGTGCCCGAAGAACAAGCTTGAAGCGTGCAGGTATGAATATCGAAATGGAAAATAAAATTTATTCCCACGGGTGAAACGAGAATATACAGTTGTTTTTCGAGATCTCTTTATTTTAGAAGAGATATTTCTGAAACAAAAAGTGCCGCTTAATTTCTATTTATTCGTTTTATTTCTCGTAGAAAATGTAATAGATTTTTATTTTACTTTCAGTGGAAAATCCTCGATGAAAAGTAGAATTTCATTTTGTTCGGTCGTCGGACGCGATAGATCGAAGTGTTTATTTTTAATGAAACGATTTATTTAATTTGTATTATTCAGATGCGAAGTAAGGAGGGTTTAGATTTCTCTATTTCCTGCTCGTGGGAGTTCATTGAATCGAAAATGGGTTATTCGGATCATAGACAAGAGTTAATTCCCAGATCGAAAGTCTGTCGCATGTGGCTTCTTATCATTAAGCTTCGGCTTTCGCTTTTGCCTTCTTTTCTTCTATTTTAGCATCTCTCAAAATAGAATATTTAGAATAGAATACAGTAGTTAATATTACCTTGAGAATAACTTGACGAGACGGCTATACGTGAAATACTCAAGAAAGCCATTCAGCGAATTTCTTGAAAGAACTTGTCTTATTCTAATTATTTTTTACTATTATTCGAACGATATGATTAATATTAGATGAATGATCCTTTGCAAAATATACTTCGTACGTTGCCCTTTGCTTTGTCAAAAAACTTTTTAACTTGCCAACATTAGCAGAATTGCGTAAGACTTAGTTTTTAATCGGAGGACTGAAGCAGTTTGTTCATCGTTGATTGCCTCTCGGTTAGGCTTCAATTAAATTTCGATTGCCTCTCAACTATAGCGTTTGGTCGAATCATGGTTAACCTCTGGCTCAGTCTTCGTTAGGTCCTAATTAGATACCAGTTGAATCTCGGCCCTATACGAAGTTACATCGTTGCATCCTAAAACCCGGATTAGCTACATTGTTTTAATCGGAATTTCCAAAATTCGTAGAAGTCACGGTCAGATAACATTTCTTCGAATTTCCTACTATTCGTCAAAACTTGTTTGGTATAGTATTGAAAATAAAATGTTAATAATTATTTTCCTTCACCGTGGTTCCTATTTGAGGATCATAAAAAGGAAACAAAAAAAGAAATTCCTACAAATCGCAAGCCTAAATATTTTATATATAGCGTACGTGATTAATACTTTTCAATCTATTGGATAGGCAACTAAGTGATTGCGGATTTTGTCATTAGATGGTATCGACAAAATCCGCAATCACTTAGTTGCCAACGCAATACGATGAAAATATTCCCATTGCTTGGGAAATAACTTTGTTTCGAAAATTGAAAATAAAATGTTAATAATTATTTTCCTTCATCGTGGTTCCTATTTGAGGATCATAAAAAGGAAACAAAAAAAGAAATTCCTACAAATCGCAAGCCTAAATATTTTATATATAGCGTACGTGATTAATACTTTTCAATCTATTGGATAGGCAACTAAGTGATTGCGGATTTTGTCATTAGATGGTATCGACAAAATCCGCAATCACTTAGTTGCCAACGCAATACGATGAAAATATTCCCATTGCTTGGGAAATAACTTTGTTTCGAAAATTGAAAATAAAATGTTAATAATTATTTTCCTTCATCGTGGTTCCTATTTGAGGATCATAAAAAGGAAACAAAAAAAGAAATTCCTACAAATCGCAAGCCTAAATATTTTATATATAGCGTACGTGATTAATACTTTTCAATCTATTGGATAGGCAACTAAGTGATTGCGGATTTTGTCATTAGGTGGTATCGACAAAATCCGCAATCACTTAGTTGCCAACGCAATACGATGAAAATATTCCCATTGCTTTGGAAATAACTTCGTTTTGATAACGATAATCTTAATTAACCTTGCGTACTTTCAAAAGACGAGCAACTTGTGAAAATTGCTATGTCCAGTGCTGCGTCGCGTTCTATCTCAGGATAACCACGAAAGCAAATACACTTGTCTGATAGAAGTGCACCAGCGTGGGCGCGGCGCTGTGCCTTACAGGTTCGTGGTTTTAGCGTGCCATAGAGATATTCTGGTGACACACATGTACCATAGTTGCAACCGCCTATGTACGTCGTACGTTATGATACCGAGAGAGTTACTCCTTGATGGCTAATGGCCACGTTAAGAGTATTATTCGGTAGCTTTCCTTGACCTGTACCAGCATCGTCTTCGTTCGTGCGACGTGTATTTCTGTGATCGAAATAAACGCGTCGATCGATCGGAAAGTTTCGAGCCCCAGCCTGTTCCGATACGAATAATTTACGAAGGAAATTAGGAAGCAAGTCCGTCTACAATTTAAAGTTTAACACGGCTAGCTAATATATCTTCGATTAATCATCTGTAATTTCGAATATCAAATTAGGCTAGTCAAGTATCGATATATAGCGTTTGAATAAATTATTCCGAAGCTATCGGTGATTAAATGCGTAGCAAGATTTAAGGTCGTCTAGCGGATCTGAAAAAGATGAGAAGACCATTTGCGAAGAATTTGTGACTGGAATATTATAGTAGTATGTCTTTCATTCTCGGGAATATTATAGCAGGATATTGCATTTTTCACTTATTTTTCTTTTAGCTACTTCTAGGCTTTCGTAGCTCTTTGTTACTTAAGCCTTCGCTTTATAATATCTCGCGATACTACGCGGCGTAGATTACGAATCAAGAGCAACAGAGGCGAGCTGTATTTGCATTAAATTCCAACCTTAACTGTAACTTTAGTTCCGTATTGTGTGTTATGCAAAAGATTGTATCTATATCGATAATAATTCGCGTGCAATATTTCAGTGTTTCTCCTCGGGCATAACGTCGAGGCGATAAATAATAAATAGTCAACGTCGATGAATATATTTGTTGAAAAAATCAGTTAGGCAAGGGGATACTAGGATTATCGGAGTAGTAGAAATTTGTTTCTTTTCGCAATTAGCGTGTTAATTACCGCGCGACCGATAATAAAGCTACAGCAAATATTGAATTAGAAACGAATAAGGATATTTGCATGTCGTTAACCGTGGAAGATGAGTTCTTACACGTAATTTAATTCATTTCACTTATTGTAATTTTAGAGTTGCAGAAATTCTTGATTAAAGG
Organism: Bombus bifarius; assembly: GCF_011952205.1. Taxonomy (NCBI): domain Eukaryota; kingdom Metazoa; phylum Arthropoda; class Insecta; order Hymenoptera; family Apidae; genus Bombus; species Bombus bifarius. The sequence continues at coordinate 381,281 of NW_022884484.1, forward strand.
ATCACCTGGTTGATAGATTAATCCAATGAGTTGTAGGTGGAAATATTAGTAATTTGTAGGTGGGGAAGAAGTTAAGGAAATTAAGAAAGGTCAAACTCTAGAAACAACCGGATTTGAATAATACAGTTTGCGTGAAAATACGTGGATAGAGTCTGTAATTTAGATTCTGAAATATATCTGGATAAATCGGATTTAGGGTGATGTAGAACGCTAAATTATTCTCTTATCCTCAATACCCGTGTTACGTTTAATCAGACTTATTTTCCATTTAATTTGGCCGTAACTTATTCGATATCCTTGAATCTTACGAATTAGGGACTACCATTATAGGTGAATCGATAATAGTATTTATACTGTGTTAATGTTCTTTGACGCGATAAAACTACCGAGGCAAATTATTAAAAATACACACACGTTGAGGGAATATGTTGAATTTCTCGAACAAGTAGGATCAACGATGTGTGGCGCACTTTGCATGAGAAAATGCTAGTGCAATTTTGTTATCTCTCCATCATAAATTAAGGTAATCAATTTATAACGAGTACTCGGCCGTTTTCACAGAATATCATGAGAGAGACTCGAACAAGCCGTCAGATATAGTATTATGAATTTCACATGTCGGATGTAACCATACGTTGTCTGATATTCCATAAACGTCTATTTTCTAGTTTCTGTGGATCTTGCTAGGAATAATTTCATTCGGCTTCAACTACTGTCACGGACGATACCCATTGCGAATCAATAGCGAGAAATAATATAATTATCTATCACCCCACGAGCTTCCTTTCGACGATGGATTCCTACCGCGATGCAATTAGGGTTTAGGAAAACTTCCACACGCTGAGAACTGCCACGAGAAGGCATTAATGAGGAATTACAGCGATGAAAAAGAATTGAACGTTTCAAGGGCAACACCGGCGAAAGAATTTCATAGATTAAAGAATGACGATGCAGATGCATTGAAATCCAATAACGAGAAAGCAGTTAAAGAATGTTCAAAAGCAGGTTGCGGTAAAAAAGAAAAAAAAAAGAAAAGGGAGAAAGAAAACGAATACCTAAAAAAAGGAATTTCAGTAATATAGAGAATGATTCAAATTCATCGGAAATTTTATTCCCAGTAATAAAAGAAGAGTAGTTTACAAAGATATTTGAAAATAAGTTGCAGCAGTGAAAAGAACCGAGGGCAGCGCGAAAGGAATTTCAGTAATAAAAAATTACTGAAATATATCAAAAAGAATTTTCGAAAACGAACTTACAGTAATAAAAAGGAGCACAACGCAAGGACAACGAGAGAGATGATTTTACCTATTCTATCTATCTACGTAGCTTGCGATAGCAAAGAGGAATTGCAACGACCAGAAGGTAAATAGCACGGAAGCATTAAGCTGGGAATATCGAATCACGAGTTAGATTATACTTCGAATAACAGTGTCTCAAATTACTGTCAATTCGCATGTTCAAACGTCTCAAACTCGCGAATCTTATCTCCGTGTCGAATCTACATCGAGCACGAGATATAATTATTACGAGATAAGTCAGCGCATTATAGATTCGACGTATAGATAAGGTTTGCGGAGTTGCGATGTTTGAACATTGATTTACCGCTGTATCGTACTCGTACTGATTTCACCGAAACGAAACCGGAGAACATTTCGTTGCACGTATTCGCTAGATACACGAATCTCGTATAAAACTCGATGCCAGCCGAATTTGGTTACCGAAAGCTCGTGATTTTACCCGCGCTACGATACACGGTTAATCGATAGCCTGGTTTCGATACGATTGTTGCACATGCGGTCGCGTGCTATCGAGCCAGAACGAAGCCGACTGAAAATCCTTTACTTTCAGCCGTTTTCTCCTTCGAGAGACCCTCGTCCGTGCGAAAAAAAAGAGCGTTTGCCCTGTGTATACGTGGAAAGAATGTCCGACAGACGAGGAGAAGAAACAGGGAAAGAAAGAGCGGGAAACTGCGATAACACGTCAAGAGATCGTAAAAGCTTCCTTTATTTGCCTTTGAGAAATTTTGCTGGGTGATCTGAGCGTCTTTGAGGGGCGAGAAATGGAAATAAACCGAGCTTCGAGACAGGCTCGTATGGACTTCTCTGTTTGCCAATATTTTTCCCAATTCCGTTTGGAATTGTTTATTTGACTTTTCGGACGGTTTTGGGAGCTGAACTGCAAGCCCAGCGGGAAACGATAGCAACCTCGAATGTCTGGCTCGTATGTAATGAAAAAAGTAGGGCGAAAACGAGGCGAGGAATCGCTTAATTCGCGTTATACCGTGCGGTTCTGTTTGTTTTCCAAAGTAAATCGGTTACTGTCGAGTATTGTATCGATAACTAGCTGGGCAAAGGAACACAAATAATTCCGATGGTTTTCTACGCCGTAGCTTTTTATTGGATTAAATACGGAAAAGTTTTATTACCGCGCGGTTCTTCATCTTTGGCGAAAGTCGTAGCAGCGGTTGAATAAATATTACGTAGGCTGTGTGATACGTATGATACGATTCGAAAGTTTTAGGACAGTTAGCGTATTTCTTGGGTTGTTCGGAAAGTGTCTTTCTTTCGCAAACGTGCTTTTTTGCAACAGCGCACCTTCGTACAAAAGTGAAACCAAGTCTGTGAAATGTCACGCTGTTTATCTCGACAGAACAAAATGGATCGTACGTAATTCGACAAAACAATATAAAACAAAAAACGTTGTGCGTCTATTGTTTCCTCATAAAACGAAAGAAACTTTTCGGACAACCTAATACTTGGAAGCTGAGAGAAACGCAGCGACTATTAGAAGATTATTTATTTTACTTCTTTATATATAATAGGAACGAATGTACGAAGTTCAGGTATCGGTAAAGCAAAACACATTTGTTTAATTCTCACATTTTGTTCGTAGAATAATCTCGACGCGATGAATGTAACGTAACTTAAAAGCAAAGTATAAACAATTTTAGGGAATAACGTGGAAATTCATAGAAAGCTTAGAAAGAAAGAGCACATGTATACAGACATATTGAGTTACCTTTTTATCACTTTGTATGAAACTCCAACGCGCGTATCATTCCGTAGAGGCAAAAAAATTAAAAAAATTCATGAAATATCTTACGACTTATACTTCGAAGCATAAATAGATGTAGGATAAATAACAAATAAATAGTAAATAAATGGCGATGGAATTTAAATGTTACTTGAATCGACTTCCACGAATAACGTCCGATGTTTAGGGGGGTAACTGGAAGCATAATTTTCCTTCTGACGTTCAGAAGCAACTCTTGCCTCGTTGCTTTGAACCGCAACCGTGTCAAGCCATTCTTTGCTATTTGACGACAGGTAGATTACGAATTAATCGGTTGGTAAAAAAGCGATGTACGTAAGACTTGTTTGGCCGAGTCAATGTTTGTATCTCGTTTCGCTCTGCTATCGGTAGAATTCGGTGTAATCAATTTTATATTATATTATTCTACCGTTTGAAAGTTCGTAATTAAAGTTCGTGCATACAGTTCGACCGATCCACAATGGAACTCGTTTACTGCAACCGATGGAGCGATATAGTAAAAATAGAATAGTATGTAATTAAAGAACTATTAACCTATTTCGTTTTCCCTTTAACTTCTGGAGAAAAATATTAATAGCTTTAGCCTGAATTTTTATTTCGTTATCACAAACTAACGGGGAGTTTCGGCAGCTTTTACATTTGAGTGCTTTCGATTGTAAAAAAATGTTACGAAGCAATTACCCAGTTACTAGGATTAAAGGATCGTCAAGGATGATTTTATCGCACTATTCGAACGAATAAAGGCGAGAAAAATCCTCCAATGGAAATAAGAAGCGGATGCTTCGGAAAAATTTCTCCAATTATTTTCAGTGGCATATATATCATTAAATCAAATAATTCCGTTAGATTAATTTTTATAACGTTACTTGAACAAATTTACGTTCCATAACATCGATCGAACAAATTGAATGATCAAATAATTTGGTTAGATATCTGTGGTAATGGAAAATGTGATGTAATAGTTAATACATATATAACTGCGAATGCCTATGTTTTAAGACGGACAAGAAAAAGCAAACAAGGAAGCAAATTGGGAAGCAAATAAATTCACACGAACGGAGCTTCTCCACGAAGAATAGATCTATTGACTTAGCTATCAACGAACGATTACATTCGATAATGACGAATTGCGCTTTTGTTCTTTGACTACGCGAAGGTTAATTCCGCATTTGCTAGCCGCGTAGAACGCGTTTTAAGTGGAACAAAATTTGGAATGTTTGCATGTATGAGAGAGATGGAATATACCGCATAGAAGAACGTAAAGCGTTTCAGGAATTCTATTCGAAGCTCTTAAATTACGTCTCGCTTCATTCTCCTTGTCGAGGTTGAGGATTTTCTTAGACGCGAAAGAAGAAGTTGTTTTGCGTCGCGAAACTGAATAAAAATTACGATCCTTCTATCAACGAGTTTCTATTAACACGGCTATTTGTATTGTATATTTATTGGCATAGTTGCATATGCGTGATACAAAATAGAAGAACGTTACTGTTATTTATAAAAATATAGCTGACATTTATATGAATGAGCTTTCGGCGAGACGTCGTATTTAAATTTAAATAGACCTGGATCGACAGTGAAATTAACCAGACGTTGGTAATAGCGTATTTCAGGACATACGATGCAAATTTGCGCATACCACGTATCATGTCCTAATTTTATGGCAGAAATTTATGAGAGGCGGTTTGAAATTACGTTGACGGTGTACGACACGAATTTCAGATACAACGGACTACCAAACATTTAGAATTTGAAAAATAACGAGACCAGAGACTTTCGATCTAAAATTCAGTTCTTAATAAATTGCGGGACGCTCTATCCAAACAAATATAGAGGGTGAAAATATTTCGAGTTTTGATCACGACAAATCGAAAGACTTTCCATTACAAAGCGTAAAACATTGGACACTTTGGAATTTCAAACACACAAATAGAACCTCGATTATCCTGGTAAATTTGCGCTGTGGATATACGTTTGTCCAAGTGAGACACATATCGTCTGTGTTTTCAACACGTCGTTGTCAGTTGATCTTTATGTTGCGCGACAATATGCCAAAACCTAAGTGTACCGTTTTCTCAATTCAGGAGGAACGTGAAATACTGACTCGATTAAGGCACTGATGGAATCATAACTAATATTAAATAGCAGCATCTTGCGGCACTGGTGAATCGATAGTGTACGACATTAAAAGGCGAAAGCGTGAAATTTTGACGTAGACGCAAGTAGTGTTGAATCTGTAATTTTTGCAATTACGAACATTTGCAGCATCAGAGATAGTCATCGGGTGATGTGAAACACGGCAAGAAAGTATTTCCCCAGAAAGTGCTCAGTCAGGACGATTGGGAGAAGAAAGACGATTAAGACGTATGTATTTGATACGTGCAATATGTAAAAAAATTGTAATTTATCACGTGGAATGTAGTTGGAAGCGTATCGTTCGATTATATGAAAAATTCGAATAATCGAGATTTTATTGTGCAATCCATCGAAAGATTTTGGATTCAATATATGGAAATAGGAAATCTTCGAACTCGAAACCAACTGAACGATCTCAAGCTATGAACGATAAGTATAATAGCAGTTTTATCCTAACTTTAATGAATTTCAAAAATTTAGTAATAAAATATCATGAAATTTGGAACTTGTATTATCAATATTAATATTATTCTCTGGCAAAAGTATCGGCAACTTAGTATTCTTTTTACATAAATAAATTGAGTGGTTGAAAATTTGAAACGATTTACAGGATTACGTGAAACTGTAGAATGAGTCTTTTTATTAATTAAATTCTCTTTATTTTATGGTCAGGGTTAATGGAACGTTGTTCTATCGGCGTATCTAAATTGAAAGTCGTCGATCGATCGTCGCTGTATCGAATTATGAAATTCATTTGTGACGCTTGGCTTGTTTCCTTGTCGCCTGATAAAATTATGTCATATCCCCGTCAAAGCAGTCGTTTACAATTAGGATCGCGTCGCGTTTTCGTGAGTTCGACGTTAAAGAAAGATACGTCGTTACGTTCTTTTACGATTCGTTTCATTTCTGGATGTTGAACGTCGCGATGTTAAACAGAAATTCCATTCAAAAGATAACGGACCGAAGGATTTCGATATTAAATTGTAGAAACTCGAAGAAGTTTGAATTTCGATCGTAACGAGTGGAAAGATTTTGAATGTCAAATAGTTCGTTCTCAATAGAAACGTTCTAAATTTCAATCGTAACGAATCTACAAATTTTCCATCGATGGAGATTTTCGAATTTTCCACGAATCGAGAACTTTCGAATTTGAAAATTTGAAGACTGCGAAGAAGTGAAGCTTCCAAATTTTAAATACGGAAGCTTGGAAGATTTAGAGTTTAAAATATAGAAGAGTAAGATATTTTTAATCTCAGACGTGAGTAATAACAAGAACTTCGCGTTTAAGATATAAATAATTAGGAAATTTTCGACTTTTTAAACTTAAAATAAAAGTCTTCGAATCTAGAACATAAAGAAATCCAATGCCCTAAATTAAAATCGCGGCTAATGAGAAATTACGAACTTTCTGGGGCTATGATTATACTGAATCTTCATTACCGTTATAAATAATTAAGAAATTTTCGACTTTCTCAAATGTAAAATAAAAGTCTTCGAATCTAGAACATAAAGAAATCCAATGCCCTAAATTAAAATCGCGGCTAATGAGAAATTACGAACTTTCTGGGGCTATGATTATACTGAATCTTCATTAACGTTATAAATAATTAAGAAATTTTCAACTTTTTAAAATTTAAAATAAAAGTCTTCGAATCTAAAACATAAAGAAATCCAATGCCCTAAATTAAAATCGCGGCGAATGAGAAATTACAAACTTTCTGGGGCTATGATTATACTTAATCTTCATTACCGTTTTCTAATCTTCATCGTCATTTTCATATCTAGACGCTATGTACTTAGATAGGCATATCGCTGCATTAAAACTCGTTAAAGTTCGCGTGAAGTTTACGCTTTAAAATCTCGTACTTGTCTTGACGGGGAACACGACCGGCAATTATACTTGTGGCAGGATATGTTACGCTCTTCGGGCTGCTATTTTAGCTGACACGAAACGCTTCGTAAAGTATTATTCGGGTATCACGATACCGTATTCACCGGTGATCGATAAGAAGGCAAAGTCTCGTAAAATGCAAAATCATTGCGTCGAAACTGACATACATCAGTATTTCTCCTCCCTTTGAAGAGAATTTGAGGTGGCGATCAACGCCAATAACTAAGCGGTCTGTCGTTTATTTCGAAATACCATACCGTACACACACGCAGATTTTTTTGCACGCGTTAACTTGGATATGAAACTGATTTGCAGCAATTAACAGGATGGGTTTATAGTAAATTTGTCGGAAATTAGTCAAACGTGTTATAATTCTATAATGAAAGAGACGAAATAGTCATAATCATCAGCGTAGAATTAAATATGAATCATATTAATTAACTCTTAATATCAATTCTTTCACTAAACTAATTTTTCCCAGTGGAAAATGGCGAACGGTAGTCACTGATGGGTTGATGAACTTAATAAACTTTTATTCTAAAATGGGCTCTTTTTTTTCTGGCGGGCGATTGCGCATTGTGCATGACAACGAGTGGAATAAAAATTTTATTAAAGCACCGATCCTGAAACGATCGAACCGAAAACGATAGAATATACATTTTTTTATTGCTTGCTCGGCAAAAGCGATATATTGGATGATTTTATAGAATATTTCCGTACATATTTTAGTACATTTTTTGCGAGAGATTAATCATAAAGTTTCTATGTAATCGAACGAAGACATTACAAGAGGATGTAAGTTATTACGGAAAAGATACTCGTTTCGTGATATCGTTGTTTCTCGATAAACTTCGACTACGTTGCAAAAGGCAAGAGACGAATAGTCCCTTTGGTACAGTCTGCGTGATATAAGGCGCGATTTTGAATCGAATGAAACGGCGTGCCGTGGCGAAGCGCTGTAATTTCAAAAGTAGAAAGTTTAATTAAACGAAGTTACCTTGGCGGACGTTTAATTGGAGTATTTACGCGTTTCCAAGCACGAATGTTTCCAGCTAGAAACGTTTCCACGCTTTTGTGTATTTTATGTTTTGTATTTATTTTGAGAATTTATTCGACTGTGAAGATATCGGTTAGCGGGGGAACCATCGACTAACGATAAATGAAATTTAATTTCCAAATCGAGCGAAATGCAAATGCGTTTGATTGATGGGAATTAAATGAAATGCAAAATGTGGCGCGTAAAATTATTCGAGCAAAAGTCGACGATTCGATTTTGTCGCGCACCGAATCGGTAGAGGTGTTGCTATAATTGAACATCGAAAGGCGTTATATCATAGCGCGCAGTTTCAAAATCAATTAAAGAAAACTTCCACCTGAATTAGGATATTTTACACTGTCTGGTGTTTGATCAACAATGGTCATCGATTCTATTTACGTTATTTCTCAAACTCTTAGGACGAGTTTAGCCGATCGTTTCAACCATTGAATTTTATACCTTCGAACTACGATATCTTACGGATCGAATATGATTCTGCATTTACGCGAAACGGAAAAATTGAGAAAAACTATTTGTACGAGTTACAAGAGAAACCACGACGAGTTGAGTATCGCACGTGTCGGCTACGATCTCCTGACCGAACTTTTAAATCAAATAATAATTGTCAGATTTGAATAATAATAATCAATATAAATAAAAATCATATACGAGATTTATTCGTTTTTCCGTTATAAGTGTCCTGATGCTAACGAATTAACAAACAAATATGGCTATTTGTTTTTCGTTATATGAAAGTTTCTGGTGTCAGAAAATAAAGAAATAACAATTATTTTCCATAAACCGCGTATCCGGCGAAAATGATCGATTTGTTGACGGTATTATCGACGGGAAAATCGATCCGTATCTTTTATCGAATACAACATAAATTTCATTGGACGCGGCTCGATCGGCCTGCACGACTTTTACCGTAGAAAATAGCGCGCGATAAATTGATTCGAACGGTGGGAAGCACGCACGCTGTTTCGTTGATGTTTTCATTGGTTGTACGCTGCTTACTTTTCCCTCGATTCGATTTACAGCGGCGGGTCTCGTTTTGCCGGGAATATATATATATATACCGAGATTGAAAATGTCTGGAAAATGAATGCACGTACTTGCGCGCAACCAGAGGGCGACGATGAAATATGTCTCGGGGATTTTAAGCTCGACGAGAACGTAGTTTGTATCAGACAATGGCCACGATGAGTCTTTTCCTATACTCTTTGCCTGCGTAGCACGCTGTCACGTTGACACAATGATACATGTTATTCTTTTTAAGCCTGCGATGTTACGCCCTATGCAGAATCTCGTTAACACTGCACTATAGTACGGAATATTTCAAACGAAATGAAAATAATTAGAATAGAAGGAACAGATGGTCCAATAACGCAATTTCACTAGCGGATAATTGCGACGCTTTTAACGCGATTAATAATAATTTTGTCGAGGTATGTTCTGAAAATATGTTCGTTTGAATATCTTTTAAAATAATTACGATATCGACGTGAAAGTTTAAGGATATACCATAGACACTTCGATTGTTATTTCTATATTGTTCATTTAATATTATACATACTATTTGATGTAATTGCATCTTATGTTTAGATTAATTGTAATTGCAATGTGGAATATAAATAAGAAAGAACTACTATCTTTTAAAGGTAGAGAAAATAAAAGGAGAATGTAGAATCGTATCATAGTATTTCAAACTACTTGTCGTATTAAACGATCCCCGAGGAGAGTTCTACCGTATAAGATGGCTGGAAATAAAATATTTCCTTGTCGGTTTTACCATGTGTAAACGAGCTTCTCTTACAGCGAATTTCCCCGAATATGAATCCCATATTTCTCAAGATATTACATACACTTTAATTTCCAGCAGGAATTTTGATGGAAACGTACCGAATTTTAAACCTTCTTCCCGGCAAAACGTAGATAAACGTGACTTATCGTGTTGCAGTCTTCGTAGCGTAACAGTAGGTTGCAAGTAAAAATAAGAACTGTGTTGCTCCATTAAATCGCATATTTATTCGTATCTGTGTTGGCGTGTAAAAATCATTATACCGTTGGCTAACGATTAAAATGCCTATAGCGCGAAGAAATATTTAAACAATGAAATATTGCGTGAAAAGTTGCCTGTCGAAGTCATTCGTTTCGTACGCATTTTACACAGTTTACTAAATCGACTATGGAAACGCGCAGTTATTAAATTACAGGTGAAACGTTTCACTATCAAAGAGATTGAACGAACGCCGAGAGCCGGTCGGTTAAATTCAATGGTCACGAGCCAAACTGCATCTCGAGGTTGTTCACGATGCGATAAATCCGTGAATTACATCGTTGACGTCGTTCGACCGCGGCTGAAATAATAATACACGCCGGTTCTGTATGTTTTATCCAGCTGATAGGAAAACAGTGATCCACGAGTCGACGATGTTCCTTTCGATTCGACGTGTTCGATATGATTCGGTAATTTTGTTTCATCAGCCGTTTCGTTTCGTTTTATTCGCCCAGTCGACTAGATTCGCTGGCATTTCCAAGTGAACATTTCATCGCGCGTGATGTTTATTTTACACCTGCAATTCCCCCTCTCATATTTCCTTCGTATTTCATTTCGTGTGTCGTCGTTGCAAGGGAACTTCGATTTCAATTTGTAATTTTTAGAATTCCGCGGCGTACAATTTCTCGAGACCGCTGTTTAAATTCCTTCTTTCGCTCTATCGCGATCTGCCATTTCTCCCTTTTGTCTCTTTACGGTATAGGAATTTTGTTTGGTCCGAGGAACATTTGTTCACGCGCGAAACTCGCATCTTTTCTTGATCTTGCTACGAAAATGTCAATTGTTTCTTCGTTCGTCGATATTTCATGATTCTCAACTTCAAAACGATCAATATGCTTCGAAACATTGACGATACGTCGAGGGTATCCTAAAAGTTACAGAAGTTAGAAATTTAAAAATCCGTATGCTTCACAGCATTGAAATACATTTCTATATGTATAAATTTTGAAGCTTGGAATTTTATAACGATATCTTCTTGCTAAAAATACGAATCTTATTTATCGACTTTTGAAATTGCTCAATTTTTGTGAAACATATATTTCCGTGACATTTTCTATGGTAAGCTTCCTATTTATATCGTAAGAATCGTAAAACTGAATTGGAAGAATTATTTCAGTTCTCTCGGCGAATCGATAGCATTGAATTTAGCGTGGTTGAATAATTAAAGGAGTTTGGAAATTATTAATTTCGATAGTTCACATTGAAAGCAAGTTACTGTAACAATACGTATATTTCCATAAAGAGGCTAACCATGGAAATTAGAACAATGCATATTCAAGATGTACGGTCGTTTAAAGCGATGAATATGGTGAATGAATTAAGCTGCGAGTGTGATATTTGATAGGAGTTTCATAATTTAGTAGGGCTAATTACTGGACTCGTTAATTAATTTACTCGCCATCGTGTCAGGCAACGACCACCATTTCCACAATAATTATGAAATTATACTATCCACTCCTTTCGCAAGATTAATGTCCATTTGTTTGCGCCTAAAACGAGATGTTTTTCGGTGAATAATAGAATAATCAATTTCCTGTTATGGATTAGTAAATGAGCGACGAGTTTCAATTTATTATGACCCACATAAAATTCGCCGATAGATTTCCCATTAATTGTTATGATTTCCACATTTCCGTCTGTTCGTTTTCAACGGTATAATTACGTCGAAATGTAATATTTTAAATCAATTAAATTAGGAAGCAATTATACCTAATCTATTCGCCTTTGTTAATGCGTATAACAAAAGCACCATGGAATATAGATCATAGATACAATTCGAAGGCTATTTATAGCTAATCAAGATAAACGTTCAAAGTTACTCTAATTATAAATTGGAAATTAGAAATTATAATAAAGCTATAATTATTATTATTATACGAGTTATTCCAAAGTCGCATAAAGTTATACAAAGTCATTCGAAGGTTACGCGCTATTAGTTTGAAGGCGAGGTCACTCAAGGTTATTTGAGGTCACCGAGGAGCAATCAAAGTCACTGGAAGACCACGTGAACGTTGCCCTAAGGATAATTCAAGGCAATTTCGAGATCGTTTGATCGGTTAATCGTTCGGTCGAAATTTGTAATGTAATTTGTATGCAGAGTAAAGAATTAAAAAAAAAAGACGAAGAAAATTCGATATTATAAAATGGAAATATAATATGGAAATTGTTCGAACGAGCCACTCGATGGATAAAAAATTCTGTATACCGGTGATTATCCGGATTTCATCGTGTGGATGATGTACGCGTCGTACGAACAGCGAGGGCCATTAAATATTTGTTATCGATGATATCCGCTACCATAAATTGTTTCGTGGACGCAAATCAATTTACGTTAGGAATTTTTCGTGTCCAGCCCCTTAAATATCATTTTTGACCAACCACGATATCAATTAATTCCTGTCCTTCGATCGAGCTCTCTCGCCATTCACTTCCACCGATACGTATCTGTAATTATAACGATTTGCTCGTATACGAATACTTTGTAATTAGATTTTTTTTTATCGCGCAAGAAATTTACTCGCTTTGAACTCAATTTTGAACGACGGATCATTAGTGACGTTGCAATATCGTTTATTACAATAGCGTTTTACAAAGTTGCTGACCTAACGTGTAGATTGATATCTGACCCTATTATCCGCTAACGAACTTTTCATACAGTCATCGTATAATATAAATTGATATATTATTTAGCAACATAAAATGTAAAACGTGTCTCGTATGCTTAATTGAACTTCGAACTTTCTCTTGAGGGCTGCAAGGAAAAAAAAAATGAATATTTAAATTCGAATTCTATTAAACTTTAGTAATACAAAGTTGGGTGATCGATGTTCTTTATTAAGATGAGGTTCCGAACGATCTCGTAGTATTTTTTATTATTTCGCAACATCGCATTTTTATTACAAAAACGTTGCCATTAAACTGAATGAGAATATTATCGAGAACTGTTAATATTTACCTGGCGTACAAATCTAATTATTATTATCTACAATTATTATTTGTATATATATATATATATATATTGAATCTTGAATATCGAGTCTCTATTTTGTTTCTGGTTTCTTGTTCTGTACTTGGTTCACTCTTACGCACATTTTTACCATGTTATTTCTCAAGGTTCTATTTTTCACGTTTATCAAGATGTGTCTTTATTGTGTTTATCGAGTGTCTTTTCAAATGAAATTGCGTTTCATTACAGATGTAAAGATAAACAAAGAGAATGATGAAGCTAATGATAGGACAGACCGCCTCGATATAGCCAACGCTTCCCTCGTACTTCAAACACTGAGACTGGGTCGATCTCTCAACTTCGAGCTTCATAATTCAAAACTTGAGAAATTTCGTAGACTCTTAACTCCGTGAACTCCAGCATTTAACGGAGTTACTTTTAAGACAAGATACCGAACTTAGGAAATTCGACGAGATATCAAAATATCGATTCAGGAAAAATTATTATTAAGCAGACTATAATTTAAACATTAGAAATTGATTTTTCGTCGTAAAGCCTTTTTTGGAGCTGCTTCCTCCATATTTCAATACGAAACACAACTTAATAAAAAACTGCATCAAAAATTCGTTTCTTACGCTACGATATACTTTTGATGATTTTTTCCTTTATCGATTCCTCGTAATACATGAAACGCAATTTAATATAAAGTTTTATGAAGATCGCAAGGCAGACGTTAGAAATTCCATCAAAAATTCGCTTTTCCTTCCGCATCTTTTTTACGACGATTTCTTGACATTCTAATAATCGGCCACCTTCTTGAAATGTACGAAACATCGCGTCGCATTTATCATTCACGCGATAACGATGCAAACGGAGGAATTAAAACCGAGCGTTTTATCGGGTCGAGGAGTTGGTGCACGCTCGGTGCTTTTTCAAGGAAACCATAGTATTCCCGTTGTATAAACGAACAATTGCGAACGTCCATGGTTTACGTGGATAAAGGATGTAATGTGTGGGCAGCTGCATCGGAACTGATACAATTGTTCGCGTATTTTGAGCACATTGCGTCATTATTCGTTCTAACTAGATGCATGTTCGGTTTTGATTACGCAAGACAATATCCTAACTGATCTTTTCTCTTGAATTTACCGTACCACAAGATAACGACTCATTCTGTAAGCTGGATACTGTTTTCCACGTTTTGAGTGTTATTTGCGACGTTGAAGTTCTTCGAAATACTTGAAAATTCCCATTAAAACTTCCATTGAGGTTTTCATTGGAATTCTTCGAAAGACATCGACTGTAATAGTTTCAGCAGAGGAATGATTGATATCAGGAATCGTTAAGGCTATTGTTCGTAAGTATCGGCACGCTTACGATAGTCCAATCCTGAAGAATCTTTAGGGAATTCGTTCTTATTATAATTTCTTACGATATCAATTTATATAGCGAATCTACTTTCCTTTGTATATTATCGATTATTTAAATCTTTTATATAGAGTCTGACTCGTTGCGTGATTTATGGTTCTCATGCAACAAAGTTTAATTTAAACTTCAATCTTAGTTTCAATTCTCCCGACAGAGCAACGTTAAATATAAATTATGCATAATGTTTTGGTACTTTGCAACTGACACAATGCAGCCAGTGGCTAGCTAAATAGCTTAAACTTACATACGAACAAAATCCTAAAACGTTCTTTCTCTGAATAATTCCTTAAATCGAATTTCAATTTTCTCTCGTATCTAAACGATCCACTGGAAGATTCTAAGAACCGGCACGTAATTCTTAATGTACTATATTTTCTGTAACTCTTGCATACGTGTAAATTTCTATCCGACTAATCGTCTTACTAGTAACCTGTGTCAATTATCGCCTTTCGTACGAGATCGGTACGCGTCTTAATACCGTTGATACGAAATGAAATCTCATAATCCGCTTTGTCTTTAACAAGAGCTGTAGAACGATTAACTTTTTAATCGAACGGATACACAATTTCTTCGTACTAGTTGCACAATTTCTTAGAGAATGCTTCGTCCGTCATTGAACGAGTCGAAGGGAAGGGAGAATACTTTTCATCTTAATGACCAGTTAGGTATCGATCGCCTTGACAATCGGAAATCGTTGGCAATCGAAGTAATCAAGGTTTCAATGGTTTATTTCACGGAGCAATCAACTTCTCAGTCGGACGTTAGTTGGCTGGAAAAACAGTTAGCTGCTTGTCAGAACAAGCTTCAGACATCCTCGATAATCATCAAGACATGGCATATAACCCGTAGTTGTAAACGGCTGTAGCACCTGTTTGTCACTTCGTTGAAGTAAACACGTTAAACGTTAGCGTGTTGCTGGAGATTTGCTCTGCCGCGTGTCAAGTGGCGAGATTAGATGTAACTTCTAAATCCTGTAATTCGAAGAGACGTATATGGATCCAATTGAGCGAACTAAAGTAATTAAAGACACGCGTCGTATGACATGTGAATTTAGACGCTCGCGAATATTACAATGTTTTGTAATGAATCGTAATATACGAAAAAGATGGCCACCTTTTCTGGTAAAAGAAGTAAACTTTTTTTAAAAAAAAAGCGGATGATTACAAAACATTTTTGTTCCTAAACTGTTTTGAAAAAAAAAAAAATCTATAGTCAGTTTAATTTCTAGAAAAAAGCTATTACAGATTATACCGATTAAAAAAAGAATCTCCAATTTAACAAATATTATTGCTAAAGGTATTTTTGACCTAGTTTAATCCTGAAAAAGGTCCTGTTTCATTGGCAATTTGATTCAGAAAAATATTCTCTAGCCAGCGCAAACCGATTCCTAACAAAGGAAAAAAATCAGTTAAACTGTTTAAACGAAAGATCCCCGTTTTCATCAAAAGGAGTTCCTAAAAAGCATCCTTAATTTAGTTGAAGCCTAATTTTAAGAAGACACCTGTTTTACGTTAATCTGATTTCTGAAAAAGAGATTCCAGTCGGCCCGACCGACACCTAAAAAAATCCCAATTTATTCTGTGCCAAATTTTAAAGAAGAAGAGTGTCGATCTGGCTGATTTCGGCAGTAAAAAAAAAAGAGAAAAAATCTCCTCGCCGAAACCAATTTGTTTCCAAAAAAAGTTTTCCGCGTTCTAACTCGATTCCATTTTATTCAGTATTTTACTTTCAATAATAGACCATTTGGTCAACGTCCAACGAAAAAAGCTGACTGCGATTGTCGCAATTTCACGTTTCATCTTTCGGTCATTTTTAATCGTCGATGATGTTCGATCTTAACAGATCAAAGCCGTGTTAGTATTAAAATGGCACGTTAGCCGCGTATTGGAACTGTTACTAGAACATAAATACTAGTGTTAAATACTACTCATGGACCGAGCATTTAGTTTATTAGCCGAAACGAGTGGCAAAGTTGCGCTACTTGTTCAAGGATGGTATACTGTTGTTGTATATATAGGGTGTCTCCAAAATCACGACACAAGCGGTCGAGTGTCAATTGCACATAGAAAGATGAGTGGAGAAAGAGAATAACTTTTTTCGTTCGAAGCTTCGTTTTCGAGAAAAATAAACTCGAAAGGTGCAAGGTTGTACGCGTATCAGCGACTATACGTGTTTCTTCGTTTTCCGAATAAGAAGAAAGAAAAGACAGGTACACGATGGCAACGATATCGAGTAGAAAAATGCCGCTCGTCTACATTTAAGGTAAAATGTCGCTGATGAAGTTGCCGCGTAATTAGAATGAACGATAGATTCGAGTGACTCTGTCTCGTTAATGAGCAGACCGGTTAATTGGTATTTAAATAGGGTTGTTTGAAATTAGCAATTTTGTGGGGATATTAATCGATAGGATTACGATACAAGTATCATACATATAAAATGGAATTGATGAATATTTAATTGGCGATATTAATTACAGGATATATTACTCAAGGAAATTATAGTGTTTTCGAATTACGTGAGAAATTACACTTTTCTATAATTGGTTTTACGTATCCGACGCGTTCTTCGATTATCGAGTTTGTAATAAAATCAGTGGTGACATTGAAACGTTTATTTTATCGCAGTGCAGAAAACGCGGTATAAGTTTAGTTGTACGGAGGAAATTCTTCTTTTACGATTTTTATTTGTGACTCGAGGTAAAGTCGTCTTAGTCCAAAGAAATCGTATAGGAAAACAATGACGCGTTTAAACGGCCTTGCAATTACTTCTGGAACCGCAATTTCTCTCGGTGTTTCTGGACTTGACGAGATTTATTTAGAGTCGAAAAAAAAAAGAACTACATTAAAGTCACCAGCACGAAGTCTGCTAAATCTCACTGCTTTTTAACAAAACGATAGCTTCGTTCGATGTCAAACGATTTTCGTTCATAGAATTTGCACGCAGACGAAAATCATTTAGACGCAGCTGCAGAGAACAGCTTTCGCTGTAACTACGATCCTATAAATTGAAATACTATCGTGAGATAAAAAATTTGTAGGACGTAGATCAATTCAGTTTGCAAATTTGTCTTCTTTCGTTCTTCTTTATTTATTTTTATTGAGCTTTCAGCTTTAATATGCTCTCGTTCCAAACAAATTTATAATATTTTCTCCGTACATTTGCTAGGTAGATAGCCTGTTCTAAAGATTCAGTTTTACTCTTGTCTTATAAACCTTCAACAAACGCATATTTCTCACTGTTCCCCCTCTTTTTTTTTTTTAGTTATTCAGTTATTCAAATCTTTTCCATGGTTTCAAGTAAAGTGAGAAAACTTTAACCCCATGTAGTAACCCCATTGGCTGATTTATCGCGAATTTACGTACAAGCTTTTAGACATGGCATAATTTATAGTAAACTTCCTTCACTGCTGCAAACTGTGTTTCGCCTAGATTTTTAGATTAATGGAAGCTCGAAATATCGTTCCACGAAGCTTTAAATCGTTATCTTAATTTTCCCACTTTCAGCCCTTTATTTCAATTCTGTAAAAGTCATTATGACTAAATTGCCTTAAACTTGGAGATAATAATATATCTTTAAATCAAGAATGACCTATATCGGCGAACGAATAAAATTACAATCAAATTTAAATGAAACCTATTACGACTAAATTTTATTAAACTTTGAGAGAATTAACTTTTACACTTACTTCGAAGGAAATACGTATAACTATTTCTCAATTTAACAAATACGTATATTCTCACGCGTGGCGATATCACGTATAATTATCCTCATTTTCGAAATTGTATGCGAACGTTATATCTGTAAAAGTATACTTGTAAAATGTAATTGGCTCGATAAATAAATCCATGGGTATAATTAGACCATCAAATCCAGGCGAAGTAAATTAATTTTCGACAAAGAACCACAAATCGCTGACCAGAAACTCCGTAAACTCGAAGGTTTTCGTATCGGTTCAACTTCTTGGCGCAGCTGTTGCTATAAATCTATTTTAACATACATACTCCGGACGTTTATTGATGAACTACAACCGCGAGCTTTTTTCCACGGAACCTCCCTTCATCGCTTCTCGTTATCGCAATATTGTTTACAACGCTTGTAACCTTGCTTTATCATTCAACTTGTTGCTGATATGTTCTTTCGCCCATCGAACTTAACTCGAGAAAATACACGTCCAGTTAAACGGAAAGAACGTCCACAGCTTTTAAACGCGATGAGAAAACATCGTGTTACATTCTGTCCAATTTGTCGATAGTTCGACTGCTAGAAACGATGCCAAGGATTAGATTCGTGAAACGTGAATGGAGCGTGTACAAGAAACGAACGCTGTGCCGAATAATTCTTACGATTAAAATCAGAATACCACGACAAAGACGGATGATAAAACATACAGCGACGAATAAAAATGATGGTTGTACTTTAAAAGCTAAGCTTCTCAGTTGTAACCAGAACTTTATCGTTAGATTATCATTTCTTATCCTTTGTAAACTTGTAAAGTTCATCGTGTATTTATTCATTTTTTAATAATCTCGGAAATCTCAGTTAAACGTGTTCTTTTCAATTACTTTGCTTTACAGCATTAGCCACGAGCCAGTAAAATATAATAGAAAAGCTAATTGACTGAGACCTGGACGAGTAAAAGAGTATAAACGTGAGACCACAATGTGTAAAAATTATATAAAGTAATTTTATATCATTCGTACGCCTGTGTTCTTTTATCTTTCATTGAAGCTTTCTACTCTCCAACTCGTTACATTTATTAGACGAAGCTCGAACGCTTTTCTTTATTTGGTATTTTATATTACAAAGGACGTACGCGATGCGAACGAAATAACAAAATTGTGAAAAATAACTAGAAAATGCAAGCAGTGGAATGCGTTTAATTCGTATGAAATACTGGCTGTTGTCTTGCAGTACTTATGGCTAAAAGTGTATTTCCGTATCTCGGTGTATGATAGAACAGGCTGCTGTTGTAACAAATAAGGACATTTAAAGTTCATCGAGATCGTTTTAGCATACTTCACTGTAGCCGTATCGATGAAAACTTTAACGTGGTAAAATTACGTAATATATGGTGGTTTTGAATGTACGTTTAAAAAAGTATTTAATCGTCGGTAATGTGTTAGTTGCGTCATAGTGGCGACTGACATGGACTGGCGGTGGAAAGTTGCGGTCGGTGGTTAACTCGTCGGAAGCTGGCAGACAGCCAGACGCTTCTACCGATGCTGTTCCTAGGTTAAATCGAAGATCGCGCAGTGTTCGTGGAAACGATGTTGCTTGAAACGTGACTACTAGTCTTTGTGGAGAATATTTGGGATTAAACCGTGTTCGTGATAGTCTTCGATAGATCTGCTGCCTTGAAAGAAGCGGTTGAGCCGGGAAAGAATTGCTTACCCTAGTCCTTCCAGGAATAACACAGCTGAGATCTAGACATTTGTTTGTTTTTCACATAAAATGGTCTGCGACGATTTGATTTCGATATAGCATGTAATTTCGTAAAAGTTGAAAACAACATGAATTACTACCAGGGACAAAGAAAAATATGTGCAATTCTTTCAATTGCCTCTGACAATTCTCAAGGTAGTTGACACTCGTTAACGTTTCATTTGGAATATTTTTCAATGAATTTACGTCGTTGAATTTTGTCCTTGAACGTGGCGATCGTAAGGAGATTGCGGAGATTCTCTCGGTATCTTTTTTTCTCACAATTCTTTCTAGCGAGTTGGTTTTTCTATTTTATTTATAGTACTATGATGAAAACTATTCTTTTTTAAAGCGTAGAAATGTTTCTCGTATCCGTCGTTTGTATAGTTGGTTTCTGTAAACTGTCTATTACCCTAACATACCTTTGTATCTAATGATTCTATTTATGTTGCTCAATAATTTTCAGTTTACGCAGTTGTTGCATATTTTTCCACCGTTTCATCTTTCATAAGTTAATTAAACAGAATACGGCATATTTCTCAAATTTAAATAAACCTTCGAATTCGGGTCAAAGTTTCTATCGAGATGTTATCATCGTTGTATCGATGAATTTGCATTTTTATCTGTTCGTCAAACGAATTGCCCCGATGTCGTAAGCTATTGCGTTAACAGCGTACGAGCATTTTTCACAGTGTGAAAGAGAACGGAGGCTTATTCCGATAGTAATCCGTATCTGTTCTATCGACTGTCGTTCCTTTTCTTTTTTTCTTTCTCTTATTACCGTTTGTTTTCTTGTATCGTTCAAAACACATTGCAGAGAAATTGCAGAGAAAGTGGATTTTGGATTATCGAATTTTTCTACTCAATCTTCGATATGTATCGATGGAACTCGGACTCGCGGAAATAGCGACAAAGAATACAGCTGAAAAACATAATACGAAGAGCGCCAGAGATTGGATTTCTTTTTATAGCTCGAGATGGGATTTAAAGAAATATCGAATATCTGAAGATAAATCGTCAGATGAAGGTAGCGTAACGTAATTCATTTCTAAAAATTCCTTCGACAAATCTTCTTAGCGAACATTTTCTCCCCTCGCGTATTTCATGGATTCGCATCGTAATTTATCGGAATGTCTCTCGTAGCGCCCCGCATCAAACAAAATTTGTCATTTTCCACGTTTCTTTAAATTCTGGCAAAGTTCCCAACCCTTTGCTTAAGTACGTACGATATCATACGCGCAATTTCTTTACGGATCGTCTATTGTTCATTATCTGTATTTCTATTAAAGTTTAGCCTTATTCGTAATTTTTTAAATAGAAGATTTTTTCATTCGCTCCCTCCATCCCCCCTCGCCATCACCGCCTCTCCTGAATCCTTTGCAGCCGATATCGAGCGAAAGTTTGGAGTTGACTTCTCTTCCGTTTGCGTAAGATTTTCGAGCTTATCGATGTTAATAGAACGTAATGACGATATTAATAACCGAAGTGTAAACAATTTGTTATCGAGCAAACTCTCGGGAGTGTAAAAAGCATCAGCAGATTTATCGAGGAAATTCCCTGTAATTTACTATCCGTTTGCGCGAGATATCCGAGTTTAATCACGTTGATAGAACGTAACGACGATATTGATAATTGAAGTGTAAACAGTTTAAAGTTAAACAGGATCGTGTAGACGTTTCATATTCATTAAATTTATGGAGGAAATCGAGGGAGAGACGTTGGGGATTGCCTCCTTTTTAATCCCTTTCAGTAGACTCGTCGTTGCTTGTATTCGTGGCAATTTTTCGTTCATTCTGATTATGCGTAACTGAATGTGTTCCATAAATATGTATGGAATTTGCAATTATAGTAAAAATAAAGAAAGTGGTTGATTTATTTAATTTTGCTTTCGACCTATAGACATTTTCGCTTTTATGCTCAGTATAGTAATCACCTTTCTTTAATAGCGTGTTATTTATTCATTTATTTATAATATATATTTACATATGTTTCTTCGATGATAGTAAGCACAGCTGCTTATGTATGGCGATCGGACAAAATGTTTCCCTTTGGCTATGTGATAATTTCTCTACGCGAACGAAATAATTTTTGATACATTGGATTGTTCGAAAAGTACGTAACGTCTTTGTCATTTAATACACTCCATATGTCTCGTGTTTGATGGGACTGGAAGATTCGTAAACTTTCATAAACTTTTGCAAAATACCTTCTTTTTCTTTGGCAGCTGCTGAGTACCGTTGAATGTTAAACGCACGAACCAGAGAAAAAAATTCGGCATTGGTGCCAGTTTCCAACAAAAACGTTGTATCTTATACTTTGGTGAAAAGCGGATAATAAAAAGCGGACTATTATTTATCTTGGCTTTTACGAAATCTTTTTATAACGAGAGAGTGAGTACTTCGAAAGCTTGCAGAAATACCTTCAACGTATTAAATACCGACAAAAAACAAGTTTTTCGCAAAAGCGATCATGAAGCTACGTAATAAGCAATAAAAATTCCCGAGAAAAATGATGCGCGTATTACTTGGTAAAGCGCGAGCTCTGCAAAGATACGTTAGCTTTAAATATTTCCTAAATTCGTTTGTGAACCTTCTCGACGATATAACGTACAAATAATTTCTGATTTTTCGTTCTAATATGTATTTTCATCTCTGTTTGTTACAGAGACCGCCACAGTTCGAAGACGTTACGTGTTCTGCTTCATTAAAAATGGTTAATATGGATATGCAAACTGAGGTGAGTAGACTTTTTGACGAAATCTTTACATCTACCATCATCGTGCTCCCAGAAGGTTACTACGTTGTAACACAGAGTCGTCCTGTATACATATATTACATAGTCACATGAACACACACACACACACACATATATATTAGCAAAAATAAATATGAGAAGAAGATAAATTTACCTTACGACCGAATAGTACGAAATTCGTATGTATATTAAAAGAAATTGAAATGAATGGTATATGGAAAATATTAAATTGTAACATGATATTCGTTTCGTTTTCTCATTTATATAATAAATATAAATACAGGACGAATCTATGTTATTATATTATACAGGCTGGTTGGTAACTGGTGGTACAAGCAGGGGGGGGGGGGTTTGAGGCTTTGTTTTCGAGAAAATCGACTTTGAATTTTCGCTCGGTACGCGTGCGGTACGTTATAACGGATCTCACTGTAGATCGTTGTCTCGATGGAAAAATTAAAAAAAAATGTTTATTCTGTATTTTTGACTTCTTTTTTCGCGTAAAATCACCCCCTTTCCTCTTGTACCACCAGTTACCAACCACCCTGTATATTACAACACAATACTCTGCTATTCGATAAAATTTGAGTTACTCGATCGTGGTTAACACTTTGACTGCCACTCAGCGAAGTAGGAGTATCACGGTGCAGATGTTCGAAATATTTCGTTACTCTTTTGAGAGAAATATTTGTTGCAAGATTAGCGATCGAAATATAAAGAAGAACGACAGGAAAATAAAAAAATCGAAACTGAACGAAGGATAGATTAGAAAAATAAATTGTAGAAATTGCATTGTTAATGGTAACGCGACTTTGACTATTCGAGTTTGTATTATTCTAGCCTGGTTGATCTTTTTGAAAGTTGAAAAATTGATTTACCTAAGTGTAAAAAGACGTAATTCTCTTTATGCGAAGCACAGAAACGTTTCGCGGTTATTTTTTGAATACGCAAGGTGTACGAGTTGAAGAAAATCCGTGTGAAAAATGAATCAGTTCGAAATAGAAAGCAACGGTGTCTTTTGTTAAGGCTTGTCATTCTTTTAATATATTCCAGTCTCTCTCCGCCTGTAAATTTCAAGGTGAACTGAGATTTGAAAGTGACTAATATTTTTTCGAAATAGAAACGAAAATTTAACAAAACGCGTTCTAACGTTAGGTGATCGATTTATGCATATTTCACGTTTCTTCAGAATCCTTCTATTCGTTCGTACAAAAGCGATTTATTACGAACGTTCCGACAGATATAAATATTTTTCATTTATTTTCAAAATGCTCCCGAACATTTTAATTCGATGCGATTCTTCGATGAAAACGTATCACCAGAGAGATTTAATGAAAATGCACTTGTTCGCAATGGAAAAAAGAAAAATAACGCTTTTCAGATACCGACGGAAATCGATAAAACAATGCGAAATCGATTTGTAAATAATAATATTCTTGGTTAACAGGATCACGAAGCGAAATAAGTGTATAATAATATGATAATACGATAAAAATATGATACAATAGATAATTGTGTAACAAATACAATTTTCAACGAATTGAACTTCAAAATATATTAAATACCGTATTCAGAAGAACATTGTATTCGGTGTGCATTCGCATGAAATTCAAATAGGTTACTATAAATCTGTTTGGCGATCGTGAACCTCGTGATATTTCTTGATTTATAATGTCACTGAACGTGTGTGAAATTCAGTCGCTCGAAACTATAAAAGTTTGAGAATAATGACACAAATAAATATTTCAGTGGAATTCTAAAAACTTTGCACATTTATTTTATTCGATAAAAAATCATTGCGACAACTTATCATTGAGTAAATAAATCAGAAAAGTTGTTACATCATCTGATAATAAACTATACATTATAGGAATAAAAGATATTAGAATTTTCCAAATGGCAATGAATCTCCCCAATATCAAAATAGATACAAGTTTTATAATTTTATAGTTTGATATATCTATATATCTGAATGCACCGAAAAAAGTGAAACTTCTCGTGTTTGAGTCAACAACACGACGAAGTATCCCGAAGTAAAACGTTAACGAATAACCACGTCCTTGTTCACGATTCTTAGCCTCGAGTTTAAGTAAATATGAATACCAGTTCTGGCTTATTATCAGTTCCGGTGTATTTGCATCTTTCGTGCGTTTCTTTTATTCTGTTTCGTTTACGTTCCATAAAACGGTACTTAAGAATATTACATCCACTTCGGTCACGTTAACATAATCTTACGAGCGTTTAACTACAGTGTTTTCTTACAAAATTAAATATCTCATCGAGAACATATCGCGCGTGAAAATTGGAAAAATAAATTCCTTCGTTGTAATTCTTCAATTCTTCGTTTAGCTCGTTAACAGGCTGTAAGCAATGTCGCGACGATTATTCAGAATTCGTGCTTAATCAACGAACTGAGGGATTTAATTAGCAACGCGGATCTTCTCTAGCAAACAATTTCTCTAAAAGTGGAATCTCTCTCGTTCGAGAAATCCGATGCCATCTCAGTCGAACGACGAACGATACTGCTGAACGTCGATGCATTTAACGAGATTTACCGATCCTCTGTGTGTTCCATTAATTACGACATCGACGAAGTATGGTCAGCTCACTTAGCAGTCTGCGAACGTTGTCAGAAATGTCGCTATCAGAGAGAATATTCGAACGTGATTCCTCATTAAACCAGGAACACTCTGATGGATAGTGATACGCGCACAACCGCACCGTGTTACGAGGCAAACGTGATCATCGTGCTCTTGAAAAATTCATGGAAATGTTTCAAAAATCTACTCCTATTATTTCGTACGTAAAAGATTGCATCGAAGTACAACCTGTTTTTGCAGTTACAAAATCCAAAATGCAGTTGCAAATGTTGTTTAGTATTAGTTTGATATTACTTTAATAATATTGCATTTTTAACGTTTCACATCTTATCTCAAAAATCCACTCTTTCCATTACCTTGTAATAGAAAGCTAAAAATCTAAACCAAATATTCAGCCACTGTCCATGTTTTGATATCTGTTGAAATATAATTCTCATTTTCATGCACATAGAACCAGCCTAAAAATCTCCATTACAGTTTAACGCCACTTCACCCGCGCTATACAATTTCCACCTACCGTCGCACCGAAAGCATTTCTCTAGCTTATTAATTAAAGCTCGCATCGCTGGTCCTCGTTTGCACGATTGCAAGCTGAAATTACCTCATCTCGAATGACGCGAATTATCCAGAATTCTCCTCTGTAACATATATTTCATACGCCTTGATCGATTTCGAGATACGTTTATTATCGCGAGAAGCGTATAAAAGATTTTATTTCGGCCGCTATAAAGTGGCCAAAGAAATAGACTCGTCGATAAAAATATACCGATGGAGTTTTACCGGTGTGTTCATAAGCATTTATTCCGCATATGGCCTCGTGATGACTCTCAATGATTAACCGCTGTTACGCTATTTCTGGCAACGGTGCTTCGCGTTTTAGCTTTAATTGATTCTCGTTCATGGTTGCCAAGATACGGTCCTTAAAGTCTTCTCCTTCGATAGTCGAAGCTCCGACGACGAGGAATCGTTCGGATAAGGTTGGCGAATTTTCACACGGAATCGCTATAACGAGGACGAACGCAAGAAAAGATGGAAGGAAAGCAACAGGAGGAAGCATGCAACAGATGGAATTAAAATTAGATCTTCGTCAATTCTTCGCTTATATTGACGTTTAATAAAAATATTGCGGATGAAATAAGTAGAAGCTTTGAGGAGATCGAAGTGAAAAGAAGACGCAGGAGCATCGTGGTTGTAGAATTCAGTAGGAGTTATTTTCCAGTCGTAGAATCTGTTTACGACCATCGTAGAACCATAAAATGTTCTTCGAAATAACGAAATCCCGTGAAAGGTTGTATTTCATGAACTGGAAACGTAAAGGCTGTCTCGCGTCGCATCCAAAGGATAAAACGAGACGCGTGCCATATTATCAATGAACGATCTGGATGATGGTTTTGGAATTTGTAAAACACAGTTCCAGCTATTTCAGAGTTTATTAGCTGTTATTATTGGCTTGGAATTCGTCTTGGATCGTACGTTCAATTCGTTGCACACGAGGAAGCGATATCGGATTTTACAGTGTCTGCAAAGTAATATAATAGAATTGTACATTCAGTGAATTCTGAAGTACGTACGAAATTAGGTACAGAGAGGACAATGGAGCCGCGGAAATCTACGCGCCGTGATTTTTGAATAATAAGTTCTTCCACAAGCAGAGACTCGATCGCAACTGTGGAATCTGCTACTTTATAACTTTTGGATTATAAAATTCATCGACGGAGACGCCGGAATCATAAAATTTATATATTCTTATTTTTCTCTTTCTCCTCTCGTTCTTCCACAATTTCGAATCTTTCATATTCTTCGGTTTCTGCATCGCGTGATCGATGGAACCGTGCAATTTTCGTAATCCATGATTTTCGGTCACTGGTCTAGCAGACCAGAATTCTAATAAATAAACGCGATAGTAAATCGATACAATTAGCACGAAATCATCGCGAATTTTCCAATAAATTGTTACAAATGTATCGAAGCACATAATATGTTAGATGAGGTACCAGATCGGAAGATTCGCGTGATAGTCATTGCAATTATATGCACAATATGTTCCATGACTTGATCCCAAGCAAGGCAGCCTGTGACAGCATTACGTAACAGCACCGATGAATTTATGGTCGTGATGAGTTGCTCTATAAATTATTCATTTGCTACGCGACAACAGCATTTGAAAAGGGATATGTGTACGTATCGTGGAATACTCTTCGATTACGGAACGAATACAAATGAAACAAGTGTAACCGAACAATTTCAGACCCAACGAAGTTTCTAAGAAGAAACTTTTGCAACAAAGAGAGTTAAATGAAATTAAAACAGCTACGAAATTATATCTTAGGAAGACTAAACAAAACGCATTATCTCGCAAAACAACGAATATTTTCCTTTAGATGATAATTTAATGTAAAACTTATTTACATAGGATAGAATAGTCCATCTTTTTATATAGAATGGACGGAAGTAAAAGTGGATAATTATGAATAGATAAGCATCGAGGAACGAAGTTATATTTTAGCTGCAAGAAATTGGCAAAGAAGGCAGAAAGTGTAAAAATCGATTTATTTGAAATATCCCGTGTTATAGAATATTTTGTAATGCTACGTGAATTTGGCAACAAACACGTCATTCTACGTATTCTACGCACAAGTAATTCAATTACTTAATACTAAAAAGTAAATTCGGCACGAAATACATCATGCAACACGGACTAAAGTATCAGGTTGTCCGAAAAGTTTCTTTCGTTTCATAAGGAAATAATAGACGCACAATGTTTTTTGTTTTATATTAGTTTATCGAATTATGCACGAACATAATAATAGAAAAATAGAACGAAATGGATCATACCTAATTCAATAAAATAATATAAAACAGAAATCGTTGTTCATCTATTCTCACCTTATGAAACGAAAGAAACTTCTGGTGGATAATTCTGTATTATCACGCTAATCGTGATGATACAGAATTTAAATATTAGATGGAAAGATAAGTGCTGCTTATTTCATTACAAAATGAAGATTCGTAGTTACAGTAGGAATTGTATAAATTTGTTCCAGTAATTTATCTTCTTGAATCGAAATCGTATTGACGTCGAGAACTTTAGGCGTACGGAAACAGTTTGTCGATCTATTAATAAAGTGCATCATATCGAACGTTGTATACGGAAGTAATGTTTTAGTTTTTGTCTTGAAGAAAAGCAGAAGTGCAACGAGCTCGGTAAAGATTCCGAGAACGTAATCGTAATTTGAACATTTAGATATTACCGTGTGTCACATAGCTCTTATTTCATCGAAATCGTACAAAGAGATTCGTTTGCAAAAAGATAGTTGCGGTTTAGGTATTTTTCTAAAGAAAAAAAAAATAACAATATTAAAGAGAATTTTTTTAGCCATTATCGGTATATTAGATATACTTTTTTAACTATTTCTTCTATTTTTAACTATTTCTTTTATTTTATATCTTGAATAGTTCATCAGTCTGAGAATTTTCACGCGCGAATCCTGCTCAATCTCGTTAATCGATTTCCGTGAAATAATTTCTTGGATCGATGAGTTACACGCATCTGCGACACGAATTTGTCCGGTAATTGCGTTTCTTCTTGCCTATAAAAATCGATTTCGAGAGAATACACACTTGCAAGCAGCTGTTTCACTCGTTTCGCTATTTTAATAAAGTTTCTTCAAAAATTCGTTTTACGTAGTTTCGTTGGACGATGCTCGCTTTGTACGTTTCGTGTTTTATGTACTTTACTCTATAAATAGGTTGCGGATATTTATGCGTTTGCCAGTAAAGTTCAGAGAAATTGAAAATACGGACAGTGCACTCGATGCGCAAAAATATACAAAATATCCGAAATGTAATACTCTCAGCAATATTTAGCGAACGAAACAAATTTCTAGATTCCTCCTTTTTTTTAATCATATCCAAAAAAAAAAGAGAAAAAAGGTAAATGAGTAAAATGAAAAAAAAAAATTAATTTGAATAAGTATCCGCAATCTAGTTATAATATTTGATGGACGAAAAATCTTTTCTCGGGTTCAATCTCTTTAGCTGCGTCGATAAAAATATGTATTCGCATAAATATCCGCTCTCTATTTATTAGTTTCACCATTGCCGGTTTATTTTCCTTCGTTTCTCTTTCGGACGATACCTGACGATAGCTCGTGTCGAAAGCTACAATTTATCAAATCGAATCGAATTGAACAGCCGAAGGAATAAGATACACTCTCTTGATAATGTCGGCCCAATAAAAGAAATAAATTGACCCCGACTTGGTGAACTCGGAGAGAAAATTCGATTTTATCGGAAGAAACATTTCAAGCAAATTACGAGAACGTTGTTCCTTATTTTTAAAGTTTAACTATTACATTGAGAAACCAGTGCAAATAATTATCGAGTCGAACATATCGTCCAAAGTGGCAACGATAAGATTTTATGGTATTAAAATTAGTTTGGAATATTAAAAAAGAAAGTGTCGTTGAACGTTCTTCTCTCAAAGTACAGAAATATTTTTCTAACGCCAAAAGGCTGGCGAAATCGTAGAGCTGAGCTTTCGGTGGGACACGAGGTGCGATATTTCCACGGTGAAGTCTCGTAAAAGGAAACTCGCCCGGTTTAAGCGAGCGCGGAACTTGTAACTACGTGCCTCCTCGTAAACCATTCTCTCTTCTTCGAATCCTCTTCATTTCCTGGTCCCAGCACGTTACCACGGGAAATCTGACGGGAGAGCGTCCTTGCACCCAGTTAACCGACTGAATTTCCACTGCATACCTTTCTACCACCTCGTTCTAACGCCTGTATCTGCCCTATTATTTTTACGTAAAACGATTTTCGCTGTTTCACGAGAAACAGAATCACACAGGCGGAGAATCAGAGTTTTCGAACATTTACGGATCTTTTTAAAATTTCGTTCGACGATTAAAGGTTGAGAAGTGTCATGAAGCCAAGTAGGGTTATCTGCTAATGAGTAGAAATTGCGTAAACGCGATATTTTTAAGGAACATAAATAAAACAATTCAGCATGTACATAATACTTTATAAAGCTATACAAAAAATTCGAGGTAGAAATAAAAGAATTATTTTTGTACAGGGTGGTTGGTAACTGGTGGTACAAGCCGAAAGGGGGTGATTCTACGCGAAAAAAGAAGTCGAAAATATAGAATAAAAATTTAAAAATTTAAAAATTTAAAAATTTGAAAATTTAAAAATTTAAAAATTTTAAAATTTAAATAATTAAAAAAATAACGTCAATTGAGACAACGATCTACAGTGAGACCCGTTATAACGAGACGCGATAAAGTGCACGCGTACCGAGCCAAAATTCAAAGTCGATTTTCTCGAAAACAAAGCCTCGAACGAAAAATTTTTATTCTATATTTTTGACTTCTTTTTTCACCCCCTTTCCGCTTGTACCACCAGTTACCAACCACCCTGTATAAGTAGATTTAACGCCAACTGCGAGGCTGTTGACAATGCAGGCGAATGTGCTTAAAGTATCCCGTCGATTATTTTGATTTCTTTAATGAATCTTAGCAGTTTGTGGATGTTGTTCTTCTTGACATTGTCTTTGGTACACGGATTCAGTTTCTGCTTCATGCGACGCGTGTTATACTTGTGGTAGGATAAAATAAGATTTTCCTCTGTGACTGGTACGTAGCAATCTTCGCATAGATCCTTTAGCGATAAATAAAAGTAGGCGATTTTTGCCTGGCCTATTCGCGTGCGAGTAACAGCGACTTGGTTTGTTCTGAGCAACGAGAGGGTTAAATCGTATTTTTGGAAGAGCGAGTCGCTGATGTTTTTAACGTGGGCGTGTGCCGTTATAGTCTCCAATCTCTTTGTCATCGCTGGATTAATCAGTTTTTAGGATCTATAACGAAGTGTTCCACGAAGGAGGTCATAGAATATTCATTCGAATTTGAGGACGTGGCGGCCTGTTTAGCGACCTGGTTGGCGACCTCCTCGTTACCTTGGATACCGATGTGGCCTGGAATCATATTAGTTTGATCTCATTGCCTCTGTCGATGATTTTGCGACAAGGGAAACATTATTCTTGTCGTTATTTGCCTAAATATTTCAATTCCTTCAGCTTCCAAAAATTGTAGAATTTAGACAGACGCTAGTAGGAATTGCTTCTCGTGACCACGATGTCAGAAACCAGAGTTCGATGAACTGGAAATTATTTGAAAGAGAGATCGCGAGTGAAATGTTGTCTTGTTAATCGGTTCTTTTACGTTCCTAATATTCTTGTTCGAATTATCAAATATTACATGACAGGATTAATACGACAACTGGAAAATATGGAAGAGACCTTTTGATAGAATGATTATCTCGAACATTGCGTTATTAGCGTACTTCGTAATTGCAATAAAGTAAATAAATGTACGGGGAATATTCCTATAATAATTCTACAATTTTCTGTCACTTTTGAAAACAATTTCGCAATACAGTGGCAAGTGAAATTCTTCGCTTTTCGTTCGATTATCGCCACTTTTAGACGCGAAGACGCGATATTTCCAGGTAATCTGATCCCAGGATTCTAACGTGCTACGTGGAATACGGAATCGAAGCTTCTTCCCGCGAAATATTTCACGGCGATTTGCTTCCGCTGACACTCGCTTGATTTCCTATTTGTTCCACGCAATCGTACGTCATTTTTCCACATTCTTTCGCCCGCCAATCAATTCGATACTCTTTCAATCGACGTTAATTCCAGATCATTTCACGCACGAATGTATAATTAAGTGGGATCATGCAAGTATTTATTATTTACCACCAACGCTTTGTATTGCGCAGATTCTTCCATCCTGAATTTCGATTAAACGCGCGATGAAATTTAAGATTTATCGAGACACGAAGATGGCCTTGATCAACTTTGTTCCACAAATATTCGTATCGCGATTTCCAATAAAGCAAATAAACATTCTTATCTTATTAAATATCATTCTTCCTTGGAAGCTCGTTGTATAGATCGTATTGAATCGATGTGATAGCTTTTGTCACGTGAGTTTAGCGCATAGGTCTCGATAATTACGTCTTTAACCCTTTACACTCCTAAGTCGAGTGTGACTCGACGTCAGTTTTTATCTCAGCAGCTCCTTCTTCGAGTTCCACTCGACGTTCTTTCAGTGCCACCTTTTTTTGTGAAACGTGCGAACGAAAAGCAGGATTGCAATTTCCTGGAAATTGTTTCAAGATACATCATACGCTTAAAAATTACAAAATACAACGATAGTGCGAATAAAACTGGTATTTAAGTGAATTTCTTTCTTCCTTCGTTTATTTAAATTCTTATTTTTTAGTTAAAGTAAACTTCAAATGAAATATTTAAAAGCTGCTGGTAACGACAATGAAATAAAACTCAGAGTGCAAAGGGTTAATATTCATAGTTGTGTGTCAAGTGCTATTTGTCATTTAATTAATTTTTTATCTTCGTGTGAGAATTTAGAACTCATTTTCGCCTTTCTCGAATGAAACCATATGCCTCGATCAGAGAGATAAGAACGATCAGTTAACGAAATGATGACAGGATCGATTCTCTCTCTTCTTAATATTTTCATCAGCAACGTGACTCGCTTCCCTAAAGAAGTATTTTTATACTTCGAATTATAACTGTTTCCATAATATCGCGCAAGTGTTCCTTGGAAACATGCGAGCTTAACCGGTATCGCGTTCTTTAAACTCTCTGGCAAAGTGAATGAGCAGAAGCACGCGCAAAGGATTCGCGTTCTTCTTTGTGGAAAACATCTCGGAAGGAGAAAATTGATTCTGTCAGCGGAGTGATGAGTTGTAAGTGTGTGCGCGTGTCTCTCCTGTCTCTTCGCTACTGTCGCGCACGAATTATACTTTCCTGTCCCTTTGCTGGGAAATCGCGTACGTCTCGAATAAGAGACGAGTTCTCCTTTTGCTTATCAAGTTTAATAAAGTCTAGATGTTATTCTTCGAATTTAATACAAACGTTGATATCTTATTCCTTATTCTTCGGAGAAAGATCGTTGCATTTTACAATTCCAAGATTAAAAATAATTATTCTCTATCGGCCATTACGACGTTTGCCATTCATTCGTAAGTACACATTGTATAACGATTGATTAATTCTCACCTGATCGTATTAATCCTTCCATTAAATGCACCTTCCATTAAAGGCAAGAGACGTATATTAAATTCGTCCTTCATCCGTAAATGATGGAACATCCATAAAAACTCGCATATCGCGTGTCATCAAATATGGGTGACACGAGTATCGAAGTATTAATCCATCATACCACCCTCTGCTTTGATGTCCAAAATCCACAACGAAGGCAGTGTAACTCAACCAAATTCCTGATAATTAATCGATAAAAATCCCGACTGAAACAACAACAGTGACGTTGCTATCGTGGAACGAGCGTCGTTAAAATGCTTGTACGGTCGAATCACGTAACCAAGACGGTAAAAGAATCTTGAAGATTTTATACATTTTTGTATATTTACATATGCAAATCGTAGACATATAAATTTCCTATAGATGCATAGAAATCCACGTACTATGTACTATTTTACATATTACGTGTTAGAATCGTACGATAAACCTGCAGCTCATTGGCAACCACATCTTCACACGTCCACTGATTTCCATTCGCATCCAATACAATTTCATACATATTAATTTCTCATTACGATCTCGTTACATTTACATTACGGAACATTTAAACGTTGCAAAATACGTTATTTCACTATTTCTAATCCGTGAAATGCCGAAACATTTCTAGTCCATGAAATTTATCTCGTTGCAACCGTTCTAGAAAATTTGATAACGTAGATCGTCGATGGCAATCAACGCGTCGAATCAACAAACGCGTTGAAGAATGACAACTATCGAGAGAATTTACGTACAAGGAAACTCGAAGGTTATAGGAATATGGATGTTGGATGTCCGAGATACTGCGGACAAAAGGAAGGGTGAAACGACGAAGCTTACTTTGCTCGGCGTAATGGAATTTCATTGTGGGTTATGGATGACGTTCTTGTTCGAAAATCGCCGGCAATCGAGAGACATTGAGCCGGGATAAAAACACGATTATAATTGAGTTTGAAGAGGATCTCTCTAATGGATAGTCGTTTTCGTTCGTTCCTGAGCCAGATCGAGGAATATTTGCGTAATTTTTGATTACGAGTAAGAGCGAAGGTTTCTCACATTTTCTCGACACTCGATTTTTTCTCCTCGTTATTTTCCGACCCAACGAATATCACGGAAACTCGTATCGAAGGGAGACGCCTGACAGACGTTTGGCTCTTTCCGCGATAATTCGTCATGAGCCAACAACGAAGCGACGTTCTAACTTCGTATCATCGATGTAGACATCCGGAGAATCGCGGATGTTCCATAGGTTTTCCCTTTGCTCGTTTTTCACCGTACCAATTCAGTGGCGAAATTTCGCTGGTGGAAATGAGCGTCGCTCGGAATGCGGTGTCGTGTTTCGCTAATGATCATTCTCGTCAAAAAGCTCCGTGCTTTATGGTCTCTCTGCTAACCAGATACTTTTGTTTGTAATCCGATGTTGACGTTGTATTATGTTACTGGCGAGTAAAACTACACCTCCTGTCTACTTTCCATTGCCGATCTAATTTTAGTTCTGGAATTCGTTGCAACGTTAGAACTACGAACGAGTGAACTATATCTGATCATCGGCTCGACGGATTAATCGCTTGCACGACAAAGATACTCCGAATGTTCTGGGAAATGCGTTAAATATTAAAATACTCTGTATAACAAACTTGAAACCGACGTATGACAATTATAGGAAAGTAGAAGAATTATAAGAAAGTGAAAAGTAGGGAAGATAAGCGATAAAGAAGATCGGTCTTTCATACTTAATTAGAGATCATTTAAATTGGCAAGAACTCACCCTTGTGAATCTATAAAATTCCTATGAAGAGTTATGAACTGGTCGAAACGATTGTTATATTAAAATATAATAATATTTCAGACCTCTAAATATACTAGTTTAGAGATAACTTTGGATATTAAGTATTAGATACGAAATGATGTTAAGGGGAACTGTATTATACAGGGAATACAGTTCATCAACTGTGATTATTTTCCTAAAGAGGCAATGAGTGTTTGTGAGGCTTTAAATTGCATAAGTAGAAGGGGTTCTAAATGGAATATCAGTTAGAGGATAAAAGCTTTAATACAACAGAGAGACTAGTTCAAAGAGCTTAGAGGGAATTAATTTTGGTATTTGTCGTAGTAAGAGGAGC
Source organism: Bombus bifarius (assembly GCF_011952205.1). NCBI lineage: Eukaryota > Metazoa > Arthropoda > Insecta > Hymenoptera > Apidae > Bombus > Bombus bifarius. The sequence goes on from NW_022884484.1 coordinate 416,828, forward strand.
ATCTGTTAGCATCCATGTATTGTGTTAAAATCCATCAAACATTTGGATTACCGCCAAAATTTGTTTCACATGCTACATACATTTCCCTACCTATTTTAGTATGCATGGAATTCGAAAAATTTTAATTAAAGTGTTTGCGGCGCTGTTGCAGAAACTATGAAATTAAGATGCTACGATCTAGAGGAAGTGCATTAAAATTGTTTTAATTAGTTTGTTCAAATAGAACAGTGGCTGTATATGAGCGAGAGAAAGCAATTACTTAATAATAGAAATATAAAATTGCGTAACTTATCGTTATTCTGATATTGTTTATTTATCGATTAGTGTTAAAATACATCCAAACAAATTAGAATTTTCGTGCAATTTTATTGTATCAAAATTATGCTCAGATCTCGTCTCACGCGTTACCTTTTGCGTAAGATACCTGAGAATGTACAAAATAATATATCGAGTCGCTTCATCGCGTATCGACTGAAATTAATTTTTCATCTTGTTAAGCTGCGGTTGCAGTGATAAATTTGCGCGCAAGACGCCGATGTATAGGCGTTGCAAAGTGGAAACAGCAACGAAAACCCCGTGGTTTTAGAGGGCACCAACATCAATTTCATTCGGGTCAGAGTGCATCATTGCTAAACCGAATGTTTGGACAAGCATGCAAATGGCAACAGGTTATACGTGGCATCTGTTGCTTCTCGATTCGATTACCGCCGCCTCTGAAAAATTGGGACGATCATCGTTATTGATGGATATGTAAATTCCGAGAGGGAGAACAAATTTCTAGGATTTTCATAAGCGGCATAAAAATATCGGACAGCTTATATTTTGATTTTTACATTTTCATCGTTACACAGACATTTCGTTGATAATTATTTTCAACTTTATCGATAAAATTTAGTGACGCAAGTTATGAACATTAAATTTCGTACATTAAATTCTCAAGATGCTCCCTAATCTTTGCTGTATTTTATTCCAAAATATACCGTCACTTATAAAGCATTAAACATTTTCATATAAACGATTATACAGGATGGTTGGTAACTGGTGGTACAAGCGGAAAGGGGGTGAATCTATGCGAAAAAAGAAGTCGAAAATATAGAATACAAATTTTTCGTTTGAGGCTTTGTATTCGAGAAAATCGACTTTGAATTTTCGCTCGGTACGCGTGCACTTTATCGCGTCTCGTTATAACGGGTCTCACTGTAGATCGTTGTCTCAATTGACGTTATTTTTTTAATTATTTAAATTTCAAAATTTTTAAATTTTTAAATTTTTAAATTTTTAAATTTTTAAATTTTTAAATTTTTAAATTTTTAAATTTTTAAATTTTTAAATTTTTAAATTTTTAAATGTTTATTCTATATTTTCGACTTCTTTTTTCGCGTAGAATTACCCCCTTTCCGCTTGTACCACTAGTTACCAACCACCCTGTATATATAAAGTAATATATGTAATAACATATTTATTTTTTAATGTATAAAATTAATAGAGAACGTCTTAATAGTCTTGGCATGTAACGCACTAAATTTCTAACGAACTTCTGTCGTATTTTATTCGATACAGTTTATACAATTTAGCAAATAGAATGTAAAAATATGTAGAAAATGGAACGCAAATCGATAGAGCTCGTCGACAAAACATCACAAACGAGAAGATTAATGGTCTGTCCGTTTTGGGTTACCGAGATAACGCCGGAGTCGATGTAGACATTGCAAAAACACGTAGCGTTAGGGATTTCACGTCTTACGATGTAATTGATGTACTTAGCGTGCATCAACAACGGCAGTTTGTTGAAGCTTCACGTTGTTCCTCCGAGGATAAAACTAGACGATTAAGAGCTCATGAAAGATAAACAAAATGCTACCAGAGATAACGTACGAGTTAGATAATCGACGTGTTTTTATCTGTCGCGTAGTTTACGGATTCACGATCGCTTAACTTCTACTTTTAATATCTTTCGATCTAATTAATCGAGATTTTTGAACACGTTATAATAAATAAAACGGAGCGTCGATATTTTTTGCAGCTACTGTATATTATTATTACGTTGTTACATTTTAGTATATTTAACAAACTTTGTCTTTAATACTGTGATTATCAGTCTGTAATACGTATCTAAATGTTTCGTATATAAATCGATATAATTCAAACGATATTTCCTTCTACAAAGACATGGAAAACCTAGAAACTTTTGTACGCCAGAACTGTGCATATACAGTCAACGTTATCGATACACGTTATCAGAATACGATAGTTCCACTCAGATTGGCAAACCAGATTGCCAGATGCTGTTTCCGAGCAACAAAGAGAACATGTTTTTTTAGGATCAACAAAACCGATCAATGCTCGATCTGCAGTGATCAGGAGTTGGAAAATGCGTAACGTTTTCTGTTCAACTGCGTTCGGTAACGAGCTTCCAGACGCCATATCAGAGGACTGTACCCACGGTTCTTACGAAATTTAAACGAACAACAAACCAAATTGATTTACTGCTGCGTTCGAATCGCATTAAAAACAGGGGCGTTTTGCCTACATGAATAGAACATAAGCTTAGAAATAGGGCATATGGTAATAAGTTTCTCGTAAACGGAATATTACACCTGTGTTGACTAAAACACAACGCGATAGCCGTAAGTTTGTATATTATGCTACGCGCGTTCATATATTATTATTATTAATTCAGATGATATTATTAAAGTTAAAGTAGATAGATCTATATAATTATGTCTCTGTGTAAATAAAAATCAATTTTAATTCTGGCGAAAATATCTGTACATATTAAGTTGTCCGGAAAGTTTCTTCCGTTTTGTGAGGAAATAATAAACGTACAAGGTTTTTTGTTTTATATTATCTTGTCGAATTACGTACGATCCATTTTGTTCCGTTGAGATAAACACCGCGACATTTCACAGACTTGGTTTCACGTTTGTATAAATGTGCACTGTTGTAAAAGACACGTTTGCGAAAGGAAGACGCTCTTCGGACAAGCTAATATTTTCAGTAATTGTAAAGAAAGAAAATCCGAGATTCCGCGTCATTTTGGTAGTTGCAGCGTTAAAATTCGCCGGGACGTTTCGACTTTAACAAAACGCTAAACGACATGGAAATGTGTGGATTTGCAGCTCGATAGCCGAGCTTCGTAACGTCCCTATCGAATCTTCCTTCGTACGTATTGTACGGAAATATTGCGAAACACCCTGTACGAATTGTTTTATCGTTGGATCTGAAAATGCGTGCGCGAGCTACAGTGATTATAGGGCATGGCGCTGAAGGGATAGCGTGGCGATTCGATCGGCGCCGGGGAAAACAGGATGCAGTCAACAGGGTGGTTCGTCTGCTTTTGTAGTCACAGTGGGAAATCAGATGAAACCGGACTCCTGATACGGCTGCATCGGCTTCGACGTAAATGCATACGGTGGTCGTGTGTATGACGTTTGCGTGACACGCGAATGCCGGGAATCGATAACGTAATTCCACTGGACGTGAGAGCAGAATCGATCACGTGGATCGCGCGCAAAACTACGAAGCAGGTTTTGTTAAATCACACTCCGTGTAATTTCATTTTCTACCGGTATCGAGCCTCCACGCTGCAATTATGCTACGCGCGTCTCGCACTCCTTCTAAATTCAATCTTCACACGTACGTTATTGTCCGTAAATATTCCTATATTTGGATCTCTTTGCATAATAACAAGCCGTAGTTTATAAGACGCGTTTTTTTATAAATTTGTAATTCTACGATGTTACACTGACGATATCAGTAAACCGACGAGTTTCTCAACTCGTTTGTTACGTCTTTGCAATTTTACACCGAATGGAATGACTGGCTCGTCTCGAACTAGTTCAAACGAAGAGTTTCGATATTCTTACAGTTACTAGAATTATGCCGATGCTTGTGACGAGTTCAACGTCGTCTTTGATTAAAATAGAGAGATTTTAAAATAGGAACGCGTGCTCGTTTAGTCGCATCGCGTTTAATCGCCATCTCATATCGATTATAATCCGGATTTACTTCCGGTGCGTATACGAACATGGAAATTTGTCTATTTCTAGCGTTAACACAGGTAAACATTTAAGGGAATAGAAGATAAAACTGTGTTTCAGTTATCCAACAGAAAAATTCACGAGAGGCGTTCGATTTGTCAAGCACGATTCTATCGAGTAGATGAAATTTGAAGTTGTCACTGCGGAAATACATGCGTATCGTGATAGTCGGTTTCTAGGTGTTGGAAATTCCACGATATCACTTATCCGACGATTTGCCAACATCCAATCGTACGGTCAATTTGTACGTCCCGACGATTTGAATCTATCGAGCGTGCCATACTAAGTACGGTGTGCGTCTATCTGACGTGGTTGTCGGATGAAACTGAAACGCAGAAATGTTTACTATTCGTCGTCGTTCCGCTGAACGAATGTAGTAGCATGTTTTTCACGGTTGATACGGTGTATAGCGTATACGTGTATTCGTTGCAAGTTAATGATCCGCGAGTTTCCGCTAAGAAATTTATACGCTGCAAGAACGATACTGAATTTTAGTAAAATAATCCGTTACCGGTCTGACAAAGTAGTACGGGATGCGCTTTCGTTTCCATTGAATAGTGATTCGATTCTCAGCCATACGTGGGCCGAAATTAATTACTTTTTAGAACCAACGAATCTACAAACACGTACGTCCAATCTACATTTTTTCTTACGGATAGTTTTACGAAGTACACGCGTCTAACATCGAAATCTCTTTCCAGCTAAAACATATTTTCTTCGATGATACGAGTTTCTTTCGTAAAGAGAAATAGTTGAGTGTTAAAATGACGAATCTGTGATTACCATTTATTAACATTTATCTTTGATCTCTCGATAAAATTTCAGCAACTTTCAATGCCATTATGCAAAATGTTGACGAGGTAGTTAATTACAATACGCCCTACGGCGACTTACTAGCGTATTACCGCGGATATAATAGCAAAATTGGGACGCATATGGCGTGCAAGTGCAAAAACGAAAACTATAGTACGTTCAAGGCGAACATTCAGCAACTCTTTTGTGCAACTCGTACGCTGTAACAATTTATCTCGCTACTTTTTTCGTCATGCAAATCGTTTATCCTTAAAGATCGTTTCTTCGAAATTGCTATCGTATGTTATTGTCGTTCTCGAACCATCTTCGTTTTTGTGACACGCGATTTAATAAAAATGTCGTGCCGAGGTAAAGCGCAATGAAAATTTGTCAATTTCGTTAAATCCAATCAATCTCTTGCATCGATCGTTTCTATTATAGATCGAACGAAATAAATACTATTTGAGAGTGACAATGATAAATAAGAAAGGCGTTAAGTCAGTTTCAACGACGCTTTTGCGTTTTAATTACCAAGGTGTTCAGCTGGGAACTTAAGGGATTCGAAATTCCCTTTCAGACGCAGTTTGAGCGGGAAGCGAGTTTCGTTGGTTAAGAATCTTCTTCCATTTCGAGTGAAATGTTCTTTTGTTTGTTAAACACACTAAAGGTTTCTTCCTCCTTGTCCCTTTTGTCTCGTCAAGCAAATAGCATTTCTCTATTCGAATTGAAAGCTGCATTAGAGCATAAAGCTGCATTAAATTACCATTCGCGGCTCGTTACACGATTATGTCGAAATCAGTGAAATTAATTACGGTGGAAGTTAGATGAACACGTAGATATATTTCTTTAAAATGGAACGACTGAGGAATATTCTTTCATTTCTTTTTTATAAGTACTCGCTTATCTCGTTTTAATCATTACGATAAGTAATTAGTAGACTGTAAATATTTCTGCAAATTAATATTTTTCTAACACGAAGAAATGGAACCTATGTATTCGTTTCATCCATTTAACTGAACTTCCAAAATTAAACGTTAAAATTGGCAAAGTTGTAAAACGGGGAAATTCCTTCATCTGCGAACGAAATTGCCAATTTCATCGATTCCTATCGAATACGAGATTTTAAACAAACGTCGAAAACTCATCTCTTTGCTAAGTATGCAAATACCTTAAGCTACCTACTTCTGAGGAGCAACAAATTCCAAATGTTCACCAGTTAAATTCCGCCTGTTTGTCGCAGCAGGCAAAATATTCCAGGACCAAGAGCGTTATCCTTTTACAAACTGGTCCCGCGAGTCGTCGTTCTTCTTTCCTCTGTACGGAAACTTTCGTGGGGAAAAGTGGTCCCCGATCGAGTGTATCGAAATTGGGATGGAGGCGAAGCAGGAGGCGAGAACTTGCGGAACTTGCTATTCAATTTTCGTGGCCGAGCAAGTTTCGCGAAGCGCTTCGCCCTCTATTTTGCCATGTAAATGAAGAGCGATGCATAGTCCGCAAGTCCTTTGGAACTGCTTTAACAGGATGGCATTCCCCGATGTGTTTCACGCGAAACCGCTATTATAGGCAGAATCCACGTCTGCGTTAGAAACGCGAAATCGCGCGATATTGTCCGATGAAAAAATAGAGAAACAGAAAATTTCTATAATAAACGACGTACCATAGTAACTTAAATTAGAACTTTAAAAAGAAGATGTACATGCGTTTTTACTTTTCTTTTGTGCATCGTTGTATTTACGAAAAATGCCAAAGCGTAGAAAAATGGATTTCTCTACGTCATTTATCTTTTTTCCTTGTCATTTTTTGTCTAACTTCAACTGGGACGCTTACGCGAATCGCTCTGTATAGTTGTCAGGAAAATTCATTAAATCTAGCAGAAACCAGCGATTCGTCGTTATTGATGGTTTATTCTCGAAACTAATATTTCGCATGGTGGAAGCAAAGATCGTCGAGTTGGTTGAGCGATTATAAAGAAAGAGCGAAACGTGGAAATGATGAAAGATGGTAACAGCCATCAAATTTCGTTCAAAGCGCACATCAAGTACTAACGTTTCTGTTTGCTTTGGAAGGAAATCGAATTCTCGTTAGAAATTCTGAAACTGTGATTTAGGGATCGGGCTGAAGAAAAGATCGATTATGAACGTGGATGTAGAGACCCGGTTCGTGTCCGCTGTTCAGTTCGACAGCGTTCTCTTTTTAATTTCTTCGCTTTGTTTCTTTTTCTAGTTTCAATTCTTTGCACGCGTGCCTTACGTTCACGGGATATTTAAGTGAGCCGCTGTTACGGATTAAACGGTAATTCATTTCTTCGATATTAGTTTTCTTTTGCTTTCCGTGAACTTCGTTAATACTCTTCTCTCTACTTTTTCACTAAACAGAATGACAAGCAACTTCTGTTTTCATTACTAACGCAATGATTAATTTTCTTCTCTTTATTGACCAATGCGGATCAACTGTTACGAATTTACCGTGGCTAATTTCACTTTATTATTAATTATACTTTCTAACATTTCACGCAGAAATTAACCCTCTTTTACTAATCTTGTTACAATTATTTCTATCTATGCTATGATGAATAGAGGCGAGACTGAGAGTGGCTAATTTTACTTTATTATTAATTATGCTTTCTAACATTTCACGCAGAAATTAACCTCCTTTTACTAATATTGTTACATTTATTTCTATCTATGCCATGATGAATAGAGGCGAGACTGAGAGCGTCTTATTCGCAAGTATCCGAATCATTAAAATGGAAAAGAAACGTGCAACAGAGTGAATCGACGTGGAAAATAACGAATTATGAAGTTGTATGTTTAGCGTAGAATTCTGATGTTTAGTCGTGTTAAACATGATCGATCAATGTCGATAAACACTTTGTTCGTTCTTTGCTTTTCTTTACCACACATCATCGCTCGTTACGAGTTTCATATTTAAAGTTCTTCAATGGACTCGAGGAATGTGTAATCACTGCGCTCGGCTATAAAATTATTGATTTTACTTCACTTCTCGTTTTAATAAGAGGATCAATGTCAACCAAAATTGTATTCGATAAACGTTACGTCGTTCGACAATTTATTTCGTTTTCTCTTCTTCAGAAATATTATCCTCCGATAATTGCAAGTCATTTTAATCAACGAACGAATACGCCTTTCAGAAATTTCAATGTTAAAACATTAAATATCCATTTCTATTAAAATAATATTAAGTTTTAGTTAATTAAATAACATATAAAGGATCCGCATCTACGTAGGTTGGTTCGCGATAGATCTATCAAAGAAACGATAAGCAGACGCGATTTCTCTGCGGAATCGAATCTGGTTGCTTTGCAAAACGTAACTTATTGTTTCCTGCCCTGTCGTCAGAATGAACGCAATAACTCGCTTCGCCAATGAACTCGTTACAGCCATGGTATATCGGTTGAAACGATCTCTATTCAGAAATCGTGAAAGCTTCTACGTTGATTGATATTCTATTCCAATTTCACGTTTGAATTATACGAAATTTAATTATCACCGCCGCATCGACATTGTAAAATATGCCCAGACGTTTATCGACATATTTAATCGTGAAATGCCATTGTTGAATATCATCGAATGACAAGTGGGTCGTGATTAGTCGCACGAAATACGTATTATTTTAATTACGTCAGGTTGGGATATCACAATTTCCCAAGAAATTTGCAATTTTTTTTTTATCATCGAGAATTTTCATCGCCTTTTTTATTGTCGACATTGATCGAGCTGCTCGGGAAACGCGCATCGTTAATCTTGGGCTGAAGACACGATTTGCTTGTCCCATCTTGATTAACAGATTCTCCAGCCTTCCGGTAACAATTTTCTCTTTGATTTATAGCGCGCGAACGATGAATTTTTATGCATTTATGAAAAATGTCAAGGCGCAACAATGCACATAATGTGCGTGATGTAGAAATTACGATAGTTGATGGAACGAAAGTTTATCTAAGTTTGAAATTACTAATGCGTTAAAATCGCTAATGCGTTAAAATGACTAAACTATAAATATAAATAATAACTAGATGAATTTTATTCGAGATAAAAATAAGATATAACAGGTTGAAACAACGTGTCACTTTTAATCATGAATAAAAAATAATTTACGCGAAGGACCTTCCGTATCAAAATCATTCTCAAATAATGTCTTTTCTCTCGAATTAACGCTTTCAACTAACTTTCAACGTTATACTTTAAAGGACAAACGTAGATTATTTTACAACGCAATAAGATTTATTCTCAGAACTGTTCTCGATCATCCTCGAATGATAGCTGTGTATGTTACGCTTGTGCGAATGAGGAAATTTGTACTTCTGACGCAGTTCACATAACGGAGTTAGAAATTATCTGAGAAATTATCTCGCCAAATGTTTATTTAAACAAACGAAATCAAAGGAGATATTCGTTTGATAGACGGGCAATAAAATAATTTACGGGAAAGTGTATTTGTTTGTCGAAACAACTTCCAAGATAATTACAAATCAAATAGCACGGTACTTTATTTGAAGCATCATCTCTCAAGCATTTCGATCAAATTATATTTACCAATTTGAAATCACGTAAAACTCGATCGCGTTGTAGTTACTTTCACGTGCTTATTTTCTATCTCATTCGCTTTAACCCTTGCACATGTGTAGCATAAAAGAAAAGTATAATATTCTAAATCTTACATATTATTGTACATATGCATATCACGTAATTATTGAAATTTATTGCCCACGAAAAACTGATAGTATTTACGTGTTTTTACGTACGTGTATCCGACGTCAGAAATACAAGAAGCTCGCGAATCGTTCGCGTGTTCGTTGCACCGTGAAAGAATGAAATTCAACGAAGAAGTAGATCACGAATCATTAAGAAATTGCTTCGTTGTAGATGCCAGTGAATACGACCGTAGGCACTACCCTTTTGGACGAGGAGCTTCGGCGTATTTTGCAGGAAAGGGAGCTGGAATGTTTGCAGTTGCAGGCCATGAATTCCACGCCACCACCAGGTAGGATTCATTCGTGTTTGGTTACTTGGCGATATACATTTCATCCTTGAAACATTCGCCTCTGAGAACTCATTAAGTCAAATTGCGGTACTATCGGATTTTCTGGCGATAAATTAAAAATCACGGGAATAATCCCAATATAAAAACGCAAATTCTTGCACGCGCCGCTCACTGAGAACGCGAATTTCAAGTTGACAAGGTTTATTGAAATTTGTCGCGTGCGGCAACGTAATAAACCCAGGTCAACACTCGAAATGTTATTTTCGTGTTTTCTTTGTTTAAGCGCGGAATATATTTTTAACTTTATCCGACGTGTTCGCGAGTCTACGACATCCGAGCCCTATGCGACGTAAAAGGAAAGCGAACATTCTAAAACAGCGCATATTTTTAGACGATCGCGACATTTTCTCGAGTAATGTAAAGGAGTAAATTTGTGGATATTTTCTTAATCGTTCGTACTCGGGCGATTTTCACGATACGGTTGATCAGCGAATCCAGTACACTTTAAGGTGAAATTTTTTGAAATCAAAAATTTTCCTTTCTCCTCGCCATTTAAAAAGAATTACAATTAAAAATATCCGTATCATTTTGGGGGGGGGGCAAAATGTAAATCAAAAACAATCCAAGCCAACGCGTCTAATTATTAATTAATGATATAGTGCAAGTAGAAATAATATAATTATTACGGTAAAATATATATATGTACATATTTATATATATCTGAACGATATTTTAATATTTTACAAAAATTACACAGATGTATAACGGAGATACCTGTTATGGAAGATCTCTTAAGAAAGGCAAATCGAATTGAATGTACAAAATAGTTACAGTATAAACGACGCGTAAGAAGATTCACACATTCACACCTACACACACTCACGCGTTAAGGCAATTTATTTCTTCTTTTTCGATTCAGAAGTTTGCTTTTCTATACAAGGTTTACATCCAAATATACAGTTCTTCAGTTTTTTAACCAGAAGAACGGTGACATAGAGAACAACCAGCAGACAGACGAGTAGGAAACCGTAAACGTCGATCAAATTCTGTTGCCACCAGTTAAGATGGATAGCCGGTGATTGCAGAGCGAATCCGTTTCTAGCAACGTACTCGACCCAATAGACAGCGGTGTCTATGGCGCTCATGGGTCTGTCTTTGAATATCTTCGATACTGTTTGCATGCTCGATCTGAAAATTCGTAAATCGAAGGTATTAGAAGAAAATGACGTAGAGAAACGTGATATTTTTGGCGGAGAACAGCGGCGAAAGAGAGAGAACCGTAAGGTGGACGTTGCTGGAAAAATTCGCTGCGAATGTTGGGAAAAATTTAAGGGAGATATACCCTGTGACACTAAATTTATAAATTCGTGGTAGGAATAAAAGCGAGAAGATTCTACGCTGTATATGGCTGGAAGTAAGACAAAGATGAGGAACGTGGAAATTACTTTGGAGGCTTCGTTTTTATCACATCAATTTCGAAGATTTAATTGTTGTTAGCATCGATGTAATTTTCTCGAATTTCATTTCTCGACGCGACGTATTTCGGTAAACTGATTAATCGCAAGAATTGTCAATTTCCAAACGAAATCTACAAAGTAATGCCGTAAAAATGAATGTTTCTCCATATTTTCCAATTTCACTTCCGAGTGGCTCAAACGATAAAATTACGCTAAGAAGGGATAATTGTGATAAGGAAAGAAACTGTAAAATTGTAATAGTTGAAGATGATAAGACGAGGAACAATGGGTAAAACGAAATGGCACGGCGAGCCATAAATTGGCAACGATGAGAGGTAATTATTGCAAAGGAAGGAACTACAAAATAGACAGTAAAAAGGGGGTAGTTACGGCAAGAGGAGGAAAGGTAGAAGCAAATGGCGAGCATAGAACTGCAATAGCGAGGCACAGTTACGGGGTACAAATTTTTAAGAGTTAGGAGAAGATGATAATAAAAGGCTACGAACGACGAAGAAGTAGACGAAAAATGGTGAACGCAAAGTAGGAAGATATGTAAGAAAGAGGTGTTGCATAGTGAAAAATATGGAAATGGAAAGGATGGAAGGAAAGGGTGAGAAACGTATAGGAAGTTAGGTGGCAATAAATAAGAAGCTGAGAAATTAGGATATGTGCGTGTAGTTATGTAAATTTAAAGTTTGAACAGCTGTGAATTTGTGAATGTCGCGTCTTCTAACTTGGGAAAATCTTTAGAACCGATGTTTGCGTATGTGAAGTTTCGAAATTGAGAAAGTTCAGCGTGAAGTTCGGTAACTGCTGGAATCTTCAAAAATAAATTCTGCAGTCGTGCAAATAGCTAAGAACAAAAGCATTAGACGTGTATACAAAAATAGTGAGATACCAGAGAACGATATAACGAAATTACAGTAAGGTTGTTCGATTAATTGAGATTTAAGAAACTCATGTTAAAATCGATTAAGGTCGATCAAATGTTATTAGAAGTATAAGATAAATCAAAAAACAGTGTCATGAAATTAGTCAGAAGGTTTCAATCCTTTCTACTGTATACGTTTTACCTTCAGATTTATAGATCTCATTTTTTAGTGCTTATTGTCCAACGTTAGATATATTAAAATACTTAACTCTTTATACGATTGAAATTAAAGAAATCCTTATTTGAAAAATCGATAAAAAATAATCAAACGTTATTAGAAATACGTAGAAGAATATGGAAATAAATTTACAACTTTTCTTCAGTATACGGTCATTTTGTGTTTAAACTTGTTAACGTCGTTCTCTAATCACGTTGCACGTTACAAGTATAGTAAACATTCGATATTACTGATAAAAGCACGCGTACTTACCTATACGTTTTATCGTGCAAGATCGTATCAATCGCACTGTAAAGGTTCTCCTCTGTGATATTCTCCACAGAACCAAGGTTCACGGCGATATTTTTATTAGCTGCGTTTCTCATATTCGTGATCTGATCACCGAACAGAGGAATTCCAATCATGGGGATGCCAAAGTAGATCGCTTCTAGCGTACCCATTAGACCTCCGTGCGTTATGAACGCCTTTACGTTTTTGTGCTCTGAAATTGAAGAAAACGAGATGTTATTCTCTTCTCGTCTAATTATCGTATATACGGCAATTTCCAAAATCGAGAAATATATGCGCGATCTTTAAAATGATTACACGCGACGATTTTGGTGGTAATAAAATATGGCGATCTTTTCGATGCTTTTTCGAAAACATCGTCCACGAGATTGATGACTATCAACTCGTTCGCGATGACACCATCGATAGGTGATCAGGTTCGATCCGAATATCTATTTTTATATGACAAAATAAAATTAGCCGCGTAACTACAGCAGGAAATTTTATACTCGAAGTATTTTAATTAAATTTACGATATCGCTGAATTTGATCAAAATTTTTATTTCCATACGATATAATAATCGAGCGTTTTTGGCACGCGAGTCGATGCAATTTTCGTTAATAAGGAAAATACGCAACGCGAATACACGAACATAAAAATCATTGCATGTCATAGACGACATACATATGTACATATGTATCTTACTATTTAACAAATGTTTATTTAATATTTGCGAGCGTATATACGATCATTATAGTAAAAGAATTAAAAATATACTAAAGAAATAAAAAATTCAATTTATTAAATTACTCACTGAATACAGTCGTTTGAGGGAACCAGGATTGTATCATCACGTTCTTTGGCAATCCAGGTAACAGGTCCTTCTTTTGCGCCACCTTCATGAGCACTCGAACAGGTGCGATTCTCTCGAAAACTTTGTAGAAAGTTTCGAGAAGAGGTTTAGGGAACGTCTCGATCCTCACCATCGATCCAAACGTGAAGAATATGCAACCGTGTGTACTTTCGTCTAGCCATTTCTTCAGCTCCTGTTGGTTCAAGATAAATGTATGAAGATGTACCTTCTTTTGGCGCGGATTGCGAGGAATTTTTCACTTTTTCACAGGCTCATAAAAGTATTCGAACATCCGTGGACGTCTTTCATGAATATACTATGCGTGCCATTCGAAACGTTTCGATTGTCACTATGAGATCATGGCACTATGAGACTATTATGATTATATTGGTAGAATTGGCGAAACCAATCTGGAAATACGTATAAAAATTACAGTATGAGTATGTGGTGTTCCACAGAAATCACAAAAGTAGATTTGCACTTCAAATATCTGTTATATTAATAAACTTCGATATTCAGTGTTGCCATACTAATTTGAAGCTTTTTATAAGCTTAAGATTCGGACGTATACGAATTTTTTATTGATTACATGTTTGCAATAAATATCTTGCACTTTCTATATACATTTTCGTGTTGGTTTCAAATTTTATCGATATAATCGTGACGCTCGTGTTTCGTTACAGTGCCAATGAAATTCCAAGATATCTTTCATACCGTAGAATATGCACATAAAACTTTTCCATGGTAATCGTTTGTCAGGGTACATACGAGTCGTCATATTGAAATAATTTGATCTCATTAAGAAAAGAAAAATTAGTAGCCAATTGGTGATGAATTAAAGAGTAATTAAGCATCGTGAACGAAGAAATAATAATTCTTGTGTAGCGAATTGATTACTAGTTGCGTGCCTACCGGACACGAAGTCTTTTTTAGAACTTCGAATGCATTATGGTAATTACACGTTGCATCATAATCTTGGCCAATCATCTTAATAGTACCTCGAGATTATTACACTTTGGACAAGGTACTTTGTCGTTGTACTTTAATTTCTCTGTTTTTCTCTTCCGTGTCTGGTGAAAAGCTTCGGTCGAATACATTTTACGAAAGATTATAGCTACAAAGTTTTTAAATTTGGTGTATCTTTAATCTCTTGGATTGTAATCTTCGGTACTCGCTCGATAATATCGAGAGCAGTTGACACGATTTTCTATTTTCCCAAATTCCATGTCTCTGGCAAATATATCTAGGAGTACATTACATCTTTTTTCAATATAACACATAAAATAATAATTATTTTATATATAAACACTCCGCCACACTAATCCCATCCACTGGTTAAGTCAAACGTTGAAAATATATTTCGATAAAGATAAAAGTCGGGGAAAGTAAATTCAGTATGTAAATGTAAAAATACTTTTTGCATTCTCAAGAATCTATTTTTTCTACAATATTTTCAATACCTTTACCGCACTATACGAATATCTGTTAAATCAACTATTCGAAATATTTTCAAGAAAAATAAATGTTCGTGAGGTAGGAAATTCAGGATGGGATTTCGTTTGCATCACCAACGATCCAATTTTTTTTTTTTTAAATATTCCTTAAAGTGCTTTCAACCTTTTCTGTTTATGGTCAGAGTAAAAAGAAAACATAAAGAGAAAAAGAAGCCATGTTTCACTCACCGGTGTCAACGGATCCGAATTTTCATTAATGTGTAGTCCACCGACCTCGATGACCCCAGTAGTCATCGGCCTGACTCCGTTTATGCTATGATGCGAATTGACCAAGATAGCCGCTATATCTTGGTAAAGTTCCGGGATGCCAGCGTCTATATTAAAGAACTTTTTCACATAAACACCCTGCTCGTCCAGATAGTAGTTCATCTGCCATGATATTAGGTTTGTTAAGAAGGTATTATGTAGCCTCTCCCAAAAAGTCATTCGCTGGCCGAACGACGAGAATAGGCCAGGCATAAAGGAGGGATTATTCGGATTTCCTGTCAAGGTGCTGAGCCATTCGTGAAAAGCCGAGGTGACTATACCAATCACGGGTTTGTTTAGGTGACGGCCGAACGCCAAGTAACATGGTGCGGCGAACAGCTGGAAGAAATATACAGAATCGTTTCAGTCTTCTAGTTCTGGGATGAACGAGTATATAAAATCGTTTCAGTTTTTCAATTGTCGAATAATTAGTTACACAAGCATTGACATAACATAACTTAAACATAAACCTTCGCTTGTAAATATAAACGATATAGTTGAAATGAAACGGAATACTTGAAAATCGGTTTTTTATTCTACGCTTTTGACTTATCTTTGTACGTAGAATAATCTGCCGTCGACTAATTAGTACTATCCAGTCCTGGTATACGTTCGAGTATACTTGATAAATTTTCAAACTCGATTTTACTCGAAAACTAAACCTTAAATGACAAAATTTTATCCCATATTTTGTTTTTATCTTTTCACGAGGAAATCACCTTGTGCACGCTTGTACGTGTTATTCAGCCACGCTCTGTATGCGCAAAAAAGAGTTGTTCTGAATGTTGACTTTGACAATATATCTCAACACCGTTGAAATCAACGAGGTCGTTCGTTTTGTAAACATTTAGCGTTTCGAGAAACCATATACACTGTTGTTTTAAAACTGCTTGTATAGTCGCTCGGCTGTGACAAAATGTATTATTCCGTTCGATGAACGTCTGACTCGCGAACGATTTACATCGGAGATCGAACGATCGGTCGGCTACTGCGCTTTCGTTGAGGACCGAAGATGATCCGCTAATGGAAAACGGCTGGATTGTTTTTGGAACTTGACGGCGTGGAAAGTCGTTCGATGTTACTTTGTGGAAATTTGCTTAGCCATATTGAATAGTTTGGAAACGAATCGATGATTCGAATAGGTTTTGCGAGAGTATTTTCCAGTTATTTCACTCGATAGCCTGTCCGTTTTTTACAGGTCTATTTTCAAATTATCGTCTAACTTTAACGATAACTATGATTGAAAGGATGATAATCGACGCGAAAAATTGAGAAAAACGATGATGGTACTGTAAGAAGGTTACTCAATATTAGAAGAAAAGAAACAATTTTATTCAGTCGTGTACCTGTAAACAGTAACGAAGATTTGTTATCATAACGAGGATGAAGCGATTGTTAATCTTTTATTAAAAAGAAGCGCAAGATTATGATAGATAGCAGTGTGATAATTCTCTTAGTGTTGTTTCACCAATATTACATATGTCATTTTATAGATAAACGAATGTCACTATAGGAGATAACATGATTCTGTAGGCAAATGATACGCTGTATATGTTAGACGTTTAGAAATGCAAGTAACGTTTACGCTTGAAGATGCTAAACTTAAATGACGTTATATTACGCGTGAAATTAATTACCACGCTGTTGGCGAAACGACGATTTATAAACACTACGAGGAACTAGAATAAGACGTCAGTGTCGCGTGTTTGTTCTTTCAACCGTTTTTACTTATGATATTCTACTACAAAACATTTTAATTGATCTGGATTATATACTATGTTGTTATAAATGGCAATACTGCCTACGCTAAACAAGATGATAAGTGAAAACTACTTTGTCGCGTAATAATATTATACTTCTGACTCGCGTACGCGTTAAGCGAATAGAAATAAGAGAAACATGTAATTAAAAAAAAAAAAAAAAAAAAAACGCAGATACAAGAAAAATGAACAAAAATAACATTTCAATTCCTCGCAGTTTTCACTCAAACTTTCCGCTATAATTTAAGAAATAAAACTATCGATGAGATGAACTATTTCAAAAATAAAATATCATCGTTATTATCTAAAACACACCTCTGTTATGACAAGGTCGTACCGATCCTTAGACCTCTTTAGAATGTCTTGCAATTCCTTATGTGCCAATAATTCGCAAACCGAATTTCCTGCCACTTTTACTAGGTTCTTTACATTCATGCGTCCAAAGCGTGTTATATTTTCATTGTGCATGCTATTTACCACCGCCGGTAAGGATCCTTCCAAAGAAATTTGGTTATAATTCGGCGGTGGATTCTTCATAGGGAAATGAGTAACAACGTCCACTTGATGGCCCCGTTCCGCAAGGCTCGTCATCAGTCGTTCCGCCATCACCCAATGACTTTTTCCATTGAGCGGAAACATGCCGAGAATTCGTAGGCCACTGCACCAACCACACGCGAGTATCGTCAAAAATATCGGTAGTAAGAGTCTCATCGTGACGACAAACGAGTTTACACGTTTCTTCCTTTCAGATTTTCAATTTCTCTTCTTCGTTCATCACCCAATGACTCGATGAAATTCGTCGAGTATTCTTCGTTCTCCAACCACTGATATCTTTGGACTATCTTGAAATTGTTTCGAAATTATGACACAGAGATTCTAGAACACGTTTGATTTAACATCGAACATTTATTTATTTTATTATGAGTTTTTCATTTGAGACGTAAATATATCGAACGACGAAGCTCTTTCTCGAGAGAGCGGCAGAAGTATTTCTTGCTCCGCGATTCACTCGATGTTGAATGACAGAGCTCGAGTGTCGCTACGCACTAATACGCAGTGTAATAATCGCATATACTATGACGAGAGATTACGTAGACGAATAATGGAATTACGGTTGTTCAATGGCCACGAGATAACACGTGACTTTGCCAGAATGACGAATATTAAGAGGAAGATTTTCTTTAGGTTGCTTTGCGATTAGATAGCATCTTAACAGACGGATGATGAAATAGTTCGAGAATTTGGTTACTCGTTGCAATGTGCCTACTCACGTCCGTGTATTTATGTACTTCTACATGTATGTATTTCAAGTTTCCGGTCAGAAGAGCGCAGCCAGTCAGAACAGAGAACAAGTTAATCACTTTACTATACATACACGTAAAATAGCTACACGCGATGATTAACAATGGGAATAGTTGGTATCTGTAGCCAATTCGCATCGAATATTTGCGAATGATAAACATTATTGTATGAACGCGTGTAAATAAAAAGAAAAAAAAATGTTGCCCTCAGATATTGATCTTATTTACTATTCTTTTCACGTTTTGATAAGAACTACTGTGAATAGATATGTATTAATATTTATCAAGAACATTCATCAAGAAGATTTATTATTCACTAAGAGGCTCGTTACGTTATTAACGCGAATAGAGTTAATTTTCGGAGTTTAATAGCCACATGTATATAAATTATTCTTCTGACGATAACAAAACATAATTACGAGTCTTCTGTAACCTTTAATGAGTTTCTTCCAGATAAAGTTAACGACTCGAATCGTCACTGAAACTCGAAGTCGTATAATTACGATAAAATTACTTTTCCTTTTCGATCTTACAATCGCTTACAAATAAATAATACATGATAAAGTAATAAATAAATTAATAAGATAACCAAGCTAACCTTCTGCGGTCCACGATCATTTATCAAACGAATTTACTCATTGACAAACACCAGATTTTTAACGTTGTTCGATCACGTTTATCGTTGCTCAAGTAAAAGACTACAAATTGTCGCGAAGGAAACACTCTCACTGCTGTATCCGCGAAAGACAGCGTCGAACTGATGTACGAATTTGTTTCGCAAACGACACGAGATCGTGAAATCTATTTATGAAGAAGCGGCAGAAGTGATCAAAAAGCAGATGTGGCTACGATAGTTACGAGGTGTATATGTGTTGTCCGTGATAATTGTAGCGCTGTTGGCTGTAGATGTCGCTAATAGGGTGTAGTACTGTTATTTTTCTTCCATTTTTGACGCGTAGAAGAAAGATCAGATTTCGGGTCGCCGGGATTCGAACTCGGGTTCCGAACGTTCGTAACTTAAGGCGCTAACCACTGCGCTGCCGTTGTCCAATAGTATTATAGTTAGCGTCGAGTGGTGGTATTTGTTGTCGATTGCCGCCACAGTTAGTTGTTTCGGATTGAAACGTTTTAAAACTCTATATAACGCGAAGCAAGCTTATGGTTGCATAAGAACGCAATTTCTGTCGGAATCGGAGAATTTAAAGAAGTAAGATTTTGCATAAAAGAATTTTCTAAAATCGTTAAAAATATTTTTGGCCACGCTAATATTTGCATCAGTACTTTAACAATACGCTTAGCTTGTACTTTCTGCCATGTCATGTGTAAGATAACTTAACACGAAATGCGAGATATTGTACAGTACCGCGCAGATAATATTTGAATTCGGTTGGAAATACGTATTTATGTAACTATCGAACATACTGTTCTAGAACAGATGGAATTCGCCAGAAATAATAATCTGTCAGAAACTGGCTTCTTCGGTGTTTCTAAGTCTCTACACTGGTTCTCTACGAATATTCTCTACAGAATGTTCGACATATACGATAGAAACTTTAAACGAAAAAGTTGTGAAACGACTAGACGAAGTAGCTTTGTAGAATTATAAATAAAGTATTTCTTTGACCATTGCTTTGCAATTGTTTTTCACAAAGATAGTTTCACAGATAAATCACAAACAGTCTAGGGGCGCTAATTGGAACAGTTTGAAGTATCAATCAATAGAGAGAACGTTCTTTTCATATTACGCGAGAGATTCTACTATTTAGTACGGTTGGTAGTTCTCGATGTCGAAAGGTACTTGAAAAAGTTATATGCCATGTTTGTTTCATAGATCATGTGCCGCTTCGATTCTGCCACGTTGATCCGATGCACTCTATATATTTATTTTCATATAATTGCTATGCACACGATTGCAGTCGCCTCTCGTTCGAATTGTCATGTTTTGTTTGGTCGTGAAAGCGTTCCACTTTCACGTTTTATCGCGATGAATCTTTCCTCTTCGTCAAATCTTCCTGTCGTTTCTAACGTTCTTCGTATCGCGTTATCGGTGTATGTTGTTTAACATCAGGGTAATACAAATGCGCCTGAGTTATCGATGTTATTGATAGATCCTACTCTATGTCGTACTATCGACAGGTTGTTATCTCTGCACGACGTATCTTCCAAGATGCAATCTGTCAATTACAGATTTTTTTCATTGAAAGATAACTTACGAACATATAAACTATCTGATATTTGTCGCTACAGTTAATTATGTAAATACTTATAAGATAAGTAATTCTCTTTTATCGCTTTGTCGTAATCGAACCTACGTTAATCTCTTATCGGTGCTGCTTATCTGAACTATTATTGATTCAAGATATAAATTTACGATAATTAATTAACTGCCAGTCGTCATACTATGTCATAATTACAGATCAATGCACTCAAGAATGATGGTCGATTTCTATAGAAAATGTCTCATTTAGAAGAATATACAGGGTTTTCGAAAAACAAGGTAATTAATGGATTTATCGCGTATTGACCAAGAAGAGTAAAAAAAAAAAAAAAAGAAAGAAAAAGCGTAATCGATATAGATCTTAAGAGCAATCGTTTCGATGTGAAATCAATTTTGATTATTTATTAACGTAAACGTTGGATGTTACATTTAACTGAAATTTTGCTATTTTCCAGTTGTATCAACGTAAACGTGAAACAACGAATGAAATATTCGTGTTGTCGATTATAGTGGTTCGGATAATGGTAATGCATGTTGAATAACGATCAGCTGGTTTTGCGATCTAAAACGCAGTTAATCAATTTCACGGCCGAATTATAATCGAATTGAGTATGTACCTGGAATCATCAAACTTCATCGGCATTAACACGTTTTCAAACGTTCGCGTGATAATTATGTTAACTAAACATTATACATTGCAAATTAATTCAATTCTGATATATTGGACATGACACCGATACGTGAGAGGTAAATTTGCGAAGATACACAAATATCCATAAATCGTCGTTTTAATAATTCATTACGTATTTCTCATTTCAATGGCTGGATATTTGTTTCTTGGAAAAATAACGATAGTTGGGAAATCTGGTCGGTAAGATAATATTGACTCTCGTGTATAAAGTTCTGATAAGAGCATAGAGAAAGAATTTTATCGCAGAGGCAAGGAAGACCAAAAATTTCGGGGAAAGTTACGACTATTAATTTATTTCATTCTCCTACGACATACGAACCGAATTAAATAATTGAAACGATTTGTAATTGCGCGTGTCGTAATTTGCTTTACGTAAAACTTCCTCATTGTACTCTCTCGAGTGATAATAAATTAGATCGTCTTTGAAGTTACTTCCTTTGAATAATGTGACGAATTAAAGTGTATTAAGAATTTCATGATATCATGAGAATCTTTTCGTAATCTGTTAATTAAAGGGGAAGTAAAGTATGCCGTTGAACGTTTATAGATAAAGAAGTATAAGATTAGCGTATGATAAGCGATATTTTTAATAGTGTCATGATCTGTTTAATTTTATCAATTTTATCAATGAATGAATATTATTGTAGAAGATAATACTATTTTGTAAATAAATGTATACTATTTTAGAAGACAATTGAAATTGCAAGGTGTATTTTTCAAGGTGTTAAAATTAAGTCATGTTATATTACATTCGACACTGTTGTTTATTGCGCTAATCATGAAACAACCGACCATTCATGAACGCTAGAACGGACTAGAACGAGACTAAATTGCACAGAATAAGATAATAATCGAGAACCACTTTTTTGCGACTTACCGCCAATTTACTGCCAATTTTCATGCTGCTATTTCTATCTCGGGTATTGAGAAAGACAAAATAAAAAGTTTCTATTTTCTTACGGATAGAAGTTCGATAAAAATAACATAAAAAAAGAAAAGAATGGGCGAATCAAATAAATAGAAGCGGATAAATAAATAGAAAAGAATAAAATAAATAAAATCTATATTCCTGCAATTTCGAGTCAAATTCGTTTCTTTTCAATTCTTTTCGATATTCGATACAATCCAACAAACATACCGAAAGACGAAAGATCGTGTCTCAAAATAAAATGTTATAATTGTTAGAACGTACCTCTGTTATGACGATATCGTAGTGGTCCTTGGGCTTCTTTATAACGTTTTGCAGCTGTTCATGTTCGAATAACTTGCAAAGATCTTTTCCTGCTACGTCCGTAATAAATTTCACATCGATGTTTCTTATGCGCGTTACGTTGATCGCGTGTACGTTATTTACCGGTGACTGTATTGTTCCTTGCACAGAAATTTGCTTGTAATTCGGCGGTGGATTCTTCATAGGGAAATGAGTAACAACGTCCACTTGATGGCCCCGTTCCGCAAGACTGGTCATCAGTCGTTCCGCCATCATCCAATGACTTTTTCCATTGAGCGGAAACAAGCCGAGAATTCGTAGGCCACTGCACCAACCACACGCGAATATCGTCAAAAATATCGGTAGTAAGAGTCTCATCGTGACGACAAACGAGTTTACACGTTTCTTCCTTTCAGATTTTCAATTTTTCTTCTTCGTTCACCACCCAGTGGCTCGATGAAATTCTTCGAGTATTCTTCGTCCTCCAACCACTGATATCTTTGGACTATCTTGAAATTGTTTCGAAATTATGATACAGAGATTCTAGAACACGTTTGACTTAACATCGAGCATTTATTTATTTTATTATAAGTTTTTCACTTGAGACGCAAATATATCGAAGTTTGAGGACGAAGCACTTTTTCGAGAGAGCGGCAGAATCATTTCTTACTCTGCGACTGACTCAATGATGAATGGTATTGTACGATATCTGGTATACTGGTATACTGGTATCACTCATATAGTATATCGCTCGCGCGTTGCTCTCTGATCTTGTACATGTGCATACAACGGAGCGATGACACTTTCAGTGTTAGTAAGATAATATGTAACTGTTCCAGAATGTTAACAGCTTTTCGAGTTTCACTTAGGACGAGATGAACGACGCAAGATCGAGGATGACTCGCGGATTTGATTATTCTTGCACGAATTGCTTATTCACGTTCGTGTATGTATTTTTGTAAATAGGTGTTGCGAGTTACCGCGTGTGCTGTTCAGAACCGAGTACGGGTTAATTACTTTGCGTAAGCGTAATTACAACACACGTTGTTCTAGCGAAGTTATTAAAAAACATGCGAATGGTCGGTGCTTACCTTGCGTTATATCAAGCGTTTTTGAGTGATAAGTGTTATCGTACTGATAGGTCGAAAGTTGGAATTATTGTTCAGATAATGGATATGGAACTTCAATTTCGAAATATAATATCGAACGTATGTTGCGTGTGAACACGCGTTAACACAGCCAAAGGATAATTATTATGATTCTATCTTGTCTATAGACAAACAGATGGACGATTATGTTGAAATCAGCTGTTACGTCTAAGTTTCATGTCTCAGTTTCGCGTTTCACGTTGCATGTTCCTAACGATTCCGACAAAACCAACAAATCCGAGACCTGTCACTTTCACATACACGATAGTACCACTGTTAATCAACAACAGGAACAAAGCAATCTTCGAAATCCGTACGCAAGAATCATTCATCCATTTGCCCATTCATGGACCGAAAATTTATTCGTTCTTTCTCTTCATTTTCAGTTTTTTGTTCCGGATATTCGCCATTGTGTTCCAGTCTCATGTATATAGCCTCGATATTCCTGCCCGATCGACCAAGACTTTCCCTTGAAAATAGCACATTGTCATTCGAACGTACCCCGTTTCACGGATCAGCCTTCTCGAGACTTTTTTCCGGTTGATTCGCGAGCAACGACGTTTCCCAAGACCAACGTCATTTCCGAACCATCTGTTTGTCGATCGATGGATTCACATTGGAGAAGGCGATTCACAGTTTCCACGTCGACTTCATCGTGCGGTAGAACCTCGATTCAAATGTGATTTGTGGCTTCACGCGCTGGGATTTACGGCGATAACTAACTGCCGCGGATAGTCACTCGACGGTTTTCGAGTTACCCGGCTTACCTTCCAATCGCAATCGTGTTTTGTTTCGTACGAGAGAGCTTCGCTTGATTCTACTGCATTTATAAGGTTTTCAGTCAGCCGTATAATGCTCAATTATGGAGAAACTCAGGATCTGATAATACCAGAGAATAAAATGATCGAAGTGACCGGTATCGGTCTTTCGTTTTTCCAATTAGGAATTTAGTTTCATCGTAACAAATTGCATTGATAATTTTTAATCTTAGGATCAAGTAACCCGATAATACCAGGGAATAAAATGATCGAAGTGACCGGTATCGGTCTTTCGCTTTTCCAATTAGGAATTTAGTTTCATCGTAACAAATTGCACTGATAATTTTTAATCTTAGAATTAAGTAACCTGATGTAATCCCTTTTAAATCAACCAGGATCAAACGATATCAGTTAAGAACTGGGTATAATTCTAATGGGAAATATTTGTTAATACGAGCTTGGATTTTTTAATACCATGTATTTGCTTTCTAAAATAGTTTTCGTCTTAGTCAAATAAGTTATTATCTTATAATACCAACAAAGATACGATGATCGATAAGATCTTCCATATCTTCGTCGTACAATTCGTTAATAACAATTACTCGTTAATCTACTTTATATTATTTTCCGAAGGTATCGTTGATTGATATTTTCTAGCAATTACCTCGTGACATCTGACAGTATAATCATCCTCCCATAAACGAGGATATCGATAAGAAAAGTTCGTTGTCAAGAACTTCTTCACGTGTGTTGGTTTCGTTATTACGGTTTCTTCGATATCACGTAATAATTTATATTGACAGTGAAATAAACGCTACAACAATCGAGAGGAAATAAAAATTTGAAATTTTTGCCTCTTAATTAAAATTCCGAAAGAACGAGGAAGAGCAACTTGCTTCTTTCCATTTGCATTTTTTCTGAAAAAACTCGACGATTAGTAAATAAAATGCCTCACTGACGCTTAATTGTATATAGCCTGTCTCGGTATTTAGTTGACAGTGTGTAAAGAGGAAAATTCCAGCGGATAAAAGCGTAGTGACTAGGGACACGTATCATCGATAAAAATATCTATTTTCGAAATTTCCAGGCTGACGTTGCTTTTCCGAGCGTACTCTTTCATAACGTTGAAAATTCTGAGAGGCAAAAATGCATTTGACACGAACTGTCAGCATCTAGAGGCAAGCGCATTTGCAACGATTAAACGCGAAACGATCATTGAACATTTTGTTTCAGTAAATCAGTATGAACGATATTTCACGAAATTCTTTCCCTCCACGAGTTACAAAGTATTTTCCGATTTTCAAAATATTACACCACGTTCTATATGATTTTGGAACACAAGAAAATATCGTTTTACATGTGTTCGTTCGTTCTTTGTTTTATGCTCGACAACTTTCAGCGTACAATGACGAGCAACAGAAGAAACATAATAACATAATTTTAAAATGATTATTTCATAACCCTATTTACTGCTTAACTATTATCGTTACTATTAAAAATATCTGATTGTCTTGAAAGATAAAAACTAGAATATGCAAACATGTATGTACGTGCTCTTCTTTATCATTTTTCTCTCAGGACTTTTTTTTACTTAATTTACTTAATTTACTTAATTTACGTTACTGTAAGAGTATAACAATAATGATACTGATAATAGGCTTTCGCCTACTGCGACCTTAATTCGTCGGATACAGAGATCTTCCTTATTTTTCACGCCAATGTTCTAATCATCCTTAGATCTATTCACTTAACAATTAACAAGCAAGAAACATACATCGTGTGCATATTTTTTGTATTTTTCACTATATAGAAACATATATATATAGTCGAATGTTTGCGATTCGATATTTTGTCGTTGGTCGGTTCGCATGGAATGGATTAATTCACAATTTAATTGCACTTACAAATTTTCTTAAGTAATAATATATCTGCGTTGACACACTTTTATAAAATTAAAAAGAATTTATCTAGTATCGTTAAAACTGGACGCGAGCGATGATACGAGTACGTTGGTACATTATCGTTAAATTCAATACGATTAAGTAAATTTCCGTTTTGATAAAAAGGATCTGTCTTTTAATAGCGAGACGAGCTAAAACGTCGAGTTCAGCTAATCGTCGAACCGCCAATGACACTAATTACGAAAACCACGATTACAGGGCGTGTCGCGTAAACAATTCACTAAGAGATCTTATCTCTCCACTAAAGCAATCTTCTATGAACTACATCTATTCGAATTTTCCTTTCTTTTTTTTTTTTTTTGTCAAAAATAATATATATAGTACGAAAAATATTTTTATCGCGTTTTCTTTTCTCTTTCAATGGAAAAAGGAGCAACGACTTCGTCGAGGAGAAACGAACCAAGATTTCACGTCATCAACGTAATAAAAACGAAAAAAAAAAGGAAAGGAAAGAAGTACTTAAGAAATTTTCTTCTTGCGTAACTCGTTGGAATCCGAGTTACTAAACGTTAAATTAAACACGAACTGAATCGCGGTCATTATAATATAGAGAGCGGCGACAATGGCAATCAGAATAAACGCTACAACGTCCAATAGTTCCACTTGCCACCATGTCAAGTCCATGGCCGGTGATCTGAGCGCGTTTGCACCGTGTCTGATGATGTATTCGACCCAATAAATCGCAGTGTCCGCCGCACTTAACGGACGATCCACGAATTTTCTCGAAAGCTTCTTCGCCGTGTCCCTGAAATGCGTACAGACACTTGACGAACTTTGTAGACGTGTAATTAGACCGTCACGATATCATGGCTCAAGGCTGCTTAACATTTTCTTATCTCGTGACACGCGATAACTTTTGCCAAAAATATAATACTAAATGACGAAAGATTTTCTTTGATATAGGGATAAAATAGTTCAAAGATAAAATAGTAAAATAAAAAGAGAAAATACTTTTTATAGAAAAAATGCGATTGCAGTCTGTCGAAATGTTTGCCAAATTTAGCGGAACATAGAAGAATTAAAATAGGAGCAACGAATGAACGCGATTAGATGACTTGTATACGCGTTTAGGGAAAAATTAGAAAGAGGAAAAATACCGATATTTTGGATCGTTCAAAATGCTATTCAGGGCGTGATCCATTTTCTCCTCGGTCAGAGTGTCAATTTCTAATCCTACTGCAATATTGAGCTGGACGTAGGTGTTGATATTGATAAATTGATCAGCAAACAACGGTATACCGATCAGAGGGACACCGTATTGAATTGCCTCCTGGGTACCCATAAGACCTCCATGGGTGATGAATGCCTTCACATTCTTGTGTTCTGGAAAAAAGAAAACAAATATCCTGTTAGAACGAAGATTAAAACGATGGTTAAAGGGAAGCTTCGTAATCTTTGCTTGATCTCTCGAAGGTTTATTACTTATGGAATTATGATAATGAAAACTTAAATGAAATAAACGAAAATACATAGTCGGTTAAGTACGTTATTTGATGTTCGGTAGCAGAAATATATAGAAAGATGGAGTATCGAGAGTATGGAAGATTGAATATTATTTAATTATTAAAAATAATTATTATAAATAATTGAATTTTCTGCATTGAAATTGCAGATGATGGAATGTTGTATGGGCACTTAATCTTTAAATTTTAAAGGACGCTATTAACTTTCTAATCGATTAGAACTTTTATCAAAAAATCTACTTCAATCGTTTACCGTGTTACGCAAGTTTTCGTCTCTGATAATCATCAATGAATAACGAATAAGCTGGTAGGATGTTATATCCTTAAAGGAAGGAAACGAGAAGGAAAAGAAGAAATCTTTGACGCGTGTATCTTATTTACATCGAATCAAATACGCTATAAAATAACCTCTAGTTCTATAAAATTCTAATAACGTTAGAATATAAATGTGTCGCATGAAAGATGCGTGTGTGAATTAATCGACGAATAGAATTGAAAATAGAAATCGTATTTTGTCTAGTCGCAACGTTGCATCGAGCTGAATATTTAACAATCAATTTTAATATCGAATATATTTATTCGTAATTCTGTTCCTACGTAAAATAATCTTTTAATCCTGCAAATTTCTTTTGGCGAAATCAAAAATGGACGAATTAAAATTTCTGCAGAACTTTAATGGACTTTACCTTAATAGACTTTTATCCTTAACGGGTCTTACCCTTAATGGACCTTACAAATCTTATCTGTCTAAGTACTTTCCTTCTCTCAGTTTCTAACACGTTCAACGATGATTACTTACGGAGAACTTTGACTTGTGGCACCCATGGCAAGACATGAACGTTCTTCGGCAAACCAGGCGGAAGTTCGTCCGATTTTGCGATTTTCATCAAAACACGGACAGGTGATATTTTACTCAAAGAGTTGTAGAAGATGTTAAGGAATTTCAGTGGGAAGGATTCGATCTTCACCATCGAGCCAAACGAGAAATAAACGAATCCATGTGTGCTCTCGTTCATCCATTTCTCTAGATTCTGAAAATAATTTTCCCATTACAATATCTCGAATGTCGTTATATCTCGTGATGTTTCAAACGAAAATGTTAATTCGTATGGTATCAAATTTTGCAAACCTTGCTGAAAACTACGTTTCATTGTTTTATTTTAAAGAGCGTATAACTATTATCGTTGCTATTCTAAAATTTTAACTTACTGTTGCGATTGTTTTTAAATATATAGCCGTGCTGCAAAAGATCAACGAATTCGTGAAGTCAAATCACCAAAAATTCTCTGTGACGGTTGATTCTAATATTCTAGCCAATAGAAAAATAAAAAAGAAAGACACCAAAAAATTTAAATTTATAATGCATCAATTCAAATAGTATAAAATTATACAGTATACGAATTGATTACATATTAGATATATTACATTTAAATTTCTAATATTCAGTGAAAATTTAAGTGCAATTAAAATTGTATGACACCAATAAATTTTAATTCAAATAGTACGAAATTGTAGAGTATATGAATTGATTACATATTAGATATACCACATTTAAATTTCTAATATTCAGTGAAAATTTAAGTGCAATTAAAATTGTATGACCCCAATAAATTTTAATTCAAATAGTACGAAATTGTAGAGTATATGAATTGATTACATATTAGATATACTACATTTAAATTTCTAATATTCAGTGAAAATTTAAGTGCAATTAAAATTGTATGACACCAATAAATTTTAATTCAAATAGTACGAAATTGTAGAGTATATGAATTGATTACATATTAGATATACCACATTTAAATTTCTAATATTCAGTGAAAATTTAAGTGCAATTAAAATTGTATGACCCCAATAAATTTTAATTCAAATAGTACGAAATTGTAGAGTATATGAATTGATTACATATTAAATATACTACATTTAAATTTCTAATATTCAATGAAAATTTAAGTGCAATTAAAATTGCATGACCTCAGTAAATTTTAATTCAAATAGTACGAAATTGTAGAGTATATGAATTGATTACATATTAGATATACTACATTTAAATTTTTAATATTCAGTGAAAATTTAAGTGCAATTAAAATTGCATGACCTCAGTAAATTTTAATTCAAATAGTACGAAATTGTAGAGTATATGAATTGATTACATATTAGATATACTACATTTAAATTTCTAATATTCAGTGAAAATTTAAGTGCAATTAAAATTGCATGACCCCAATAAATCTTAATTTATATAGTATTTGAATTGAATTTATTTGAATAAGCGAGTCTCCCTCAAAATTCTTTATGTAACTAAATTTAAGAAAATTTGTTCCTACATTTTCCGATTCTCAAGATATTCTACGAAATATAGTGACGATCTTTCGATCACTATCTTTATCCCTTCGATACGAACGAGTGCCGATAGAAGGAAAGATACTAATTGTTAAATATTTTTCTCCGTAATCTAGTGAGTTCTCCTATCAGCCGTGAAAGGATTCGCAACGCAACAGGTAAATAGAAGAAGATTCGTACATCGAGTCTATCTATATATCTAAATATCATACGTATTAACCAGAACGTAAAGAGAAAGACAAAAGTAAAGAAATAAAATTACGAGCGGTAATTCGACTCCTTCGTCTCGTACGTGCAATCCTCCGACCTCGATGTACGCAGGAGTAGTGTGCTTGATTCCATTTATCGACATATGCGAGTTACCGAGGATCATAGATATCTTCTTCTCCACTTCTCTGATATCGGGCGCGTCAGGGCTAACGTATTTCCTTAGAATATCCGTCTGTTCTGCGGTTTTTGCTTTGAACTCCCATTTCGTGTAAACGGTGTGCACAAAATTGTACATTCTCTGCCAGAAATTCATATTCTGCGAGTAGGCGATTAGATTGCTTGGCGTGAACGCCAAATTTTCCGGATTCGCTATGCACTCGTAGATCCATGGATAAAGGACAGAGGAGCTCGCTCCTATCACTGGCACCTTTAAGATATCACCAAATATCGCGAAACACTGCGCGCCGAATACCTGAAACAGGTTGAACAAACGGGTGGGATTTATTTCCATGGAATTTTTACAATCGAAATTCACAATTTTCCTTTCTTTCGATCTTTTCGAAAGGGTTTGATGGTTAGAAAGAACCGAAGAAAGATGGAATTACACGGAGTGCTAGTTTGGATGCTCTAAACGAATCTTCATCCAATTGAATCTTTATTCTGATAAAGGTGCTGAAACAAGAGTTTAAGTAAATCATTGCGGAATTATTAGCTTCGCATAAGGGTGTTTAATACTGTTCTAAGTTTTCAATTTCAGAAGAATTTAAAAAGAGATTGGATATTACTCGTAAAAGTAATATCACTTCTGAGAGCAATATCCAGTCTCAACTATTTTATTCTATTTTATTCTATTTTATTCTATTCAACTATTTTATTCTACGTTCTTTCGATGATTTTGCTTTTCTGTCTGAAGAGTAACGAGAATTCGAAACATGGAACAATTCGTACAGTTATTGAAAGCAGTAGATGTCTTATTGCAATGTTTCTTATGTAACCATTTACGATATTTCTATGACATCGTGAATTTAGCGTAACCGTGACTTTCCATCTTCTAATCTTTCCAACATTCCTTACGATTACTCAACTATCGGGAAGGGAAAGAAATTGCTCCTCAACTGGCAAACAAAATATATTTTACGTCTGAAAGTTACAATCAGGTTACGTGACAACAGAAAAATGGAAGAAAACGGAGAACTTTATAGACGATATTTTATCAAGAAATGACTAAGCATCAAGCAGCATTTGTGATAAGTGGCGTTTATTGTTACTAAATGATGACAGCTTTAGATAAACGCGGATGAGTGGAAATGACTTTACATAAAGTCATTAGACTGAAATCTTTGCGTAATAGAAGTTATATAATCGTACGTATCTGTTGTCGTTCGTTTGCAAAAAATGTTACAATTTCTTTGAAAACTTTAAAAAGTGTGTATGTAAAACGTGTCGCAAAAAGTAAGCTATGGCGAGTATACTCATCAAATACAGAGTATGCGTGGCTGTTATAGCATAGAATTAAGTTGTAACGAAATGACTGTATTATTTTTTAATTTTATTACTGACAGAGCTGGTCAGAACACAAAATATCGCTATTTTTTCGTGACGAGTATACTCGTCAGAAACAGCTAACTGGTTAACGATAGAAAATAACAACTATTTATGTAAAGATTTCCGATATTCTGAGATATTATTTACGGTGTAAATTCGTTTTCGTTGGAATTTTCATACTACCAAAAGTAAATCTGAAATTTCTCTGTTCGTCAGATTAGCGGAAAGGAAATTAATTTTGTTTTCTATTTTAAATAATTTTCTGTAGAGATAAATAAAGTTTCGTGATTTAAAGAACATAAATGTAGATTATGTTTGATCGGAATTATCAACAGGAAATGGTAATTTAAAAAGAATTTTTTAAACAGATGTAATTACGCTATTCTGGCGTATAAATTAAAATATCTTGAGAATATATTTATACGTATCATAAAATGATTTATCGGTTCTTAATTTAATTTAATTAAGTTACTTTAATTAAGGTACTTTAAAATATGTTGTAATCATATCGTGAAAGACGTCAGTCTATTTGGAAATATCGAATTGTCAAGATATCGCAAGGATAGTCTAACTAATAGACCGTTGCCTCGAAGATTTAATGTCTGAAGTATATTGGCGAGCAATAAACTGATGGAAAGAGGTGCGGACGAAGGATATTGCTTTCAGGGAATAATTGTAAGTTGAACGAAGAACGAACAGGCCGGTTAGTGGTGATTTTGATAGCGTTTCCTTATAACGAGATAACGAGCTAAATTGTAGGTCTACTTTGAACAATAGGTCTTCATCGACTAATTCTACTTTCAATTTACGAACGACACTTTAGACACTTTGGAATACCAAATAACCACGAGATCTCTTACTCGCCCTGTAACTATGTGTAACAAATTCTCTATTTTTATTTATATAAATTAGTAATTAGTAGAATATTTATGCGATTCTATCTTTATTTTCTTATTTACTTTTCCTCCTCTTTCGGATTCAGCAATTTACTGTTACAATGTAACAATTGGTTCCTGCACATATTACTTTTGACAAATGTTTGTTTTAATATAAAGATGTAATTTATTTATTTGCCACAGACAGTCAAGCGTGCATTTCATAAATGAACGCGAAATCCGATCAATTTCATTTCTTCTCGTCCGTATATATTCTGCAAATTTTGGGAACAACCATGATTGCTTAATGATTCGTAAATATTAATTGCGATATATTGCAACTGAAATCGTTACGTTTCGAAATGCCAAATGTATCGGTATATGTATCTATCGTACAAATGTATACGGTATATGACGTGAATGACAATTACATAACAACAAATCTTCATACCTCTTTGATGTCCGATTCTAATCTTACGTAACATTTTAAATATAAATGTGTATTAATTATAAATGTTCTCCGTATCGTAACCACGATGCCTTTCTCTATCCTTTGAAAGCTATAATTTCGAACGAAGTAAAGTCCCTGATAAATAATGCAAAACTTTATGCGCTGCATAATACCCACGAACTAAAAATAACATTTATATTCTATCCACATTTGTTGTATATGTGTTTGGCATTCAGTCGATTTGTATATATTTCTAAAGGCTATAATCTAGAATAATCTAGATGATTTATTTCACCAACTTCCTTCTTGTAGTCGAAATTTCTTGTTAAAGAACCTTCGTCTTTATTTCGAAAGCTTACTATTAAATTATCTATTCGTAATAAATTACCGAGCACTCGGAAAATTAGGAAAATTTGCAATTTCAAACTTGCACATTTCGAAAGTATATCTCATAAAAAAAAGGAAGTAATATAGCAAAAGCGTATCCTTTGGTATTGTTAATAATGCTAGTAACAGAATTACGTTTTACCTTTTATCTTTTATTACATTTCACGAAATTTCGATATTTCAATAAATTATTTCATTAAATCCTATCTTATTTTATATATTTAACTGTATTCAGTGGTCGGATGAAATTGAAGATCACAGGAGAACAGACACGCTGAGTTCTATATCTTTTGTATCTCATAGCGGAACAATTTTTAAATCTCCTAAGCCGTCGATCGATCCGAACTATTACGAACATAATTTTCTTCTTCGCTCTTACAACTAATTACACGGCTAATCTGATACAATTTTGATATATCCGCAGAAATGAACCACCGATGAAGCGATCCACTTTCTAAGATAGGAATTTCATTATTCCCGTGAATAAAATGATATCGTTGAACAAGGACCTTTCTCACGCGATATTTTATTATAATTCATACCTCCATTATGACCGCGTCGTAAGGTGGATCGTTAGGCGGGTTTCGTATAAGTTGCTGCACCTGTGAGTTGTTCAAAAATTCACAAATATTGTTTCCCGCCAAAGTAGCCACGACATGAGTAGCCGAGTCCGCAAACAACGTGTTTATTTCGTCGTAAGTCATGTTGTTCATGAATTGTCTCGCCATCGGTAGCACGATCAAATCGTTGTAATTGGGATACGGCTTCGTCAAAGGGAACGTACTAATCACGTCGACTTGATGTCCTCTCCTAGCCAGAATCTTCATTAATTGTTCGAACATCATAAAGTGACTCTTTCCATTGAAGGGAAACACGCCTAATATTCGATATCCGTGACATATCGATAATATCGTGAAAATTAACACCACTGGCAACAGCTTCATTTTCCGAACACTTTCTAACAGATTCACTTCACTTGCAAATTGTTCAATTAGTTAATAACAGAAGTTTATCTAGTTTACTATCAACTTTCGTGCAACTGAATTTTTACGAAGCTTCAAAATACGGAACATGATAAGGGACGTATGAATTTTTAACAGATTTTATCGAAACTACGGTAATTTACGAAGCTTCCACGAATTAGCCTTTATAAAGCCTCGAAATACGAAAACGACAAGAGACGAGTGAAATTTTCACGGATCACAATAGCGCGTCGACTTGATCTCGCGATTGACACGGTCTAATTCAGAGTCGACATTATCATCGTACACTTCACAGAAATAGCCACTGTTTTGAAAAATATTTCGCTGGCCGCAGAAAGATCGCAATCCAGTTCACAGGTTCCTGAAGAGAGCAGTTTTTTATCTTCGACCGTCGATTCTAGCGACCGTTCCAGGGAACGTCGATCGGTATAAAACGTTAATAGATCGTGAGCTATCGATCACTAAGCTTCGTTGTTATATATAATCAATTATCTATATGGTTTGAAGCATCAGAGATAAATTCGATCCTCCAATGATCGATTTCTCTCACAATCTAAAATGTTATACACGGTCAACAAGTACTGAAACTTTCCAATCGTTGTTTATACGTATCATTTCCTATTGAAAACAGCTGACGAGTGGAACTTCATCGATTACGCTTATCCGCGAGCACGCATCTTCCTTCCACGCTGTCGATCACCTTCTGCGCGGATCGTCGGCCAACTACGTATTCGAGTTGGATGATCACGATAAACTGTCCAAATCGCTTCGGCCAGATTACTTGCAAAATTTTCTCGAGTAACGTTCGTGTTTTCGGTCTCTTCGAATCATCTGACGAGTATGAAACGTAGTTTTATAAACGCCGCCTCGATACTGGCTTATGTGTTTGTATTGTAATCTACCAGGGTCAAGGAAACGCGAATATATAGGTAGGCAAAACTTGAAACGGAGCCATTGTAAAGAGTAGTTATTGCTCGGTCGCCAATAAGTTATGTCACTCGTGACGATACTGATTGCCTATTGCACATGATGAAGTTCGATGCATCAATTTAGAAAATTGTATAGATTATTAGGTTAAAAGTATTGAATCGTCGTGAATCAAAATTATATATGTATATATATATATATATATATATATGTGTATATATATATATGTGTATATATATATATACATATATAATATATATATATATATATATATGTGTGTGTGTGTATATATATATATATATATATATATATATATATATATATCGTGTTGCTCATAGATAGAGAGATAGAATTACAACAATCTGTTGATAAGTTTGTCATTGGAGTTTGTCATTTTAAATGAGCTATCATGGAATGGGAGGCTAATAGATACCCGCGTAACTCGATGGCTATTCGTTTCCCTTGATACTCTAAACGAAACGAATAAAATTTGCTACTTTAATTATCTCGATCTTTTTGTTCCGCCGAGTAGGAAAATTGCATTTTGTTCGCGGAGAAATTTGCAGTTTCTGGAAAATTCGTAATAATCTGATTAGCATCTTGATTGGGAACTTTGCAAGAGTATAATTAGAGTTTAGGAAAATTTGCGCTAGAAAATGGAAGGATAATTCGAAGATCGATCGTTTCTTTCTCGCGACGTTGAGAGACGCGGAGGAATGATATGTACTTTACTTTCTAAAAATTTCGCTTTCTTCTAAGTTTTCCTTTTGAATTGAGGAAACTGCTTACAAGTGTTATTATAAGTTATTCTCGATGATTATCGATAATTAACGCTGTAATTTGAAAAATTGCCTAGGCCAGAGAAAATTTAAAATAAAGTGGAAAAGTATTTCAAAATGGACTTTTTACCTGTTATTATTACTTTTGTATTTGCTAATTATTATGTCAGCTATAAGTCTCATTTTTCGGCCAATGAGAAACGCAAACAATGTACAGAATGGTAGAAAGGGAGGCTCAGAAATTTTAAAGCAGATGGTATTTACTAAATGACGGAAAATGGTCTTGAACGATAATCAGTCTTGAAAATCAAACAACGATTAGTCTCGAAAGACAAACAACGAGAGGAAAAACTAACGTTTCTTAAATACTCAACAATTTTTAAGCTCTCGCTTCATGATTTAATCTATTATACGTAAGAATAACGAATTATCCTACTCTTATCGTTTCTTTTTTATTTACAAAAGTCTTTTACATTCTGCTCTTTCTTTTTTCCACACAGCTACGCCTAACGTTCACTTACGACATTTCATATTTTCAGATATAACTTGTTACGCCATATTGGTCTATGGTACACGATAATTTCTATTTTAATACTTAAATCTAATAACAGCAATGTTATCGGATAAAGCTTAACTCATGCGTTAACGCTTCCGTTATTTCTTTATTCGATTTTGTCTCTGGTGTAGTATTCGAATTGCAAAATATTCGGCTACAGCGACACACGTTTCAGGAATTTTTCAGGTTGCTGAAGCGGAAAATTGAACTCGTTCTTCGCGGAAATAAGGCGCGACGAATTTCGGTTGACTGTTGTTGATTGATAAATGTGTAACTCGTACATTTCTTTTTATGGATGATATTTATTGCACCATGCTTAAATAAAATGTAATGTATTATATTATTATTATTATTTAAAATGTAATTTGTATTCAACACGACCAGAGTTATTAACGAATTACGATAAAATAGTTCATATCCTTGCGAACATCGAGCCGTTTCTTCTGTTTCGTCCGGTAATTTTCATTTCTAACGTATCAAACATTTTCTTCTACGTGATACTTCAAAATTCGTTAACGATCATTTTCTACAAATTGATCGCTACTGTCCGATTTTGAATCGTTCTGCTGCGAATTCATCGGTCGTAAGAATAAACGACAAGCGGAGTAAAACTTCTCAGTTGTATCTCTGCAACAAGATACCTCAGAGAATTCATATTTTGACAAACCAGTTCATAAAAACTAGTCAGTTAAAATAGTTAAATAATACAAATCTACAGAATTAGGTGTAAATTGCATCGATTTATTTTCTGTCGCTTTACCGCCTATCGCTTGCCGCTTATCCTTCTTTCGTATAACCACAGTTTCACGCGGATTTCTACATCGAAGATCTTTTTCAACCAAACGTTCGTAAGGAGGAATTTTCAAAACCAAAAACATTTTCCGTGAAAAGCGTCTACTGTTTTTTTTTTCTACGGCGACTTATCCTCGATTTTAACCAAAAGATCGTAATTACCATGCAATTCTTATAGATCCTTATAGAAATCCTTAGATCGGCTCATCAGTGATTTTCATACACATCTGCCACTTTATTTATTTCGGTTTTTATTAATCGTCGTAAATCGTAAAATTTATCCACTTGTGAAATTATATCGTTGCTTTGCAGTTTGTGCATACGCTTGTGCGAGAAAATACAAATTTTAGAAGAGCGGTTTTTGAAAATTCACAAAGAAGCCTTCGTGGATCGCTCGAACGATACCAGAAGGCTGATTTAACACAAGATACGCCGCTATCCGCGAAAACAGTACAATCTTACACTTGCGGCATTACGAAACGACTAAGAACGAACACGTCTATTACAAAAATAATGTCACGTTAATAGCGGCCCAGCTAATATTTTCCTCTTCTGACGCAAAACTGATGTATTAATTATAGATTATATGGTACTAAAATTAAAAACATAACGCGAACCGTCTGTTAAGTAAAAGAAC
This sequence comes from Bombus bifarius, assembly GCF_011952205.1. Taxonomy (NCBI): domain Eukaryota; kingdom Metazoa; phylum Arthropoda; class Insecta; order Hymenoptera; family Apidae; genus Bombus; species Bombus bifarius. Next base: position 455,103 of record NW_022884484.1, read on the forward strand.
TTTTTTTTTTATCTGTGCCACTATCAATTCCAAGCGGCGATACGTTGACAAATTTTTTATTTTTTTTTTTTATACATCAATTACAACTTTACAATTTATATGCCAAAATAGGACGTAATTTACTGTTGACAAAAACACAAGGACAATGTTTAAATAAATATATTGTTGTTTTACCAGGAGCAAATTATTGTTACGAATTTGGTTTATATTAATACCGACGCGTTCATACGAAAAGAAGTGAAAAAGAATAACATAATCTTTTTAAAAGGGTACGGTCTATTTAAAATTATCGAAGAAAAAAAGAAGACGCGTATCGTAACTCACGTTGTCCTGTTTAATTTTCTGAAAAGGATTCGATTTAACTTGTTTTCCCGTTCGGCGGTACTTTTAGTTTTTAATTTTTAGAAATTTGTAATTGAAATTTTAACGAGAATGAATAACAGATAGAGGGTTAGAATGAAGCACGCGATTAGAACAACGATGATGTCGATTAAGTTTAATTTCCACCAGAGCATGTCCACTGCGGGAGATTTCAAAGAATTTGGCCCATTTCTGATCACGTACTCGATCCAATAAATTGCGGTATCCAAAGGGCTCAATGATCGATCTCTCAACTTCCGCGACATCCTTCTCGCAGAATCTCTAAAACGTGGAATAAGAGAAGAAATACTTAAAATTTTGGAGAACTTTTGTCTTCGTTATCTGATAAATGTTTCTGACAAGTATTCTGATAAGAGCTGATTAATCAATTTCACAATTTTTGTTGATATAAGAATTTACATAAAGTTAGACGAAGAAAGGAAATGACAATGAAAGTACAATTTTAAATTAAATTTTGAAACCGGTTCTTTGACCGGGCCTGGTAAGGTCAGCGTTAATCAAATTTTGAACTGTAAGGTGACTAAAGAAATCATTAAATCGAACGTATCTCACCTTAGGAAGAAAGATACATCTTTCTATCTTGTAATGCGGATATTCTTTTCTAAATTTATATTCGGAATATTCAGCAACCTCGTACAAATGGGAATACAATTTTGATGGAACTTTCTCCTCTAGATCTTTAGAAAATGAATCGAAATGGACGAAAATACCGACAGAAATTCAGCAATCAGTTGGTTCGATGACAGAATATCACTTACCAAACAAAGATTCATATATTTCTAATACTAAAATTTCAGAGAAAATTATACGAAACATTAGCTACAATTAGAAAGATTCGTCTAATTTCGAAATTGACAATTAAAAAATAACAAGATGATCTTTTTCTAACTATTTTCAATCACGAAAATTTAGAAAACTTATAAAAACGAATGGGATGAAATTTGATTGTGGGACACGTACGTGGTGGGGCTATGAGAGAAGACAAAGGGATGCTTAAGGGTGAAGGGGTGTTGAATTAACAGGCAGTTGAGAACCGAGAGTCGAGATGTGAGGAGTCCTAAGTCGAGAGTCGAGATGTGAGAGTCCAGTTGTGAGTCGAGATGCGAGCAGTCGAGAGTCGAGTTGCCCAGTTGTTATGAGTTGTAAACTATTAATTGTGAGTTGTGAATTATCCATTTAGTTGTCTTAGCTGTAGCATATTATTGTATTTACTGGGTTGGCAACTAAGTGATTGCCGGTTTTGTCATTAGGTGGTCGATAGTTCACGTTAAATAATCTATCGATACACTTATCATATAGGATAGAAATCATTGGAACCCCTAATTTCTAATATTTCTGAATAAATAAAATTCTATAATAACATAGTGGAATAGTAACGTTAACAAAATAAAAAGCATTGAAAAGAGCAGCAAGATACGGAGAGAAAGCCCTAGAATCAAAAAAGAAATTAGTAAAGGAAAGAGAGAGAGAATGGGGAAATGGTCATGAAGGGAAAAGAGCAAGAAAGAGGAAGAAGGGACTAGAAGAGGTGAGAAACGAAGGGACACGGATGGAAGCAAGAGAAGAGCAAGAAAGGGTGACAGCAGACCAAATTATAGAAGAAAGAAGAAAGAGAGAAGCAGGAGAGAGGGGGAAAAGGATAAGAGAATCCAAGTATAATATACGCTACAGGAACATAGCCAAAGAAAAATGACCAAAGTACTTAGAAGGGAGGATGAAGTGGAAGGACAGAAGAATACCGGCAAGATTCAGATGCGGAAACGAGACCAAAGCAAGGGAATACTGGAAAGAAGAGGGAGAAAAAAGATGCAGACTATGTAGAAGGAAAGAAGAAGACCTGAGACACGTAACAGAAGAATGTGAAATAACGGGAGGACCAAAAGACATAGGAAAAACGCTGAACGTGACTGGAGAAGGTTTAGCAGAACTGAAAGCAATAATAGAGAAGAGAAGGGCAAACGACAGGAAGGATGCACAGCAAGGAGGCTAAAGACCAAAGTTGCAATAGTTTTTTAGTCGTTAGTTGCTAATTTATAGTTCCTAATGCTTAGTTTTTAGAGGTAGAATAAGCAAGGTAGTGCAATAGAATAGAGTGAAAAAGAGGGGAGGTAGACATATAAGAAGAGAAATAGACATAAGAAATGTAAAACCGAAAGTTCGTGCAAAGCCGAAAGGTATTTAGCTATATTTAGGGTCGTGTAAAAGTGCATTTAGCTCGATATCCATGGAACGTTCGTCGAGATCCCCTAAACGTAATAACACTGGCATATTCTTATGAACCATGATACCGATGTTTCTCATCCGATCCGAGAACACCGGTATTCCTATCATTGGAACTCCATAGTGGATAGCTTGCCGAGTTCCCATAAGTCCACCATGCGTTATGAACACTCGTGTATTTCTGTGTGGTTCGAGAAATTCGATAATACTTTGTCACATTTCGTATGAAACAGCAGACATTAAATCCGTTGAGATTTACTCACCGAGTACTGACATCTGAAGAATCCAAGATCGTATCATCGCGTTATCTGGCAGACCAGGAGGCAATTTTGTCGCGTTGGTAACCCTCATTGGGACTCTTATCGATGAAATTTTCGCGAACGACGCGCACAAGCCCAGCAACGTGTTCAATGGCAAGGTTTCGATGTTCAGCAACGAACCTAGCGCGAAGTACACTAATCCGTGGCTGGCTGTTTCCAATCAACCGTTCATTTCCTAAATTGGAACACGAAGAACTAAAGGAGATACGATTTGTTGTACGTTACAAGCCCGCGAAACTTACTTCTGATTTATATCGGTTCATAGATTTTTCCTACGATAGTCGACATAACACGAGCGAAATGAAAAAGTTCCTTCAACGATACGAAAGAGAGTAAGATTCTGAATATTATTGTCACGATCGTACGTCAAGTTGGCCGGTCATAAATTCGAGAACCAAATTCCAGTTGTTTATAAATAATTTATATTCGCCCATGCGTTCTTGTCTGTGGCAATTACTTTTTAATTTCAAATATTCTTTCGCGAACAAAATTAACGAAATCTTCCGACGGCGATGATTTACGAGCCGGTGAGATTGGAATTTTCATAGAACGAATCGCAATATATGGGACGTTTAAATGACAAACTAGAAAGTGAAGGAAATAACAGAAAGAGATAAAAATACAACAATAGGAGTTATCAGTCTCTGTATGAACCTACCAGAGACGACGTGCATTCGTCGCCTTGAATATGTAATCCTCCAACTTCGATCACCGCCGGGGCAAGAGACCTAATCCCGTGAAAAGAATAGTGCGAGTTCACCAAAGCCAGGGACACGTTCCCTTCCAATTGTCTGACATCTGGCAAATCCGCAGCCAAATATTTCCGCATTGTTTCAGTCTGATCGGACGTATAATGGTGAAAAACCAGCGTTTCTTTGAAGTTAACGAACAGGTTGCGAACTCGATCGAAAAATGTGTCGAGAAACGCGTTCTCCACTACGGCTCCGGAAAAGAAGGCGAAATTGAATGGTCTGCCCATAAAATCGTCGACGTAAGGCGCCTGCAAGAAGCTTATAACGATGGCCACCTGTGTTTCCAGAAGTTGACCGAGACCTAAGTGACAGAAGTAGGCGGCCTAAAATACTGCGGACGAATGGATACTCTTAGCGATGAAATTTCAACTTCTTGATGGTAAAATAGGAGATTCACAAAGGATATAACCTAACAAACACGAAGATGGTACTCCACTGGGGGTAGCCACCCACATATTATATTATTATATCACTAAGCTATAATATTTTACCAAATGTCCTACTGGACAAATTGTAAAATTTAAATAAATAAATAAAAAAAAAAAAAGGAGATCGAGGAGTAGATCTCGAAGTATATTAACAAATCTAATTAACGCATGCCGTTCGATCGCGGCTACTCAACAGACGTTAGAAAAATATTGGAAATCGAAAACGATACTGGTGAAATCGTGAACTCGAGGGAAACATTAACAACGTAATTGCATTTGCCGAAAAAATTGAAGCGTATGCCCAACTATGGAAGTGGAGATACTAAACATGTACATGTATATAATTTTGTAACGATGTATGGTTTCTTATTATATGTATCATGTAAAACTATAGATAAGCATACAGATAGAAAAATTGACCAGTCTTTATTTATGCTACAACATAGATAAATGTAACTGTGCCAAGTCGCTTATGACTTTGATGGTCGATGCGATTATAAGTGTTAAATAAAAAAGAAAAGAAAGAAAGGAAGATTCTAATTAATGTGATATCAAAAAAAAAAAAATAATACATATTTCACAATTAATTACTACTTGTTATATTAGTGTGGCGGATCGGTATCAACAGGACGTCGACAGGTCGAGGCATCAACGCGGAGCAACACCTCCCGGGCGATCCGCTGGTACCAACCGCCAACACTAGAGGGCTACGACGACAACGAGTCTGTCTAACTCGCTAGCGGTCGAATATACGAGCGATTGATACAAATACCGCACTTAGCGAGACTCTCTCTACGTCTAAAGCAGGGACTACCGGGCATAGCCTTACTGACGAGTCCACCGGCAGTCCCGGGACGAAACGCAAACTCTCTTTTCATCCGCCGCATTAGTATGATATAGATGCTAATATTATAAAAATATATTTGAATGGTATCCAACAATTATACAGGGTGGTTGGTAACTGGTGGTACAAGCGGAAAGGGGGTGATTCTACGCGAAAAAAGAAGTCGAAAATATTGGAATAAAAATTTAAAAATTTAAAAATTTAAAAATTTAAAATTTTAAAAAATAACGTCAATCGAGACAACGATCTACAGTGAGATCCGTTATAACGAGACGCGATAAAGTGCACGCGTACCGAGCGAAAATTCAAAGTCGATTTTCTCGAAAACAAAGCCTCGAACGAAAAATTTTCATTCTATATTTTCGACTTCTTTTTTCGCGTAGAATCACCCCCTTTCCTCTTGTACCACCAGTTACCAACCACCCTGTATATTTAACACTGGACCTAGCAAAATGACTGTATCACAATTTTTCATGGAAATTTTATAGATTTAAAACAACACGTTTTTGAGAATTTGAATAATTTTTTGATAAAGTATATGGATAATACAAATATTTCAGTTTTATGCTTCAGTCATAACGTTAAACATTTATCTTGTTTACGTTTAATTACCTCAGTGATTATGAGATCGTATGGTGGGTCTTTGGGTGGATTTTTAACGAAATTTTGCATCTTTTCGTGGCATAATAATTCACAGAAATCTCTACCATATTTTGTTGCAGTGTAATACGTTATCGCTGTTGGTTTTAGCGTGTTGTACGCTGAAGCTACATCTTCTCTCGTTCCGTTTAAATCGATAATATCCGTGTAATTAGCGATCGGGACTTTCGTTGGGAAGTGGCTGATCATATCGATTTTGTGCCCTTTCTTTGCAAGTCTTTGCACAGAGCATGGAACATTCTGAAGTGACTTTTTCCATCGAACAGGAAGAGACAGAGAATTCTGTAAGCGTCGTTTACGCGAATAAAAAGAGCCACCAACAGTAGGAACAGTATTTTCTGGCATTTCATTTCCTTTTCTTTCTCTTTTCCAGATATCTGCAAAAGATATTCAACTGCCTTCTAAGCGTTTTCCAATAAAATTAAATTTATCTGTATTAAATTTCAATCAAATATCAATAGAATATGGAAAATGTAATAATTTAAACATATGAAAACTCGGAATCGAAAAGTTTGAAAATTTGAAAACCTGAAAACTCGAGAGTGTAGAAAATTTGCAAATCAGAAGCTTCGAAAGTTTGGAAATTTGAAACATTCGAAACATTTTCTACGGTATCTTAACCCAGCACCAATTGTTTTATGTTATTAGCAACATAATTGTCTATTTTCATTGTCCAATTGTTTCGATTCAAGATACAGTTGTAACTCGCTGTTCAAGTATCTCACAAATGGCCAATTTTCCAACTAATCTACTCAGCTACGTCTCGAATAAAAAAATTATCCAGCACTGAAAGATTTTACCATCAATTATGCGCTGAATGAACACCAAATGTATTAATATTTCAGGATGAACCATGGATTGCGCGAACGTCTGTCAAGGGAATTTGTAAAAGGCTGACTGTGTCTTTTACGTAGCTCTTTTGTCATAATTATTGTAGAGTCTGGAGGAAGGGACAGTCACATGATCATGCAATTAAAATATTATCTTGAAGAAAACAACGTGTAGACTTTATTCTTACGTTTCTGTTCATTTTTACCTGTAATTATATAGTTTGCGTGGTTTACTTACAATTTCATACTTCGCCGGTAAAAACGAAGAAAGTACAAAGAGGGAAATTCTATAGAGGATAAATTGTATACAAACGACGAAAATTTAGATAGTAGGAGTATATTTAGAAAACTTATCTGGCATTTCATTTCCTTATGTTTACTCTGTTTCTGTATTTATCATTGATAAACATAGTCATAGCGAAAACAAGGTTTTTAAATACTCCAAGCTCTTCAATTTTCTAATGTTATAATTTTCCAAGCTCTTCAATTTTCGAACGTTCGATCTGTCAAATTTTCCAATATCAAAATTTTCAAATTTCTGACCACCTGATTTCTCGAATTCGCAAACGTCTGCCTCTACAAATTCTCCAATACTAGAGTCTGCAAATTTTTGACTCTCGTATCCTCTGAATCTCCAAATTCTCAAACTCCGTGATCACGGTACATTTCAAAAAATAATTCCATTATCTCAGTTCCATTATTCATAACGAAGAAGCAATCCATCGTAAGTATTCCCATTAATCGTGCTATAAAATTCTGTCTCTCGCAAACAAATTCGTTAATTACAGAGACACTGGCCATTTGAATAGGCATTTCCCTGCTTTCTGTCTCGAATATATTTCTCAAAAGAACAATCGACGTTGCGTCCGAATTATTTATCGTCAAGTTTGCTGTCTTAATTTTCCGCATCGCGTGCTCCGTGAACGGTCATTATTAATGGTTCGTTGAGCCGAATGATGAAAAATATCGTAACTCTACAGAACTACCAAAATTTCATGGTATTTTTATTTCTTTTTCGACTATTTACAAAAGTGAAATTGTTTCCGGATGAAAGCAATTTTCTTAATGTCGTGTAACTTTCAAAGAAACTACCCCCTGCTACCGCCAGTTTTAGCTGGTCGGTTAGGAAAATGTCGCAAGTTGCAGTTCCATTTTACGCAGGCTAAAGCGTACAATGATACCGGATGAATAAGGTTTAGTGTCTGGCATGGGAACTCGGTAAACTGCTTGAGAACTTGTCAAATGTTTACGTAATTTTAATACGATTAAACGTGGCCCTGTCCATGTTTAATTATACTTGATCAAACTTCCAACGGCTCGTTTAATCGAGTTATAAGTGGCTTCATCGTTAAGTTCCTCTAGCCCGGCTCTTCGTTGCTGTTCTCAATTGCACGCGTAACGCGTCCTGTATTGTCGTAGATTCCTTTTCGACGTTTCTTTAATTGTCAGAAATGTTGTGTTCTTGGCTTTACAGTGTATCGATTTAACATTTATCGTCACCTCGCGATGAAATTTGCATCAAAGGTATTTATATATTGGGTTGTCCGAAAAGCTCCTTTCGTTTCATAAGTGAAATAATAGATGCACAACATTTTTTATTATTTTTTTTTCTTTTACATCTCTTTTACCTATCTAAGCCTAATATCCATTTCGCATATCTCCTTTTTACTCTATCCAGTCTTTCTTCCATGTTCCAGTCCCATACTTCTGCTCCAAACATCTTCATTCTCCTTTTGTAGTCCTGTTTGAATATTCTTTTTCCCACGTTCCATGTTTTCTTCATTGCTATGGTTGCTCTCTTTTTCCTGTCTTGTATGTGCTTCTCATCACTTCTGTTTTTCTGTAGTACATACCCTAGGTATCTTATCTCGTCCACTTTTTCTAATTCTTGTTCTCCCCATTTCAATTTTCTTTGTGTCTTTTTGTTCCTTCTTCTTTCAAATCTCTTTTACCGATTTTGCTACTTATATATCTACCTCCCCTCTTATTCACTCTATTATATTGCACTGCCTTAATTATTCCATCTCTAAAAACTAAAAACTAATACTTAAAAACTATTGCAACTTTCTCTATTATTGCCTTTAGGTCTGTCAGTCCTTCTCCAGTCTCATTTAGCGTTTTTCCTATGTCCTTTGGTCCTCCCGTTATTTTACATTCTTCTATTACGTGTCTCAGGTCTGCTTCTTTCCTTCTACATAGTCTGCATCTTTTTTCTCCCTCTTCTTTCCAGTATTCCCTTGCTTTGGTCTCGTTTCCACATCTGAATCTTGCCGGTATTCTTCTGTCCTTCCACTTCATCCTCCCTTCTAAGTACTTTGGTAATTTTTCTTTGGCTATGTTTCTGTAATGTATGTTATATTTGGATTCTCTTATCCTTGTCCCCCTCTCTTCTGCTTCTCTCTTTCTTCTTTCTTCTATAATTTGGTCTGCTGTCACCCTTTCTTGCTCTTCTCTTGCTTCCATCAGTGTCCCTTCGTTTCTCACCTCTTCTAGTCCCTTCTTCCTCTTTCTTGCACTTTTCCCTTCTTGACAATTTCCCCAGTTTCTCTCTCTTTCCTTTATGCACTGCTTTACTAGTTCCTTTTTTGATTCTATGGCTTTCCCTTCATACCTTGCTGCTCTTCTTAATGATTTTTCTTTGATTTCTGTTAGCTTGCATTCTTCTATCAATCACAACACACAACTTTTATTTTATATTATTTTATGAATTTATGTATGATCCATTTTGTAGTAATAGAATAAAGAGGATCAAACATAATTCAATAAAATAACATAAAACAAAAAATGTTGTGCATCTACGACTTCCTTATAAAACGAAAGGAAGTTTTCGGACAATCTAATAGATATTGGCACAGTGTAACAGAACGAAGTTGAATAAAATTGTCTAGGAATTTATATCAACGATGTTCAAGTATATTTCTAGTGTATTTCTAAAGGACGTTTATAGATGAAATATAAATTATTTGACTTCGATTTAAATCCGGAACATTTCATTGCTATTATTTGTAACACCAGAGTACGATTTACGTGAATTCGCGGTCGTTTCATGAAAATTTCGCATCGACTAATTTGGCCGCGCGGAGCGCGCGTCCTTTTCAAGAGAAGCTTTTCGTCCTTTCGCTATTTCGTTTTTAGTGCTTCTCAGTTTAATCGTTTCCTCTGCTAAATAAATAAATAAAAAATATTAGCCGATTACATGGAAAAGGCAAAAGCTCGTTGCATCTCTCAGAGGGAATTTGTTAAGAAAATTATCTAACGACACGCTTCTTTGAAAGTACACCTCGCAAAAGAACGCGTAATCTCCTATCCTGTTAAGGCTTTTGCCGATATTCTTCGTCCCGTTTCTCAGTTCAACTTTTTCTCTGTTCGAGCGGCCCTTTTATGGAAGCTTGTTAATACGATATTTAATAAAACTATTAATAAATAAATTGCGAATGTGAAACACGCAAATAAGAAGACGAAAACATCGAGTAGATGCAACTTCCACCAAGGTAATTTCACAGCGGCTGATCTTAAGCTATCTGGCCCATTTCTCAGCACGTATTCGATCCAATATACAGCTGTGTCTAACGGGGACATCGGACGATCTCTGAACATCTTCGACAATGTCTTTGCAGATTCTCTGAAACAATAATGAACAGTATCAGACAGTGATCGTTTCCTGTTCTACCATTTTTCTTTTTTTTTTTTTTTTTAGAATTTATGTGGGATAGTGTGACGCCAGGGAAGGACGTGGCGTGAGGGATAATTGTTTATTAGCGTTGTCAGGACATGTTAATGTTGTCAAGGAGTGTTGTGAGCGTTACCAAGGTATGTAAGGAAACAATGAGCATGGAAAATGCTGTCAGAGTTGAATTTATCGTGGTCGTGTGAAGTTCGCCTTGTCGTTGTGTCGTAGAATTAGTGAGACGAATACGCGAAACGCGGTATTATATCCGATTTCGTGTGAGTGCAACGATATTGTATTTATCATACTGTTTTCTATAAATTTATAATATAACATTCCTACATTTCTATTGTATGTTTCAAATTTAAAGGACTGTATATTTGACTTTCCATATGAAATATATCAAATAACGAGAAAAATAATGAGATATATTAAAATAACAGTAAGTTTTATAAAAAATTATATTAAATTTACATAGATAGATAAGATTATTATCCGAATACGGAAATTTCTCGATGGATTATTATTCATTACGTTATACAAATTTTTCATTTCAAAGTACTTCGCTTTTTTTTATCATGTTGAAATCATCATGAGATGATACGACTAATCTTACGGATCGAAACGAAACTTAAAAACTTAAACGAAGGATTCGACCGAAATATTTTTGTTTATATCGTTTTAATAACAGTGTCAGCAGCGCGATTTGATACGATCAGATAAAAAGTTAGGAAATATCTTGTCAATGTCGTTAGACTTCTCGAAATATCTGTCATATTAATTGTAGAGGAGATATCGTATAAGAAACTTTACCTGTATCGGCGATCGTGCAAAACTGCGTTCAACGCAGCGTCCATGGAATGTTCGGTAATGTCATCGATGTCCACTAGAACTGCCACGTTCTTTTCAACCAAAACGTTGATGTTTTTAATTTGGTCACCGAATACCGGTATTCCTATCATAGGAACTCCGTAATAGCTAGCTTCCTGGGTTCCCATAAGGCCGCCGTGAGTTACGAATACTCGCGTATTTGGATGTTCTGCGAGAAATACGTTCGATAATCCTTTAATCTGATCTGATTTGATTGTAAGTACGTCTGAGAATCGTTATGATCTCAGAACCTCGTTTTACGACTCTAGCTTTAACAAAGTTTCCTTGCAATTCGTGCATTTCTTAATCAATTTTCAGTATATTAACAATACACATTAACGAAAAATCGAACAGGTTTCATACAATCGATCCACGCAAATATCTCCTACGCTATACAAATTACGCGAAATATATTCCAAATATATTACACGAAACAAATGTTTCAAGTAAAACTAATTTACCAAATGTCCAACTGGACAAATTGTAAAGTACAAATTAAATAATAATAATAATTAAAAAAAGTGAAACTTACCCTGTTTCGAGGGTTACGTTTTGCGATGGTCACGAATTTTACTTAGACGGACGTGCCTTCGAGGTTTCAAGGTATCCTTTATTTTTTTTTTTTTTTTAATGGAACTATAAATCCCTTTTGTACCTTTTAATGCACCTTTTAATTCTCCATAAAAAAGCATCAAGGTAAGAAGATTGATAACGCTGCGCTTTTGCGTTCACGTTTTCCTGGTTCTCCATACGTTCGATTTAACGAACACTGAATTATCTTTCAGATACAAGTACCATGACACTGTTTTGTAGAAAATTGAAAACTACATGGAATGGCATACAAAAAGCAAATCGTAGTTCCGTTAAAAATCGGAAAGACACGTTGAAATCTCGAAAGTATCTCTGCTTAGAAAAATTTGGCGATCCTCGTAAGACGGTCCCTTTGAAACAAAACAATCAACGAATGAAAAATTTCAACGCACAGTTTCAAAGGTATTTGCGTGAATTGATTTAGACGAGACTGCCTGTACAAACTCGTAAATGGCAGTTTGAGAGTACTTTTTGGAAGGATATGTTTCGCTTACTCAACACCGCAACCTGAGGAATCCAAGGCAACGTCAGCACGTTATTGGGTAAACCAGGTGGTAACTTCGTTGCGTTGGCGCTCTTCAACAAAACCTTTACCGGTGAAATTTTCGCTAACGACGAGTAAATTTGCAATATCGTCTCCGTTGGCAACGTTTCGATGTTCATTAGCGAGCCCAATGAGAAATATACCACACCGTGGCTTGCCATGTCTAGCCATTCCTTGAGTTTCTAGATCAAGAAGACACCAATTCGACGTTATTGTTATCGTATCGTTTCGTTAAATTTGATTTGGCAAACGTTTAACACGTTGCCTGTCGAACGTTGCTTCTACTTTCCTTCCTCCAGATGTTATTGGGGTGCCATTAGATGGTAATGACAAAATCCGCAATCGCTTAGTTGCCAATCCGATAACATGCAAAACGATAGTTCTTAAAAATATATTCTGCAACTTTGTCGATTAAATTAGAAGAAAGCTGAATATCATGCTACTTCGTACGAAGGATGAACGTTCTTCGTGCGCTATGTAGTTGTCAGAATGATTTATGGTATTTCGTTAATGGGAAAGTTATCTACAATGTAACTTTACGATATATATAATATATCACGTACAAAATTTCTTATTATTGATGCCTAATTGCCACAAGTATTGGCCATAGAATTGTGGCGGCACTCGACAAAAAATATCGCCACTCGACACCAACTTCTACCGGACGACGGTAGCGCAGTGGATGCGCCTTAGGTTACGAACGTTCGGAACCCGGGTTCGAATCTCGGCGCCCGTGTTCCCGATTTTTCTTTCATGGCACATAAATGAGAAGAAAGCAGTGTAGCTTATAGCGACGTCTACATCAGCAGCAGCACTATCGCGACGATTACTATTACACCTCAGAATTATAAAAAGACAATAGAAGACCATTCATTTCCATTATCGATTCAATAAGGTTTCAATTACAAACAATTACAAATTCAAATTCGAAAATTCGATTACAAATTCAAATCTCCAATTACAAATCACGATTAGAAGATTCCTCGTTTGTAAAGATCGCTTCGCTCGCGTTCAAAATTGGAAAATATCTTGCGAAAAGCGTAACGTAAGAATAACGCGAGTAATTTGCTTCAAAGGTTCGGAATGAATACGAGATAGCAATACGTGCAGGATGGAGAAAAAAATCAAACTTTCAAGAACTGCAGTGCAGCAGCGAAAGAGATCGACGGGAAGCTAAAATAAGTCTTTTAGGAAAGAAATTTCATAAAGTTGCAGCGGAAGATTTTAAGGAATTATTTAAAGGAATTCGAAGAAAACTAAGGTCACAGAGGCATCTCGAAAGTAAGTTTACACGGAATACTGCGAAGAAAAGTTCGAAAAAATCCTCAGAAAGTTTCGAAACCTTCGAGGAATGCTGGAAGAAGATTACAGGAAACTTTTCAAGACATTACCGGGCTTAATTTCGACTTGTCCGCTTCGACGTGTAATCCACCAACTTCGATGACCGCCGGTGTGACTGGTCTGATCCCGTAATAACTATAGTGCGAGTTCACTATAGCCAACGACACAGTTTTCTCCAATTCTCTGACGTCGGGTATATTAGGTAAACCCAGGTATTTCTTCATCATATCGGTTTGTTCGGCTGTGTAGTGATGAAATATCAATGTATTCTTGTAGTTGGTCAAGAAATTCCACAGGCGATCGAAGAACGTGTCCACTACGGCATTATCGTTGTGGAAACCGGAGAAGAAGGCGTAACTCGTAGGATTCCCCATAATATCGTCGATGAATGACATTTGCATGGACGACAAGACGATGGCCACTGGCGCTTTCAGAAGTTGGCCGAATCCTATGTAGCACGGCGAGCCAAAATACTGGAAGAAACATTAATCTTCTTAGAGTTGCAAACTCTATCTCGTCCGATCTGTCAGACTTTATGTATCTGTTCGTTTTACAATTTGAATTAATTTATTTAATTACACGGTTGAAGTAAAGTGTCATTAACGCTTTCGCTGTTGTTAAATACGCGATTACCGTGTCGATTTCGTAAAATTCAGCAACGAAAGCGTTAGACTTAGTTTCATAGAGAGAAAAGATATTTGACGAATGAATAGAAAAATACTCGTATTCGCTACAACGCGTATTATCTTTATTTTGTTACCGTCAAGCCTTTTATCGCTTTTTATCGTTTATGTCTTATAAAACGTTTCAATCTACGAAAGTTTGTGCTATTTATGTTTTAAACGCGTTGTTTCGCGGAGAGAGACAGGATAGATGGAAATTCGGATTCGTTACTCTTGATCTTAAATATATTCACCTCTACGATAATCAGGTCATAAGGTGGATCATTGGGTGGATTTTTGATGAATTTCTGCATTTTTTCCTGTTTCATTAGATCACACAGATTATTACCAAAATCTGTGGCTACGAAATAAGTAACTGATCGCTGTATATATTTTCCATAATCCGTGGTTATGCCGTTCACCACGGTTTTTAGGGTTCCATTTAAGTCAACGACGTCCGTGTAATTAGCCAATGGAGTTTTCAATGGGAAATGGCTAATTACGTCGACCTGATGCCCTCTTTTTACTAATTCCTTGCACAGGACATCGAACATCCTGAAATGGCTCTTGCCATTGTATGGGAAGATGCCCAAAATTCTGGAGGCATCGTTCGCGTGTATGAACAGAGCCAGTAGCACGCAGAACAATGCCTTCTGGTGTTTCATGTTCGTGCCGTTTTCTGTTGATACCTGTAAAATTATCTTCTTTAAAATAATGAAATTATACTTTTTCGAGATAGTAACGTTGAATTATTTTATACGTCGATAATACGAACTTTTGGAAATTCAAAAATTCTGGAATTCGAAAGTTTCGAAAGCTTCGAAAGTTAAATTTGAGAGTTGGACAAATAACATTCCTTCCTTTTTTTTTTTGATAAAAGTGGCACTACTCGAACGGATGAAATTACATAAAACAGCGATATTTTCATTTACACATGGAGATTTCGTAGTAATTGTGCCGCTTACAATTATTCAGCAGTTCGTTTTATCTCCGTTTATCGTTCGAGATATTTTCAAATTATCAAAACTGTAAGTGAAAGGTTACAGTCGTATTGTATTCGTATCATCAATGAACTAACAGAAGTTTAGTAGGAAGTTTAAAAAGAAATTTATTTGCCAGAAAGTAATATTGTAAAATTGAAGTTTATTCCACTTATATAGTCGCCAGTTTAATAGATTAAGTTAATAAAAGCTTAGCTTGAGGCAGTATAAATATGTTTTCGTTGATTAGTATAATTTCGTAACACGCTTCATAAAAGATATCGAATTTGTACTTCAGTCGGTCGTCAGAACTACCAAATATAAAGTAGAAATAGTGGCAAAATAAATCATAGAAATCCTTCGTAATCCGTAAGCGAAACGATGAAAATATTATCTATCTATCTAGTGAGCTAATAGAAAGTAAACGCTTTCAGCCACATTAAAATTCATATACATGACTAAAGATAGACTTCAAATTTGTTATATCTTCGTCGCATCGTTTCACATCTTAAAAGAAAAGAAGAAAAAAAAAAAAGAGTTAAAATTCACAGAAACTCACCAAAGTTTACTAAAAAGTTCTCAACTTCAACTAAAAGGTAGCTCTTATAGTAATATTTCACTCGAGTACTATATATATCAGTGCTTGTGTTTGAGGTAAAATTTACAACGTAACCAAGAAACCAAAGGTTCCGAAAGCTTGTGTCTTTCGTCGACGTTGATCTGCGACTGTTAACGTTAAGTACTTTGCTACATCTATCGTTTGCCTTATCGTCGCGTGTGTTAACACATATTTCTCTGTATTGTACGTATACATTATACGTTCGTATTATATGTGTTTTAACTAAATTGACATATAGCAGTGCATTACAGATAAGTATTTATATCGTGCAGGTCTTTACTGTCAATTAACATAGGATAATCACATATATTTACAAGGTAAATAAATAAGAGAAAATAGGGAAGTTCGAAGTATACAAGAGGTCGATCTCAAGAAGATTCGGACAGCCTACAATTTTCATTTTTAAGCTCTATAGTTTCAGTAAATATACGAGCATGAACAAGAATGTATTACGTTACGCTACGATATAAATAACAGTATAGAAAAAACATCTTCGATAATTGTTCGTTGTTGTCTAAATATTAATCATCCATCGGCATTACGGAGGTGCCGAGTGTCCAATTTCTCCGAAACGAAGGTACCAGATCCCGTGGTTCCCGCGTCTAAAAATTTTTACCTCGCTCGATTCAGTTCTAAATACCAGGAGTAAGACAAGCAGTGTTCTTCAGCGACCCATATTTTCATTCACGTCGTTCTTCTGCTAAGTGTTTTTTACGTGCATAATTTTTTTATTTTAGTATACGTAGCAATTCTTAATCCTAATATACTTAATAATAATAGCATAGTATATACGTAGGTTAGTAAGTGTGAAATATGGAGCTTTTTTTTCTCGGAGTGTCGTATCATTTTCCAATAATAAATAATCCACTGGAAAATCTCATAAATATAGGTCAAAGAACAATTACACTTTCTTAAGCGCCGACGAATTTCTTCGTATTTCTTCGAAACATGATAATTCTATGGGCGAAATCCTACGACAACTTTTTGTAATATTTGTTTCACACGAAACAGCGTACCTTCGTGCAAATTGCCATTTTATTGGAAAAATGTTTTGACATTTGGCTAGAGTATCACCTATATAGCAAGTTATAACGAGTAGCTTGGAATTCTTTTAGATTTTTCTAAAGCCCGAAACAATAAGAAATCAGGTCAAGGACGGGAAACTCATAACATCGACCGCGTTAGTAAAAATCTATATTGCCGACGGAGGGTTTGAAAAAAAGAAGAAACGAGAAAGAGTGAATTTTTATATCAACAACGACTCCAACAACGTTCAGAGAAATCTCTCATGGAGTTAGGTGGTGGAGTGCGTAAATAAATACAAGCGACGACGAGTATACGCGTCAAACGCACCGTAACGAAGTTCTTGTTTGACGTGTATGCTCGTCAAACGATGTTTACTTGTTAAACATTTCTCTTCCATAAACAAAATAAAACAACGAATTACAAGAACGATGAGAAAAACACAAAAATTTTACATGATCTTAACAAAAACCTTGCTGACCGTAACTCCAAATTATTTCCGGTAATTACAATTGTTTACTGCAAATGAGATTCGTTGGTTCGCAAAAATATCGTAAATAGTATAATTTTCGACCGGGTGATAATCTTGCAAATTACAATAGATAATTCTATACTTTTTTGACCAAGTATGAATCTATAAACCGTTTTTTCCAAAACCGACTTTTCGAAAAAAGTAAGCTTTGAAAAGAAAAAATTAATTTTGACAAAAATTGCAGATTCTCAACTTCGCAGACGTTTTGTGCTCTTACAGTAGCAGCCACAGAGCTGCTATCGAGACGAATATTTAAATATGTTTAAATAATGATCAAAGTGAAACGAGTGTCCAAGGACACGCCACCTTTTTGCTTACGTTTTTCAATTTATTTGCAATAAACGGTCTAGAAGAGGATCTAACAATAGCCAGCAGCAGGACAGATACTTCTACTATGAGAAGCATCGGGAAAAATTAGAAAATCATGTTTCGTATCAAACATAAAAGGGAACAAACAGCGACGATAATGGTACTCAATGTCGGAGGTTGCCTGCCGCTCGGTGTAACAAAACCGCTTGAATACCATCGTTGCCGAGTATTGTACAATAAAAGCACAAAACATCTCCAAAGTTGAAAATTTCCAATTTTTTTCAAGATTGATTTGCTCGAAAACTACGCCCTATAGAAACAAACTGAGAACAAACGTTCGCAGCTTCGTGTTCAGTTTCCAAAAGTTTACAAGAGTTATGTATTAAAGATCGTAAAATTGAAAAAAAAAACAAAAAGGAAGAGGAATCAAAATTTGTTGAACAGAGTAATCAATAGCAAAACTGCTGCCGCCAGAGCGTTCTTTCATGTGCCCGTTTTAAACGTGTGATACACATTCATCGAATCCTCCCTCGGAGAAGAAACATATTTTTCACTGCAAAGTATGTAGAAATATTCTTCTTCTTTTCTTCGTCGCTTTCCTCTAAATTTTTCAAATCTTTCGCAACTGTTCTTCTTCTCTTAGCCTTTGGTTTGTCTCTACTGGTTGATTTTCTCTGTTTTTAGCTTGCTTTAGCGCTCGTTCTGCTTTCTCTTTTTTTAATTTTCGTTTGATGGGCGATCCGTTTAACACGTCCGAGTGTTCCTTTCTTTTCGATGCTCTTTTGGTTTCTATCTGGGTAATATTCGCTGTATCTTTCAGCGAAACAATTTTATCTCGTTCATTTTTGACCGAAACAGAATTATATGGACTTACTGTCTATCATAATGTCTCGTACAAGCTGGCTGTTGGATTTATTTAAACTTCCAGCGACTGCTGAATCGAAAGGCATCCAAAATCACCTTTCCAAAGCTTTGTCACTCTTTACTGAAAGTAAAATAGTCGTTCTTTTTCAATGTTATTTTCTGAAATTTGCGCAATATCGAATTTACATTTTTTTCGTAAATATCTCGATTCTACAAAGAAACAAAAAAAAAAAGCTATTTTCAACCTTGAATATCTCGCAACACGATTTTGGCGGTTACGCCAGTGTTGCAGATAGAATTTCTAGAATGTTTTCAACTGTTTCTTTATTACAGAAAATTATGTAGCCGTTTTGTCATAATTATCGGATAATTTATCGTATCGGTTACAATTTTTGCTCGCTCGTATTAGCAAGTAAGAATAAACTATGAATCATAATATGGAACATTGTAATCGGCAACCTTGTGCTGTAATTACTGTCAACTATATGTATTATGAATTATACTATGCAAATATTAGGTGAAGTAAAAAGTTCTGAGCGCTTTTTCGCTTTATTTCGACGATGAAATTAACATAGTCAAGATTATTCGATTTAGATTAAATATGCGCCGTTTTGTTCGATTACTTTTGTCCATTTTGAAGGCAATTTCATAATTCCGCGGTTGAAGAAGTCCTCGTCCCTATTGGTAAAAAACTTGACCAGCTCATTTTCACAAGCCTCTCTTGAGGCCAGTTTTGTACCATCAAGAAAATTTTGCAAAAACTTAAAAAGGTGATAATCGCTTGGTGCCAGGTCTGGACTGTACGGCGGATGCGATAGAACCTCCCAGCCAAGCTCTCGGAGCTTCTGACGCGTCGTTAAAGATGTGTGCGGCCTGGCGTTGTCTTGATGGAACACAACACCTTTCCTATTGGCCAATTCTGGCCGCTTCTGGTCGATCGCCTGCTTCAGTCTGGTCAGTTGTTGACAATAGAGGTCCGAATTAAGTGTTTGCCCCGATGGGAGCAGCTCATAATGGATGATTCCCTTCCAATCCCACCAAACACACAATAAAACCTTCTTGGCCGTTAATCCACGCTTGGCGATCGTTTGGGCCGGCCCACCGCGATTGGACCACGATCTTTTTCGGCTGTTGTTCTCGTATGTGACCCATTTTTCATCGCCAGTCACCATCCGCTTCAAAAATGGGTCGATTTCGTTACGTCTCAACAAAGAATCGCAGGCATCAATTCGGTCCAAAAGGTTCTTTTGCGTCAATTCATGTGGCACCCATACGTCGAGCTTCTTCTTGAGACCAGCCTTATGCAAATGGTTCCAAACGGTTTTCTGGCTAATCTTCAGTTCCTGGGCAATGGAATAAGTGCTCACATGCCGGTCCGACTCGACGATTTCCATGATTTTATCCACATTTTCGACGATTGGCCTACCAGAGCGTGCCTCATCTTCGACGTCCATATTACCAGAACGGAATCGTTGGAACCACCGCTTTGCTGTTGCATTCGATACTGTACTGGGTCCATAAACAGCACAAATTTTTTTGGCCGCCTGCTCCGCCTTTTCACCTTGGTCGTAGTGGTACTGAAGAATGTATCGAATTTTCTCTTTTTTTATCTCCATTTTCGAACGCTGTAACACACAACTGGCTTCACCGAACACAAAACTGACAAAGAACCTTTTTGATGCGTAATATCACCTTGAAATCGGTGTATACTATGACTCGATGCGATGTGCACATCGTGAGATATGGCTCACTAAAGACATCTAGCGAAAAACGCTCAGAACTTTTTACTTAACCTAATATATTGCCGTTTTTATCAGGCAAGTTATCGCTTAAAGTCAAAGAAATATTTATCATCTTGAATAACGCGAAGGTTTTAAAATATTGGCTTGGCAACTAAGTAATTGCGGATTTTGTCAATACCACCTAATGACAAAATCCGCAATCGTTTAGTTGCCAGCCCAATAGTATCGTGGTAACTGTACAAAATATCATACGCAAATAGCAATAGAGTGTGGTGGTGATCGTAGTACAACCGAACAGGATTTGATTCTACGTGAAAAAATAAGTCGAAGACGTGGAATAACATTTTTTCATGTGACGTTTCGTTTCTGAGAAAATCGAGTTCGGAAATTCGTGGGTACAGCGAAGTGTCGGTTATCCGTGTCCCGTTTTCCGAATTTTTAATGTGGTAAGTACGAAAGCGATACGAAAAGATAGTTAGGTATCATGAAAACAATTACTCTGCCTTTCAACCGATCAAGTAATTAATTAAACTTAAAAACATGTACGACGTTACATGGTCAAAATGCGTTGTATAATTTTATTATACAATTTTTAAACGTTAAACCTTTTACGCACAATGTATTTAAAAATTTATTTTTCTCGAAAATGAAGCGTTTTATGGAAAAATTGTATTCTACGTGCTTCACTTCTATTCAAATGCAGTTTAAAGCCCGCTCGATTATTTACTCTTCTTCAGTCTCCACTTACCAAGCTAAAGTATACTCGTCAAATGTCGAAAGTCAATTTCCTTGAGAACGAACCACCCGATCTGCATATTACTGTTAATATACGAACTACGTGGTATATAAATACGATTATATAAATGCTATAACACAGCGTGTTTTATAAGCTGAAAGAAAAATATTTTTGAATATGACAGGTGGCCTTTATGATAATTATCTGGCAGTGACGAAGTTATGTTTTGGTTAATAAACGAAAAAAAAAACCTTTACTAATCTGTGATTAAAAACTGTGTACTATATGATATGACGAAATTTGCCGAATTGCATTGTTAATCAATTTGTAAAAAGGATGATATTAAAACGATGAATGTATAGTTTAGTGTAATTACTGTAAAGTGTTGTCGTTTAAAAAGTTTATCGCAATCACGATACATATTGAGTCGCTATATCGTACTAAACACATGGTGCACGTGGTAAATATTATGTTAAACTTCGTGCACACTGATGTCTGGCGAAATTTTGTTGCACTAAATAAAAGTACAGGGGCATTGATAAATAGATTTCACGGTGTAACAATACAAAAATTTAGAGGAAACAAAGTATGCCAGTATGTGGCCATTAATACACAGGGAGATACGGGATTTTGTGTGTTTTTATAGATTAAACACGGGAGCACGATAAAAACAGAAAGAATAATACGAAAAGAATAATGGAAACGGAATAAGTAAGGAAAAATAGGAAGTTAAATTTACAACTTTGTTATCAATACGAATATTATCATAAGAAGAATAACATTGACTATATTGTAGTTACTATTTACAAATACACACAAATACTACAATACGTTATTATTTAAAGATAAACATAATTTACATAATTATGTAATAAATGCGTACGTACACATTTCGTACATTGGCTGTTGTTAATTATCATTAATTAATCTTGAAGTGAAACAACAACAACAACAACAACATAGGACATGACACGACATAATATAAACATGAACATGAACACGACCATAGATATGAACAAGAAATGGTAAGAAATAGTAAATCTATTATATTTAACGAATATAAATTACGGATGAAATAAAAGATTGAAATTGCTACACGTAAATATTATACAGGGTGCGGCCAAAAGTTATGCGCGAACGAGATGATCTTTACAGAAGATGAGAATAAAATTTTTTTTTTTGAAAGGATTAATTACTATAGTTATATATTCAGTTTGAAATGATTAGTACTATTAGTACTATTAATTACTATATTATTATTTCCTTGAAAATAAAGCCTCAAGCGGAAATATTGTATTCTACGTTTTTTACTTATTTTCGCTTTGTTATCTGGAATAACGTCGTATTGTTTATAAATATGTTTACAAATAGATAATTAGTCCAGATTAAGTATACTTGATAAATTTTCACATTTGAATTTTCCGGGAACTGAGCTTCGTACGAACAAATTTTATTCTATATCCTTTTTTTACCTTGTAGATAACTTTCGATAGCACCCTGTATAATCGGCTATTCTAGATTTTACAGGTCGACGATAATAATACGCTATAAATCAAAATTATCAACATACAGTTTCCTTCTGTTTCGCGAATCAATTAAAGCTTATCGAACGTTGCTTGGTAAATACCAGTCGAAATACAATGTTATCTCGTAGGTCGAAAGTTAATGATATTGTTAACTTTCTACGTTGTTACAAAATATTTTCCTAACCTTCGCTGTTTCCATTCCTATCTCTAGTTTCTTATTATTTATATGTATTTTGTAATTTTCTGTTGTCGTCCTATATCAATGATAAAAATTCCACTTTTTCCCCCTTCTTTCCTCTGTCCGACTATTATTCGTTTCTATATACTATTCTGTTTACAATACAATGTGTTTTGTGGTTCCATAGCACAGAATGATTGGTTCAAGGACGAACATAAATTCACCTACCTGTTATTCGTGTAAATGTGTAACAAATAGAGGATTTGGCTCAATCGCAAATTCACCGGAGCAATTTAATTACTTCTGTATAATAAACTCGATCAGTGATCGGTGATTAAATATAATTGACGTGTATTTAGTTAACGTTTAAAATAAATTTAATCACTGTTTGTTTCTAAAATAATTGGCTAATTAAACTAGATATTTGTCGTTTATTACATCGATATTATCGTTACACTTGCTGAATAATTAATTATACAGGGTGGTTGGTAACTGGTGGTACAAGCGGAAAGGGGGTGATTCTACGCGAAAAAAGAAGTCGAAAATATAGAATAAAAATTTTTCGTTCGAGGCTTTGTTTTCGAGAAAATCGACTTTTAATTTTGACTCGGTACGCGTGCACTTTATCGCGTCTCGTTATAACGGATCTCGCTGTAGATCGTTGTCTCGATGGAAAAATTAAAAAAAAAATTTTTATTCTATATTTTCGACTTCTTTTTTCGCGTGGAATCATCCCCTTTCCGCCTGTACCACCAGTTACCAACCACCCTGTATATTAATAATAATATGCGATATTAATAACACCTTTTATTTAATTTAAACATAGTTTAAAGTACAAAGTACTTAAGATCGTTAAAATAGAAATAATTGAAGACTGACGTTATCATATAGAATATGATCTACATAAATATATGATATAGAAAGATACTCTTGTTAACTTCGTGTCGTTTTAGGCTTTAAATCTTCTTAACCAACGAATAAATCATCGCGTGATTTGATCGTACGTGAAATTACTTCCGAACTAATCCCTTCTGTTACGGATCACGTTGAACGGCGGGAGACAAAAAACGCAATAAAAGGAACTATTGGCGAATTACGAAGTTCTGTTCGGGCAATAATTCTTCAGACTCGTGAGAGTCAATGTCGTCGAAGAGATTTATCGTTGCAACGATAGGACGTTTCCACTTACACGAGGGACCATCGTTCGAAATTCACCCAGATTTTCGTCTTCTCGCTCTATTGAAATATCGTTAACGCGTTGACACTTCCTTCTTTCTCATGCACATCGTGAAATTGTATTTTAGTGAAAATTACGTAGCTGTATATCTCCATGAATATAATTGAAGAAACGAGCAGATAAAAATATCCCCCTC
Source organism: Bombus bifarius (assembly GCF_011952205.1). Lineage (NCBI taxonomy): Eukaryota > Metazoa > Arthropoda > Insecta > Hymenoptera > Apidae > Bombus > Bombus bifarius. The sequence goes on from NW_022884484.1 coordinate 479,095, forward strand.
CAAATCTAGTAACCGACTATCTCTCTTCGAATATTTTTGCATATTATGCGCGTTCTATTTGTTTTTGTACATTTAAGGTCCCCGAGAGTGCATAAAAACTCGCGAGCCTTTTATAATCAGAATCGAGAGCCCTTAAATGAAAGATAAAGAGAACAAGTATAGAACTTTCCCCGTTTCTTTGTTCTGACGCCTAATTAGATAATCTTGATGAATAATACGGTTAAATTTAACGAATCTCGGTTTCGTTACCGGCGTACTAAAATATTAAGTAAAACGGACTAGATAAATATTGATTTTCTTAACAAACCTGCGTTACGACGTTGCATGCCTCCCTCTCTTTAACGAACGCTTTAAACTTATTTAAATAACGTTTCGACTCGAATCTCAAACAAAACGATATGTTATCTTGAAATGACAATTTGTGCATTGCTAGTGCGACGAATTATTTCTATAACTTTTATTAATTTCAATATTTTATTAATAACGAACAGTAAACGAATACACGAGAATTGGACTTGGTTCCAGCTATCTGTCGTTAATAATTTAAAGAGTTGTACGTATTTCTGTTCAAGGTGAAGCAAGTATTCGTCACGGTACGTGTCAGTGACGGAATTTATTGTACAATTTTTTTTATACGAGAAAGAACCAGCGAAAAAGGTCGGTACTATAAATCAATCGAGTTCCATCGATCAGCGCGGCTTAAAATTCATTTGAAAATATATTTTTTAACACACTGCGCGTTCGAATAGAAAATGAAAAATGTAGCGGGAAAATTGCGAATTCTGCGAGAAATCGGAATATCGGAATATTTAATTAAAACATGAAAAATTACACTCACATTAAATTCCAAACACTTTAGTCGTCTTTTGCATCCGCGAACATGTTAAAAATTCGTTTTACACTGTTTCGATCCTTTCCTTTTCAACCCCGCGTCGGTGAAAAATCGTGGCACGTTAAATCCACGTGCCATAAGGAAACACGGTCCCCAAAGACTGGCTCTCTATTTTTATTTTCTTTAACGCGGAAACTATGTCACATGGCGAGAGGTAATCGGCTTCCTAGTCACGTTAATTACGAGTTTCGACCGGCAATTTCTCGAGGAAAATGCAACCATGTGCACGATGTAAGTTGCGAGTGGAATAGGTGACGTTCACATTAATCAAGAATACATGCCGCTGTACATTATATCGTTCTGGCCAGCGTGTCACGTTGTTCTTCGCTCGAAAGCATGTCCACCGTTCGGAGTTAACGACTTGTTACATAGTCGAAAGATGAATAGGCCATTTTGCTTTTCCTTTGAATTTCACGCAGCTTATCAACCTACAATATACTTGCGTGTTGCGACTGTTTGAATTTCGAGCAAATGCAGTTCCTATATTTGTTGAAAACCAATAATTGCTCTACTTTGATACGGTTCGAACGGTTAGAGAGGGAGGCTATACTTTTCCTTCTCTCGCTATTCATGGTCAAAAAGTTGGACGACATCATAGATTACCGTATATGATCTGGAATATCTGAAATAAATTTCTCATTTGTAATATATTCTCTAGTTGGCAGGATATTTAAACAAAAATATATACTTTCCATCCTTAACTTTCAGAAGTATTAGATCGTTGGAAAAGTTTCTTTCGTTTTATAAGGTGATAATGGATGAACAAGGATTTCTGTTTTATATTATTTTATTGAATTAGGTATGATCCATTTCGTTCTATTTTTCTATTATTATGTTCGTGCATAATTCGATAAACTAATATAAAACAAAAAACATTGTGCGTCTATTATTTCCTTATTTTTTTTTTATTTATTTATTTGTTGAAATTACAATCAATTCTCGCGTTGAGAATTTTCAGTAATTTTTCTGGCGTGGCTCAGTGACATGGCTGTTTATTTACAATAAGTTAATACTTATTATAGATAGGTATAATTTATAAGTATTATAAGTAAGTGTATATGCTTAATTTGGATAACTAAATGAATCTAGCGTTTAGGTCTAGCGGGTAGTGCCTCTTCAGCCTGCGAATCTGGTCCGTCGTATCAAGTAGTCCAGTGATTAGGGGGTTTCGGTGTTTGTTGACTCTTTTGCTATATCTGTCGCTATATTTTGCTATTTCCTCTTTGACTGTGGGTATCTTGAGGTCGCGATGGATGCTTTATTATTTCCTTATGAAACGAAAGAACCTTTTCGGACAACCTGATACTTTAGTCCGTGTTGCATGATGTATTTCGTACCGAATTTACTTTTTAGTATTAAGTAATTGAATTACTTGTGCGTAGAACGCGTAGAATGACGCGTTTGTTGCCAAATTCACGTAGCATTACAAAATATTCTATAACATGGGATATTTCAAATAAATCGATTTTTACACTTTCTGCTTTCTCTGCCAATTTCTTGCAGCTAAAATATAACTTCGTTCCTCGATGTTTATCTATTCATAATTATCCACTTTTACTTCCGTCCATTCTATATAAAGAGATAGACTATTCTATCCTATGTAAACAAGTTTTACATTAAATTATCGTCCAGAGAAAAATATTCGTTGTTTTGCGAGATAATGCGTTTTGTTTAGTGTTCTATGACTCGAACGATAATAGACATTTTCCGTCGAAGAGATAATAATGAGTTATTTTTATGCTATTCTACTTGGTCAGATTGCTACTCGTTTTATCGGAATATAAAGTACATGTAGTTCCTTTGTAGAGATTATATTTAATAATAATATATCAAATAATCAATATTGATTTATTTCTTATTATTTTAAATTGGGCTATATGATACGAAAACGGTAAATACGTTATAAGAGATTGACGAATTAGCCATTTCTCGATTTATTTATTTCTATGGTCGTCTTATGACAGAGTATTATACCCTCTGAAAGAGATTAAATTTGTTCAAGCTCGAGGAAAAACAGCTCTACTCTGTTTCTCTTTCATACAACGAACACAGGGAAGAAGCTATCGTTCAGAGGATCTGATTGAGTGTAGTAAAAAAAAGAAAAATTATTATTTCCGTTTATTTCGAAGTTAGATCTTAGCTCACGCTCAGCTTGTTCGACCTATTAAACGCGATGGCTCGTTAATTTCCAATCGATTCTGATTATGTACATGTAATCGTTTTTCAAGGTTTTCACTAGCTTTCCATTAAAAGCTCCCCTTCTCCTTTCGAATTTAATTGCCTTGTTATAAGTTCAAGCAACTCGAGGTTACTTTCGCGATACGATATGACAAAGGAAAAAATAAAATCTTATCCTGCGACAAATTTGCATTATTCATAGATTAGGCTGTTTTCCATTTCATTACGTGTAAACTAAAGTACGATAGTCGATAAATAGTGTTTTGCAGTTATTTTTACAACCTTTTATCATATGCCGAATAAGTAGGAAAATTTAGAAACCAATTTTTCTATCTTTTTTTTTTTCGTCCCAACACAAGTTCAAATAATATTTAAACAGTACGTTCAACGAATTCTTGCGATCAACTCGTGTTCCTTTCGCGTCATTCTTCTCTTCAGAAAATCCTTACTATTCGTTCAAATGTTTAATTGATCGATAAATCATAATGGACACTTTCCTTTTCGTAGTTATCCGACAACATTCGTTTCCACGCCAGATTCTATACGTCGTGTAATAGATTCTACCTATTAATATTCCATTCGCCTGGATATAATTTAAGACTTTGACTGTCAAGCCAAAATCACATGTTTCGCTCAGGACGCCACGAGAGTATTTTTATTATTCAAAGCATATAATGGCAAAATAATAATAAATCGATGATGTAAGACAACATTCTTCCCCAATGGGCCGTTTATCTTATTGGTGGTCACGGATGACCACCGTGGCGCCTTGGTAACAGTTGATAGCGACATATTATAACAAGATTTCGTTTGTTTCAACAAACCATTCGCATTCGTTATTTCGTCGTAAACAAAACGTACAGAATATATTGTTGAAACGCGTACAAGATATTAGTAAACGGTATTTGCTCGTTCTATATATAATAGTAAGGTATGTTCATACTTTTAACTTCGATTATATGATTATAAAGCAGAATTTACGATTATTTTCTAAGCTGTGTTTATAATAATATTCGTAGATTACCCCTCAAAGATATCGATGCAAACACAGTGCACCGTTAGATGCATTTTTTTAGATGTTTTAGTAAAAATGTTTAATCGTTCAATGCGCCACTTTTTATTTCAAAGTATCTTCTATTTATCGGTTATATTCAAAATGCCCTAACTATCAATTTTAATACAATTTTTACAATCGTAAGAAGTTCAAGCGCTTCGGTCATCAATGATCACAGTGTGGCAGGTCACATATGACCAACGTGACAATCAGAGTGTTAAACATTAACGTTTATCGTTTTCGATCCAAATACGTAATATCTTGTTTAAATTGCACGGTATTATACAGCGGAGATCTCCAAAGCGCATATTATTCGTTTTGCTACGTTTCGCCGTCATGATGACTATCCTTGCAAATGGCCAGACATTTTGTCGGACAAACGATCACCGACGATCGCAATTTATGTACGCGCTAACGTCGATCGACGTTCAAGCTCGTTAATCGTTTAACGTTTTTCGATCATTAATATCACGTTCGATCATTAATAGCACGTTCGATCATACGTTACGATATTGGATTTAATTAAACAGCGAGATATTTTAGCAGGTTGTGAATCGAGAGCAAAATTTTCCGGCGTAATTGTGCACTTTGGAGTCATTGTCCGATATGAACAATACGAACAACCTGATAAGTTGAGAGGAAAACTTGATCGATCTCGCGCCGTTTCTATTCACGTTCGATTTGTATCAAAAGTTTGTAAACTATCTATTGTTTTTAGTTGACGACTTAGATACAAAGCGAACGAGCGAATCGACGTTGAAGCTAGAAGATTGAAGAAATATCGATTTGCATGAAATTTTGCGCGCGATATTTGTTGTTACTGGAGTATTGAAATGCTCTGAAATAAAATGACACTATCCATGATCGCCGGCGAAATAAATATAAATCATGATTGAATAAATTTCCAATTCCATTTGTAGACGTAAATAGCCATTGCGCTTTTAATTCTCTTCGCGATACGTTAGCTAGAATTAACGTTCAGCCGTTTTATTGAATTCGTTAAATTTTCTATTTCTTTGTACGTTTGCTGTGATCGAGGCCGATACGGATGATCGATAGGATTTCAAACGTTGGTTATGTTTCCACGATTCTCTGAGAAATTGCAAATAAAGCTACGTAAGTATATACAGGATGGTTGGTAACTGGTGGTACAAGCGGAAAGGGAGTGATTCTACGCGAAAAAAGAAGTCGAAAATATAGAATAACAATTTTTCGTTCGAGGCTTTGTTTTCGAGAAAATCGACTTTGAATTTTCGCTCGGTACGCGTGCACTTTATCGCGTCTCGTTATAACGGATCTCACTGTAGATCGTTGTCTCGATTGACGTTATTTTTAAATTTTTAAATTTTTAAATTTTTAAATTTTTAAATTTTTAAATTTTTAAATCTTTATTCTATATTTTCGACTTCTTTTTTCGCGTAGAATCACCCCCTTTCCGCTTGTACCACCAGTTACCAACCACCCTGTATAAATGTTTTATTAATGAATAACGCAATGCATTTGTAAAAACGGCATTCACGAATAAATTGTTACGAATCACGTGATTATTTACTCGTCGCATTTCTAAATATAATCCTTTTAACGATACGTTTCGAAGATCCTCTTTATTCATACTTATACGCGTGTGCCAACTTAAACCGGAAATAGAAGAGGAACAGGGGGATAAAAGTAAAAATACGAAACTCAATTACTGATCTAGATTTGTTTGAATATTGTATTTTACTGGTCGACGTTTTGTCTTGCGAATTTCCTCGTTAGGATATGGAAATTTTCGTCGAACGAAGGAAAGAAGGAAAGAGAATAGAAGATGGGTAAGGGAAAAGAAAAACGAAAAGGAGAAAAGGGAGGAGAAATAGAAGAAAGCAGAGACAAGGAACATTTTAAAAGGGACACGTTATCCTACGTATTATTATCAATCGCAAACATATAATAAATTAAACTAAACAACAAATTTTTTAAGGCTAATTTAAATTAATTTAAATCGTTGGAAAATTCGCAACGAAATATACGTAAACTGAATCTCAAACGCTGTTCGCCGCTACATACCATTACATTTTCACATCACGTATTCTACATACGCGTATTATACGCGTATCAATTTCCCCTGATATTGCCTGATATGACGTAGAAGCTATCAAACGTGAAATGCACATGTTCCAACGACTAGCAGAGATTCTTGAAATTCACCTACGTCTCTTCACGTGCTGAATACGTACCTTTCGAGCCACTTTTCATCGTGTCCGGAATCCCGTAAAAAGATTCGTTCAATTTATTTCATGAAACGGCGTTTATTACGACAAGAATTAGGTTCACTTCTGTTACGTGATCCGAGAGTATCTGAGGTGATTTCCAAAGCGTCTGGATATCGCTGTTTCAATTAACTGCGGATAGTATTCCGTCGGGGAATGAAAAAGGAGAAGATACTACGTAATAGCTGTTATCCACAACATTTGCATTCGCTCGAAACGAAATTGAGAAACACGATTGTACATGCCAGAAGAAGAGTTCTAAATATAGAGATTCTCTTCATTTCCCTCCTTGTTTTTCCATCTTTTTTCATCTCTGTTTACGGTATGCCATTATACGAAGAAAGCTTGAGACAAAAGTAGCCGGCTGCGAGTTAACGATAGATGCTGTTTAAATTGTTTTGGCCAAATAACAAAGCTTATGATTTTAACGGAGTTATTACGAGATCCGATGTAATATAACGCGTTGTTTTCTTGCGAATGCTCCGAGAAACCTATTGGGTTGCTTTCCTTTGGATTATTCTGTCAGATTATTTTAGATTTTAAATAAGACAGAAAGTATTACGAAGAGTATACATCAAAGTTACGAACGCCTTGTAATTAAATTATTGCATATTGATAAAGATTTAACTAAAAGCCATCGATCTGTTTATTTTTTATTTATTTATTTTTAAGTCTTATTTATTGTCTGAAATTCAGTTGCCTGAAATTGTTATCGATATAAATCGAAACGACCGAAAGAACAAAATGCTTCCCTGGTTTGAATATTAAGACGAGTTTGACACATTCTCTAGCTACGGATAGTGGAGATAAAAATGCGAAAAGATCGTTTCATTTAACCGAAACAGGATAAATAGTATACTTCATAGAGAAATGCTTTTTATATCTTTCAGAGCCATACTGTCGGATGACATTTGACGGATGGTCCTGCTGGCCAAATACTCCAGCAGGAACGACTGCATACGCCCAGTGTCCAAATTTCATCACTGGTTTCGACGCCTCGCGTAAGTTCTTTTTTTACATCACCAGTTTCACTGTACAATCGCATTTTTTCCACGAAATACCGTGTACAAAGGAATTCGGTTAGAGACGCGAAAAAAGACCTACAAACAAAAAAAGCGAAATGTTCCAAAAACACGTATACTCTATTGTTATACCAATTTCGGAGAAAGAAGAGAAGAAAGAAATCTCAGTTGGATGAGTAAATGCGTATTTATACATATACAGGGTGGTTGGTAACTGGTGGTACATGCGGAAGGGGGGGGGGGTGATTCTACGTGAAAAAAGAAGTCGAAAATATAGAATAACAATTTTTTTTTAATTTTTTTTTTTAATTTTTCCATCGAGACAAACGATCTACAGTGAGATCCGTTATAACGTACCGCACGCGTATCGAGCCAAAATTCAAAGTCGATTTTCTCGAAAACGAAGCCTCGAACGAAAAATTTTTATTCTATATTTTCGACTTCTTTTTTCGCATAGTATCACCCCCTTCCCGCTTGTACCATCAGTTACCAACCACCCTGTATTTTTATGTATGTTGGTCTTCTCAAACTTCTTCGCTTTCGATGCTTTCCTCGGCAGAAATATTTCCTCCATCGTGTGCTATGGTTAGATTTTCTCTTAGATTTTTTGGTTTTTGAAGTAAGTGGAAAAATTTCAGGAAGAAGATGCGCTGTGTTTCAGGTATCCTTCTCAGTTCGATCATTATTTAAACATATAAGTGTTTTCGTCTCAATGGCAACTCGATAGCTGCTACTGTAAAGGCGGAAAACACCCCCAAAATTGAAAATATGCAATCTTTTCGAAATTCGTTTTTCTCGAAAACTGGGCTCTAGAAAGAAAAAGACGATTTGCGCATTTGTACTTGGTCCACTAAAATCCAGAAGATTGTAAAATTAAATAGTTGTAATTCCTGTTGAACAATGTTATCTGTGGTATTTTCAACACTAAGTGGGCCTCGTTTTGTGATGATTGCACCATATCTAAAAAGCTTCAGGTAGTTACGGACAGTAAGTGGTACTTTGTTAAAGTCATGTGAAAGTTTTATATTTCCATGATCATTTATATAATTCGTTATTTTATTTATTTGATTTATTTATTTTTTAAGTAGAAAATCTAAAGGGAAATGTCTAAACAATAACGCGTGATTACTTCCTGTAGTTTGGTTTTCATTGAAATTGTATTTCAAGCGTTCGTATTTCTCCCATTTTCTCTTACTCTCGAGTGGATTGTCCTATCGGAATGAAATCTTTCGCATCTTGTAGAAGTAATACACCGATTGGTCCCAGTTGCAAAATTTGTTCGATTTGTTCTATTGTTATCGCGAGGAATTTGTCGTCCTGCAATTTCGTTTACGGGTGTTCGGTGATTGTTCTGCAACTGTTGGACCGATAACGAGATAATTCCTTTCTCAGTTTATAGGGTAGGTCCTCTCGTTGGCAGTTTATCGCACAAAGTCCTCGTAATCTGCATTTCTATAAGCGCTCCTTTGTCGGTTGATTGAGAATTGTGGTTTATTGAAAATTTTGTTTGGTGCAAAATCCGATACGGCTAGGTCGTCTAAACTTTTCACACGACCAAGTGCGACGTAGATTCGGTGCTTTGCAAAATTCTTTTTATATAAATATTAAATCAGTTATATACAGGGTGGTTGGTAACTGGTGGTACAGCCGGAAAGGGGGTGATTCTACGCGAAAAAAGAAGTCAAAAATATAGAATAAAAATTTTTCGTTCGAGGCTTTGTTTTCGAGAAAATCGACTTTGAATTTTCGCTCGGTACGCGTGCACGTCTCGTTATAACGGATCTCACTGTATGATAGATAATTGTCTCGATTGACGTTATTTTTTTAATTTAAAAAATTTTTAAATTTTTAAATTTTTATTCTATATTTTCGACTTCTTTCTTCGCGTAGAATCACCCCTTTTCCAACCACCCTGTATATAAATACTAACCATCACTATTCAAAGTATAACATGTGTAGCAGCTTACGGCTAGTCTATTCGCGTGCGAGGTCGCACAGCCGATGAAATATTGCAATTATTTACAAAACGGACGACCTCACCGATTCCAATGCCTTTGAAATATATTGTCAGGTACAACATACCGAACAACTTTTCTCTATGTATGTTATCGTCGCTCGGCTTCAGTTTCCGAGAAAGTTTCTGATTCGACGACACGTATGATTTTAATAATCGAATAAAAGCTTTCTTTGATATTATGACGCAAATGTTTTCAATTTCGAGCAACGATATTATTATAACATAAAGCTTAATATGAATTGTATCTGTCTCGCTATTCAATACCTTAACGTATTCGCAGTAACGTCATCGGTCGCCTCACAGCGAGTAATATCGCTTTTTTGGAAGAATTGTTTACGGTCTACGTGGAAATGGTGGAAAATAGAAATGGGAAATGAAAAACTTAAATCGTTATCATATTAACTGTTGTTATTACGTTAATTACATAAATTTATTACAGAGTCTTGAATTCTTTTTATTTATAACATCTTGTAAATCTGTAAATTTCAGGCTATATAACACGATAAAATTCCTATATAAATACGGTAGAATTCCAATAAAAAAGAAAGACTACGCCACGTATTGGTGCAATACTTTATTACATGGCTCGTATGCGTACTATGACATCGAATGCATAATTAAATGCACGTAACGTTCCGAGACTCGTATCACAATGGTATTTTCTTAAATAGTATCTTTGAGCGTCTTCGCGTGCTTAAAATTTCTATATGTACAATATAAAAAATACATCTGACAAACAAATAAATCTCGCGAGCTTCACACGAGCTTTCACAGTCTAACGATCTATCTAATCGCTGAAATTGCGTCGCATCGTTCTCTAACTCGTATCGACAAGCATAAAAATCCATCGTTCGATCAACTACCGATCGATAACCATTTATCGCGAAAATCACAATCGTTCGTCCATTGTGTGTCTTTCGTTCTACTCCATCGAATAAAATGTAAAATACGAACAGCAATTGCACACGCGATTAGTAACTGGCAACCAACGATCAATACCGAACTATTGACCGTCCTTTTCAGATATTTTCAGAATTCGATAAATCTATCTTAAAGTTGTTCAAATTTCTTTTATTAATAATTTCACAGATCATGGCCCTGACCGCCGGAAGCTTACTTTGCATTAACTTTATTAAGATCCCATCGCGTCTTTTAGTCGTTTCCTGATACTCCTTCGATCCCTGATACTCCTTCGATCCCTGATACTCCTTCGATCCCTGATACTCCTTCGATCCCTGATACTCCTTCGATCCCTGATACTTGTTACAGGTATCGATATCTTCGATATCTGTTACTTCGTTCGATTCCTGATACTCGTTTATAGTAACGGAGTACATCAGTTGCACTGCCATTAGCATAGATGGGATGCTGTTGGTTTCTATCAATCCCTCGATTATCCCTAAATCGATCTCGATTTTATTGTAACACTCGAACGAATTCGATAGCGGCATATTCCATAAAATATGAGTCATGAAAAATACAAAATCCGGCGAGAATATCTTAACCAAATCACACAACGTTTGGCCCACATTTAATCCGTATTGCACTGGCGTGCTCGAAGTAAGTTGCGCCCTCGAAAATGTTAATTGCAAGTACGATGTGGGGTCCAGCAGAGGATGAAGAGTGGATATAAACATCGACAATATTTCATCGACTAACTGTATCTTATTTTCCGAACACAAGACCGTGTGCATGACGGCATCTACGAGCCTACGAAGAGAAAGGTTCGTTGATAAAAGATGGGCATTACTGGCATTAGGGAGGCTGTAACTACGCGTGATGGCCTCCCTAAGCAAACTGGAGAAGATCTTCAATCGACTGTCGAATTTTTTCCCCTCTGGGAGCAACACAACACTAACCACAAACTCGTTTAAACTTCTGGAGATAGACAGATCTTCGTGGAAGAGATATCTTTGAATGAGGAATTTGATGAAATCTTCGGATAGAAGATTGCAAATACCTACGTCTATGAAGCTCAACATCATACTCGTATACTGCGCAACCTTATCGCTATGGAGACCAAGCTTCTCAAGCGTGTCGATCATGTTTAAGGTTTGTTTAATAAAATTGACCACGTAATGGTCGGGAAGCGATTTGATCATTGTAAGTAGCACGAGGCAGACTTTTTCATCTCGCAGTGTGACCGAGGAGATCGTATGAGACAACAATAGCCACGTAGGGATTTCTGGTTCTTCCTGGAACAATTGTGCGATTATGAAGAATATGACTTCACGGATAGACTGATTCTTTTCCATCTTCCATTGCGTTTGGAAGAACTTGAGTAAGTGATTACGGGATGCCACGATACGCATCAATTTCATCCCGTGTTTCCGAACGGTTGATTTCTGATTGGATAACATTCTAGCAAAAGGTATTACATCCATTACATTCGTTCTTCTACAAACGTTTACCAAAGCAGTTAGGGCCAGTGGTAGGTAGTCCCCTTGGCATAATCTATTCAACATTGACAGAGGCACCGGTGGATTTGCGAGTTTGATGCCATATACAAGGTGTTGAATGAAATGGTAACTATTTTTTGCATCTCTTTGATGAATATTCAGCGTCTTGTTCGTTGGGATCAACGGTTCTATGATATTTGAGAACGTTTCTCCGTAAACGAGAATGCTTAAGATATCTAAACAGGTCTCTTCCTTTTTTTCAGTCAGATCTTGAAGACACTGTTCAGCGAATTTAATTGGAATCTCCTTGTGCCAACGTATAGCCTTGATGAAGAGTTTCGTGTGCCTTTTCTTCCAGTTATCCTTGCAAGCGTTTAGATATTCCTTCCAATGATCCAGAATTTCTTGCGGGTTTCTCTTCAAAAGTTTTAAAGCCTCGCTTATTTTTATCTTTTCGGTGCTTGGCCAAAAACGCTCGTATAGATCCGTTTCGTATTTCATGAACATATCCTGAAGATCTAGAACTGTATAAATGTCACTCTGTTTGAGCGTAGATAAAATTTCCTCTATCGCTTTCAGCAACCATGGATAGTTTTTGACCGCCATGCGTTCTATACGAGAAGCTTTGTTCACGTGGACCTGGTTATAATAATAAATCGAAGAACAGAGATTGCAAAGGATTTCAGCTCTGCTTTGCTTCCAGGGAGTCTGGTCTAAATTATATTTTTGTGAAACGATGTTTAGGCAATCCTCCAGACACATTCTCTCGTAGTTGTGATACTTCTGAAGAATATTCCAGTGGTCTCCGCATCTCGTAGTCCTTAAATCTATCAGCATATCAATTAACTCATGAAACGGTTGATTCTGATTTATTTTATAGTGAATAGCAGCTTCTACCATCTTCACGCCGACGTTATTCAAGAACAACTGCTTTTTCACATGAGCACGTACTATCATGTCAATTAATATCGTCCAATAATCCTCACCCATTTGAGGAAGATCATAGAGTTTCAACAAAGTCTTGAACACCCCGTATAGGAACCAAGGTTGCTCATTATAGTGCCTGTCCCTCAAATACTTCAAGACTTTTATCAGTGCCAGATCATCGTTGTTTACCTTGCAAGAATAGATCATTCTACAAGCTAGACGCATTCTATGTTCCATTTCTGAGGTTCTACAAATTTCATTTCTGAACAGTGTTAACGAATCTTCAATAGCTAAAAAACACGCCCATGTAACTGTATTTTTGCTTTTCTTGTAGTCTTCAATTTCAGCGCGAAATTTGATCTTCGCCTGATTGATTCGATCCCTGGGATGCAATATTTCCAATAAATTAGCAGTTACCTTCTTCGAATCGTCCAAAATACAGCTATTATATACTTGCTGATAAGTTCTCAAGAAAAGCTCCGTCTTTTTATCCTGTCGATAGTACTTCAAATAATTCAACATGTTATCAGTGTTAAAGTCTTTGATATCATCCGGTAATAGTTTTGGAAATATAATCTCCATGTAGTTGTCGTCGATACTCTCCAAAGGAAGCATCGTAATGTACAACTTGGCGTTTCGCTCCAGGTATTCTCTGCCATTCTTCAGGAACGCTTCGGCGCTCTTCTTGCTCAGAAGTATTTTTGGTGGATCTTCCTCGTGCATCTCGCATAGTTCTGCAAACGACTCTATTCGTGTCTTGACCAATCCCACCAGAAAGTCAGTAAAATCATGGATATTCACCGAAGGAAGTCTTCTCGCACAGGGGTTGTTTGTCGGCTTGCTCAGTCGAAGATAGCGCACGACGAGGTCTGGATTCTTGCGGAAGAACAGTTTAACCATGTTTCGTCTTAGTACCATCCTCTTTTCTAGAATAATGTTATATACAAAATTTTCACTGCATGCTAATAGCAAAGGTAAGGCGTGCTGTAGACCGTAAAACGAGTCTATTGATAAGAAGAATTTTTCAGCGAGGGTAGAGTTCCTGGGTGCTAAGTGCAAGGCCAAAGCTTTGATGATCCGCGTTCTAGTGTTCAAAGAAACGTATGGAAATAAATTTTCGAAAAAATATTCAGTATTAGTGATACTTTCGTTGGTACCATTGAAGAAGTTTCTGGCTTTCAAAGCTTTGTCCACGATCAATTTGTCTTCCGATTTTAGAGCTTCTGCTATAGCCTCGTAAGTGCTCTGATTCTTGGGATCTTTCTTGTTTAACATTATGGCTGCCTGAATTTGTACCAGAGGTACAAGAGGTTTTGGGATTTTCTCATACTCGACTACATCTTCCAGATTGTTGGACACGGATAGCTGTTGCTTCACGAAGTCCGCTATCCATTTTAACTTCTCACCAGGGGTGTCGCCGGGAATTGATTGAATAGCATCCAAATAAGGGGTCGGCGTAGCCATCTTGGTCCGGGCTGAGTCCTAGATGCTATTGAGAATAACGTTTATTATTATCATAAAAACGAGTAGTTATATGAAAAATGGGAATAATGGGTAAAAAGACATTCCTTCTTTTTCGTTTGAGAAACAAATGGATTTTCTTGTGGAAATTAACCGCTTGTTTCGTAGTATTGAATCACACTTGTGCCAAGGATCGTAGTTAGCGAAAAATTCTATTACAACTAACGATAAGTTTGAATTGTAATTTCAACTTCAATTCTTTACACTTTAAAGTGAGGACTATTCAATATAAATTATCTGATCAAGGTAGGCTATCGCTACTATACAGTATTTTATTGTATTAATTAAACCAAAAGTGAAAGAATTTTATAAATTGATAAATTGATGTATTATTCCTGAAACTTTTACTCAAACATAGCCTTCCTTTAGAATCAGATTATAAACTTTTTGTTTCTTTTGAAGATCTCACGTGTTCTTTCGCATGTTTTGCCTTCTTTCGTGAAAAGTCAATACTTAGATCTCTATCATAAATTGATAGAATGTTAATGACTAAATTTTTACGTACGTAGAGGAACCTATTGGCTTTGGAATCCTGATGAATAACGAGGATCTATGCGTCAATCACATATTTTCTCCTTAACAATTAGCGACATTTATGACTTTTAAATAGCTAATAGCAATGTTTTGTAAATGTATTACGACAATTATCCTATTTCCTTTCCTATGATCAAACTTACGCAACAAACGTTCTGTATTTTTACTCATTAACCCCTTCCCGTGCCATTTAGTTCGACGAAACAGGTCAGACTGATGTTCGTAAACAGGAACTAACATCCAGTCACGATCGTAACGGGTAAAAAAACAGTCCGCGAGTTCGGTTTGGTCCAAGTATCTGGTCGCGAGTCAGACTCGCGATATTCATGTTTGGGCCAAAATCTTCATCGCGAGTCTGACTCGCTAAAGTACGGGAAGGGGTTAATAAGGTAAATGGACTCTCTTGCAACTGATCAAGGATAAGGAAATAAAAGAATCACTACTTTCTATCTCCTTATAGTCCCTATTCTTCTTCCTTTCTGTAACAACTTTGTGATAGAAGGATGATTGTAAAGAAATCTATAAAACATTCCATCTGCTTCTAGAAGATTTAATCGTATTTCAAGGTAAATGTGAATATTCATTTTCAACATAGAAAAAGCCTCTTCTTTTGCTGCTTTTAGTCGACAGTTGAATGGAAATTGATTTAAGTTTATTCGATGTGCACGCGTTCAACGAGAAATAACATGTTTTATTCAGAATTGATTAAGATCTCGTTTACTACATACATAGAGTAGATACTTCCTCTATAAGAATAATTACGTCACGCTAATACATGTACGTTGAATGACTCATGCAAGGTGTTGTGATTTGTTTGTTCTATTGATAAAAGTTATTAGCCTTTAAAAAGCTATTACATATTGTTTTATCTGTTACTTTTACGCCAGGTAATCGATGTTGATTAGCATACGAATGTCGTGGATTAATATGCGATACGTTTTCGATAATGTGATAATGCTTCTGGATAGTGAACAGTTTATTTTCTTTTTTAATTTATATTGTTAGGTTTTAGGAAGTTTTGTATTACGATTGATATGAATAAATGAGAGCAATGTAAAACTTTCGAGCTGTTTTTGATGCATGAAATTATAGATAGAAACAAATCTTTTGTCCTTTAAACGATAATATATATATTGTTATTCCTTCTAAAAGATTAAAAGATGAAGATTGAGAATGTTCGTGTCGTTTAAGAAAAAATATTTTGCTTAAACGTAAATATCTTGAAGTAAGTTGATCCGTTCTTATTTATGTGTGTAACGATTTAACGATATTATCCCCTATTTATTAGTAAAGCGATTTAAATTCTGTGAGAAACAAAAGGTGACGTCCTTGAACAAGAAGTTTAAAAATGTACTGGAGCAAAAGAAGAAAACTGACAAAAGCGGAAAAACAAAATACAAGAAAAAGAAACCGTTTATCGCATATTAGATAAAATATTCACATGTAATGCTGCCCGTCAAAGGTTGTAAACGTTTTTCACACATATTTCTAGAGAATACAAGTATTTACGGAAATCTCGTATCCAGCTATAAGAAAGAAGGTCTATACAATATATTAACACTAACATGTTTACCATGCAAAAAATCCCGAATGATCTTGAGTTCTCCAAAATAAGGAAAATAATTTTATCTCTCGTAATCAAGCATTTCCAAGAAAAACAGTTTCTACGTGCTTATCGTTCTATCTCTCTCTCTCTCTCTCTCTCTCTCTCTCTCTCTCTCTCCTTTCGGTTACCAATTCTGAAAAAAACAGTTGCAACTGCCCTGTTTACGGTCCACCCTATATAGGAAATATCTCGCGAAATTATTCTTAACGCTCCTGAAAGCCGTGGATGAGGTAATAATTGAATAATACGCGAAGACATTACGTATCGTCGTTTACATGGCTGATAACTAAACAACAAGATGTCTGTGTATACCTTTATCTATCTTGGCGATGATGACCGATGAAGGAAGCCGAGAGAGCGGCAATCGTAGATCGAAACCGGTGTAAATTTTGTCGAGCGATTTTCCAGTATAATGATCTGCGGAACACTGAGAATTTACCCGTAAAGATGCGATTTCGGTTATTCACGCGGGGATTTTTAACTGTCCATAGTTCCGGTGGTGCAGGTGCGATGAGAAGTTCGCGACAAAACAAGGAATCTCGCTACGAAACGAAGCCAGGTCAGCGTTGACTAATCTCAAACGTCACTCGCGTGTTTATACGGCGAACTTAGGTTAGGTTAGAACTGCGAGAACGAGCGAATTCGCACAGAGCGCCGATTCGTCGCATTAGGGCTGATCTTTAAGTGTATATTTTTATTCGAACGTATTTATTTGGTGATTCAGTTAGGTCTCGTTTAAGTTTTCGTGCAACTTTTGCGATAAAATTTGAAAGAATCGCACGATTGGCATAATTGGAAGAATTTTGCCGCATGGATGATTCTGCGCATGCGCAGTTATATATAAGCGTGCGCCGTGCTTCCAGAGTCTTATAAGTCCACGAGTACTTCTGGCAGCAAGCCGGCGATGAGCGTTCAAGCAACAGTCGACTTTGTGCTGTCAACGAGTAAACATTACTATTTATTATTGAATAGATGTTGAATAGAATTAGTATTTTGGAAAGTAGACAAATTTTGTACAGGTTATCACATAATATGTGGCGGATATTAGTAGGATGAATTCTAGACATTAAAAACGATGAAAGAAGTTGGACTACAAAAATGTCGTTTTCAACCCCGTAAATATTCACCATATATTTTGTGACATTCTGTATAATTATTATAATTCTCTTCGTGGTTTAAAGTATTCGAATATTGTTCTAATAAAGGATAGTAGATATAGTAATTCATACAGTAGTTAGTAATATTTATAGATTAAAGCATTTTCGTTTCATTAAATAATTAAAGTTATTTGAGGAATAATAATTCGGATAGTAAGGAAGAAAGTATTAACATAGTTCGTAAAAAAGTATTTTATTTTTGCATCAAAAATAATACACGTGCGAATATTTATGAATATAATAATGAATATAAAATATCTCAAATGTTGGTTTATCGACGAGATAGGCCTGCTATCTTAATGTTTGATCCTTTATAAATGTTAAATCATACGATCGAATGTTACAATTTGTTTTTGATTTTCTTCCAATCGAATCTCTGTCCCTCTTTACTGCAACTTTCCATTTTGAGCGTCTTGTTAATATTCATATAAATATACCTATCCCCTTGAATGACTGGTTGCCAAATCGTTGGAATCAACTCTGTGGTCTTTGGTGTTGGATTCCTTCAATGAGAACAAAAATTTCCTTTCTTAACTCTGCTGTATCGATTTTCGATAATGTCGTAACGAGTACGTACGCTAACGTTAGTTCCACGATATAGCACATTTTTAACAAACTTTAGAGCTATCTCACGTACACGGACATACATATCGCCGTTCCAGCACAATGACAACGTAACCGCAAGTTTGAAAATTTTGAAATAAATTCGTTACTAGATATATCTAAGATCTCTAATCTTTTCACTGTAAAAGCAGCTAAAAGTTTCATAATCTTCCGAACATTTCTGTCCACTAGATGGCAGTAACCTCGTTATTGAAATATTTGTGTTGACTACCGTATCTCATAGCAATAACGACGTAAGCGTTAGTTGCGTCGCAGACACGCTTGAAAGTAACTAAAAGGTGCAAACAACGTTGCTTATCGCGACACTACGAAACGTTTTCTCCATTATTTAATTATAAATTTTAATGAATTTTTGGTTTTATTCTTCTCCTGACAAATCACTTTTTTGCAGTTGCATGGAACTCTACACTAAAATGACGATATGTATAGCCCGATACAAGTACGAGATAACCGTCCGGAACTAAAACGTAGAAACATATCCATGCGAGAAGTATTCATTCAATTGCGTAGCCGTGCATTTATTATTTCCCTTTTTAATTAATATATCTTTTTGTTTCAAACACACGTTTCTCAACGATATTCAAGCTCGACGTTTCTTTTTTGATTTTTACATCCATGTATGACTAAAAAACGAAAAGAAAACATTGGCTTCGTCTCATTAATAACCCAAGAGGAAAGAACAAAGTTCCGATATTCTTATTTATATTTTCAATTTTTTATTTCTTACTTTTATATCTCTGGCTACCCTATGACGATGGAAAAATTTAAATGAAAGTATGTGATACGTTTATTATCATCGTGTAGTTTCCGCGCGAATTATTCGTTCGCAAAATTATCATCGCGGTAATTATACATTTCGGAAGAATCGCCAATGCTCCTATCGTTGTAGTATACATGAGTATTCGGCATCTGTATGCTTCTCCATGCGAGAGAAATATTGGACAATAAATTTGCAAGATAGGAAAACACGTACCCAGTTTTTGCGAAGTCTGTCCACATCTGTATGAAGCACTCCATCATTCGGTACATCTCGCTTCCAACTTCGAATGGTTCTATGCCCATTGTTTTCCTTAAATTCGCATAGAACAAGTACTGCAACTCTTCCGCGTGTGTCGCTCCTATAAATGACCAAAAAGAAAGTTACATTTCTCCAACTGCTCTGAACGACAGTCTAAAATCATGTTCTGAAACTTCTACAAGCAAAAAGTTCAAATTGATGGCTTGGTCGGTACGGCAGTCTGATTTCGACGACTCTTTACGGTTGACGTTATTAGGGGCAACTGCTGAACATCGTTAAAGACTGAGGCGCACTGTTAAGCGTGTAACAACGTAAACAGACGTTCGTTCGCTTCAGCTTTGGTGGATACTCGAATCTTTGATCAAAGATTCCAAGCTTACACTTGGAAGACTTCGATCTCAACCATAGGAACTTGGGTACGTTAATGGTCGAAAGTTTCGAACGACTTTTCCAGTTGTATCTATTTACATTTACCGAATCTCTTGCTAATTTTGTTATCTGTTCGAAGTTGATGCTATTAATATTTCATTAGTGACGAAGATTACTAATGAAATATTAATAGTAATTTAACTATACTATTAATTGAAATTATTGAATTTCTATTTATCTTAATCTATTTTTTATTAATTATTAAATACTATTAATTAACTATAGTAATTTAATTTAGCTATTAATAGTTCATTAGTAATTTTCGTCACTTCGGTAAATTTTTGATTCGAGACATTTTCAACGTAGCGGAATTCTAAGCTGTCATTTGTCCAAATTCTTCGATTTTATGATTCACGTTACTATGGAATAGGATGCCTAATTTTTGGTAAAAAAAAATAGATTATGAAAATTGTTATGTAAATTTTGTGCGAGAGTTGATTGCATTTCTTGTATTCTTTAACTTTGGAATACCTTATTTTCATGTTATATTCGTATTAGATTCGTCTCTTGCTCTTGAATACGTAGAGAAATACAGTGAAGTGTATTTTGTAAGTTGGTAAATAATATGCTTTACGTGTTATTTTCATATTTTATTTAAAATCTTTGTTAGTAACGCGTTGAGAAAACGTTACTCCTTGTGTCGATCAAGATATTTGACACCCTAAAAAATCATAAACAACCAGAATCGAAATAAGCATTATCAGTTAACAAAAAAATATGCAAAAAGAGCATTAACAGAGCATTATCTACGCTTTTTACTACGATACACATTTTTTCTATGTTTCGTCATAGTCTATAACATCGCTATAATATCATCATGAAAAATATAAAATTACTCGATACTCGTTACAAATACAAATTTTTTCCATTAAATAGAAAAAATTTTGGAAGAAACCACTTCACCGATGAATTTCTGAGAGCTTAACAAAAGCTCTATCGTATTTTTATAACGGAAGAAAACATTTAAAAAACATAGAACGATCATTCATCAAAATAAGAGTAAGCTATTTGGGTAAAGGAAATTATGTTTCTTTTTCCTATTTCTGCATCTTTTTTTTTTTTTTCTTATAAAATACATACGACAGAACCTTCTTGGTCACACGATCGATAATAATCCGAGGATTTAAAAGCATATTAGAAATTGTAATTAAAATATGAAATACCTGGCAGAGTAATATTAAACGTCGCTTTCATTAGCGAGTGTTCTGGGTCGTAAGTGAACTTGTAAAAATACGTAGGGTGGTTGTTCCTTTCCATCTGGATATTGACAACCTCGTGAATACCCTGAAGGAACATCACGTCGCTCAAATAATTTGAATATTTATCCGCCGTTTTCTCGCTAATTGTATCTTCGCCCAGATACAAGCGTTTCACTTCTTTCGAACTGATTCCTTCCCTGTTTAAGTAAATCTTCGTCTCCTCGGGGATTACCAGCTCAAAGTTCTCGTTCACCTCTCGGATAGATTCCGCGGAATTAGTTCCCCGAAATACTGAAAATATTTTTACACCGAGCTTTAACAATAAATTTACCTTCACCAAAAATCTTCCATCTTCTCTCGGATAATTGCGATAATTGTCTTTCGTTTTAGTAGATTTCTAAGTTCGAGGATATTAAGCCGACGAATATTACGGTAATTTTGTGAAAATTTCGATTGGAAGTTAACAACCGTTAAGATCGCGGCTGTTATCGTTTCCCTTTGATTTCTAAAGATACGTTTTGTGGAAGTAAAACTTACTTCTCCAAGGTCTAGGGATTTACAGAAACGTTTGTATAGGAATTCTCTTTCGATTTGTACTGTGACTATCGTTTCTTTTAGATCGAATTAATCCCCCAAGAAACTTCTCTGTGGATTTCTGGACTTAGAGAAATACAGGTTGTCCCAGACTTAAACGGCCGAACTGTGAGAGAATCTGATTCTACAGGGAAAGAGAAGAAAGAAATGTTACGTAAAGTTTGTTAACCCTTTGCACTCCGAATTTTGTTTCAATTTCGTTGCCAGTAGCTCCCAACGCTTTTAGGTGTTTTATTCGAAATCTACTTTAATTAAAAAATAAGACGATTTAAATAAATAAAGGAAGAAAGAAATTCACTTAAATACCAGTTTTATTCGCACTATTGTTGTATTTTGTAATTTTTAAGCGTATGATATATCTGGAAACAATTTCCAGCATGAAATCCTGCTTTTCTTTCGCACGTTTCACAAACAAAGGCGGAACTGAAAGAATGTCGAGTGGGACTCGACGAAGGAGCTTCTGAGATAAAAATTGATTTCGAGTCGCACTCGACATAGGAGCGCAAAAGGTTAATAAACGCTTTGTTACAGAGTTACAAACAAATGTTCTATGCGTAAAGTAGATAACGATGCATTTTCCATCACAACGCACGGAAATTGACTGGATTATTGTGTCAGCGTAGTTACGTGTTTCTTTTATCATCTGGTGACAATCCCCTGTCGTTAATTGTTGTAAAATATAACAATATGGTAAAAATGATTCTTTTAATTCCTCATTGTAAAATGTTTCTCTTGCGCTCCGATACAAGTTTCACGTCAATGAACAATGCAATTATTTACATTACAAAGTTCTATAAGGAGAATTTTCTTGAGTTTCAATAGCCGCGTCGTTATCCGTTTCACGCGTACGATATTTCTATACAATTTTGTAACAAAGCGCTTATTGATTAACTTTACATAACATTTTTGTCGGCTTTTTCCCTCTGTACAGTAAGCCCTTGCACTTTGGCCATTTAACTTTGGAATACTCTGTATACAAATATACATACACGTACATATACGTACAGTAGTAGAAAACGCGAAAATAAGAAACAGGCTTAAAAATAGCGCCATTCTTTACAAAAATAAAATTGATTTTCAAATAGTTGAAAGAAAAAGCGACTTCTCATTCGTCTCAGACTAATGTCATACATTTTTATAATATTATTACCCGCTTATTACCTAAGCTTGTAATGGGTGAAAGCCTAACACAAGGATAATACCGATAAATATAAAAAGTAAAAAATAATATATATAAATAAGAAAGATACAGTTAGCATAATTTCTTATATAAATTCTAATGTAAATTCTTTTGACGAAAAAGATTATACTGAACAACATCGTTTGAATAACAAAAGAATTAAATGAATAAAGAATTGCATTCGACGTCAATCTAAATTGCAATCTTCCAACGAAATCTTTGAATAACAGAGATTATTAGAACGAGAAGTTACATTAAGAATGTAAAAAATTGCACGAGAAAGAAAATGAACTTACTGCTCAAGAACATGCTTCCCTCGTTTGAATTGAAACCTATAAGAAGAGGTACTTGAATACCTGCTTTAGCCATTACCGCCGGATGTTGAGGCATAAATGGATTTGCAGATTTGTCATCGACGCCTGGTGCAAACATTCCGAATGTAGCGTAACGTTCCTGTAAAAATTCATCGCGAGAACATAAAGAAACATAAAGAAGAATTTCAATTTCTGAAAGGAAAACCTAGAGGAACGGATGTAACAAAAGAAACGGAAGCTGACGAATTTAAATGAGTTTTCTGATGCAAGCAATTTTATTGAAGGTAAAACAGCACATCGATTTATTATCAATCGAACATCGATGAAATTTACAGTGAAATGCATTTTTCCCTCGTACGTAATGTCGACGATCACCAATTATTTCCATCGGAGAGCGTTATATTAATTGTAGAATTAATTGAATATTTTAATAGCGCAATAAAAAATACCTGCCGATATCGAGTAACGATGAAATAATTTTATTATGATTATTGCAAGAAGAATCAATTGAACTCTAACTAAAGCATTTTTACGAAAAATCACCACAGTTAATATACTAAAGAAATAATCTTAAAGAACGAGACAAACGTATTTAAAACGATATTTGTTGGTTGGTTCAGAATATGACAAGGGGAAATATATAGAAGTAGACTTGTAATTTTTAAATGGTATTTGCAGCACATTATATTCCGCAAATAAATCTATCGAATATGAAATATATTTACAATTAAGAGGATAAAAATCATACGACTGAAACTGAAACGATTATTGCAAGAAGAGTCAATTGAACTCTAACCAGAGCATTTTTACGAAAAACCACCACAGTTAATATACTAAAGAAATAATCTTAAAGAACGAGACAAACGTATTTAAAACGATATTTGTTGGTTGGTTCAGAATATGACAAGGGGAAATATATAGAAGTAGACTTGTAATTTTTAAAAGGTATTTGCAGCACAATATATTCCGCAAATAAATCCATCGAATGTGAAATATATTTACAATTAAGAGGATAAAAATCACACGACTGAAACTGAAACGATTATTGCAAGAAGAGTCAATTGAACTCTAACCAGAGCATTTTTACGAAAAACCACCACAGTTAATATACTAAAGAAATAATCTTAAAGAACGAGACAAACGTATTTAAAACGATATTTGTTGGTTGGTTCAGAATATGACAAGGGGAAATATATAGAAGTAGACTTGTAATTTTTAAATGGTATTTGCAGCACAATATATTCCGCAAATAAATCCACCGAATGTGAAATATATTTACAATTAAGAGGATAAAAATCATACGACTGAAACTGAAACGATTTTGAACAAAGACGAAAGTCGTTTAGTGTAGACAAGGTGGTGGAATAAATTGGCTTCGTAACATCGCTTGTTTTCAGTGGGAAAACCGATTTCGCAATACTTGTTCAAAGTTGTGTCTTTGTTACAATTGATACTTTTTAATCAAACTTCTCGCAACTGGGAAACGGAATCATGTGAATTTGTTTGGGAAATTAGAAACACCGGAGGAATTGGAAGCGTATCGCTGGACCGGTCGGAACTTTCTGCGGTTGTTTCATGTATCTCTCAACTACTCCTATAACGTTGTTTCTTTACTAAAATAATGTTCGTTTCGTGTTTTCCGAGTTCTGGAATTTACTCAATCTATCGTTTAAATGTTTCCCGTGAATTCGGTGAATTTCGTTCTGCGAAGGAAATATGACCAGCAAGAAAATTTCTAACACACTGTTTTCACAATTGTTATTCATTTTTCATTGAGATTTTAGATCTCGAACCATGTAGATAATTGTTGTTTTGTTTCATAAAACCAGAAAATTTTCTATTTAATGACTACCTTTTGCGAGACTCACCTTTGGCGTGAGAAGCTTAGTTTCGAGATCCACGAGCTTTTTCGCGTCTATCGTCCTCAGGAACTCGACCACAGTCTCAGGATCGGTCGAGGTTTCGCCAAGTTTTGCGGCCAACTGGAATCCGTACTTGCTCGGTTTCTCGCTTATAATGGCCCAAGGATTAAACGCCACTCCGCTCTGTATAATCGCTTTGTGAAACAATCCTGTGCAAACCAAATTAAAACTCTCAATCTTTCCAATGTTTCCGATTTTCAGCGAATCAATGAGTTTTTCGACGAGCGAAGATACAATACGATATACAGAATATTTGTACAGCAGTTTATTCTTACAAAAATATATCCGAGAAGATGGAATATAGATCTTTTATGCTCGATACATTTTCGAATCTGATTTTCTTGGAAGAAAATCTCTTTTCTTATACTCTTTTCTATCTTTTTTTTTTTCTTTTTACTTATCTTCATTTGTGCGCAGAACATAGTAAGAATGGGGAGACACGCTACATAACACGGATTTCGATTTTAGGGTAATGGGATAGAAATAACGCGTGATGATACGTTCTCTGGAAAAACGAGCGGAAGGGCACAAGCGAAAATGTTTCGCTTGTTAAAAAAAAAAAAAAAGAAAAAAACAAAGAACTATATTCGAAGAAAAAAATGGAATTTATGCATGTTACTTTCATTTCGACGGAATAAAAATGTTATTCGCTGGAATTCATTTGATTATGGTAATTTCGAAAATGATGATATTAGATTATATGACATCTCTATGATTTAAAATTAGAATATAATTCTGAATATAATTCTTCTTCGCGTATTTCATCATTTCCCATCGCATTCCTATACTGTAGTATTGAAAAAGGATAGTGTGAAAGAAAAAGTCGAAATATTTCGTTCTCAACGTGTCACTTACGCAGCCAGAAATTCGTTTTAAACTTTGCTCATCTAAGTGTCGTTATTAACGAGAGAAACAAGAACATGGAAATCTGATGTAATTTCGTTTTTCAAAACTTGTATCCTACACACATCGGATTACCACGTTCCTTTCCGTCTTTGAAATTCTCAATTTATTTGATAGTAAGTATGTGCTTTCCAGCTACTCTCTGTAAACGTCTATTTAAGCCTGTAAATAATGCCTAGATAGAAACGTTGAATCGTCCTTTTAGCTGCATCAAAATAAATATTTGAAATCCTACCGTGAGCCAATGGAGATATAGTTAGGTAATGGACCGACGATGCACCAGCGCTTTCTCCGAATATAGTGACGTTGTTGGGATCTCCACCAAAGTTGCAGATATTTTCCTGTACCCATTTCAGGGCCATCACTTGGTCCTTTAAACCTTGATTACCCGGCGCGACTTCGTGTTCCAAATTCAAAAAACCTGCAACAAGAGACGAGGATTGCAAATCGGAATTCTGTAACCTGTACACGCTTCCGCGATATTTATTTTTGATATCGTAAACACGTTGTCAAATATTATCGCTCTTGAAGGCTCGATAAGCTTTCTCGCTAAAATTCTTAACCCTTTTAGATTTGAATTTTTTTCAAGCTTCGAGAAATATTTGCTTCAATCGTTAGTGTCAAAAGTTTGAATAAGTTTCGTGTGAAATTCTACGAGCGTTTAATTGTAAGTTATCTGATCGAAGAATGTTCATATCGCGTAACGCAGCGTGGATTTTAAAATTATTCTTCCAATTAGGCCATATGTTATTAAAATGTAAATATAAACCGGATTAAGTTAGAAGCGTAGAAATAAATTTGATTGATTAATTGTTTGAGCTGTCTTGTGTAGTTAGGTTGTATGCAACGTCGTGAAAATGTCAGGTAGAGAAATATGATTTATACGATCCTCCAAGAGGATTCATTTTACGGGCTGATAAGTTTTTGGCTTTGGATGTCGTACATTTTTCAACGATTTCGTTTCATGTGGGATGCCAATGTGGAAAATACGAATGACAAATGACTTTCTGATAAAACCGAGTGCAGCAGGGGCATCGAATTTTTCTTGAGAATTGCTTTTGTCATTTGCTCGAACGATAAAGGCACTTTGCTGTATTGGGAACAGCGTTTCGTTGAAAGTAGAAATTCTCTCTTGTTCTGGTCAATCTGTTTCTTACGTTTTGCATTTTCACGTACCGAGGTACATGCTGATTCAAAGAATAGAAATGTTAATCCAGATAAGAGAGGAAAACGGTAGAGAAAGTAATTTTACCAATGAATACTAGTCAATTTCTTAAATCAATTATTGCCAATTCCATTTTCAAACGATTATAAAAGTGCATTTTTATAAAAATAGAATTAGTCCCTTCTTGTCTGAAAGGAAATAAGGTTCTCTTGAGGTTTAAGGTTCTCTTGTTCGCTTAATTTGTTACATTTATTATATGCAAACTGATTCGATATCTTCGTGAAAAAAAAAATTTCCTGAATCATTGCGGTGAACGAGATAGTATCAGCTGCAGTCGCTCTACTATTATTTTATCTACCACTCTTCTATCTCTACGTGAAAAACAACGATACATCGCGTGAAAATCATCGATAGAATGCGATATGAGATAATTAACATTATATAAGAACTAAGATAATTGAATAAAAAGCAGGAAGCCTGATAAACTAGTCTAAGAAAACGTTTAGCGCGTTTCGAGATAAAATGATTTATAAACTACGCTAATTTTTACTTTTGGCTACGTTAATATACATTAATGTAGATAATCGCATTAATTATATATCTAATTATTATATATTATATATTACTTTACTAGTTATATTATCAATCATTTTATATACACAATAATGAAAAATAATAATAATAGATACATAATATATATTATAATACAATATATTATACCAGTATATATTATTAACGATTATATAAATATTACTAACAAGCAACTATAGCACAAGCCATGTCAGTGACAGACGCACTCACCCAAGACACCGAGTCTGTAATTAATCGTGACCAGAATAACATCCTTCCGCATGAAATACACGGGCCCATAATACTCGTCGCTGCCTGACCCCATCATGAACGCACCACCGTGGATCCATACCATCACCGACATTTTCGTCGATGTCGGTTTCATTGGTTTGTACACGTTCAAGTAGAGGCAATCGTCGTTGCCCACTAAATCGTGCGACAACATGTCCTTCTGGCTGCAACAGTTGCCGAACTCTAAAGCGTCCCTTACACCTGTCCATGGCTCTAAGGGTTCTGGATCCTGAGCAAAGACAGAAAGAAAGATCCTGTAGTGATACGAGGAAGTTCCTTTAATCGTGGCATAACGATAAAACGAACGTTGACCGTCACATTTATCGAGGCCAATGACGAATTTGTTTTGCTGAATACCGACAGACATTTATGAGGAAATAAATTTCGAGGAGTATTTTTTACGAAGAAGGCGTATTTTAAGCGTAATATTCGGAAAAACGAAGCGTTAGGGTAAATTATTACATATTTCGTAGAATATCGATACAAATTCGTAGATATTTCTAAATAAAATTCGTGCTATTCCTTCGCGAAGAAGAAAAGTATATTTTTAAACGTAACATCCATAGAGACGAAGAACGCGCTCGTTAGAAGGATTATCACATACTTCGATGAATATCGGTAGAAATTTTCAAACGAATATTTTTTCTTTTGCGTAGAACGAAATGCATCTGAGTATATTTAAACGTAAGAGAATCGCTTGGAGACAAGCGCCAAAGTGACAGAGAACATTTTTATATATTTTATTGAAAGTATGCGGAATCTCTTGAGAAAATATTCTTCGATATTGGCTCTTCACTGAAAGAACTACACTAGCCTAGAAAACCTAGCGTCGATTTCGATCTTAGGTATTCCTTCCTGTAACGACAAACGTGACAGTTTTGCGAAGGCTCTTAGAGTACACGGTGTTCTTCTTTAGAATATAGAACCCTTGCGTTTGGTATTACGTATCTGTATGCGCGTGCGTACGTAAGTAGGTATGTATCATGAAACTTTTGAACTTTCCTCGTTATTCTTCATCTTGGTTTTCACTTCGAAGCGGTTTATTCGACGAGTTGCGTGAGCACGTTTTATTGTCGAGAAAATTACCGATAATAGTAAACTAATCTGTCTGATGTAACCGTTGCATTCCGTGTAGAGTAGAGGAAACAATTTTCGTTTTCGCGGTTTTTAATTCGACGTTTAATTCCGCGTTCTTACGAGGCATTGGTTTCTGTATCGTTAAAGATCACGTTGAATAATTAGTGCATATAAAGATCATTATCAGAAGTTAAAATAAATTAACTCAAGTATAATAATACAATAATTACCGAAAGTATTTTATATGAGATAATTATCATAGGTCAGACTAATGTTAAAATTGAACAGGTGGTAACAAATGGAGTGAAAATTATTATAATTTATATAGTTACGAAATATCGCACTTTTATCGGCAATATCGCACAACCATCAAGTTTCTACATAGACAAAGAACTGTCGTCGAAGATTATTTTATTAATCAGATTCATCAGCAGAAAAGGACAGTGTTTGTAATTTTTAACAACGATTATTTTCTGTTGAAAATGACAACGTGAGTTCGTGCTCGCCATCCATATGCAGATGCGTTAGTTATAAGAAATAGTAACTAGAAGATAATCCTAGTTACGATCGATAGATTTAATCGATAGGCTTAAGATGCTTTTTTGTTTTCATCCCTAGTTTTTTGTAAGCGCGTGCAATAAAGGTTTTTTTGACTCAGAACGGTGTGATAGATTTATCCATTCAATAAAATAATAACTATTGTGATCCTACCTTTGAGTATAGAAATAACGACATTTTCAATTTATGAAGCTATAGAATCCTAAAGAACCTCCTTTCCAGTTGTGTCATTATTATAGCGAATATATGCCGCATGATAGGTACCGCGAATAAATTAACTTCAAGATCGCATAGAACGAGCGTAATAAATTTTCTATGCTGGAAATTATATGAATTGGAAATTATGTTAACACGATGTGTCAAGGTCGTAGCGAATGATTCAATAGCAAGTAAAAATATTCTTTTAATAAGGCCATAAAAATATACTTATATATAGTGATGAAGTATTATTATATAATAATTTGAATATTGCGATCTGTCACTCCATACGGGATATTTTTTTTTTATTAATTGAAAAATTATAAATAAATGGTTTCTCTTCTCGATCCCTCTGTTCATCCTACAATTATGAATCTACAAATAACAACAGTCGAAAACGTATTTTCAGAAATTAAGCACAAAACATTTTAATATGAAACTTATATTTATATCTAGTTGCACGATACGGTGATCGTATTTGATAATTTTCAATGACAGTATCACTGAGATCGGTGAACAATGGTTTAACCCTTGTCACTCTGCCAATGTGCTAACATATCTACTAATTATGTACATAATTATCTTTTATCTTAAAAGTTCCTTCGGAATATTCCCTCGCTATCTTCGTTATTATAGTCTCTAATCAAAATCTATTTTATTTTACGTATGACACTGTCCAATTATGAAAAAAGATAGGATCTCGTTATAGCAAATTGGCATAAACACGATGATACGGTGTTATTACAGTTTATCAATATTTATTGCAATTTGTTTAAAAATCGATAAGTACAATAACGATAAGCGCGTATAAACTGAGGAAATTCTTATAGGAAATTCAATTTAATTTAATTTGCAATTGTTTCGCGAGTGATAAACTGAAATATAAAATGTACAAATTTGAAAGCCTCTCTATATTTATAATGCTTCCAAGTATAAGAAACTTATTGATCCTGTCTATTATTAATACTTATATCTCTGTTACTAATCCTCACATTATACCAAAAGATAGAAACAAAACGTTTCGCAATACAGTTAACTGGATCTAAATAAAACAATTCCCCATTGCATATCGCTCTATGTTATGCACTTGTTGTATAAAATTTGAATTATTTACATGTATTAAGACACATCATCAAAGTACCACTCGTTTTTTAATATTACTTTTTATTCCAGCATATTACAGTTCTCTAGATCTTTAGATCAAATAACGACACAATTTTTCCTGTTATTGCCTTTTCCCATGATCAAGCGGAGAAAAGATAAGAGAAAACGAGGAATCATTTTTCCACTGTCATATCTAGTTTAAACACGCAACGGAGTTTCGTCGTGTGGAACGATCGTTTCACTGGAAATTCACCTTAAATCGAAGCGGCCCGACTGGCGGCTTCGCGTATGGGATACCACGAAACGAGAGATACCGGTCACCATAATAGCTTTCCTCGATAACGCCACGTAACTGGCCTTGCTTCACGCGTACCACGGTGTTGTCGTGCGCCATAACGCAAAACGAATCAACTTTCGACGACCGACGATTCGAGCTGAACTGGTAGCATACTGTAAGCATTGTATTAAATAAGGACCTGTCTTCTCAGTTGGTTAACCACGGTGCTATTGGTGGGGACGGCATCTGACGATCTGTTTAAACCTTGCCCAAGGTTACAGTACGCTGACTCTGCCGTTACTCAGTATACATTGCCCGATGGTTTAAAATAGAAGTACAGTAGAAAGTAATGTTTCTTTTCGCTTTTCTATCGAGGCAGTTTGAAACGCTACGAGGAGAATGTTTTTCAGTATATCGTACGTTGTACAGCTTCGAATAAATTAAAATTAAAATTACGATATATTATTTGTTGAAAAAAGTTATTCGAAATGCCAAAAGACTAATATCTTTTTCTGTTTTTATTGAGGTAATTTGAATTTATTGAGGTAATTATTCTTTCGTAGGACTACAAAATAAAAAGAAACCTCGTAACGATTCTCAGCTAAACAAAACCCGTTCCTTACTGAAAATGAATAGTTTTAACAAATCTAAAAAGAAAGGGAATATAACTTTTGCGTTGCTATCTGCTACAACGTTACTTCCATTGTTTTTCTATCGTTAAAAGCATTTTTTAATTTGAGATAAATGCGAAAGAACGGTTATTCCACGACAAGATGGTGGACGATAGATAAGATTGTACGATACAATTATAATCGCGAAGGTAGATTTGCGATTTTTGTGGAAATTTTAGAAAAATAATTTCTACATATAAGAAAATTTGCATAAATCACACATTTGAAGTGAAGTATATATATATATATACAGGGTGGTTGGTAATTGGTGGTACACGCGGAAAGGGGGTGATTCTACGCGAAAAAAGAAGTCGAAAATATAGAATAAAAATTTTGTTTTTTAATTTTTCCATCGAGACAACGATCTACAGTGAGATCCGTTATAACGAGACGCGATAAAGTGCACGCGTACCGAGCCAAAATTCAAAGTCGATTTTCTCGAAAACAAAGCCTCGAACGACAAATTTTTATTCTACATTTTCGACTTCTTTTTTCGCGTAGAATCACCCCTTTTCCGCTTGTACCACCAGTTACCAACCACCCCGTATATATATGTCGGAGATGAAAGGAAACCGGAGCCTCTCCTTTGAAATTTTGGGAAAATCCTCTAATACTTTAGCCTAGATTCTATCGTAGCCGTAATTAAGCAATTGTTGTCATTCAATCTGATCTAATGCCAAACGTAGCCACAGTCACGGGATGGACGTTTTGCCTGACGGAGGTGTGGAGTGGCTGTACGGTTCTCTTTAAAAATGTGGTTGTGACGGCATACGGCCTCAAGAACGGGCCTAGCCACGTGTGATTTTACCTCGGAGGTGCCAATATAATGGGACGCACTTTGTTTTAATAATCAAACTCCAGGCAGAAACTGCCTAGCAACGGTGATTGGAACTTTCTCGATACTTCTAACGAGTATTTAACAAACGAACGCAATTGTAAAGAGAGGAAAATTTTCATCAGTCTGTTATTCGTGCGATCGCCTTGGAAAGTTACACATCGAGCAGTTTATACCGAGCGTCCCAGCAATCGTATTTTGTGCTTAAAAGTATTCTACGCTTGGTAAAGAGTTATCCCGTTGACCCGTGGATTCGTTATCGAACCCAAGAACATCGTCAATCGCATCTTGCGTGTTTAAACACCACGGTCCTTCGTTAAACTTCGTAAAAGTCATTTTTGTACCTGTAAATATAATCTCTGTTGTACAAAACGATAGCTAGTTCTAAATTCTAACGATAACCCGACATATATATATTAGATATGCAGTTCCTACGTTGTGAAACTTCAAATGTTTGTATTTATTGAATGTTTCAAGGATGTTGTACTTTATGTTTGATTAAATTTTCTCATATGTAGAAGTTATTTTTCTTAGATTTTCACAAAAATTACATATCTATCCTCGCGATCATATTTGTATGGTACGATCTTATCTGTCGTTTAGTAATTATCGTATCGTAATCAAAAAATGTTTTTAACGATAGAAAAACAATCGAAGTAACGTTATAGAAGATAGTAACTCAACAGTTATATTGCCTTTTTCTTTAGATTTGTTAAAATTGTTCATGTTCAGTAAGGAACGGGTTTTGTTTAACTCAGACTCGTTACGAGCTTTTTTCTTTTTTTATCTTGTGGTCCTACGAAAGAATAAAACTGTAGTGTAATGTGAAAAACTTTCTGGGTCAATTACAATTCAATTACGTCCAAATGTGTTCATTATTCATCTCGACTTGAGATGGACCGGTCAGATTACGTTTCACGAGAGGAGAAAGAAGAAACATTCGTCTGTGGCAAGAAAATGTTGTTTCGGAAATTACTTGGCATTTAAACCGGAGCAGAGCCATTTAAATTGTGTCTTTCTAAGAAATGTTTTAACGACTTTAAATATGCATATTATTCGTTCCTGCTTATCTTTTACACCAGTTTATGTTAATAATTCGCGTTTTCGTAATTTTATACCGATATACTAATCTACTACTGTACTACTATCTATACTACTATACTAATGTTATCATAATGAATATCAGTCTAGCAACCTTGATTTGATAGATATTGCCTGGCATTTGGAAAATAGTGGGACTTGTTTGTTACAGAATAATTTATGTAAATTCTTTAACACGCTGGTGATTAGATTCCATCAGCAATGAGACTGCACTCTCATTATATCAAATTAAACTATTAAATGCAAGATAGTCTGCCGGAACGTTTATTGTTAAAAAAAACTAGGTTGATTCGATAAATAAAGACGATAAGTTTAAGCTGATAAATAAATTAATTTATACATACCATAGTGTTATTACATTACTTAAACAGTTACATAAAAAAGGTACAATAATTAAATACGATTCACTACGTGAAGAGAAAGTTTATTACATTTCCTGGAAGAGAGGAAGCAAGAGAACAGAAGTAGCAAGTGAAAGGGAGAGAAACCGAAAGTTACGGAGAGTCGGACAAGAGAGAATATTAAAAAGGATAACAAATATTTCAATCGCCAGTTCATAATAAATGATACATCGATACTTTACTTAATCAATTAATTATTCATTAACAACATTAACGTCTAACGTTCTGACCAAAACATACACACTTTATGTTACGTACAATTTTTCTTACGTTTCTTTATCATATCTTTCTCATTATTTATCGTACTCTTATCGTTACTTATATAACGAACAAACGTGTCGTTGTTTATTATCCCGGGCAACCGTCGAACAAATCAGTCATTAAGATTTCTCGTCGAGGCTAAAACCGGAGATGAATGAAATGAACTTTTGCCCTCATTTCCCTAATTGAAGATCACGGCAATATCTTGACGCAGTTGTTTCCAGCGAAGCAATGTCTATTTTTCTATGATACAATCGGAGGAAGAAAATTATATATCAGCAAAATTTCTTCCCCAGATAAAACCTCCATTGTGAGTCGATCTTTTCATCGAAATTAGGATTTTTAATAATAAAACAGTTCTCGAGACGGCTGCTATCTCCTCTGTTCTATCTTCGTCTCAATAAACGAGCAAGATCCATAGCATCATGAGAAGGGAAACTGTATGATGCCAGTGTTCCAGCCGATGAATTGTGGCAAGCAATTTGCAAGGAAGCTTGCAAAGGCTAAATATTTGCCGATCGTACGATCGTTTCTTTGCTCTCGTTCAATTTTGCCCCTCGCAAATAGCAGACGGTCAACAAGCAGATGCAGCTAACTTTTTACGAGGTGACGTTTCATCGTCGACCAGTTTTACGACGATGACGAAGTCTGGAGAACAGCTATTCTCTTTGAAACATTTGACGAGGAAAATCTGTCCTCGAGGTAACCTTGATTGCTGGAAAAGCTGATAAAACCAATATTTCGAAAACGAGTTCTTCATGTTGATAGATAACGTAAAGTACAAGGAGAAAATCAGGTTTTCACAGAGGTGGAAAATTGTAAATAGAAAGCGCAGGATCAAGGAAAGCTTAAAACTGTTACTTGTGTGTATACTATGAGAGTATTAGTAAGTTTTATACCAAAGATTTTTTTATCACTTTGGTAACACTCGTACGTATACAGGGTGGTTGGTAACTGGCGGTACAAACGAAAAAGGGGTGACTCTACGCGAAAAAAGAAGTCGAAAATGTAGAATAAAATTTTTTTTTCATTTTTTCCATCTAGACAACGATCTACAGTGAGATCCGTTATAACGTACCGCACGCGTACCGAGCCAAAATTCAAAGTCGATTTTCTCGAAAACAAAGCCTCGAACGAAAAATTTTTATTCTATATTTTCGACTTCTTTTTTCGCGTCGAATCATCCCCTTTCCGCTTGTACCACCAGTTACCAACCACCCTGTATATGTACCTTAAACGCTTGCACCTTAAATATAAATTATATTGGATCATCCCATAAGTAGCATGGTTTCCTTAAGAGTTCAGTTTAAAACAGTAGGAATTGTTACTATCGGAGTATTAAAAAATTGAAATAAGAAACTTAATAGGGAAATGTAATGAATTATAAAGAGTATGGGAAAATTCATTGTTAGATAATTAACAATTAATAGTAAATCGCATACGTTTCATACGTCTTGTATGTTTCACGTGTTTCTTAAACAGGAGGAGCGAATCGCAAAAGGAGCAGATGAATGAGCGAATTGGCATGTTTGCAGATACGATTGATACAGCTACTTAAATAACCTTTAGAGTAGTAGCTATATCAATAGTTAGTGCTCTACGCTACAAAGATAAGCGAAATAATGGAAACTTTCTGAATGGAGTATTATGTTTAAAAAGCTGAGGAATTTCTGGTCAGTCTATGTAGCTGTTCGAAATTTTATTGTTAAATGTAACGTCAGCTGTGAGTTTAAGTAGAAAATCCGAGGGTCGTTAAGAACAGATCATCGTTATGGCATGTGATCGTTACGAATTGTGTAGGAAAGAGAACGTAAAGACTCGAATTGAATTTTCTCAATGAAATCAACATGCGGCCGGCGGTGATCATAACATTGAATCTTCATTCAATTACGGTCAATGACGTGATAAACCGGTAAGCTTTGCATTTCAATGAAACCTGTTCTTTCATATTAATGGCTGCGCTTTGCGTTAAACATGATTTATACAGTGTATAAAACACTGTCTTTTACCAACAACATTTTACCGTACCTCGCAAACGATGTTGATTGATTTAAGCGTACGAGATATTAATAGAAAAATAACGATTTCGACATGTCCTGTAAATGTTATAACATGTTGTTCGTATTATCAATGTCGCTGTAACACCATCGGTGGAGAACACGTTCAAAGGACAGAGGAATTTTCAACGGAATATGCAAGAGGATTACAGAAGAAACTATTTTAATCTAAGTTTAACGTAGAACACAATGCGTCCTTTGAACGAATACACAGTAGCAGTTCTAGAAACAATTCATCCCACACAGTGTAATAATATTAATTTCGAAATGAATGGTCATATTTCACGCGAGTTATGGAAGCTAGACGTTCCTATTTAAATGCTCGCCACCGTATACCAAGAACCATTTTGGATTCACCCCTCAACTAGCTCTAAGAAAACTACCACCAACACCCTCTATAAATCATCAACGTTCCTCACAAATTACACGTCGTCGACGCTGCTGTCTTTTAAATAACGAAACCAAGCAATCTGCCAGGCTATCCATGCATAATTTCGCTCGTGTATTATTGTTATGATTTTGTATTTGTTGAAGATTTCGACGTTGTGTCAATTAAAGAGAAATTATATTCGTCGTTCTCACATGTAAAGTTACTTCACCAATTAACATGAAACGTGCGTGTTTTTGTAACAGAGACAACACTGTCCTTTAAGTCTCGTGCTATTAACACTAAACACTAAACACTAAACACTAAACACTAAACACTAAACACTAAACACTAAACACTAAACACTAAACACTAAACACTAAACACTAAACACTAAACACTAAACACTAAACACTAAACACTAAACACTAAACACTAAACACTAAACACTGAACACTGAACACTGAACACTGAACACTAAACACTATACACTATACACTATACACTATACACTATACACTATACACTATACACTATACACTATACACTATACACTATACACTATACACTATACACTAACACTAACAATAACAATAAATCGCCACTCTTGATCCGTCTCGGTTTTGCTTAACTAAACGGAGGCAATAAAACTCGCGCGTATCCTTAAACAATGACAAAACTTCCGTAGAATACCAAGTCTATGAGATTGGTTAAATCACGGACGAGAACTTTTACCATAATCGTGACGATTACCATTTCTTGATTTATGCCCGTATTTGCATTGCGAAAACAATCGCAACCGATTCGATAAATATCGGTAAAAGGGCAGCTCTAAGTGTCCAAGTCGAAGACAGGTCGAAATAGTGGCGTTTGTTGCCCGTTTAATCAAAATGCAGATGTAATCTGGTAAATTTGATGGTGGTAAATTTGAAGAACTCGAAGAATACTGTGATATAAAGTACGATCCTCTTAGAGCGAGAATAAAAGGTAAAGAATGGCAACAAAGTCCATGATTTCAAGAAATTTAGGAAGCTCCTAGACGAATCAATATACAGGGTGGTTGGTAACTGGTGGTACAAGCGCAAAGGGGGTGATTCTACGCGAAAAAAGAAGTCGAAAATATAGAATAAAGATTTAAAAATTTTAAATTTAAAAAATTAAAAAAATCGAGACAACGTTCTACAGTGAGATCCGTTATAACGAGACGCGATGAAGTGCACGCGTACCGAGCGAAAATTCAAAGTCGATTTTCTCGAAAACAAAGCCTCGAACGAAAAATTTTTATTTTACATTTTCGACTGCTTTTTTCGCGTAGAATCACCCCCTTTCCGCTTGTACCACCAGTTACCAACCACCCTGTATATTGTAAAATACTATGTTGTCAATAAATATCGAACATATGAGAAAAATGCAGTTTGCAAATGAATATTGTCGATATTATATTGACAATGTACAATGCTGACAAAGTTCTGCGTGTACAATGATATTGAAAACTCTGAAATATCAATTCTAACACCGTGATGTTGTTATACAATATACAGGGTAGGTCAGTAAGAATGGCCAGCTGAAACAACTCGTTATCTATTGATTTTGTCAAAAAGTGTTTGAAATAAAATTTGTTGTACTCGAGATACTTGATCAGCTGAAGTTTGATTTTTTAATACCTTATATTTCATGAGATATCGAGGTAACCTTGAACTTCTGAAATGGCACCTTACACGCTCTTTATAACATTAGTCGATCCAATCGGACAGTCTCTACAAAAAGGTATTAACCTAATTGATGATTAGTTTAGGAGATATTTTAATTTACATTTGTCAAGTTTAACGTATGAAAGACAAAGAAAAACGTGTCTTTCTTTTGCAAAAATCAAACTATATCTTCATCTGGTCAGGTTGCTCTAGTGCAATCAATTTCATTTCAAAGATTTTTTTTATAAAGTCAGTAAGTAGCGAGTTACTTCTGATGGTCATTTTTACTGACTTATTGCTGTATATCGTTCACCTGAGGGCCTCTACTTTTCAAAAGGAGTGGAAAGGAGAAGAGAAAGTTTCTACTTCTTGTTCTCGGTGGTTATCTGCTATGTATACCAATTTTATCGATCGCGTTCCTTCGTTAGCATTTTCACTCCATGAAGATTCCATTTCACAGAGGTACGGATTACGTCTGAGCACGTTAAGGAAATAAGCGATTGAAGTAAATGGCCAACGCCGGGTAGAAAATCGCATTCGACGAGCTAAATTTCAACGAGCCTCCTCTCTTGAACCGAGTTCGGTTCAATTTCGATGCACCGGAGAGGAAGAAGCTTGAAATAAAAGTCCATCACACATTTCGATTACTTTTGATACGTTCGAGCATAGGAAGAATCCTTTTTCAATAAAATATTTCGTTTCAGTATGTTTTAAAACAGCACAATGGCAATTTCAAACAATTGAAATATCATCGCTAATTATTACACAAGAAACAATCAGAGCAAGAGAATATTTGACTTTTCCCTTGTCTTCGTTTTGCGAACGAAAGAAATTTTCAATCCACATGAAACGTTCAACATAAAATCGATCTTTATTATTTACGGATTTTTATATCTATCATACTAACCAAGAGTTCCATTGACTTATTTAAATTCCTCGTGAAAAACTATGCTTCACCGGGTCTTTCAATAATTTTAGAATCACGATTCTTCGGAATTACAATCCGATGAGACGTCTCGTAGCTTCTGTAGAGATTAACCTTTTAAAAAATCCATAAGAATCCATTGGAAGAATCTCAAAAGAGCCGGCGGTTAGCAATCCAATCAATATCGAATTCGTTCTTCCCAAGTTTAACAAATCTTCAATGAACCGCGATCTTTTCTTCCAAATTCTTTGACGCCCTTACGGACTAAGAATTATTCCCTCGATTATTAATCAACACGATCAAGAAACCGGTGATCGAGGTACTTGCAGGTTTTCCGTTTACCTCTTTGATTAATGGCGGAAGTGAAGCGGAAATTACTCTTTTCCTCCATCCACGATCTGACGTCTTAAGATCGCCTGGAAATTCATTAGAAACCAATTAAACGTTTCGCTTTGCGACACGGATATTTAATTTGATTTCTCAATTTCTTGAACTCTTGCTTTTTTCGCCAGCTCGTCGATAGATCGGCGTTTACGTCATGTTCGCTTTAGAATAAAGAATTTTTATCGCGGAGAGGCCACTTTAAGAATTCACATATGAGAAAACATTACGACAGTTCACACGCTGATGCTGATTATGTATAACTGGCGAAAATCAGTCTTTGAAACGACTCGTGACTTAAAATGATAAATAGAAATTATGTAACCATGCAAATTCGAAAATCGTGGCGAAGAAGATGATTTCTTTATTCTCGTGTCATTTAATTAATTACTTAGTTAGTTAGATTAAATCGAAATTGTTTCGATATCGAAAATTTTGACTACTGTTCTATTTTTACTGAAAGAAAGGGAGTATAATAAATAAAATAATTTGATAGATTTAAAATTATTTAAAAAGAAAGTTAGAATTATTTAAAATCATCCTACTATTTAATCTTAATTGATTTTGATAATTCCATCTTACAAAAAAAATTATTCGATTTCATTGCTAATTCGATTGCAATCCTAACGGTATAAAATAGGACAGGAAATGGTTTCGTAACTATGTTGATGTAACTGATCGTCAAATTAGTCAAGAAACTGTATATCTACATAGAATAGTTCCCTGATAATTTCCTCTTTCAACTTTCCTCCTCTTTTGCATTTTTATTTTTTCTTGACGAATAGAAGAATACGAAAAATTAACATATGATCGATCGTTAATCGCGCGTAACATCGAATAATCAATACCTCAATAATCGACTAATTGTTTTTAATAATAATACACTATTTTATACCTAATAATATACTTACAATAATTTATTTATCTTAATTAGCTTTTCAACGTACAAACGATCAAATAATATATAGAGATGGGAAATTAAACGATGAAAAGACTAAACATTTTCCAAATTATTTTACTTTTTCTCCAATTTATTTCCATCGTCTCCTACCATTTTCAAATTATGCCATTTCCTTAAAGTGAACAATTTTTGTTGTCATACGTGAAGCGCAAAACTCTTACAACAAAACTGTATAAAATACTGCAGAACGTAGTCTTGCGAGAAAAAGAAAAACAGAATCGTACGAAAATCGTTGAGAGGAGTTTCACGGGGTAAGTAGTGCAGAAAGATTATAAAAGAGACAAACGTATGTAAATGTATAGGAAGAGTGTTTAAACAAGAGAACGAGGAAGGAAGGAGAATAAAAAAGAAGGAATGGAAAAAGGTTTTATTCGCATTTACCACTCTGTGTGGAAATCGTTGATGAAAATTTTATAAGATAAACAAAGAAAGAGAAAGTGACGGAGGATATAACGAGGAAAAAAGAAAGAACGAAGAACAATTTTATTTACATTTATCTACGATTTTAATGCTGGGAATGCTGGGAATGCTGGGAATCGTTGACGATGGTTTCGCAAGATATAAATTCTGTCGCTATCTGTGAACCGTCCGACACGTCTAAGGCTATCGCACGATTTACGCTTTCGCACGTCTACTGCACATAAATATACGTGTAATATACGTAATAAAGCAAACTGTATGCGTCAGATTTATTGTTATCTAACTGTTTTAGCATTCTATCCATTGCGCGATGCATTTTTTATCGTGAAAAGTTTTTATCGTGAAATACACATGTAACAAAAATCCGTTGCACTGCTTAGTTTTACACGTCCATTCTCTTATCCGATATAATACGTCCGTTATCTGCTTGCACTTCATTTTCCTCCAAATTACGTGGTTCTTGTAATTGGCAAAAAAAAAAAAAAAATAATCGAAAATTGTCAGGTATACAAAACTAAAATTGTTAGCGAATAAATCAGTCACGCGATTAAATTCAGGTATTATTATATCAAATTTCTACGTTAATTAAAAGATTCAGTGCTATCGTGTATTCGCTTTCACGGCTGTTCTGTTACATTCACGCTACGGTAAATATACCACTAAATAATTATCTCGTATAAATTGGTTTGTGTAATTTTATCGAATCGATTTACACGAAAACGCATCAAGTTACAAAATGGTAAAATTAACCTTTCAAACTTCGCGGCCACTTAATTCCTTTAAACAACAGCTAACGTTGGAATTAATTTTACGGTACGTTATTTTCTTTCTTTATATCTCGATGCTATCACCTGTTCCGCAGTTGCAACGATCGAACTCAACCGTAGTAAAAGCATGTTCTTCGAATTGCTGCGCGATACATTCTCTTCGAGAAATTACGTTTTTACTATGTAACAATGGGAATCGAGAAGAAATGAATCGTTGTAAAAGAAGAAAGAACCATTTTCGTAATAGACGGTCGATCTCGAATACTTTGTTATTAATTTAAGTGCCAAGCACCAGAAATCATTGGTAGCGTAGTCTTATTCTGTTTCCTATATAATAATCGTCCTTCGAGCATCGTGCATTGATTTGATTTCAATTATAGATAGATAGTTTGAAGTGTCCAGTTTGCAAATCGATGAGAACAAGTTGTAGGTGGAAACCTTGTTTATCTAACAGTATTTCTTCGATTGCATCAACTATAATTCAGCCAACACAGCAGTAAAATAAATTTTGCTATTATGGGAACTTTTATGTCTTCTATGGAATGTAGAGATTAATTTGTAATTTCAAATTGAATTCATTTCATATAATTAAACGTATCCTCTACGAGAATGCGAAATTGCTTGCTGTTAAATTAAACACTGTGCAACGACGCACCTCTTATGGCTATCAGAGTTAATAGGATGATGAATTTCATTAACTCCATCGCAAGATTGATATATAATTGGTCGATCTATCTTAGACAGATTTTCTAACTTTTCTATTTTATTTCTTAATATCACAGCTCAGTTGCTTCTTCTTAATTGTTACTTATTTTTTTATTTCTATTAATCTATCACTAACTCTGCTAACGCTACATTGTGTCTTTTCGCTAAAGAGATTCATCTTTTCCGCGAAACTAATAATAAATAATTAAAATATAATTAGAATTCAGATAGAAACGCAGAAATATAATTGGAATTTCATTAAACTTGTAACGTTTCCGTGGAAATGAATGAAAAAAATTTTAATTAATATCTCTCTCGTGGCTGTGACAATCTTCTCTCGCGATATTCACAACAAGCATTTTTCCAAGTTTAACATTCCTTATTTTTTAAAGCTTCTTCAACATTCTGTAATTTGCACATTTTATTCTAATCAAATGAACATGTAAATTACCTTACGTTCGTAAATAATGTTCTTCGCTATTTTGCTAGTTTGCTCTTCGTGTCGTTAATGGAACACGCCATTAAATTGAGAGATACATATGTATAGCATAAGATGTACAAATGTACCGCCGTAAGTCATTCAACAACGTTGAATGAATAATAAATCTTGATTGCATTATTAACATCCAGGCATTTTAAATCACCTCGGATTTACTTACTCAAAATGTTAATTTTTCTTTTGTGAAACGTTTCCGAGTAGAAGATAGAATTATTAAGATAATCAAATAAAGAAATTAGCAATTATATGCAATAGCAATTAGCAATTATATGCAATATAGAAATAGCAATTATTATGCAGTTATTATTATTAATATCAATAATTAAATAGCAACTGTAATATCTGTGTTTGATATATTACGATCTTCTTTCCGCAAAATTCTTAACTTCGTCTTAACAGGGCATCGTATAATTAATGTAAAATATTAAGATGAGCGATAAATGGAGAGGATCCGTGACGAATTTTACGCAAATTATCTTCCCACGCAAATTCACGTCACTAAGAATACGGACACTCACCTCACTAAAGAAATAAAATAATCAAATTCGAAGATGGTATCCCACTGGGGGTAGCCATCCACATGTTATTTAACAATTAAGTTGGAACAATTTACCAAATGTCCAGCTGGACAAATTGTAAAGTACAAATTAAATAATAAAAAAAAAACTAAGAATACGAAGTTGCATTCTCTACTTCTTCGTTCAACCGAATATCACGAAATATCTCAAGCAGAAATTACATAGTTTCAGAGCGAAGAACGCAAAGTAAAGGAAATATCATCGTTTCGGACGTGCTTTAATGAAAAATGTTAATTTAAATGTTTGAGAAAGGGACCTTAAAGCAAAACGTGAATTCTTGATACATCCGACAGTAATACGTTTTCATGTCAGAAGTAGCTTTTCGAAAGCTTTACGAGTTCCTTGCTCTCTGCAAAGATTTTCTCTTCGCACATCCTTTGCTGTCCTTTGTGCAACTGATGCACGTCGGCGTGTTCCTTGCGGTTAAAAACGTGACTTTTATACAATATATATCGTACATATACAGGAGAGCTTTTGAAGCTTTTTTTCGAGGGAATTTCGAGATGAAACGCGAAGAAATAAACAGAATGCACATGGACATGTTTTTATAACGCAACCGGTGCAAGTTTCGCACCAATTTGTATTCTATTTATTCTTTTCTATTCTATTTATTTACGTTCTTTGCATCCTATTTATTTTTCACGATTTAACGTTCGCAGATTTTTTGACGTTACAGCTACCAGAGTAATCACGCTGTGCGATGGAGAAGCTTTCTAAAAACGGATCTCTTCAGACAGAACGAAACCTTCTGCGCAAAAAGCTCGATTCATTATCTTTCATAAAAGAGTTACATAGAGTTACAACGATGCATTTTTTTTTGGAGATTTTAATGACGTTTTATGAAATACATACATCCGTATGGAATATGTATATTTATACAAATTATATACTTTTGCGCGTTACACACGTTTTTGCCTTTCAATTTAATTTCTTTGCTACGAGTTGCGTAGCTTTTCATCGATAGTTCGAGTA
This sequence comes from Bombus bifarius, assembly GCF_011952205.1. Taxonomy (NCBI): domain Eukaryota; kingdom Metazoa; phylum Arthropoda; class Insecta; order Hymenoptera; family Apidae; genus Bombus; species Bombus bifarius. The sequence goes on from NW_022884484.1 coordinate 523,666, forward strand.
TATTATCGTATTTTCTCTCGTTTTATAAATAATTTTGATAAGATTTAATAAAAAACTGCCGATACACGTTGTGAAATATCTACGATGTGACAGATTATCCGATTAGATTGCGGAAATGATCGTCGAGTTAAAAATCCAAATGCGAGGCTTTAGACGTGCAAATATTAAAAAAGATATTTTTCCCCCTGCGCCTTATCCACTGAACGCAAATTTTTTCGTTCATTTTCTAAAGAGTTAGAGAGGATAAGAGAGTTCCCTTTGTATATTATAACGACTTTCTTTTTTTCATTTTAATGCTTCACGAGGGAAATAAAATTCGTGCCAGACTTAATTAAATCGATCCAACGAAATTGTCTCGTGAATATCGAAAGAACTAACCATCGGCGTTCCTTTACAACGGCGTATTCGATTTTTAATTTGCGTTTGTCGTTTGCATATGCGTATACGTGTGATATTTATCGTAAATGCAAACGTGATACGCGATACCATTTATAGCCATTTTTACCTTCTACTTTCGATTTGCCTTTCCAACGCGTAAAATGGAACGGGTTAGAACGTTTCGAGAGAATTTCCATGTGTCGTCGTCGCTTTCTTCGGTAGAATTTTTCATACGAGTTTCTTTGAGACGTAGAATATGAAGGATCGAATATTGGCGATGTTTTCATCCAAATGAAATTCGTTCTGCAGAAATCAGAGGAGAAATTATAATATTGTATATTTCTGTTTTCTCGTATTTTGATATTTTAATGTTTCCATATTCCTACAATAGAATGTTTTAATATTCTCAAAACTTGGGTATCATGTTTCAATATTTTCGGGAAAAAATTGTCATTTCGACGTGATGGAAATTCAAATTCTCAACGTTCTCTATTTTCCTTGGATTCTCGCCAAATATATTTCATATCTGTATGTCTTACGATATTTTTAATATACAGTTCCGCGTGCATGACGTTTATTGAAAATGTAATAAAGTTTAACGTAGCTGTCGAAATATCGACAAAAGAATCGGAATAGATTATTTAATCGAAGAATTCGAAGAATTTCAAGAATTACTCGATCGAAGAAGAAAAGTTAAATCGTGGCGTACGAATCTTTTTGTTTCAGTGCAGGCACATAAATATTGCGAGTCGAACGGTACCTGGTTTCGACATCCAGTATCTGACCAAGTGTGGAGCAACTACACGACATGCGTCAACCTGCAAGATCTCAGTGTAAGTGAAGCAGCAAAAATGTTTATCTTATACGTTACATTCTACGTAATGTTATTTGGCAATGCTATGAATGTATCATTATAAAAATGCATAGTGTTTGTTCGACCAATCGCGGGGAGACGTAATCGCAAGGAGAGACGTCAACGGGGGTCGTAAATCCCCGTTACGATTATAACAATCGACACCACGAATTGATCGATCCCCTGATTTCCGTTGAGATAATAGGGGTGATTGAGGTTGTATAACCCTGTGATTCACAGAATTATAAATTATATGTTTCCAGCACTTAGATTACACTGACGTAGAGAAATAAGTAATTAACAACTTGTCGCACGAAGCTAAGATAGATATGTGCGTTAGAGCAGGGCTCTTATAATTAGATTTAGTGTATTAGTGGACGTAGCGCTATGAGATATTTAGGAGAGGAAATGTATGCTCGACAATACCGAGACCGACTCTCGCGTTATGCTTAGACTGCCCCGCTGGGCATTAGCGTATACTTAGTAGTTGACTTTTCCAACGATGTAGAAGAAGTGAAGTTGAGTGACGATGCTGTGTCGGAGGAAAGCTAAGGATGGGTGTGTCTAGCGCACGGGACCATCGGATTTGTTGGTGCCGATGTTAGTTAAGAGAGTGAGGGAAACAGGTTTCGCTGTTAATTGGTTAACCGAAGGGTCTTAACCGCCCTCGAGAGAAAGTGGTTAGTGGGAGGAAAGTTGCAGCGCACGTGAGAAAACTAACTTTCCCTTGTCCCGCCGTGGTAGACAATAGTCTTTAGAAATGCTTCGGACACAGATGTTTGTTTGTTTTGAAGGACCTTAGCAGGCAAGTGACTCAGGTTTATGACGGGTGCTTAAGGATATTGAGGGTACGCCGTACGGAAAAGCGGACATCTGGTGTCCGTCTGGCTCGCGGTGTGTGACCTGGGCCAGGCAGAGAGGCCCGGCGTAACACATAGAGAGAATAACAATGGAGGGGAAGAATTCACAACTATGCACGAAAAGGAGAACTAAAGAGAAAGATTAAAGGAAATCGGTAGAAATACGAAAAAAGGGTAATTAAATATATATAATACTAAGAAACATATATAAAATTGAAATTTATTCAAATTAGATTTGTTCGTTGATTTATTAATATAATTTTCTTAATATTACTAAGAGCTGAAAGAATAAATATAGTCTTTTACCATTAAAGAAAAAAAAGTAGGAAAAGCAGTCATAGTAATTAAATACATATGTCGGGGTAGGGTTGGAATTTTGGGCGTCTGACGAACCTTCGCTCGAATTTGCCATCGCGGTTATAGCTGATATTTATTGGTACAAACGTGGTTATTACAAGAGACTACAAGTAATAGCGGCGATCGGATGGTCAAGATGTCGATGACAATGAATTCAGGTTCGATAACGCATCCACGGCCAGCGGGACGACGAATGCGATGTGATACACGATCCTGGTGTCACTCAACGTGCAAGTAGTACTGCTCTGAATAGACTCAAACGCAGTCCAAGTGGAACTGCCCTTATATATTCTTCACTCCATCTCTCGGGTCGATCTTTGGTTTTAAGGAGAGCTATATAATTATTCCATACCTGTGTCAGGTATAAGTCCCTCCCTTGACCGTGGCTACGTCCAGTGACCCGTTATGTCACTTCGAGCCTAAACCCACCGTCGTAAAATCGGATTAGAACGTTAAAACTATTTCTTAGTTTTATTACTTAAGTGCAGCTATAGTAAAAGTCTGGACTAGGGTATTGGGGTTTTCCCCAACATTCCAAAAGGGAAACCCCAATGTCCTTCCATCTCCGACATATATAATACTAAGAGACATATATAAAATTGAAATTTATTCAAATTAGATTTGTTCGTTGATTTATTAATATAATTTTCTTAGTATTACTAAGAGCTGAAAGAATAAATATAGTCTTTTAACATTAAAGAAAAAAAGTAGGAAAAGCAGTCATAGTAATTAAATATATATAATACTAAGGAACATATATAAAATTGAAATTTATTTAAATTAATTTGTTCCTTGATTTATCGATATAATTTTCTTAATATTAGTAACAGCCGAAAGAATAAATATAGTGTTTTAACATTAAAGAGAAAAAAGTAGAAAATATCAGAGTATGTAATCGGACCTTAACAATTTTATAGATAATTTCCTACGCAAAAGGAAATTAAATATCGGAACGTGTTGATAAAATGGCACGACGATACTGTTATAAATAATATCAAGGTGCAATCATGAATGGGAATGCTCGTCGTTTCTCGAGCGACACGCGTTGAACGACAGCCTCGAGGGTAGAGGATTATTCTCCTGATAGCGGTGTGATTTAAACGAGGGAATAAGATCGGGGATCAAAGGGGATGACGACGAAAAGGGAAACGTGCTAGCTTGACAGTCGCAGTAATAAAGGAAAAACGCATCACAGGACGAGCGATCGTGGTACTCGCATCGAATAGAAGCTGCCACTATAGGACGAAAGTGGGAAATAAGTGCACGAAGATAGCAAATGATACTAACAGAACACGGTGGACCAGAGAAGATTCCTTTCGTTCCATTTTTCCTCCTACTTTAATTTTTCGTTGAAATGAAAAGGAAGAAAAAAATTAATTCTTACGCAAATTAGTTTTGTGTTAGGAGAAAATCATCGAGACACTGATCCGACATTAACATAATTTCGATTTTAGACATTGACATAAGGCAGCTGTGATGGAAAAATTCCAAAACACTGAGTCTCGAAGATGCAACGGTGGACTGCTTATTTGGTCAATCGTGAAATTGTTAATCGTAAACAACAACGTATTTCTTCGACGTATAAACCAATAACAAAACAACTGTGAATTTCATGGAACAGAAAATTCCAATGAAATCGTGTAGCGTTTTATATCAATGAAAATATCTTCCTTGTAAAGTACGCGAAGACCATTAAGCGACCATATACAAGAAACGATCTTCGTCTCAATCGAACATGTCCTGCACTTTCTTCTACCTTTAACCTGAAACCACTCGAGGTTGGCAATAAAGAACTTGTAGCGGCACATGAGTCAGAGGACAATTCAAATCATGTTGTCGTTTTGCCTCGGAGTATCAAGATCTTTAGGATACACGTAATGTAAGAATAAATAAACTCCGAGCAAAACAATGTCGCCGCTACGTGCAACCGTCGAACAAAGACGAGTTTGAATTTTCCGACTCTTCCCGGACCAGTATAAATCAGCGGATGCGATCGCAAGGAAATGGGTTACAGTCAGTCGTCGATCAGTTATCAACCAGTTATCAACGAAGTATCAGCGATCTAATTAACGAGTCATTAGCGATCCTATTTTACGACTTATACACTGTCATAGCGAATCGGTTAATGCGAGCGTTTTTGCGAACATTATCTGTATACTAATTTATCATTTTAAATATATTCGACGGTTTCAACAACGAGCAATCTCGTCCATTAAACCTCATCGACCAACCATCCTCTACGCATAAACCTCTACAAACTTAACAGGTGTGGATTAAAAAAAAAGGCCCTCTCTTCCTTCTTCCTTCTTTCACTACGCTTTTACCTTTCTCCGTTCAGCTACTCCTTTCAGCAGGAATTTTAATATCCGATACAAATCGCGGAATTTACGATCGAACGTGACGATGTAGTATCGGACGGTGGAAATTATGTCCGCGGCGAAAATAAAACAAACGGTACCGTTTCGTTCGAGATATTACGTTGAATAGGAGCTTTTGTTGCTCGGTTATTTGCAACCTTCCCGATTCTTTCATGGAGCAATGCAACTTTTGACTTTGCCCCCCCGGTTACTGCTTCTTCCATCGAACGTCGAATTTACCTTCTCATATCTTCCATATTTATGGTCAACTATCCATTGTTCATATATCGAGATATCTACGTATTTATGGGTAGACGTATTTCGCATTTATCGCAAGTACTTTTTTAAATGTCCCTCCTGCCAGCCCACGAAAGAATAAAACGTAATAGCATTTTTTATAAATATTGCTACGTTCATAAATATTACTAGTTAGAAAATGTACGATGTCTCGAGTGTTAATAATAATCTGTCTGTTTGTGGATACCTTTTTACCTTTTAACGCGTTGTTTCATTTTTGCTCAAAGAATTTTTAACTTCATTTTTGCTCTATCGTATTTTTGTTCGATCGTCGCATGAATCCGTTTATTTACAGTCGTATAGTAGCGTGTGATCCAGTGTGACTATGGACAGGCATTCGACGGGAAGAAATGTTGGGTCTTTAAATATTTTAATGCGAATAGGCAATCTTTTTTTATGGCAACTTGAAATCTGGATACTGTTACTTGTTTTCTTCTCGACAATTTATTACTACGTAATCCTCTCTCTCTCTCTCTCTCTCTCTACAAACTACACGGTAAATAATCGTTGTTAATAACCGAGCATTATAGGGTATTAAAAGTTAACGACGACACTTTATCTATAGGCTTTATTATATATCTAGCGCGCAACAGCATTGTTTAGTTCATAAGATTTGCAAACTTTCCAAGAAAGTGTGCACGTATATCGTAGACCAACAGATTTTATCGTAGACAGACGATATTCCCTTCTTTACGGAAGATAAAAACGATACTGATCTCGATCTTATAGCATTGTATTCGTCGACCAATAAAGCTCGAAAATCCCGAGTACATAGCTCGTAATACGCGCTTTGCAAAGAAACCTTCGTCTACAACATTAAAAGGAACGAATTAAAAAGAAACTAAAACCATTCCGAGAACTCCCTTGAAACAGACTAGGGTAACTTTTATTTGAAAAAAAAAGAAGATGGGAAATAACAATTGGAGATAATAAATTATCTTCGTATCTTATTTCGAAAATAGATGCAATTGACAGTGCTGAAACAATAGGATTAGAAACTGTTTGAGGAATCATTTCAGGAAGCATTTGTTCAAACGCAAAATAAGAGGTTCTTTAATAACTAAACGATAAGATAATTCAACGAGGACTCAATTTGATCAAAATAAATTTTCAAATCTTCAAATTTCAAAACCATGTACTAGCTAATAGTCTTGGAAACATCTTAAGCAACATCAAAGGCTACTTTAAAATCTCAAAGCAGAGAAACGCAATGTATAAAACAGTCGGTAACTGGATGAACAAGAAGAAAGAAGAAGAAGAAAGCACTCCTTTGAAAATCGCAATTTTAATAGCAAAATATCTCAGGGATCTGTAATACCGCCAAGTACACTCGCATGAAACGACCGAGGTGAAGTGTCTTTATAAAGATTATCGTTGTTGCCAGAGACAGGAATCTCGATACCAAAGAAAGCGAAGGGAAACGCGATATAACGAGGAAGATCTCGTTTCTCCGTGCAAGAAACTGCCCAAGAAATGGATAAGACGAATTAAGATATAGGTAACTGAGAATCTTCTTCTGCTTCTTGGTTAGAGCAACGATATGATCCTCGTTTTATGCGAGAAACACGAAAGACGAGAGTCTCGTGGTTCCCTCGACGACGAATGAAACATGTGCCGAAGCAATAAGACGAGACGTCCTTATAAACGAATGTCCACGAGGATCGTGTTGACGTTTTAACCAGTTATCCTGTTTCATCCTGTTTCAATGGTTTTCGTTGGATCCGGGGATTCTCGTGAGATTCGTGGAAACATCGAGTCTTCCGCTCGTGGATCTTGTCATTAATTTTTGTTGTCAAACATGCGACATCGAAACATGCGAGAAGACGATGCTGTTAGAGAGGCTTTTGAAGCTTTCGAAAAATCGCTATTTACGATTTATCGAACGGATGAATACGGGAAGACCAGACTGCAAGGTGTGACGAACGTGTAACATTTCTGTTAAACTTTCAACTTCCATGTCGCTCGGTGCATCTTAACGTGAAATTTTACTCGTTAGATCGGAATATTCTACATCTTGAAAGATTGTCGTTACACGGTCAATTTACAATACGTAGAAGCACATTTTACCTTTGGAAAATGTACATAAGAATATTCTATTGTACTTTGCAATGAATCGTAATGAAATAGCAGAACGTGGCTGACTAAATAGACGAAAGTTGAGAATTGACCGCGTAAAATGTCATGTTATAGCGCTGAAAGGATTACGGACGTTCGCGTTAATTTATAAAGAATCATTAAGAATAAATAATTAGAACGCTGTTTTATTGATTTTCTTTCCTCGAACGATTCCATTGACATTCTATTAAACGATCTTCGGCAGGTCCTCTAAATGGATGTTCCTTTCACTGTGAGTTTGAAAAATGTCACAAACAAATTGGGAAGTCGATAGAAACAGTAGGCAGAGAAGCCTATGGGGAAATTTCGAAACTCGCGACGAACTGTCCGAGCGAAGAGTAGTATGACCGGTCGCACTTAATAGCAAGATCAATTCAATTTCAGCGGGACTAAAGGCCAATAAATGTAATTAGACGACGCGAAAGTTGTCGTTCAACGCACAACCAACTGTTCAACTGCAGCAACTGCGATGTAACTTATGGTCCACATTGATCGCGTTGTCTACATAGAAATAAAGAGGGAGAGAGAGAGAGAGAATAAACATGTCACATTCAAAAGTAATTGATCGCGCAATCGGATTATTTTCTGCTTTATGCTATACGTGTAGCGTTCATTGGATCGTCAAGATCATTCCTTGCCGTAAATTACGCGATGCGTTGCATCACGTTCAACGTATTTCGGATGAAAAGTATGCGTCTACAATTGTCCATCTTTCTATTTTAATCCCTTATTGAAAATATTTCGGGAATTTAAAAAAAAAAAAATGACGGTAATTTCTATGGTTTGCATATATCAGTGAAATCAGTCTTCTCGCATCAATCTGTATCTTCTTCCCCATTTTATTAGTCAATTTATCGAGAATGATTTCGCTAATAACGACATAAATTTCGATTTCAGTGGCAGCAAGGAATTAGCGGACTTTACGAAGCTGGATACGCAATATCGTTGGTAGCGTTGCTACTGTCGTTAGGTATTCTCACATACTTCCGGTGAGTCGACGAAAGTGCTGCTTCTTTTTCTACTTTTCCCCTTCCTCTTATTATTATACGCCTGTTACTTCCCAGCTCTTATTCTCCTCTATTATACTTTCTTTTTTCTTCTTAGTAAAATAAACATTAAAATGAACGTGTTTGAGCGGAAATTATGGAAATCGATGGTCCGTCTGTTTCGAGAGACATTCTGCAAAAGTGACACGCTTTACACCCACGACTGTTTGCACGTAAAACAAACACGGGGAATTCTGTTTTCTGGAATTTATACGTCAACTTGTTTGCATGTAAAATATAAACGAAAATGCTTCAGATTGCTATGATGGAAACATTGAACATTAATATTTGCCTTATTTTTTACTGCAATTTAATTACTCAGTTAACCATGTTTTATTATGACGATATATTGCACAGAATTTTTCAAATATATTTATTTATCTTTCGGCTTCACAGTCCGGAAAAAACACCTGGCTTACATATGTTTTCTAACTGCCACTCATTCCATTCAACGCAACACGCGTCCATCCCATTGCAAATACATATATTGCCTCTTATATCAAATATTGCAAATTAAACATCCTGCGTACAGAGTCAATGAGAAGTGTTGTCTAAAGTAACTCGTTACCTATTGACTTTATCGTGGAACGTTTTAAACCAATTATGTCGTATGGATGCAATTTTATTCTCGAATATCTTATATTCTCTGAGGTGTACGAAGGTAACTTTGAATCTTTTTAATGGCGCCTTATAATTTTTATACCGTTAGCTGATTCACCTGGACATTCTCTACAAAGAGGTATTAACCTATCTATATCGAAAAACTAACAGTTTAGAAGATATTTTAATTCTAATCTGTGTCAAATGTAATGTATGAAAAACGAGGAAAAAAGAGACGCGAAGCGTTATTTTTCTATCTACGTTGTCTTTTTGTCTTTGGCACGTTAACTTTGAACGCAATGCAATATTTTTTGCATAGAATGTCCAGCTAGGTCGGCTAACGTTGAAGAAAATATACGGTGCCATTTAAAAAATCTCAAGGTCGTCTCAATTTCTCGCAAAATGTCAAAGATGCATATACGGGGTGGTTGGTAACTGGTGGTACAAGCGGAAAGGGGGTGATTCTACGCGAAAAAGGAAGTCGAAAATATAGAATAAAAATTTTTCGTTCGAGGCTTTGTTTTCGAGAAAATCGACTTTGAATTTTGGCTCGGTACGCGTGCACTTTCGTGCCCTTCCCGCGAATCACCCCCTTTCCGCTTGTACCATCAATTACCAACCACCCTGTATATTAGAAAGTAAAATTGCATCCATCAGACGAGTCCTTTGAAACGCAATATAATTTATTTCAAGCGTTTTTTAACAAAAGCAACAGATAATTTCACAGTTACAGCAGTCTTGCAACAAGTGTTTTAAAACGCCTAACTCTAAACTATATAAAACACATTTTTTGTCTTCCTCTTCTAACTAGCAACGACATTGCTGCTTCGCATACAGAATGTTTAATAATTTCGTAGAAATATTAGTAGATGTGCTTGTCAGTAGCCTGATCTTTTTCTTTTTAATTATTCCCTATTTATGTTCGCGGTACAAAAATGTATTGGAAAATTCTCGTACGAATGTGAACTCGTTTCTTTATTTCCAAAGCGCTTTACGTAAAAGCAATTTCCAACTATAAAGAGAGCGAAAAAGGAAACAAAGAAACAAAAGCGAAGAATTAAAAGAAATGTTTCTTACCAGGGGACAAAGTTTCTTCTTCTTTATTATCCTTCCTTTGAATACAGCTCCCTGAGGTGTGCAAGGACCACCCTTCATATGAACTTGTTCGCCTCGTTCGCTGTAAATAACGCACTATGGCTGGTGTGGTATAGATGCATCGTCGCGAACACGGATTTACTATTGAACAATGAGGTATGTATGAGGCGCCCTCGTTCTCTCTTGGTTCTTTCTTTGCTTAGCACTCGACCCAGTAACTCACGCGAGAATTTCGTCTCGCGGCGTATCGTTTCAGTAATTAGCGCAATTATCGTTTCGGTAAGTTCTGAATTTGCTAATCGGCCACGAAAATGAATATCCTCACCTCGGTTTTTATTTTTTTTGGGGGGCTATCGGCTATTTCAGATAGGATATTACATAACCTAGATGTGCCAATTACTCTTTCAGAACGATGAACGTGGAAAAGTAAAGCGAGGTATAAGATAAAAACGCCGATGTACGACCGTCAACCTGATGTACCGACTATCGGTAACAATTGGAACATAATGCGTTACATAAGATGAATTTATAAATTGAATTTATAAAGAAGATATGATAATTGCGAAACGATTCTCACATATATTTTGACAATTTTTTACTGCGTTACACGTCCTTTGTGTTATTCTCTTGCTTGCGCAATTGAAATATTAAATTAACGTTGGACGGCAATAATAAAATAATAATAAAAATAAAAACGATACACAGATTTAAATAACACGTTTAATTTAAATTGCAAATAGAATGGAAATGAGATTATTTTCGAGAACGACAAGAGAAAAAGAAATTCTTGCACATCTGCGTTACTTTATTACATTCGTACAGCGTTATTATTATCTGTAATTAGTAATTAGTACTTGGAAGCGTACAAAGTATTTGGATGCTATAAAGGAATGCAAAATAAGGAATTTCAAAGGAATTAAAAAAGTGAAATAAAGAAATGAATCGATTGTACAATACATATATATAGAGAGAGGGATATATATATAGAAGTGAACAGATTGTACAATTTTCAGATAACGTGTCGGCTGCTACACATTATCCTGCATTACTTTCTACTTACTAATTACGCCTGGATGTTGTGCGAGGGTTTTTATCTGCACACCCTGCTCGTTAGCGCTTTCACCAGCGAGCATAAATTAGTAAAGTGGCTGATGGGTCTTGGTTGGCCTGTACCTGCGGTCATCGTCATGATTTATGCCTCTTTAAGGGCGACCAGTGATGACCCTGCGGACACCGGACAGTAAGTGCGACAGTAATTATCAAATCAATGGCTATTTGACATATGCACTTCGCAAATATCTTAATTATAGTCGTATTAACGTCTTGGCACATAAATTTTTGCTATCGAATAATGGTGTTTTCTGTTTCTTGGAAATGGATATTGATAAGAAGAGTGTGAGATGGGATAATAATACGAGAGAAATACAAGTTACAGAGTAAAAAGTACAGCGAATTGTTGGTAGAATATTTTCGGGATATCTTTTTCGAAAGTGCAACGAAGAAAATATCAAAAAAGATAAAAAAAGAAAAACAGTAAATTTCTTGTAAACTGTGACACACGTTAAACAGTAGAAGGTATACAAAGGAAAATAAAAAATATAAATAACAAAAATTACAGAGTGAATAGCCAACAGAATTTTTCGTGAACATTTTGTGGAACATTTTATAAGAGAGATATTGGAAAATACAAACGACGGTTGATTTATCACATAAATCCTATTACGAAAACTTCGAATTTTGTTATTTCGATATACACGTGTGTTTTGCTCTAATAATTTCCAATAGCAAAATCTGTAAAACATATTATCTTTCGAAAATACACTTTCCTTTAAAAAGAAATAAGTCTTGGTTCGCGTTCGAAATAACTTTACCAATTAAAGACGCTATCGATGGGATCCAAATTTATCAAATTTATCGAACTACATAAATATGCTAAAATTTGATAGAAACAGCTGACTCGTAACAACTGTGTTTGCAAAGGGAGGAACAAGCTCCTATCTGATTTCAAATAGGCTACGTATACGATAGATGCAAGTAGGAATGTACCTGCGGCATCGCGACACACCATGAAAGACGTACATCGAAGGATCAAAACCATGGCAATTGAATTAGCGTCGTTTACCAAAGACCACGAACTCCGTAATGAACAAAGGGATTCTGTTATAGGAGTTAATGATCAGCACGATATTTATGTTGAATAATGTTCACGTTGCTTCACCACGTGGAAGAAAATTTATTAATCGTCAGGAAAGTGTAAGACAAATTTCGCATTTCGCGATCCTTGTCAACGACGAACTTTCGAACCTTTGACCAATAAAACCGTAATAGTACGCTCTATGAAATTCGTGTTCACCACGCTGAGGCCATAAATTCCGCGGATTCCGCATAGCGTAAAATCAATCGATCGCAAAATGTCTTCAGCATCGAGCGTCTTGTCACTGGACTATAAAATCAACAATGAAAGGGTCGAACCAAATAGAACCAAGAAACTCGATAGAGTGAGATATTTTAAAAAATAAATTAGGAACAGGGGCTCGAAATTAGCCGAATTTCAGAAAATTTGGAAATATTCTGGAAGGTAGCTTTCAAGAAGCAATTAGCATTTCATAAGATTTCTTTTGATCGAATATTCCGTTGTGAGCTTCGGATTGCTTGTTATATGAATATTTCTTCTTGATCGATGCGTTTAATCTTGTGATGGGTAGTTTGAACGAAAATTTCTTTACAACGCTATAAATAGATTATATCAGACTGCTTTGATATGTTAGATGTTGGATCAACGAGGGTAACTATATGAACGTGCTGGTCTACCCAGTCTGCGTTTCCACCCTGTTGAACGTGCTTTTCCTCTTCAACATCGTTCGAGTTCTATTGATGAAACTGAGAGCTGGTCCTACGATTGGCACGCAACCTTCCAGGTCTATGCGTCAAGCATTTCGGTAATTAATTATAATTCCTTTCCGTGTACTAGTTTAGTTAAGAGAATTATTCTTTTATTCGTAATTAGAACTAAAGAAATTTATTCAACTTTTAGTTCATCGATTGTGGAATGTTTTCAAGATACTATTGACAGTCGACGATACTCTCTTTCTTTGTTCTTTTTAATCGACAAATTATTACTTTAATTAATATTTGATATTTATATAATCAAATGATAAATTAATACAAATACTACTTTAATATTTGTAACTTAATATTTTTCTTCTTGTCAGAGCGACGTTACTCCTCGTACCTCTTTTGGGCCTACATTATCTTGTCATCCCCTTCAGACCACCGAAAAATCACCCCTGGGAGCAATTTTACGAAGTTCTCTCCGCCATAACGGCCTCTTTTCAGGTACCAACGACTTTGTATTTCTTTTTCAACACAAATCAAATTCGACCAATACTCTGTCTTCTTTTACTTTACACTCAAACTTCATCACAGTTCATAATGTAATTATTTAATTTTCTCGAGACACTGAACACTGGTATATTCCTCAACTTAGTTTCAAGGACTTAGTCAAAAGGAACTGAGTGAATAAAACCTACCACGTCGACAAATTCTTTTTCTTCTATTCTATTTCAAATTCTATTTCTTAAACGTATAGGTAAAAGTACTAAATACATTCAATCTTCAACTTTCATTATACTTTCGATATCTTCAAATTAATTAAAAGAACTGAACAAATAAAAATTATCAAGTCACAGAGTTCAAAAATGTAGAATATAAAATTTCTTATACGGGCAAATATTATGAATATTAGATTTAGATATGCATGTACATATATTAAATATAAATATCAAATTTGTTCAATTACCGACAATTCTTTTGCAGGGTCTCTGCGTGGCCATTTTATTCTGTTTCTGCAACGGTGAGGTAAGTAAAAGAATTCCACCTACACCAGTTCTAGTTAGCTAGTATGCAAAGAAAGGAAAAAAACCTGTTCGCTAATAAATGTTGCTCTTGCGTAGGTAATAGCGCAATTTAAGAGAAGATGGGAGGGCACAGCTCTTCTGCGGAATCGGGCCAATTCTTGCACAGCTACCACCGTCTCGGTACGGCAAATTCACAAGACGTAGAACAATCATAACAGCCATAGAAATGAAAGCGCCTTAAATGGAACACCATCATTCGTATTTCCATATCTCTTGTATTTTACGTCTGTATTCTTTTCTTGTTTATATCATATTTTTCATTCACAATTGTTCACGCTATGTAAACTGCTAAGATTATTCATTTTCTCCTCTGTTCTTTTCTCTTTTTCTTAATCAAACTAGATTGATTTTCTTTAATCACTGAGAAATCATTTAAGGTTTCGACTGGATCCTGATTGTGTAATACTTGTTAAGAAAATAATGCCTAGTTCTAGAGGAAAGTATGTGTAGTTTTATAATTGTTCCTTCTTATCCTTAGAGGTATTATAAACAATTATATCTACAATGTTTATTAAAAGTTGAAGAACCGTTGAAATGTCTCCAGACTTTATTAGAATCTTGTTAAAATTACTAAGTTTTCTAACACTTGTAAAGATTTGGAAAAGTTCTTCGAAGGTTTTTAAAAATTCTTCGAAGAACCAAATAGTACTTACGTACAGCCTTTCATGAAAATTCTGTAGCATACAGAAAGAAAGAAGTAATCTTTCTAGAGAAAACGGAAAGCTTACTTTTTAACGAAAGACAGTAAAAATTGTTTAAAACTTTGGAAGTTTCCCTGGACCTTCGAAAGCTTACAGTACCTACGTAAGCCTTCCAAAAGAATCTCTAGGGAATCTTCCATATTGCTGAAACTGTTACAGTCTATGAAGAAACCACAATTGATCGCTTAATAAATCGTAAGAACCGCTTTGTACATAGCCAGTCGTTTGAACTACGTTCTTTCTAATGTCGTAAGGTTGCGGATGTCCTTCATAAATTTTCGAGATTCATCCTTGCTCGAGAGATATGGAGGTCAAGATGCGAGCAAGATATTTATTAAGAATGGTCGCATGACTCTGCAGGAAAATATTGATCTCTACAGCAATGCAATAACCGAAATTCACTGTGATCATATAATTTAATAAGGTCAGACTCACGCTTCATCTTTCATCCCCTTCATACCGAGAACCAACTCCCAATTCCTCGTCAACGTCAAAATTAAACAACATGTACCACCTAACAAACCAGTAGATCCTCTAATTTCATCTGAAATCTAAACTTCATCTCTCTGCATTTATCACTTTCTCGGCACGTACGAACTAGAACAATCGTTGTCAGTCTATTAAAATACGCCCCGCTGTCCCGCCAAGAGTCACGGTCACGCTTCAACGAGCACAATAGCCAAAGCAAAAAAGTCAAATACCAAAAAGAAACTTAAAAGTAAAAAGCAGAAAAATATCGGATTGCACGACTAGTCAATGGTGCGATGCGGACCGCGATCAAGTCCGCAATAAACGGTGAAAATCCTAAAACTAACATCGTCCAGCCTGCCGCTGTACATAGGCCCTAGAATGGCACGAGCAACAGCTAACTAACAAACAGAGAGTGGCGTGAACGAAAGGGAGAGCGAGGGAGAGAGTTGTCCGTGTCGTGCCAGTGACGACGTGCCCGTGTCAAGACCATTGTGGGACGTTGACTGTTTCAGTTTATCCGCTCGACCGCAGGTCCGATGCCGGGAGAGGAGAAGGTGTGACTATCGGTCGTCCGTGCTGGAAGTTCCGGACGAAAAACGAGCCGTGGACGACCGTCAGCAGATTGTTCAACTGGTCGCCGCTACTCCCGTCCCCAATAGTCACAACAATCACGCCAGGATGCTCATTAAGTCCAACGAGTTGTCCGACTACGATCAGACGCAGTGTTGATAATTTCGACGGCTGATCAATGAGAGACTGAAACCACTGAAGCTGGCGAAAGAACGTCATCGAGCGAACATCAAAGAGAGTTTTATTCTATGGCCAGAAGATTAAGGAGCTTAAAGATCGCGTCAATAATATAGCGAACATGAAGAAGGGGTCCTTTTAAGAGTGGATGTAGTAAATGATGATTTTTTTTTATGAAGATTGTTGGAAGTGATGAACGTCGTTTTATTCTGAAATGAGAATGTTGAGAATTAGCGAAGAAGGTATATATACAATGGCTACAAAAAGTATTGACACGTATCCTTATCTTCCAATGAAACTTTTTGTCGGATTCTATACGTTTTACTTTCACAGTATCAAATTTTTTAGTTGTATAAAAATTAAATTGTACGAAATTTAGTATACTTGGATCGAATTAATTAGTATATAAATGTTATAATAAATACAACGGTATGAAACTGGTTTTTGTAGCCACTGCAATTTGATAATTAGAGTTGTAAAGACCAGTTCTGTATAAGTTCTAATGAATGAGTGATATTATTGAAAAGAGTATACATTATTTTTTGATCTCGAATTAATTTAAGATAGGAGAATATAATAGATCGCTTGTTTGGATATTTTGTTTTCTTAATTCATAGGGATTGTAAGCGTGACTTTTATTTACAAGGAGATATTCTTTGGAGTATTTTTTCGTATTCACGCCTTGAGAAAGCGTTAAAAAGAAAAAAAGGAAAAAATATTATGCTTGTACTTGCACATATATGTCAGAGTCAGGTTGGAATTTTGGGGGCGTTCAATGAACCTTTACTTACTTTACCATCGCGGGTGTAGCTAATGTTTATTGGTACAAATGTGGACACTTGTGACTCTGGTCTGAGACTCGATAACGCATCCGCGGTCAACGGGTTAGTAGGCTTGTTTCTTCGTCCAAGTCTAAGTTGTAATGGTTACCCAGCAAGACGTTAGTTAACTCGTACAACAGCGCGTACCGGCGAAAAAGTGACTTTCCGTCACGGTGACGCTATCGAGGAAAACTATGATGGGGTGTGTCTAAGAGCACGAAATTCTCGGATTTGTGGAGAGATGTCTTCACTTGAAAAGTGAGGGGAAATTGGCCAATTTGCGACAAAGACTGCTTGTCCGTTCGAAGAACCTTAGTTAACAAAATCCTAAGGTTTATAACGGGTCCTCAGGCTAGCTGAACTTATGCTGTGCAGATGCATCGACATCTAGTAATCATTTTGCCCGAGGGAACCGTTGAAACCTGTTTTCTTACTGTCGAGTACCTCTACGGGTATTTCTTTTAATGAGGGCTATGTTATTACTCCATACTTTTGTTAGACGGAGCGTTCGTCCCGTTGACCGCGGCTACGTTCGGCAACTGATTGTCGCCTTGAGCCCAAGCTCACTGTCATAAATCTCAAACAAATACGACTGGGCAGAATAACGGCAAACTGTTTAATTACAATTTTTATGGATTTTCCCGAAGTTTCGGAGGGGAGGCCCCGGTGTCCTCTCATCTCCGACATATATATACATATATATATTTTATTGTAGAATTAGGATTTACTGAAGAAGCTTCTTATTTTCTTGAAAAGATTGGTAAAATAATCTGGTACAAGAATCGATGATTGTATTAACTAAAACTTTATAATTAATTGAACATTCAAAATTTTGAGATAGATGTGTTTGTAAAAGATTAATGTATATTGAATTTGAAACATATTGATATAATTCAAGTTCCCAAACTCTTTTCTGTTAGATTGCTTATCACTTTCAAATTTGAAAGGCAAACATTTTCATTCTATGTCAACGAACAAAACAGTTCTTAATTTTTACATTAAATATCACGTAGGAAGTAATGTTAGGCAATGTATATATAAAACGTATACATATATGGTTTTATTAACAAAAAATTGTGCTATTTTTCTTAATAAGTTTTTATTAAGATTCAAATTACAATCAAAATTAGGTTATATAACTTTATATAACATAATTTCATATTTTTTAAATACATTTTTGATTTCAAGTCTACTTCCAAAGGATACAACTTTTACATATTTGCTTTTTATAGATATAAATTATAAGTCATCATATCAAATTTCGTCACGCGATTTTTATACAAAATAGAGATGTAGAAAATATTCGCCATAAATATACTTCTTTCATGTATATATAGTTGGACATGCAAACAAATATATATACACCTAATGACATTATAATTATACTTATATTTCCTTAAATACTTAAAATTAATTTTGCAATTTCTGGTAGTGTAAGTGCAGTGATAACACTAGATAAAAGATTTACACTGTGATTATCCAAAATTTGTCTACCACATATGTGTTTCACATGCTTTCCAGGACGTTCTACTATTTTCCCTTTCTCATTTATTCCTATGGTTAAAAATACAAATTATCAATTTGATTGTAAGTTACATTTGTATTCTAAATAACAATATAAAATAGACATCTTACCAGAATATTGCAACATAGCTCCTAAAAATGAGTCTATTACACTACCAAAGAGACCTCCGATTCCTCCAATAATAATAATTGGCCACTGTGGCACTGCTAATTGCAGTATAACTGTGTCTACAGTTATCAATACTGTTAAATAATAAGACAAACCCACAGTTATACCACCTAGTATAGAAACGAGCAAGCCTACCCAGGAAATACCACCATTTGTCCCTACAAATAGATTACCAATGAAATGTAAGACTTTAAACTTGACATAACAATCGTTTAAAGACATATTTAGATAATGACATCATTAATAAAGACTAGTATTTCCATATTTAGTTCCTTATCTTTGGCTACTTGACCGTTATATTTTTTTCTTATATAAATATAGAACTGTTAGGTTTCAATATTCTTACCTCGTGGAACTCTTTTTAGTGTGGTAATAAGAAAAGGATCCTTAGTACCCACAACTGTCCCAATTTCTGAAGCCCAAGTATCTCCGTTACAGCAAGCAAAAGCTCCTAATAAATTATAATAATTAACAGTAACAAATACATTTTTGAAATTAAGTTTCTAAATTCTAAAATTATTTACTTTGGACATAACATACGTTATTGATGAATGTACCTAAGATTCCTACCGACAACCAGGAACTTCTGTAATATTTGTCAAAATCAATTGGGTGCTCTGCATTTCCTACATCCAATAAGTATAAGAGACCTAACTGCGTTGCCATACCGCCATTACATAGCACTTGAATCCAATTTCTTTGCCCTCCTTCCTTAAAGTCAGATTCAAACTTTTTCTTCTCTTTGGCACAAAACTTAGTTGCCTTAGTAGAAGAAACAAGGAATGCAAAGAGACAAGCCACATGACAAAAACTGGTAAGTGTCAGAACAAAACCCATAAATAATCCTGCAATACAATATTCCATAGCTAGTTACAATGCAAGTAGAAACTTATTAAATATAAGTTACATAATATAAATACCATATACTTTATTCATAGTTATTTCAATTGTTTGCATTTTACATTATATATTCTCAATATTTTAATTATATTTTAATAATGAAAGACACATTTAACCAATCATATTATATAAACAGTAACAATATCAAATAACTTAAATAAAAAATACTTTATTCTGTCTATAAAGTACATTTCTTACATATTGTAAAATTCGAGATAAAGTTTATTACCAAGAATAGCGCCGCTAATATCCACACTCTTTCTTCTTAACCCCCAAAAGGCCATAAAAATTGGAAACACAACTACGGTTAACCATCTCCATGGTGATAGGACTAGATTCTCTAAAAAAGAAGGTTATATTTTTCAAAACAATCGGAACGGTACAATGTAAAACAAAAAGTCGTCATACTGCGACTAATTATTTAACATACGTTTAAAGTGATTTCCAGAATCTGAATAAAAAGTCGAATATGCTACGTTTATAACCCAAAACACCATAGAAATTGGAATTACACATGCACTAAGAAGTACCGGTACTAATACGTGTGATCGTTGATTCTTGTCAGTTGTTGATGAAACCATAATTGAGATCACAGCCTAAATAGTACACAATACCAAGTAATACTAGCTTTTCTTCAACTGACTTAATAATTAGGGTTGATATATCAAATTACTGATCAATGCGAAAGCTGAAACTCAACCGTAATATATGTAAAATCGTAATTTCTCAATTTCCTTCATCACGCTGGTACCAACTGTAGGATTGTGCATATTCTCTGCTATCACTAGCCATCGGTACAGTCAGAGAAACATTTGCGCATATTCTTGGAAAAGATTTATGATTAGAATACCTTCTTAAGATAAGATGGGAAGTAAGAGTACAATTCAGCGCTGATCTTGAGTAAAGCTTCTTACGTATCTTTATTTTCTTCTATATTTCAATCAGCTATTTTTTCGTTTCATATTTAGTCAACTGAATAAATGATCCGTTATTTAAATCATTCTCTTCAGCTAGAACCAAATATAATAAATAATACAAAATAATATAACAATTAATGAGAAAGTTTTTCCTAAATAAGACTTTTTAGTTACCATATTCCTTTAAATTTTTAATCTCATTAGTATTGATAATATTCTTAACGAAAGACCAAAAATTGCTTAATGGTTTATTTAAGTATTAGAAATAAATTGCTTTTTTTACATCGATTACGGCAAAGCTACTTTGGGGACAGAAGTAACAATCAGGAAGAAAGAGGAATCGTATAAAAAGGAACACAAAATAGCTTTCGGAAGTCTCGAGAAATGATATCAAATTCCAATAATTATCCAGATAATACTACCTTCTGCAAGATTATATTCTCCTAGTACAAAATGGAAGATTTTGACGAAAAATTTCTTCGAAAATCCGAAAGTTTCAACTTGAAAAAATTCTTGAAGTATGACGTCAAGTTGCAAGAATTATCGAAATTGTCTTCTTCTATATTATTATGTTTTCTTGATACAAAATTGCAAAATCGGCCGACAAATTTTCCGAGAAGCCACAAATTTCAGTTTCGATGTAGAATAAGTTACATCTGTAAAGGGTTCTATAAAAAAGGAGATAAATGAATTTTATTAAAATAAATACATACTTTGTATAGGGAACGAAAGGTTTAACAAAAAACAGAGTGACTATATAATATATGTAAATAAAATTATAAATAAGAATATAAATAAAAACATTGTTATGATTGCTGCTTGCGATCTACATCGCTGCAGCTTTGTTGGCGCTTGCACGTGTGTACCGACGAAGAACTAATTAGTTCGAAGGACCACCCTCGTTCGGACAAAAGGAAAATATTGTATGTGGTTGACTATTTAAATAGAACTATTTACGGAATACTGGGAGCTGCTCAGTAATCGTGCCTAATGTTGCGCGTAACTATTCTGTATAAACTTGCGCGTAAATTAACTTGTAAATCTTGCGCGAGTGTTCTAACTATTCGATGTATGGATGATTCTAAATTAACAAAGTTCAACCGTTCGAGTCGTTCTGATTGCTTTGAATGTTCTATAGGTTCTAACGACGAAAAGCCGGGAAAAATGGCTTTTGACTTCTCCCTTTTACAGCCAATTTCAAGGAGGGGTAAGAATCGGGCACAAGCAATATCGTATTTAATGGACATCGTTTTGGCAACCTTGGAGAATTTCCACGATTTCGTTAGTTCATGGTCACCGAGGACTGTTACGGCTAGGTATACGTATACAATGGGAAAAAACCGTTGATTGTGAGGCCTAAGTTGCTGTAAACGCACATGAATAGCAGTTACTCGGAGACCCGATGGCCAACTGTCGGTAATTGGTAACACAGGAGTTTGTAACAAAGAAATCTTAACGGTAACCTTGCCGACTCAAACATAAATTATAAATCTTTTAAGAAGTTTAATGTCAAAGTATCGAGATCAGATAAGCAGGTAAAATTTTTATATAGGATAGACAGGATAACATCAATAGACATTCACTTTTCAAGGGGGATAGAAACTTAAACACTTATAAAATTGAACATATTTGTTGCCGTAAATATTTATTGTAAAAAATATAGCAGTTTCGCAGGAAGAATAAAGATAGTACAATTAAAATGATGCAAATTTAATGAGAACGCCGAAGATTACATTGAGATATATACAAAATGAGCTTAATTTAATCGATAATGATAAATGAAATCGTAAGAAACACGAGTAACTGGGTGCTATTGTTGATCGTGTATGCTATATACATGTACGCAACGTAAAAAATATCCTACTTAGAATTTAAGAAGCTAATGTAACAAAATCTTATTATCTGTACTTCTTCTGATTGGAAGACGTACCAAATAATAAAATAATATATTTGTATAATTGTTTCGTTGCATACATACGATTAGAATTGTAACCCTGACGTAAGAAGATTTCAACGAATTAAAAAAATTCTCTGCTTTCACGATGGTGATACATTGAAGCACATACAGTTTAATAAGCGGCTTAATAACTGTATCCTATGTATATCCCTATACAAATATCTCTATAGCGTTTACGTATCAATAAACTGTGAATATTAACATGTAACAGTATAAAACTGTTTCTCTGCAGCAAACATCACATTTTTTTGCTACTTTTTCTCAATTTTCATCACGCTTAATGATATTTTATTTCTACGCATAACAAATATGGCTGCGGTTGGTGAAAACACTCGAAAGTAAACCGCAGAACACATTCTATGATTAAATATAAACAATATACCGTACAATCTATAGAAAAGACTACCAGTCTCTTCGTAATCTGCTCGATAGCAGTACATAATTGAAATGTGATAAACGTTTAAGTAAATAAATATTAAGCGGGATCCTTAGGAAATAAGAAGGTAACAGCTTATACCTGCCGCGATAACCGAAAGCAAAAATTACATAGGAAGAAATTAGTATTATGAAAAAAACTTCGTAGAAAATGTTTCCTATGTGAAAAAGATATTTGTTTAAACGTTTGTTAATATCTGTTCAACGTAATATAGATTATATGATAAATTACAACGTTAAATATATAGAAAATATCGATAATGAAGTTTTCATTTAATGAGTAATCCAAATTATTTAACGATACCACCGTGATCGTTTCTTTTGTATTAAATATAGTATAAGAAAAAACAAAGAAAAAGAGAAAGAATAGAGTATTCATACAACGATCTCACACGATTTAGACAAAATAGGTTTCCTATATAGTTTAATTTACATTTAAAAATTACGTTAGAATAAACAAATTTGACCTATAGTAAGTAATACAAGTCACACAGAGACGCGAATTTCCCGATTCGTCCGGTGTAGTTATAATGCAATCACTTTTCTCTATTAGTGTTTGATAAGTATAAAATATATAAATTTCTGCTACCTCTGTATATCTTGTCATATTTATCATTACGTACAGCTAACATGTAACATTGTTTTTTCATTTTCTATTATATAACCATTATAAGATGTATTATATAAATATTTTATAAACGTAGTAGTAATGTTACATTATTTACAAACATATGATTGAAGTCTGCTTAGAGATAGAGAACTTAATAATCCGAAATATTTTCCCTTGCATTTTTTGTTTATTTGAAATCCGAACTTAATGTAGCAATTTGGATTTGTATTATTACTTTCATAAAAAAAAAAAAAAAAAAAACTAATAGAAGGACAAATTAGTTCCACAAGTTTTTAGAAGTAAAAGTATTATGGACCATACCACGTGGCTTTTGTAATTCGTGAAAATCTGTAGTTTCCATTCACTGTACTTTACAGAAACGTATATTACACTATCATACCGTAAAATAACTGTTCCTATGTTATAAATCATTTGAATATCATATTAAATGTACAATAAATGTCCCTTTTCTTTCTAATTTCTTATTACTCGAATTCAGCCGCTAGAATGTGGCGTTTTATAAATATGTATTATATATCGTACATTTGGCATTTAATAAATCTATTGTACCTCTTGACAGCATATAAGTACAGGGAGGAGTGTTTTCTTTTGTTTAATTATCTATTGTCTGTTTAAGTTGATCTAAATTCTTTTTCCGTCCAGTAACATGATAAATACTATTAAAAAATCTTATTAACCATGCACGTAAAAATGCCACACTCTAAACACAATAGTTTACATTTGTACTTGTTATAAATCATACATGAGGAGTATTTATAAATGCTCGTTAAATATTGTTTATCCTTACATATGTTCATTGATACGTAATGTATTAACAAGAGAATGTATATGCAATATGTCATGTAATTCAATCTAGGTTCAATAAATATGATTCAATAGATTTAATAGATGGCATATCGAACAGGATGTAGAAAACTGCTGGTGTTAATAAAAACATTCAAATCAATGTTAGGAAGTATCATTTCCTTGGTATTTTTTCTTAATGTATGAAATATGAGAATGAAAATGAATCATATACGCACATAATGACTAAAAAAATTGCGTGATCACATATTATCACGGTTTTTTTACAAATATAGTTATTATAGACTAAATTTCTAATTCATACCTTAAGAGATTAATATACCTTCTTCTGGAATTATATTTTCTAATGGTATGGATTCCGCGAATCCACGAGCTATTAATTCATCGGCGAGGGATATCACCTGCGATACATAACAAATTCAACAAACTCATTAATTCGAAAAAAATAATTAGTTATGTTATAACAAACTCATACAAATATTTATATTTTTAATCAATAAAAAGACCTTAAAAATTTTGTTACAAAACTAGCGTTTGCTTACCCCATGTTTCTGAATATTAAGATAGAGACTAATATATGTGTTTGTATTGATGTAACCTTCTATTTGAGCTTGACCAACAATTCCGGTACACATCTGAGCAACTGTATTATAAGCTTCTTGATTCCATTCACCTGTACATAATTAACAATTTATATATGTATATGAAAAATTGCACACGGAAATGCAGGAATGTGCGTACCATCTTTTGGTTGTACATTTGCCAGGAATATTTCAATTGCTTGAAACGGTAACGTAAGATAATCTGACCTAATTTTCCTCATTTCTGAACTACTAAACACCCAATAACCACCGTGATCAACAAGTCGTACTAAATGCTGTTCGCCATGAGGATCTGGCTGTTCGACATATACTCTGACCCACGTATTATACCATTTTGCAACTAAGATCATACCACCTATAAATTGAATAAAGAAAGAATATTTGAGAAATTTTATTACAGCTAAATGGAAAGAAAAAACAATCATAGAAATACGATATAAACGTACTAGTAAGTTCATCTGGAGCTGATGGCGACTCCGTCGTGTTATATAACTGTGTCATCCTTTCATCTAAAATCCGTAGGGATGGATAGGTAGGATGAGTAGGAAGTTGTACAAATAATCTGTTTGGTTTCACTATGTGACATATAACAACATCATTATTGACTCCCTCCACTAATGATAACTGTCTTAATTCAGCAAACCAAGGGATATCTTCAGGTACTATTAATGGTGAAATCTGATGAAGTGTCAACTGTGGAAATTTTTTTTCTGGAAACTTTTGTCGTATCATTTCTAGAGCAACGTTTATTCCTTCTGTAGAACCTTCTATGGCACAAAGTTTTTGATCTCTCGATATAGGATGACGTTTGAGGACTATGCTTACTTCCGCTTTATGTCGAATATTTTGCAAGAAGCTTCCATGCCGACCAATTAGTCGTCCAACTAAAGATTGTGGTATACTAAATTCATATATCATTGGCATTACAGTGTCTTTTGTATGACCCTTGATACTTCCACCTACAATAAGTATGACATTGTATCAACGATATAACATCCTTAAATATAGATCATTTAATACTCATCCAATGTTTACCTTTTCCACTATCTGTACTCCCCTCACTTCTTGCTTCATCTGTGACACTGCCTTCTAAGACACCAGAAACTGGACTATGGTTAGCAGAATCTCTTTCGGATAATGTTCGAGCTTTCGGATGTTTAACATTATCTTTCAGTGGCGTGGAAACAGATGGTTCTTCGCTTGGTAGATAATTACATTCATTGTTTGTATTATTCTCTTCGTTTTGATTGACAACTTCTATTGATTTATTCTCAGGCGCTAACTTTTGTTCTTCTTCCTCGATGATATTTTCAAATATCTTTAATACTTTATCATCAGAATCAGCGGCTTCTTCCAAGGAGGAAGCACCTCTACTCTTGGCAACCATATCGAAATTGCTTATTATTGGGTTACTACCTAATTGTATTTCCATTTTTGACGAGGTATCTACGAAACTGTACCATACTTCACCGTCATCATTAGGAGGAGTTCTAGAATGCCCAGAAATACACGGCGAGCCAGACCTTTTTTGCGGAATATCTAAATTTTCGCTTGTTTTTCTAGGGATAGAAACAATCTCTTCTACCCGTATGTCTTCTACCTGTTGATTAGGAGGACTCAATGAGCAGGATTCATTATTTTGTATGCCAGAATCATGAAGGCTTGAATTAGAATCTGACGAAGCAATCTCCTGATCAGTACTATTCTCTTTGCTATGACAGTTTTTATTTATTCCACCTGGATCAGCTCTGTCTGCTTGACGCCGTTTGTACCACAATATACCAATTATAAGAGCAAAAGCAGGGAAAGTCCACTTTACCATTTGAGTATGAGTAGCGAACATTTTTCCAATCCACCGTAGCTGTTGATGTTAAGGACCTTTTCACACTGAAAATAAATATAATGCATAATTAAAACGTGTACTAATAAAAAATCTAAAAATTGTAAATTAAACATAATGATTATGAACGATAGATTAGAGTGACAAATTATTACTATGCAACAAATTATACAATCATCTAAAATATTGTAATCAGTTTGATAAATTTTATTTTAACACGCGATACGTTGTTAGCATCACGTTTTTTAGCTCGTTATATTTTTAAATTACGATAAAACCGCCACATTACAGCGAGCGCGCAAAGTCGATGAAATTCAATTCTTATTCAGACTCTCGTCTTACTCGGTTTCCTTTGTTAATTACCGTTTCACAAGCGTAACTTCCGGTCACAACTGTATTCGTTCGAATAGCTTAATTAAGAGTACAGACACTGTATACAAACAAACGACTTGTTCTTCAAATATAAAAAATTCATTGTCATATCCAATAAGACCAAGATTAAATACTCTCGAAATCTACTCGTTCTTGTACACTTTTAAGATAATACGAGGATTAATATCGAATCTTAAATCACCATTTAATTATACATAAGGCACAACATCAATTATAATTTAAATACAGGCAAAAACATATAAGAAGTTCATTCAATAAATTAATTAACATATATACGCACAAATATGCTACATGCTTATCTATTAACATCCCTTTGAAAATCAAAAAATTAGTAAAAGTAATATACAATAAGACAAGTTTTTAATCAGAATTGTAACTACAATGAGGATACGAAATACAAGCGAAAGTTTAATTCCTTTTTATTCGAAGGAAAGTTTCGAATAGAATTTAAGTGTGAAGTGAATCTAAATTATAATTTCCGAGGCTGCTAGTAAATAAAAAACCGATATGTGAGTTCATTCATTGAATATTTTATCAATCAAAATTTTCATCGCCTCGTGTAATTTTCATCAAATAAAAAGTCGGGTTGACTCAGCATTTAAAATGTATAGAATGTTCCAAAATATGACACGCTATACGATTGTATCGAAACACGTGGTTTATATATGGAACGTACAGAACATCCTAATTTCATACTATAAACTCGCTATGTACCGCACACTTCAAAATATATAACACAAACAAAAATTATACAGAATGTTTCAAAAAAAGAAAAAAAAAAGAAAAACACCGTACATATTGAAAATGTACGTTAAATCTCGTAACATATTCTCATTACATATTATATTCATAATATTTTTCTTTAAGAAGCTTCAATTTTGCTCGAACTGTATCACGTACTTTGAGACACTCTGTATAGTGCATTCACCCTCGCTTGATACAGGCTTGTAGTTCCCATCTGTGATACCTGAAGTTCAGAGAAAGCATCCGTGTCATTTTCACAATTTAATAAAATTAAATGGAACTAAAATAGCGAGTCTAACACAAAGAATTTTCAATTTCTCAAAGACAACAATACGATGAATGGATTAGATCGAACGTAAATTGTAGACATATGTGATGGTAATCTGTTTCTCCCAGTTTTACCAAATTTTCTTATATGAAACAATTAGAACATACAATTTTCATTTTTTCTTCATATTTTGAAAAAATCATACGATATAAAGTAACTTCAGATATAATCTCACAAGTAAATATTTTACGTTGAATCTGATTAGAATAAATTTCTTCGACTTTTGGCGATGTATGAAACACGAATTCAGTATAATTCCATGGAACTCCAAGGCACCAAACGAGCAGTCCTCTAACGACGAAGGTCAGATTTACGACTCACCGATATTACGTCCATTCTTATTTCCATCTGTGATCGTTCGACACTTTCATAAAGCCGTTTACTCGCTTGGAAAATGGACGCGCAGGTATACAGACCGGCAAAACGGACGCACAGGTATACAGACCGGCAAAATGAACGAACCAGTGAAAATCAAAAGTTCCGATAGGCGACCTGAAATTAACAAGCGATTCGAAGACACTATTGCTAACACGTCCAACGCGGTACTGCGGTTTGTGGAACGATCACGGCTTTCAGCACGTGGTTGCCTCTGAAGAGGCCAGTTCAACTGGAACCGCTAGCAAATGCGCAGACGCGATTACGTTAAGGGGCGTTCACACGATGACGGTACTGATAATGTTCACGAATTCTTTTCCTTTCTATTTTTCCTTTCTTTCAATTTTTTATAACGTCAAATCGAGTGAAATTGTAGCAGTGAAATCGTGATTGTAATATTTAGGTTGGCTTAGAAGTATCGAATATAGAAGAGCAGAATTTAATTTTAGAAAATGGTTTGTTCGTGAGTGAATAGTTACGGAAGCGGTTTGAATTACAGGAGTAACTTATTTCGAAGAGTAGCACCGCCAATTTACACTACTTATTCGCAGATTGAAATGTTACTTGCTATTAAACGGTCTATCGGGCAGCACATGTCAAAGTTTTCGAAATATATTATCTGTTATTATGGACAATTTGTATCTTCCGATGATAACGATTCGCCTAATAATTTGGCACTATGAAAGATTATAATTTCCCGAATTTTGCACCGTAGAAATAGCGTAATATACGCGTCGCAGTTATAGAGCGGCGCGTCCACGCTTTTGTGCAATATGATTCAGAGAGTTATCCTATCCTGTTTATCGCGGAATCTTCGCCGAAAGTAAAAGGATTAAAATTGACGATGAAACGAAGGAATTGCGCAACGTCGCGTAAAATCACAAGTTTCTATCATAAGAGCTAGCATAAGATACAGAGTATCAGGCGAGTGTAGTTTCCACAAGTGGAAACCGGTGACTTTTAAGATATTCAGACTATCCATCGTAAAAAAAGACGTATTTCTCAATCTAAAAAAGTTTCTCGATTTAAAAATACGATAAACGAAGCTAAAACTTGTGAAATGGAAGAAACTCATGTTCCTTTTACTTGATAAAAATACACGTGACTAAACATTTTCACTTTTTTAATTAAAATTTTTTGAAATGAGGAAATTTGGAATAGTGAAAATTAGAAATGTGGAGAAACGATTACGCGACACATATGATAGATAATGCGTCTGTTTCTTACGTCACACAAACATTTCGCTAGCATTGATTCGTGTAACGATCGAAAATGTATACTGCTGAACGAATACGATCTACGCTCATTCCTGCGTTTCAAATTCCAACGTAAGGCGCGAAGAAAAATTGAACATGGCGCATCTACAAATGTAGCATATTCGATGGCATATTAGATTTTTGACCTCGACTAAGCTTGAATATTGCACCATTGTGCGAAGACATTTTTGGAAACTGATAACTATACCACAATTCTATTAATGGCAACTATAGAGAGTATAGTATTTATAAAATGTCGAAAATGAATGTAATTATAGCGTGATTAATAACGCGGCGCGCGACTATGATTCATATGGCGATATTAACCATAAATCTGTTAATTGTAACTATGATATGACATTACTATATAATTTTAGTTTGGTTTTTATAACATTTCGTAAATTACAGCTATAGTAATAAATAGCACGGTACGTAACTATAATTCATATAGTAATTATTGTATAACTATAGCGGTATTTATAACACAGTAATGACAATTTTATTTTTATATATACCAGGCGCTTATAATAGCACGTTATCATCATAGTGGCATAGTTACAGTATGGTAATTATACAGGGCGGTAACTGGTGGTACAAGCGGAAAGGGGGTGATTCTACGCGAAAAAAGAAGTGGAAAATATAGAATAACAATTTTTCGTTCGAGGCTTTGTTTTCGAGAAAATCGACTTTGAATTTTGGCTCGGTACGCCTGCACTTTATCGCGTCTCGTTACAACGGATCTCACTGTAGATCGTTGTCTCGATGGAAAAATTAAAAAAAAAATAAAAGAAAAATTTTTTTTTAATTTTTATTCTATATTTTCGACTTCTTTTTTCGCATAGAATCACCCCCTTTCCGCTTGTACCACCAGTTGCCAACCACCCTGTATAGTAGTCAGTTAACAAAACGTGGTAATAGATTTTAATATCTTATTGTGCTATCGCTATACCATTACTATATGTATTATAGTAGCATAGTTGCACTCTGGTATAACACCAGCGCAACATAGAGCTAGTACGAGTATCGATATTGTAATTCACAATTACATTATAACTATGGTATAGTATAGTTCATAATAAAGTGATAATACAATTTTTGAATTTTTCTATTACGTATAGCAAACTGTCAAACTCTATTATTGTTATTCACGCGTTATATATATGTACATATATTTTCTCCTTGGCACAATTTTTTAATGGCATAGCTGATACCATCTAAATCGGTCGTGCGCTATCTTGAACTTTTTTACGATACCGATCTTTCATCTAATCGAAAGTTGTTTTAGAGGTATATAATCGATAGTAACCTTTTTAAGCATCAAACTAGAAAATTGGCAAAACACCGCCTACATATATATTCACTTCATTATAGAATTTATTACTAGTTTCTTGGCAACGTCTGACTGATGTATTACTAGAAATATGTATGTAGCCGCCAAGCAAATGTAGCAGTATCTCTTAATAAATTTCCAAATTTATTATTGGCCACAGAAACCGAAAGGTTTGCCTATCTACTGGCATTTTCAAATGCCCGTTAAAAATACACGAGTTTTCATTGAGCGTTAAACACTATCAAAATCCCTGCGATACGTTACGAGAACTACGATTCATCCACGTATACCAACAGTTTTATAAGAAATTCAATGTTTCCCTGCGATCCAACCGTCGAGAGTAAAACAGCCGCACCGTCTTTAACGATAACGGACGCCGAATAACACGAACGAACGAAAGAAACGGATCGCGAATTATCATCGAGCATTTTCATCAGGAAGACAACTTCAAAGGCTGCTTAATCTCTTTCGACACACAGAGTGTACAAGAAGTAAGAGAGGAGAGATTGGCCAAGCAAAAAAGATTGGCTGAAGCAAAAAAACGACTTGAGCTGTTATTCGTGCTGCCCGAAAGAGAGAGGAGGGATACATACTGGACAAACCGAACGGGGAAAAAAAGAAAAATTAAATTAAAATCAAACCGGTAACGGAGATCGGATCGGTGAGTAGTCGCTCTCTGTCGCGAACTGGGTTACGCGCCACAATTTAACTTCCGAGACAAAATCCTTAGAGAATCCACAAACCACACTAAGGCGTGTATCGATCGTTTCGACAATTCACCAAACGCACGACTGCCGAACGAACCCTAAGAGACGTATACGAATAACCGTTTGCCCCCCCCTCCTCTCCCCTCTAGGGGCTCACCGATGGTCAAAAACCATTGAACATAAGATTAGCCAGGTATTCGACACTTCACAAATGGGCAACCTTTTGTGCGTCTTGTTAATTGCATGCTTCGAAACATTCCCAACGAACAGCAGAAACAGTTAGAAACATTTTGTTCACATCGGCCACTTCTTCAAGAAACATAGAACAGCAATAAAAAGTTGCTCTTTGTTGGTTCGGTGAAGATCCGGCTTATGATATACACTAGACGTTACTAGTCTATTCGACATGCTTGCTTAATGCCTTTAAAATCAGTTCTGATTGATTCGAGTTATTAATTTCGAAGACAGATATTATCTCGAACACCCGGTTGCGAGGATATCTGGATCGCGGATGTTGTATCTAGGTCCTCTTTGTCATTTCTCCACGATACAACCGAGCCGTGTTTGTAAGGTGCTTTCATCTTAAAATAATGCATGCAATCGTGACTATCACATCGATGACAAAGGAGGAGCGCGCGTCGTAATTACGAATCGAGATGGACGTGCTGTTTGTAAGCGCCACTTAAAATTTCGTGCATTAGTTTTATCAGTGGACAGAGAGGGAGACACCCGTCCACGAGTGGACAGATTTTATCCGGCAAGATAGTTACACACTGGGGACAGTATAGAAATGCGAGAGACAGAGGTGACCGCGACGGTTCAACGTGCTCTTGGAATGTCCAACCTGCACGCGCAGAGAGAACGATGAAGTAACCGAGCATGGGTAACGAGTAACGAGTATTGCGAGAAAGGAGAACGAAAAGAGGAAGAGGAACCCGCGAGAAGAACGATGAAACGTGCAACAAAAAGGGATACAAAAGAGATCCTGCTGTTCGCGTGAAACACGTTTTCGTACGAAACTTTCCTTCCAGCACCCTCTGTGGGAAATGTGCGAATCAATCGTTCGAACAGTTACAGAGTAACGTTCAGATATTTCGGATAAAATTTCAATTTAGGGACGCACCACATTACAGATCGAGAATCGATCGAGTAGTACATGCACTCTGTTGCAAAATTGTTGTATCATTACGACGTGACGTAAAAGGAATTGCAGTCGATAACGGACCAAAATTGAAGTACTATTAAGTAAGTGTTAACTGCTACATCGAGATGTGATATTTAAAATGTTGTGGAATATTTACGTTCCGTTATTTATCACTTTATATTATAAATGTATAAAATGTCAAGATACGGATAAAATGTCATAAATAAAATTAAATTCGTTGCATATGTGTTGATTAATCTGTGGCTACCCTTAACCTCCGATTTAATCGAAGACCTGTTAACAACATTTCGTATCGCTATAGATTAGACACTTTGTGTTTACATTGTATCCTATAGTACTGATAATAAACTCATCCATCAGTGAATTCAAGGAAACGTACAAATCTAAGTTATCCAACATAAAAGTGACCTTGCAGAAATGTTCACTTAGAATTTTGATTAAAATAAATTAAAAAGTATTTTTCACTTTTAGATACTAATTAATATTACAAATTATATAGAAAAAGTGAAATACTACATTCTAACGATAGAACTAGTTGATAGATAAAATATACTTCCGTACTATTTTTGTTTATCAATCAATAATATAGCGTACAAATGGCAAATTACATTTCGATTAGCATATTTTATTTACCGACATATTTAAATTTATATCTGTGCCACAGAGTACGTGTTTCAATAATTTATTATCGAGATAAACTCGAATAGCGTCGTAAAAATAAATGAAATTTCAATTTTATTTCATACAGGTGGTCACGTGACTACGCTTGATGATTCTAACGTTATACGGAAATAACCAATGCCATACTCAGGGACAACTGCCTTAGGAGGCAACATGATCGGAAAGTGTACAAACGTATCTTAGAAATAGCACGTAACTAAAAGTGACTCTACAGTCTGTTGACCCTTTAAATGTCCGTACACACATGGAGGAACACAACACGCTATAGGTAGTGCAGACAGTATACAGTATCCTACCAAATGGCCTGCTTTCGAAATACTTTATCGATTGTTGTTAATAACTAAACAAGATAATGAAGATACAAAAATGTCGCTACAAGTATCAAACATATAGTTTCTCGACGGTAACTACACAGTCCTGTATGATCTATCAAGTACACAGATATAATTAAATCAGTGTACTTTAGCTCATACAATACATTCGTACAAGCTAAGATAAAGTACAACGGTACACGAGACAACCAAACGTATATATATAACATGGGAATTAGTACGCAGAAAGATTTAAGTTTAAGGAATGTACGTATATATAACCATCCAGGAATACGTTATTTCCAAATGTTGTGTACGACTAGAAAACTCAATCGCCATACGACGTGTGCCGATATTTCACTGTAAAGAGTGAAAGAGTAGACACGCGATTCGTACCATAGAGAAAACGAAGAGGATACCGGGTATAATGAGACAAACCGTATGTTATATATTTAAATTAGTCAATCGAATTGATATAATATGCCCATATTGTGGTCATCGGAACTCTCGCTACGCACTGTAAGGTCACATTCGGTGAAAATAATAACCTCAGTCACCACGTTCGAATCGTGTATCGGAATTTAATTGCCCGACAGATAATCGTATTGTCTTAAATGAACACCTATATTAAACACAGATTAGAAACAATTTAGGAACTCTAGAAGTTTTATATCACGGTAACTAAAAGATAACAAAGGAAAGCCGCTAGACGAGTCACAGCAGCACGAGGTTTGCAAAAATGACCGACATACCTGTATAATTACTTGTCGATCGGCGTCAATTTCTTCTCGAGTTCCTATACGTATCTACTCAGCGATTATAATCAAGTGCCAAGAACACTGAATGATCAACTTCTCTTGAATTTCGAATAAAATCACATCACGCAACCACAATGTTTTTCCTCGCTTGTGAGAGACAATATGGCGGTACAAATTCGGGTGCAGCATGTCCGGCACGATACGATCGCAGCGCCGTACAGTGAAAAGAAAACGATTCGATATTGGCGCCAAACTACTAATGATTTCAAATTTTCATGATGACGAAAAATTCAGAAATTCTAGATTCAAACAGTTTAAAAAGTTGATACAGAGATTCTTTATTATATAAAAAAGTAACTTGATGATAAATAGTCAATATTTAGTTTGTAGAAAAAGATGGATAACCGTTATATTGTCATGCACTGCCATCTCGTGACAGTACATTGATATTATTGCAATCATGTGGCATCATGTATCAATCGACAAAGACACACACGTGGTTTCTGTATAAATAGTCGTTGGTAATGTAGTTTTCTGCAGCTTATGTAGTGTACTGCATACGATAAAAGGGTACATTTATGTGAAAGTACAATTGTTTCCTTTAAGATGGCAGACTGTCTGGTTTGAAAACGTGGGAACGTTCAAACATCGCATAATAAAATATGTACAAAACAGAAGTAAATGTATGATAAATTATTCGTAGAAATATTTGTTTTCAACGATAGCATTTTATTAGAAAAGGAACAAATATGTAGAAAGAACATAATAACGATGTGTTTCTGCGACAAAGGAATAATCTTTAATATTGTTTTATATGAAAATTAAAAGCGCGAAAAATAAATTCAGACACAATTATGTATCTACATCTATTCAAAGAAATATCTTATTTTTAAAAATGATTTTCTATAAACTAGAAAACGTAGATCATGGGTTTGACATAGGATGACCTCGACGTTAAAATGTATACGCATTGGTAACTTTAACGAGCCTCGCTCTATGACTCTAAAATGTTTCTAATGTATGCAGACTTCATAGAGCTCTTATTATCAATTTTACCATAAGAATTATGTGATTTCATATGAAAGAAGTACCTCGTGACACTTACATGTATAGACCAAGCGTAAATCCTGGCAAAGGGTGGGTCGACTCATAAAAATTTAAATGATAATAGAACGGCGTGTTTTCTATTCTGCATAATATCGACGACGGTATTCTACAACGTGTATAACGTAGTGGTTATTTCGATGAGATGTCGTAGCTCGTGGCTTTAGCAGAATTGAATGATTTTCCGTATGAAAATCCGTACATTGTTATACGAAACATTTATTATTCAATCTTTAAATTTTGTAATTAACATTGAAAGTCGCCGATATTTGAAATTCTTCGTAAAATTCTATACAACAACGAACATCGAAGAAAACGATTGAATGTAAAAAGACATAGAAATTTGTAAAATAAAAGCCAATCTGCTTCGAATGAAAATTTACAAACATTCGAATGAAAATTTAACAAAACTGATTGTCACATTCGACGTACACTCGAATTCGAATTATCAGATCAGATTATGCAATAGAAGTCAGAGTCTGTCATTTCTCACTGCATGATCGATTCACTGACATCATCAGTTACTAAATTATTATGCAAGAGGATCCAGTTCATTAATCAATGCCTACTCGAGAACAGATAGGCGAAAAAAAAGATGTGACAAAACAGGGGGATAAATTCGAAAATCGACCGATAGTTCCTAAGCGTGTATAGGCGATTGCTCAGAATCTAAAGGTCCTCGGATAATCTATGAGATGGTTTGATCTGGATGTGTGGCGTCGGAACGCAAGGTTACAGCGGTCGTCGGGTCAGCAACACCACGGTCGCCCTCCTCTCACTCTCTCTCTTTCTCCCCGTTCCCTTCCTCACCTTATCATCCTTCCCTCCCTACGTTCTCCTGCCCTTCCTTCCTTCCTATCGTCTCTCCCCTCGCAGCCAGCTATATAGCAAGCCAGCCCTTCCTCTCGGTCTTTCTCCTTTATTTATCCTCGCGTTGTCCGTGTCATGTTGCGCCATCTTCGTTGTATCCGTTGCGCTTCTAATTAATAATTATTACCTACAGAAGTAAGTATTTTCCTTTTTGCGAATTTATCGACCTTATTATCGATAATCGTATCAAGCACGAATAGAGATTTTCCTGTCGTGCCGATTATTACTGTCAATTATTAACTATAGATAGGGATCTTTCCTCCAATGTATCCATCGGGATTTTTATTAACAAACGTTACAGAAATTACGTATTCGCTTAAATTCGAAATCTGAACATTTTGAAATTATTTCCTAATAAACAGTGGAAAGAAAATCCTATCTTTTATATATCTCTTCGTTTATGAAGAAATTTCTGAGTCGTCAAGTACTCGATGAATTTACACCATACGATATTTACATTCGACCTTGAGTGTCGTTTTAATTTTCCATCAGAGGCATCCAATCTGATTATTGTTGGCTCGCTAGTGCATTTAACCCTGCGATTGTTATCCAATGCGGTAGTCGAGCTGCTTGCAAACAACGCGGTGGAGGGGGTGTCTGGGTCACCCCCTTTCATGTTAGTCTGTCTGGCTGGTTGGCTGGCCGGATACCTTGCTAGGGTTCGCAACCCCAGCTTTCGTACCGGCGTTATATAGCCTATGACACCGAAATACATCGATTGTTTACATCTAGTCCACGTGCATCGATCGGCCTATTGATTAAACAACTGTAACGAGTCGGACTAATTACGAACATGGTAAAGGATTGATTCGTACCGCACCCTTCGCAAAGCTCTGATTGCTACTGTACCGTTTCCTATGCATCGATGTTAATTATCGTTGTATTATGCTTGGAAGGAAGCGGGTTCGAACGTATGTTCGCGCGAAGAAATAACGAACGACGAATAAAATATGATTGTGATAAATAAAAGTATCGATCTTTCAATGCGCGTGTCCGTGACATACAGGAACGGCAACACAAGCTTCGATATTTTATATTAAAATGTACATTAGAACTTCGTTTATTGGAACGAAATCGTAATTAATGGCCGATTAAATGGACTGCTAGCGATTGAATTCAGTTATCTGAGCGTGAACTTCGATCGTACGAACGAAAAGTAACAAGTAGTAGAGGAAATTGGAAAACTCTTATTATACGAGCTGATTGTCCATCGAGGTTGCATCCAGTTTGCTTTTATTATACAAAAATTGAATTATCTTCATCGACGAATCAACGAAAGACTCGTGCGTTGGAAGATTAAACTACGAAGTTATTTTCTGGCTGCGATAAGACGAGAAAATTGAGCGGGTTCGCCGATCACGGTACCGTGAACGATTCTTCGACGTTGATCGCCGCTTCACCGTAACGGTTTCGAACGAAAGGGAAAACCTTAGAGAAAATTTATCACTTTCGAAGCAATTGAAACAATCATCCCGTCTGCTCTCTAATAACACGAACGCCCATTAATCTTAATTAACGGAGAAAGTTTAAGGCCTAATTGCGAAACATTATGCGGGAGAGCTGTCTTGAAGCGTGTCAACCGATGGGATCGGCGATTTTCTGTTTGCACGCACCATTCTTCGATATTTGCCACTTCATTCCTTTTATCGTTAATTAGTTTAAAAATAAAATAAAAGAGACGATAGTTCTACATTTTTTCTGTTTTCTCTTTTTTCCTTTTTTTTTTATATAACTCTGTTCTAAAGTCTTTTTATTTTTTACCCCTCTTCTTTTATTATAGATGAATGCATATCGTGCGTAGGCGGTGCAACGGTTTATCAAGCAGACAGGGTTTTGCACCCCGTACCATTGACGTTGGCTAGGGTTCCAGAAGCAGCTATAGCCATGGTGGAGGGAGATCTGTCCGCTGGAGGGGGTGTCTGGGGCAATCCCCTCCAGTCTGGGGGTTCCCAAACCCAAACGCATTTCCCGGGGTTCGCAAATCTCTCGGTTGCTCGCGAACCTGGCTGAAACTTCGCCACCATGGCACAGTTTCGCCTAAAACTTCCTCTTGCTTTTCGACTCGTACCGAGCCCTGGCGAATTTTTCAAAAATTCCATCTCACCTTCGACGAGCGAAAAGACGACAAATTTATTTACATATATACAGTGGCTACAAAAAGTATCTACTGTACATTTATTTACGTACTAATTAATTACGTCTAAATATATTATAATCCCGTACCATTTAGTAATACTTTCGCATGTTTGTTAAAAGTTGATATTATAAAAACGAAATGTACAAGCTGACGAAAGAAGCGCTTCGTTGGTAACTAAAGATACTATGACTTTTCATAGCCACTCTATGACGATAAAGTTTCACGACGTTTAATATTGCCCCAACAGATTAATAATCACGTAGCGATAGATTCTATCTTTGTATTAGCTTTCTATATTATTTTTTTATTTAGAGGATGCGTTTTAACGATTCCGAAAATTATCGAGTAAAAGCTGATACTGAGAGAAGGATGCACACAGGTGAAAAAAGGAACACGGTTACACCTTCGTTCGTGTCGATTTCTAATTAGATTTAAACGAAAGTCGAAAGTGGACGATTCTTTCGATAAATACGTTAGCGATCGTTGATGTATAAGATTTTTTTATTTTATAAAAAAAAAAAAGAAAATTATAGATATTACTTCGTTTATTAGGAATTCTTTATGAATGTTAAGTTCAATGATGCAATTTATTTAAGTGGTGAATATGTAGACGTCGGAGATGGCTGGATTCCAGGTTCAAGAGAAGTCCGGATGTTCCGGTGAGCGCATAGCGGTCGATACGTGGAATTCGTTGACATTGATCCAGCGAATTCGTCGTATAGCTATCGGTGAGTCACCGTGGCTCAGTGCCCTTCAACCCAGCTCCGTTCGTTTCCTAAACTGGATGACTCCAACGCGGTTTACACATTCGATTTGACTTTATTAAAGCGGTTGTTATTTCTCAAAATTTTCGTTTATTTTTCTCACTCGTTTTATCCGACAGTTTCAAATTTGTAGATGTGAAAAATCTGATCTGCAAATTGAATAATTTAGTAACCAGTTGTGACGAGATACCCGGTTTGGCACATTACTTTTCAAAATTGTTCTTCGATTTTCTTAAAATTGTTTTTATTCCATTACTTATAGAAACAATGAGTGGTCTCCGGAACTCAGTTTGCAACTGAATTATAGACACAGCGATAATAAATATATAATTTTATAGATTTTTAAAAATTCAAGATTTGCCACTGTTACGTAAACCTAGTTACGTATACCTATACCCTATCGAATATTTCTACTAAATATATTTATCATACAATAAAAATTACAACTATATAAAGTTAAATAAAATAAACAAAGTTAGATACATTTACATATACAATTGAATTTGTGAATAAGCATTTCCCCATTTACACGATCGCCACTAGAAGTGAATAACTCACAGATGCAAATGTATATCTACGTATGAGCCCTTAAAAAACGACGAGTCAACTTGTTTGACAGAGAAGTGCAGAAAGGTGTAAAGTAAAAACGCTGTTTTATAACAATTGCGATCACGGAAGAATCTGCACTTTTTTTCTTTTTACAATTAAGCATTAATTGTATATTTATGTAACAAAATTGATTTATGTAACAAAAGACCGACAAAAGGTGAACTTCGTCAATTCGGCTTCGAAGAGGATCATAAAGCTCGTCAAAGAACGATCATTCGAAAATCATTGTTTCCACGTTGATGTTCGAAGCGAAATGTCACGCAGACGAAGCGAACGAAGGCGAGGAAAAAAGATCGATGACTGACGAGTGGTAAAACACGGCGAAAATGAGCCGAGGAGCATAAAAGTGGCACAATTGGTTCAGTGGGGCGGTGCCCCTGCGGCCTTGGCTCGGGACACTGAACTCCGTAACCATGCGAAACGCGACGCACGCGGTGCCCCATGCACTTCTCTCGCCTCTCTCTCGCTCCTCTTTCTCCTCCATCCCTCGCGCCACTCGATTTCTCCTCCCCTATATGCGCTTCGAACCGCGCTGCACCCGTTTCGCACATATGCAACGTCCAGTGCCGGTCGTTTCACTCGGAACTAGGCCCCGCGAGGCCGGCAGCCGGCCACGCACGATGCCTGCGCGACGCGCCTGGCTGCGTGTGCACTAGCGCGCGCGCGTGCGCGTCGTCGTGTAGCAGATCGGACGCGGCGCCGGGTCTCGGCCGAACTCCAGATTCGAAAGGAGGAAGAAGAATCGATGGAAACGGAAACTACCGAGGAAATTCGTCTGGTCAACGACGGAGAACGGATTTGGAATAAAAGCGGTGATCGATTATGATTTCGGTGAACAGATCGTTCAAAAAATTCGTAGTGCTTTTAACAATCGATTTATTCTCTTATATTTCGCATTATATTTTGTATGCGTTTAATAAGATGTGGGAAAAAATTTGCGAAACTTTGTTTCAAAACTGACTCTTCTAATTGCACGTTAAATATAACAGGTAGAAAGAATAATTTCAGATTGGTTGATAGGATAAGGTCGTATTCTGATAGAAAAGAGAAACTTTATATTTCTACGAGGAATTTATGAAAAAATCGACCACGAAGCTATAATATGCTAGTTCTACAAAGATTGGATATTGACAAATTTTTCCTGAATTTCTTTTTTGTTCGTTAA
This sequence comes from Bombus bifarius, assembly GCF_011952205.1. Taxonomy (NCBI): domain Eukaryota; kingdom Metazoa; phylum Arthropoda; class Insecta; order Hymenoptera; family Apidae; genus Bombus; species Bombus bifarius. The sequence continues at coordinate 564,757 of NW_022884484.1, forward strand.
GTTCAATGTTCCGGTCGATTTTATCTTGGACCATTCGAAAGGGAAAACTGTTAGGACTATTATCAAAAAAATTTCGTTTTTTATTGTTGGTACGTTGGAAACGTGTCGAAAGCTCGCGCAGTGAAGCGTGCTGGGCGCTCATCGTTAGCGAGAACGAGCGAGACAACGCAGAAACGAAGCGAGAGGACGAGTTAGCGTGTTAGGCGTGCGGAGAGCGTTCACCCTGGCCGGTGCGTCGGCCCTTCGCACAGCGTTTCTCAAACCTAAGCGATATCCTGCATTTATGAGCTTGGCCCTTAGGGAGAACGCTCGAAGGGTGTCAGGAAGCAGCAGAAGTTGGGGTTGATCTCGATGGAGAGAGTACCGATGTGTGCCACGACGTACACGTCGAAAGTGGAAGCATTATCGTGTTGAAAATAATAGACTGAGAATTGTACATTTTTAGTCAACTGCCACGCAATATGAGGATGAGTCAGATAAAATCGATGTGAAAATGTTTTAGAACCGATATAGAACCGTTTCAGAATTCTTTCAGAATCGAGATAATAGCAGGCTGTGAGACCGTAACTGGCGTCGATATTCGCTAGAATTTCTTTCAACCGTGACAGTTATGGCATCGTTTCAATTTTCCATAACTAGACCGTGGACGTTTATGCAAATTTATCTTTTCATAAATACAGATAAAAGAATCCAATGAGATCATGTTTGGAAGCAACCATGTTTTATCCTCTAAATCTGGTAGCATATTAACACTTTCATCTGTTGTTCCAAATCTATTCATCTTTTTATTAACTAATTTTTATCTGCACGTAACTAAATTCTACTGCGCGTAAATCATAGGCGTAGTTCAACGTTTAATAATAGATCGATCATAGTTATTGCGTATGATTCTAAGGTTGTTATGAATAATCGTTGGATGAAGCGATGATTTTGGCGAAACGCTTACGGTGAATCGTGCACGTACGCCACCCTCGGAGGCCTGGCGTGGTCTTGTCGTTGTCTTTTTGCCATTTCATCGAAGTCGCAAGAATTCGAAAGCCGAAGGACATCAGCGGGAACAAAAACGTGCGCGAGCATCCTTTTCGAACGTATTGATGCTCGCGTCATATGAGAAAACGTGCATTCTTGGTCTCATATTCCGAGCTGGAGAACTACATGGAAGAAATTGGTGTGCAAAGTATCGATTTTATGTCGATATATTCGTCGAATAGCCGTATCAATTCTGATTTCCAGATTACGAACCTATTAAGGTAGTTGTATGAAACATTTTTAGACAGCACTGTAATCATATGGATATTGATATTGATTATATTAAAATCGTCAAGATGAAGATCAATTATTAAAAACTTGTTAATTTTCTAAATGAATAATTTACATATCTCTTAGCAAATACGTTAATAATTGATTGTCAGTTGCAAAATCAGTCAGCCCGTGGCTATTAATTTGCTCGCTTAATAACGAAGGGTCGGAGACAGACAGTGATGTGTGAAACATCGGGACAGTACCACGTAACTTCGGACCACGTGGTATATTTTGAGCACAGTCATTGACATGTCGCTTACTCTTACTCCACAGTTACGCTACACACGTGGACCTTCAAAGAGATTTAGTTGAAATGTCTCTTATATCTTCTAAAATCATTCTATAACATTATTTATTCTGTAACAATTTTCATATGCTTGAAAAACATACTTCTATCACAGCGATCTTCTTCAAAAATCACGCTCGAGTTCAAGAGAAGTTAAATGTACCATTTAAATAAAACGTATCTTTTTAAATGCGTTCGAAGAATTTAAAAAGCCAAGAGGAAAGAGAATATCGAAGGGCGAGAGGGAATAGTAGAACCGACGAAAATTCGCATAATCATGTCGATGGAGAGGGTCCTGGCCGCAGCTGTTCGCGTCGTGGCGGCGCGTGTTCGCGCGGCATTGGGCATTGCACTCGGCGCTTCTCTCGAGGGCGGTCTCCCGGGTTGATGCACGCGGAATGCAAGCCGAATACGGCCGAGGATGCACGAGGCTGCGCTGCTTCGTGGAGCCGTGGAGTTGTCCGCGCGCGCCTCGCAGCTGCAACGGTCATCGGGTTCGATGCACTGGCGCGCGCGCTTCTGCATGCACGATTCTGCACGAATGACTCAGCCAAGCGGGCGCACCACGGATACGACCTTGACCTGGCTGCACGTAGGTGTATCGCACCTTGGCGGGCCTCGCGTGGCCGAAACGTTGCCCGTAAAATAGTCGCCAGTGGAGAATCGAGGTCGCGAAATCGAAATTTCCTCTCCCTTCGTGTGTTGTCCGGTTTTCTTTTTTGTGATCTTCGAACGATTACTCGGCAAAGAGGGGAAGTCGTAAAACGTTATGGCGCGATAGCATTGTGTAACGAGCTTTCGAAACGCCAGGCTGGGTCCGCTTCGTCCTTTTGTTCAGAATGTTTGCATCTCTTAGATTCGAGGTGGTGTTTCAATGTTCACGTTGGTCGAATTCTTAGTTAGAATAGAGAAAGAATCAGCGTTCTTATCCGATCGGTTCTCTTGTCATTTTTCCTTGGATTTGTTGGTCCAATGGGATTTCGATGTTCACAGGTTAGCCAACTTTTTTAGTAACGACTAGAATCAGACTTTTCACTAGATTTAGTTCCGTCAGCAGTTTATTTGCGCGACTCTGATCAATTCTCCTTTGGAGATATTTGGATTTGCTGCTGCTGAAATGGTGTTTTACCGTTCCAGAATTTTCTAGGAAAGATCGGAGTTCAAATTTTCTGTCAACGCGATAGATAGGTCCGCAATTGTATTTGAATAGCTGGCAATTGCCGAATTTAGCACAATACTGGAAATTTTATTTTTTAACAAGAATTAAGTATCGAGTTTTCGTAAGGGTAGATAATATTGAAATTCTATTTAAAAGCGGAGAAATTCGTAAATTTATGACAGTATCCGTAATAAAAATCGCAGCTAGAATTTTTATAATAATCGTCGATTATATTCGTTTAACTGAACAACCACCACAATGCTGTCGCGAATATTCCTTAGATTTTTTCCTATATTATTAGAACTTCCAGCTGGCTACGAGTGAAATTAGAATTGAATATTCAAATAGCGATCGTAACGTTCCTCTTTCACGTACTCGTTAAGGTACGTATCGAAATTAAGTATTCGAGTCTCGCGCGTTCATTCTCGCGGTGTTATTATCTTGTTGTTCCTGCTAATCTCATTATTTGTTGCACTACTTTTTTATATTCTCAAGGCCTGTCTGCCGTTTCCTTCGAGGTTATTGTTCCAGTCTCGAGTTCATTGTAACCAATGCCATTGCACGGAGATATCATTTTTTTCGTACGCGCTATCACGAAAGAAACTGATACATCGAAAATAGACGCACACACTGGCTCGGATAACGCGAAAACAATGGCAAATATCGTGGCGATTGACCGGCGAGAAATGTATGGTGAAAAGTTTAAACGAATGCATTGTTGTTCTATCGTCATGGATGCAATTAAATCAGAACCTTCGGATAGTTTATTTTAATTTCATCTGTAAGTGATTCGCTTCGTTTTCTTGTGAAAAGCAGTGCCACTTTCGAAATACGTAAAAACGATACCAGCGATTTCTAATTGTTTAGTGGTTTAAACAGAGTGAAAGTAGTCTATTTTACAAGATTGTTATTCTTGTAGATTTCACGCGAGATCAAAATTACATTTTCACTTTTAATCTCATTTTCTATCCCTCTACAGTGATTAAAGATCATCCACGACCACGAGGTATAAACCGAAAGAACTATCGAAACAAAATAGTATAACGGGGAACATCGAAAAACGTAAAGAGTAGAAAAAATAAAATCGATAGAAGATTGGACATTTTTTCATACATTTTATAGATACATTTTATCATAGATATTCGTTTAATAATTTTCTCCCAGATATGTTTTATCATTCTCAAAGCATTCGATCAACTCTTAATCAACTTCGGCTAATTTTTCCAATAACGCGTTTATCACTTTCCTCGAAGGAATTTCTTCCAAGGTTGTTCGTAACATAATTCCCCTTGTTAACCTTCGAACCAGTGTTTCCTTAGAAATGACGATTATTGCATCACGCAGTGGCAAACTTGTGTCAGTGAAAAAAAAAAGAAAGAAAAAAAGAAGAAGAAAAGGAAACGAAAGAACGTCGAGTTCCGAGAAACCAAAAGGAAAGTGTTCTCTTTTTAAGGATCTTCCTAAGCGATGCAATTAATTTACCCATGTGCATAGTTCAATGTGTGTCCTCGAGTATCGGGTTCAACGTCTGCCGGACGAGAATGAGACAAAGGCTAAAAGGCCCTACCTCCTCGGGGTATCTTTATAGAACACGGTGTCATCGACATGCGACAGGGTGCATCCATTGTAAAGGTCAACGAATCTATTGTGCATAAACTTATCGCCAGGCATGCAGCCATCCTATATCGTTTGAACGAGGAACGATCTAATTGCATTGCGTGAAAATGCACGATCGAATGAAAGTCTCGAAGCTTTCGCCTTGAAGAAACATCACTCGACCATTGGTACTTTACGATTCACGATGCGTTCCATGTTTTCGTTCGTATATTAAAAAGAAAAATTCAATCGCTGTCGTTGACTTTCCTAAGGACGGTGTCTATCAGTTGCTCTATCTCGACACCAGTAAATCAAGAAACAACTAAACAGAGCGTTATTGTGACAGTCGAATGACCCGCTGCCTCTCTTTTCCAACCGGTAGACGGTTTAATCTCCAGCGATTGGAATAAAATCAAGGAACGGCAGGGGAACGTCCTCTACCGTCTCAGACTAAGTTTGAAATATTGAAATTTCTTAGTTGATAACTGTATTCTTTCCTCAAATTCTTTGTTTTGCAATGAAAATTACTAATCGATGAATCGCAAGCAATCTAACGGTTGAATAAATCACCGAACCCCAAGAAAACGATTTATACATTTTACGCGAAAATCGATTCCAGAATCTACTATTTCTACGCGATTCTTCCTGTGTCAAACTAATCAGCGAATGTCAAACGATTCGATCGTACCGCCAAATCACCGAATTCCCGGATAATTGACCAATTTCCACGAAAATCGTTTCAGCTTTCTCATTTCCCTAATTTTCCATCCAATTTGAAACAGTCGCTACAAAAAGTATCTATACGATCTTACGTATCTTCTAACGAAGCGCTTTTCCTTTTTTTTTTTATCAAATTCTATATGTCACCCTCGGAGTATCAAATTTTTATAATCCTATGATATTACTATCGAATACGAAATTTAATATGATTGAGCTCGATTAATTGATATTCAGACACCACGATAATTGCAACGGTACGCAAATTGTTTTTCTAGCCACCATTGTACATATTCGCTTTCCGTGGATCTATCACCGGACGTTTATATCCCGAGCAATAAGATTGGAAGCACCTAGAAGAGCAAAGTGTCCCTGAATGACTGAGAGGGACTTTCTCTTCGTAAGCGAGTCGAGCTCGAGCGCAATTATTTAAATCGGTGCGTCGACTCTGATGCTCGCACGGCAAGGTTACCGGGATGCATCGACGATCTGTCGTCCCCGGCCAACAGCTACGGCCAAGTATTTATACATCAGCGGAGGGATGTATTTCGGTCCCGCGGACGCTGACGCTACCACGCGGTGGCGACGGCCCGCGCTCCTCTAACCTTGAACTGATGAACGTACGCAGCCACCACCCGACTGCCATGTCCTGAGCTATTCCTGGACAGTCACCCTGGAGGACGACACGCCGATACGCGGCAAACTCGCGTTACTTTCGCCTAGATCTAGTCACCAGGCAGTTAAGAGCACTGGAACTCGCGTTCCTCTCTGTAACTCTCAGGTTATGAAACTGCGCGGCCCTTGAGAGAATGGATGATGACGTTTATCGAGGTGTTTGAGATTTCGCAATGAGGAAGATTTCGTGATTTTGCACACTTTATGGAACCACTCTGAGATTTTGGATGTTTTATGGAAATGTCTGAGACTTTTGGTATTTTACGTAATACGTGTAACGGTTGACGGGATGTTCATTGAGTCGTTTGGGGTTCGATAATGAATTTTATGCAATCCTCTGTGATTTTTGGCATATTACGGAATCTTCCGAGATTTTTAACATCTTATGGAATCCCTTCCGAGTTTTCAGACATTTTATGGAATTTTAAAATTTTAGGTATTTTATATATATATACAGGGTGGATCGTAACTGGTGGTACAAGCGGAAAGGGGGTGATTCTACGCGAAAAAAGAAATCGAAAATATAGAATACAAATTTTTCGTTTGAGGCTTTGTATTCGAGAAAATCGACTTTGAATTTTCGCTCGGTACGCGTGCACTTTATCGCGTCTCGTTATAACGGATCTCACTGTAGATCGTTGTCTCGATTGACGTTATTTTAAAAATTTTTTAAATTTTAAAATGTTTAAATTTTTAAATTTTTAAATTTTTAAATTTTTAAATTTTTAAGTTTTTAAATTTTAAAATTTTTAAATTTTTAAATTTTTAAATTTTTAAATTTTTAAATTTTTAAATTTTTAAATTTTTAAATTTTTAAATTTTTAAATTTTTAAATTTTTAAATTTTTAAATTTTTATTCTATATTTTCGACTTCTTTTTTCGCGTAAAATCACCCCCTTTCCGCTTGTACCACCAGTTACCATGCACCTTGTATAATAGTTGATTGTAGGTTTACTAAGCTGTTTGAGGTTTGGTAATGAAAAATCTGAGATTGTTGGCATTTTATCGAATCTTCAATCGTTTTATCGTTTTTATTAGGAAATACATTTTGACCAGTTGATTTTATTTTGTAGCTATTAATTGTATTCATATCGGAAGGAACTTAGGACAAAAGTGTTTTTAATAATGTTTTTCATTTAAATATGAAAAAGGTTTCTATAGAATTCTTAATGATCTTATTTTCACCCTGTTACTCTTACTTTTTATATTACAAGGACGTTAGAACAGGAGGGTGAAAGTTTCACTGTGTTTGTAGTTTGAGAGTTCGCGGAGTGGTTGATAGATTTTTTTATTGAAGCATGAAAAAGAAAGATGAGGGTTGGTTCGAGATGTATCGAGGCTGTAATATCGGCCTCGAACACGACGACTTCTCTTGCGAAAGGTATCAAGAAATTCAAACCTAAACCGAATTCAACGTTGAATTTACGCATGCTTTCCAAACATTTCCATTTCTCCATCCATAATCCTAGTCTTCTTGCCGCGATAATATCACCCCTTCGAACTTCGTCAAGAAGAGCGACGGCTGAAGGAAATATGAGATGCTTGTGTTGATTTTAAAGTCGATGTATTACCCTAACAGGCCTGGAGCTTGAGGAGTATTACTGCCAATTGGATACTTTCTCCCCGTTTCATTTAACGATCACAAAAACCATGAAAATTACATTTCATATCTCCCATATTCTATTAAGTTTCCTTTTAATCCTAACTTTCTATAAATCTCCAGTGAAATATTTCAATTTACATATGTCCAAAAATTACTCACTTTCTTACAATTTAAATTCCCAATGGCGACGAGAGTGAACTTCCAGTAAATCAATTCCTTATCAAAACATTTCATGAAAAGAAACTTCGCTTGTACGCATATAACAACTGAACAGGGTCTTTTCACATTGCCGAAGAAATCCACGAATCAACGTGTTTCCTTCTCATCCTGATTACCTTCTCGCAAAGTGACAAATCAATTGCATCAACAGTAAAATCCCACCAGGTTTGTTTCTCCTAAAGAATCTTACATATTTGTAATCGCCAGATTGCGGATTTTTATGCAAATTTATATTGTTATCAGCGCAACTAGAGAGATAGAACTTTATTTTAATCTTACAGATTTTCGTGTATTATACCTATTCTGCCCGTTTCTGCATCTTTCGGTTTGTCATAAACGCATAAAAATCAACCAATATCACATTATACGATGGTATTACCGATTTCCATCGAAATCCTCGATTCCCATCTTTCCTCCTTAGCCTGATTGTTTTTCCAAAATACGCTAAATCGATCGCACGAAGGACGAACCTGACTTTCTTAATGCGACAGAGGTTGTCCACCACTGCGTCGACGATCGACCCCGACGTTATCGTAGTCGTCGGAAGGGTCGCGACAGAGCATATGAAAGTCGGAGGGCAAAGTAGCGAGGGTAGCCAGGCCAGGGTGAGGGAAAGTGCAATGTCTGTCTGCCCCATTCCCTTGGACGTCGTCGCCACACATCTAGTCTTGTCTGTCGAGGGACAGACTATATACACGTATATGGAGAGGATGAGCGAGAGCAGACGCCGACAGTGGTAAACATAGTGCTCTTGAAAAATAGAACACTCGTTAGCGTATTCGAGCGTGTCAGAAACGAGGGTTGAGTTGGAAAAAGAAGGGAAGGAGAGGCTGACTTTCTTGTCCTCCCTCTCTTTGTCTACGTCTCTCGTCGGCTAGGATTCGCTTTCCACCGACCGATTTAACAAGGACCTACCCGCTAAACGTTTTCCAACTTCCGTTTTATCCTTCCAATCCAGGCCACGCGTTCACCGGATGTTCAGATAACGTTAGACGTGGTTAAAAATAATTTGGGACCAAACGAGCACCGATGACAGCTTCTGTTTCTTTTTTTAAGTTTCCACATTCTTTTTTCTGCGTTAAACGTATACTCTAGCTTACTTGGGATATTATCTGCTTATCGTTCGTGGTAAATGGTAGCAATTCCAAGTCACGGAATAATTGTTCGTTCAAATAGTTACAAGTTTAGATTATTTAATAGCTGTTCATTCAAATCGTTGCAACTTAAATCACGCGAATATTTGTGTAACTAATAAATAATTAGAGAGATTATTTCTACACTTGAGAAATAGAATAATCGTAAGCCAGGTTCGTTCTTTTCAAAATCGAGTTGTATAGATCATTTTACCGTTCTTGCTTTATATCGTTAAACGCGAATAAAATTCCTAATGGATTGTCCTAGCTTCTTAACTCCTTCCTTTCGCTCCGTTCCTTTTGTTCCGTTCAATGTTTCTTTCCTTCCGTTACTTCCCTTCTTCCTTTTCCTTCTCCACCTTCATCTCGTTCCCTTTCTTACGGAAGAAAGCACGGGCTTTCCTTTCCATTTGTATTTTTCGCTCTTTCTTCTTTCTTTTCCTTTTCTTTCCTTGCTTTCTGTCCTTCCATCCTTGCTTGGTAAATAATTCACTAAAACAGCCATTCGTTACATAACAAATAGAATGTGTATGCCGATTTGTGGGAAATTTGAAAATGAGAAGATGCAGAAAATGTATACAACATATGCAAAATATCCAAAATATATAGTACTCAACATAGTAATTAATGTATGAAGCAAATTCCATTCTTTTAATTATTAGGTTGTCCCAAATGTGTCTTTCTTTTACAAACATGTCCTTTATATCAGTGCATCCTTATACAAACATGAAACCTAATCTGTCAAACGTTGTGGTATTTACCTTAATAAAACAAAATGGATCATAGATAAATCAATAAAGTAATATAAAACAAAAGATGTTCTGTATCTATTATTTCCTTATAAAACGAAAGAGACTTTTGAAACGACCTAATATATCGACGACAGTATGAATTGGTATAAATATTCGCTGTCTAATAATACATATACAGGGTGGTTGGTAACCTGTGGTACAAGCGGAAAGGGGGTGATTCTATGCGAAAAAAGAAGTTGAAAATATAGAATAAAAATTTTTTTTTCTAATTTTTCCATCGAGACAACGATATACAGTGAGATCCGTTATAACGTACCGCACGCGTACCGAGCGAAAATTCAAAGTCGATTTTCTCGAAAACAAAGCCTCGAACGACAAATTTTTATTCTATATTTTCGACTTCTTTTTTCGCGTAGAATCACCCCCATTGCGCTTGTACCACCAGTTACCAACCACCCTGTAATAACATCATCGACTAAAACATATCGTTATGCCAGGAAACTAAAATATAAAAAATCGAACGATACGTTCATAATCTGCAAAATATCGTCATTCTGCGACTGTCTTATCTCGTTCAGAGCGCATCGAAATATTCATGATTAACCAGAGCTAAGACAAAATGAAATTCGTGAGAGGGTCGGTCGCGTCTTTTCCGTCCGATTACTCGCAGGGGGTAAGCGTATCACGTTCCACGAAGTCAGAAGGCAATTTGTCATGGCAACGTGGAGAGCGTTTCAGCGAAGTTTGGAACGGGGGCATTGGTGCCATCCTGGCTGCTGCAACATCGTGCCGCATAGCGTTCGCAAGAACAAGAAGATACCGTTGATCGTCCGACCGAGCTCTTGGCACGTTCTCAACAGAGTTGAATGTACCGTCTAATTTTATGCACACCCTCGTGAGCACTGTTTTTCTCTAGGTCTAGTGCAAATACCTCGTCCTTTTCGCCAACCCCATCGACGATGATCTGTGTCGGCACACTTTTTTGCGCGTCTCGAAACTTCTCTTACTCGACTTTGTCTGTTCGCGAATAACTGGACAGAATAGAGCACGCAATCAGCATGCTTATGTATATTGTCTCGACGAGCGTATCGATTGCTAGCAACTTGGCACAGGGATACGTGTAAGTACGTATATCCTTTGTTTCGAATAGAACCAGAGAGAATCGAGAAGTCGATGTTGACCGAGTGCATAGATCGAAACGCAAGGGGAAACTCGATGACTGTAAATACTAGTCCTTTTAAATTTATTTTGCATTTTGGAATTATTTATTATTATCATTATTATTTGGAATTATTATTATTATGCATTATGGCGTCTTTTCTTATACGAAATAAATTTGTGGGAATAGGTCATTTGGTTATTGAGATGTTCGATATTTGCACAGTATATGTACACGCAGTTAGTGGCTAAAATCAGCAATGGAGCTGATTGCTTTAGTTTTTGAGAGACTCGATTTAGAGGTAGTTGAACGAAGCTGGATATTGTTTATTTTCTACCGAAATCTATTTTTACAAGGTTGGATCGTTTCATAAAATATCATAGATATTTTCTTAGGTATTTTATCTTCGATTACTTTCAAACAGTCTACCGAAATAGAACGTATTCAGGTATTGAAATCACGAAGAAACGGGATCGTCGTCCAGTTACGAGTGAAGCTTCATCGAGAATTGTCAGCGCGCGTTTCGAGGAATTGCAAAAACATGCAAATGACCAGGCCAAAAGGGGTGAAGTCGAAGAGGGTGAACAGGGCGCACGCGCGTACCGGAACTCGTTCTTGCACGGGTTCGTACCACGACTACGTAACACACAAGCATCGGTCAGGGACGAGGGAGGAGGGATTAGTGTTCATCTGATGTGAAGAGACACGGGAAAGGAGGCTCTCTCTTTTGAATGTCAATGTCTTTGTCTCTCAACCACGCTATTGCATCTCGCGAAACGGTTCCCACTGACGTAACCTAGAGGGTTCGTTTCCCTTCCACGTTTCCCGACTAGTTTCCGAGTACGAAGAATATATTTCTTATGGAATTAAAAAAAGAAAAAACTATCTCGTTACGTACGTCGACAGAATTTCAGATTGATATTTCTGGCAGAATTCCTTCCACAAATTCACTTACGAATCTTCATTCGCTTGAGAAACTTTTTCGTTTGCTTTGCAATTATATTTACGCGCGTATGTCTTATTTTCAAAGCAATTCTCTAGAACTGAAAATATAGAACCTCTTTCTAGAACTCAAGATTTAGAACTACGAACTCTCTCATCTTTCTATTTTTCCATTTATTTTATCTACTATGTTGAGTTTTGCCTGACGAAGGTGTGGATCGGTTGTATTGTTCTCCCTAGAAATCACATAGAATTGTACTTTAGAGATGCTGATATAATGGGACACACGTTGTATTAGGAGTCAATCTCCAGACAGAAACTGCCTAGTATCGGCGTTTGGATCTTTCTCGATGTTTCCAAAGAGTATACAACAAACTTTTGACAGAAATTGCCTAGCAACAACGATTGGAACCTTCTCGATGTCTCCAGCGAGCATATAACAAACAAATGCAGTTGTATAGCGAAAAAGATTTTCATCAGATATTCATTCGTGTGATTGCCTTGGAAAGTGATACATCGAGTAATTTACCGAGTGTTTCAGCAAACGTATTTTTGTGTTTTAAAATTATTTTACGCATAGTAAAGAGTTATCCCGTTGACCGTGGATTCGTTTGAACCCCGGAACATTGTTAATAGCGTAAATTAAATTCATTATTCGTAAAACCTATCAATCGTTAATCTCATCATTCGTAAAATTCATTATTCGTAAGATATATTATTCGTTCCTCTTATTGTTCGTTAAATTTATTATTCTTTAATCTAATTATTAATTAAACTTATCATTTGTTAATCTTATCATTTATTAAACTCATTATTCATAATATTTTGTTAAATCTAGTTTATTCGCGTAAATATATTCTCTGCTTTGTAAGACAATGGCTAATTCAAATGAAGAATCATTACTCGCCTTAAATCCTAATGATAACCCGACATATATATTATTCTATATTCTGTCAAAGATATATTCTGTCATAATAATTTTTATATTCTTCGATCTACGATAATTACTACTGACTAAATAATTTGCAACGGTAAAACGACCAAAGAAATTCCATATGCTGACATGAAATCGCGAAACGATTTCGTGGCCATTAATTTTCCATCCCTAAACAACCGGTATCGCGGTCGAATATGGACGGCACCCTCTATGTTCCAATGAAAACGGCCTAGCACGCTGCATCTTACGATCGTTGCTCGTGAGATGATTCGACACAGAATTCCCATAACCCTTTTACCGTTAGCAAAAAGGCTAGGCTGGCTGGTAATGGAGACCAGCCGATTAAAGCTGGGCGAAAGTAGCGTTCCGCTTCGTTCCACCCCAGAATCGTATTTCTGGCCACATGAAAATCGGTCTCCGAGCCAAGAAGCCAAGCAAACTTCTCAACCCCTGGATGGGAGGGGTTGGCAGAGGAGAAGGCGATGCCACGAAACTACGAACAGGGGGTAGTGGAAGGGAATAGAAGTGAAACAGCAACAGAAGTCACAAAATTCAATTGCAGAGAGGGAGAGAGGAGAAATTCTGAAGCCTCGAGGAAACAAACACGTACTGTTCCTGTTTCGACAAGTAGATTACCGTGCAGACAGTGAGGTGCCATGCTGTTTAACGTCAAATTGTATTGTCACGACTTTGTGGCATAAATGTAACTGAATGAAATATCATCAAAGATAATTGAAAAATTCGTGACGGTATGTTAGGTCAGGTTATTAGGAAAATTAATTAATAATAAAATTGGTCGTTAAACAAGTTACTCGTGTTTTACATTACGCTTTGGCAAAAGCATGGATATGTAAGGGTCTGAAATCTCAAACAGGGTCACATTTTGAATGTTTGTCGTTGTAATAGGAGCGTCCTATACATTGCGTAGTGTAGGCTAGTGAAATAGAAATTTAAATTTATATTTCAATTCCACGTTTTCTTAAACGTGCTAACATGTATGGAATATGCAAAATATATAAAATATTCATATAATATGCAAAAGTATATAAAATATTCAACGTAGTGTGCTCGTTATAATATTTATGGATGGAACAAATCTCTCTTTCTAGATCCCGTCTCTTTAGCTGTGCTCATAAAAAAATAAATTTACACGATCGTCCAAACTTTAATGATAATCGCCACCCTTTATCGCGCGAAACGCTAAAACAGAATACAGCTTTAAACGGATTTGCAGAATCTCGAGTTACGATAATACGCTACTTTCATTTCCAGAATATATTTCTGAAATTAGTGTTGAATAACATAAACCAAAACGATCAACAGGGACGCCTCGGCATCGAGCCATCTTCTTCGAAAAGTTCGCAGAAGCCCGCGGTCGAATCTCGGGGGTGTCAACGCCGAACAAAATCTAGCGGATCTCTTCGTCTCCCGAACCCACTCCGAAACAAGAATCCCCATCCACAAATGCATGAACCTTGATTCTGAATGCAACCTCTCTGGCCGAAGATTAAACGCTGACCCTTCTCTCTTGAAAATCCAGGAAAACCCGATCCAAGGAAGCTCAGATGCTTGCGCATACAGAAACAAAAATAGCCTCGTCCTGCTCACGATAATAGCCTCGAAATAAATAAAGGTAAAACTAGATCTAGGAGAAACAAGGTGAAGCGGGGAAGGGAGTCTCGGTGAAGAATAAGGGTGAAAGGGGTGGCGAAATGCGGACAGAAGGAACGAAAGAGAGGAAAAAAAAGAATAATCCAACCGATGAAGATGAAAACGCGAAAGAAAGAAAGAAAAAAGGAGAGACACAGAGAGAAGGGCACACAGGAAGAAAGGGAACGAGGGAAATAGAGAAAACGAGACAGAAACATCGTCTGGCTTCGGGGCTCTCTGGAAGGAGGTTGTAGGCTAGGGAAGGTAGGAGGTTGAGGTCGCCGCCGCTCGCGGGAACGAGGCATTGACCTCCAGTGAGTTAGGATGTCTGCCGGTATTGATTCGGCGGCGGTGCAGCGGACTCGGGGGCGGCGAAACAGGAATACGGGAGTACCGGGATGTCGGAGAGGGTTGGTGGCCTGTGACGCCTGGAGGGACGACACCCCTATGGGTAGGGGGTTGGCTGGCTGGCTGGCTGGCTGGCTGGCTGGCTGGATACTTGGTGGGACAGAGACGCGTTTACGTGTATGGGACTCCGCTGCACAGGGGGAAAGAGAGGGTGCAACGTACTGGGGCAAACTTTCATCTCACTCGTGGTCCCGTGCCTCCGATATCTCTTTCCCTCTTTTGCTCGCGTTTGACGCTCGTCCGTTCTGCTTTTCGCACGAGCAAAAAGAGGAACGAGCTCGCAGACAGGGCGGTTGCCAAGCTGAAAGACCTATTAAAAAATCCTACGGACCTGGAGCCAGTTCGAGGAAGATGGCTCCTACTTATTAGCGCCAACAGAATCGGCGAAGGGGACGAAGAAACGGTTAACGGAAGTGCCGTCTTGTTCCTGAGATTTTCTTTCTTTTCCATTATCGTCCTTCGACCGTATCTGGGGTAGAAACTTGTTGCTGGAGAAATTTTGAGATTTCTTCGGTTAGAGAGTCGATGATCGTCGAGGTTGACATTGATCTGTCTTTCGGACTGAATTTATCTTAGATTTGCTTTCTTCGGTGCTTGAGGAATCGATAGGATTTTGGTGAACTTTAATGGAACAGTTCTCGAAGGTTAATGATTTCATGGTTTGAAGCGACGATGATTGTCAAGGTTGATATCGATCCGCCTTTCGAAGTTAAATGTACTTTCCTCAGTGGTTGGTTATTTTTTTACTGGTAATTGATAGAATAGTCTTGGAAAGTTAATGAATCGATAGTTGGTTAACTTTAGAATGTTTAAACGATAAAATTTCAATTATTGCAAGACGCGGCTGTAACAGAGCGTGAAGGATGGCGGGGACACAGAAGTTGGTCCCAGTGGCATCGTACCTCGGAATTTCATCCGCTGTATTCAAATTGTTCCGTTAATTAACCTCCTGTTGCACTTAGGTGCTGTTCGCAACATCACAGGGACCGAACTAGCTAACAGGAATCATTCGTTTTCACTTGATATAACGCGCGGTAGATTCCATAATAAATAGAATTCTATTTTCGATTAACTTTCATGCAAGATTCAAAAATCCATCATTCCGATGAAAGGATTAAAGTCAGGCAGTTGCAACCTTGTAGAATTAAATGGCCAATTATTAAGTGGTCGGCCATTTAAAAAGAGGACAGCGCCTTGTCATGTCGGTGTGACGCAAACTTCCACCTGGTTGCAGTCGCGTCTCGGGGCGTGGCAATGGCATAGTGGTACTGCAGGCACGAGAGAGCGAAAGTTCGCCCCAATTTAATATCTAAACAGACAAAAGTGATATCAGAACAACTACGTACAACAGATGGCGAATGATATACTTTTCACACATTTCTCATTACCCAAACATCATTAAATGGTAGATTTTTCTTTCCTAAAAAAAATTCTTTTCTCGGACATAATAATATGTTTTCTTCTGATCCAAAACTTTTTGATCTGTATTTTATCCATGCATAAGGTGTTGCGTTATTTCATCGAAAAATGACATTCAAATTTTTATCTTTATTTGCTGCGTTTCACCCTTCCAGGAATAAACTATTTTGGGGCTGTGGAAAGAATATCCCTTTCATCTATCAACAATGACACAAACAAATCTTTTCTGATGTTTTTGTAAAGAAGGCACGGTACACTAATACTAGAATTAGTTTTAACCGGAATAAATAAATTATTTGAAGCATAAAGTGTTAACGTCTAACCGCGAGCAATATTTGTTGGAATTCAGAGTTTTGGTTTCCTTGCGGAAGCTCGTAATAAACAATTTTCTTTCAATCTTCTTAAAAACACCAAAAAATATTCCTTTTACTGTCGGGAAGGCTAGAAACTTTCTTAACTATAAGGAAAAGAGAAATGAGAAGTGAATGATGAACGAAAATTGAGAAGTTGAAAGGCAAGGAAACGTCGAGAACTAGAAGACGCGAAGGGGTGGGAGTTCAAGAATGAACCTAAGAGAAGAAGGTGGTTTCTTGCGGAGGTTGCATTCTTCGCTGCACTTTTCGGCCGCATCTGAAAACAATGCATCGCCCACGCAGTCTGCCAGGCACTATTCGTTATTCCTTCGTTCCTTTTCTACCACGACTACGTTCGTCGTCGATTCACGGTCACAGTTTTGCACCGAACAACGATCCGTCTAGACAGACAGCCCTTCACGGACGAACCTTCCACCTTTTTCTTTCTCCTCCTTTTTATCCTCTAGCGTAGCGCGCCTACTTCAACGTATTCACAAACTACTACTACCTGCAACGTCTCGAATAACTCGCGCATCAATCGCTACAAACCGGCGATATCGTTCCTCGCCGATACTACGTGCACCGATTCTAATCGTGTCGTCGCATATTTCACGCGCTAAAATATGGCCGGTGGATAAAAATGTTTGTATAATATGCATTTATAGGAGAAAAGCTGCAAAAATACACAGGATGCATATGACACGAAGAGAAAAAAGCATGAAAAGTCTATTTTTGTTAATTTTTTTACTTTCGTGTCAATTTGTAGCTAAAAAGGAGTATTTCGACGCGAAATGCTTGAAAAGGGGAATTAGCTCAATAATAAATTCGGATTTGGAAGAAATCGATTCCTCTGCTTTCGCAACTTATTGCAATGAATTGATATTATAAACTCGAAGTCAGAAACACTTCTAACGCAACAAATAATAATTGAAAAATTATTCTACATTTAGACTGAGATCATAAGAATCGTAAAGAATCTAAATCCACGATCTGAAAATATTATATAGTTATATCATATAGATATATCATATAGGTATACTTCGCATGATCTCGAGATCTAGTATCATACAAGTAAGTCACTGGTAACAACGTATTAATTGCTGCTCGTGTAAGACGCGGATGCAAAAGAAATGAAACCAAAAATTTAAAATGCAAACGTAGTGTAGAAACAGGAAGTGGTCCAGCCGATAAAAATCTATTTTCTACCGGGTGTTCGCGGGGCGAGGAAACAGCTCTGGTTCGTTTCGTTCTGGAACAAAGGCACGACGAGAGAGATCCGACAATTCGAGTGGAGCCTTCGAGGCTGCATACGCGATGAGAGTGTCCTTTGCATGAGCGGACATGAAAGGAGTGCATCCTGTCTGCATAGGATACGTTGCAACACAGCGGGCGACGACCCTCCATTGCGCGATCGATGCACGCTTTCACGAGGGCTCCACGCCGCGGCATACCAAAGCCATTTTTAATTAATCGCAATTATGCGGGGATCTCGAGATTAACGGGATGCTGTGTTCCACCCTCCCCTAGAGAGAGAGAGAGAGAGAGAGAGAGAAAGAGAGAGTATAAGCAGTCGAATTTAATCTTCGATCGCTCGCTGATTCCTAGTCCCTGCCGACTTGCCTCTGGATAAATGTGGCTGGTAACTTTTACGCCTGGATGATGTTATTTTTATGACATATTTGATCGATCTGTATATCATATTTGAATACCAGTTGTTCGATAATGTATTGACAGTGACATGTAACAAATTTCGGTTTATATCGTAAAAGCAATATCTGAAAAACGTTGCCTAATATTTGGTGTAAGGAAATGTCAAGTAAAAGGAAACTGTACAACGAAGAAACATTGTTACGTTACGCAATATCAATTTCTCTCTAATCAAACCAATTAAATATTTTATTAGCTTGGAGACATTATATCGAAGATATATTATTATAAAATTATAATTTATATTTATATAAATAAATATAAAGCTACACGATTCTTTGAATTGTACAAACTTTTTGAACAACCCGACAAGATCGATAACTACGTATAAACTTAGATTCAAGGTTCACGTTGAAAAATAATTATTTCTCGGATAAGAATGTTTCTTTGTTCTCCAAAATGTCTTATTTGTTTTTATTTTTCTTCTGTTTGAAAACGATCGACTAAATAACTTTTTTATTTTCTGAATCTTTCAATAGATTATTTTTTTCCCACCCTATTTTCTCCCTATGATATCCACGAAGGAGAATTAATCGACTTATTCACCGAAACTCGATGTCGAAAATGGCGAATTAAACGAAATTTTTCATTCGTGTCGCGTACGTTCGATCAGACCGATTCGAATTCGCGGGGTAGGCAGAGTATAATTATTCGAGCGATAACCATGCAAAGTGTATGTGCACGCGATACGCGGGGCCTTTGGCCAGCTGCTTGTGCACAGTCACGGGGTCATTAAGCTTCAGGGGCATTGGCCACACTGAAATGTTTCCGAACGTGTCTAATTGCGCTCGGATCCCTCGCGTTGTCAAGATAAATACTGTCGATCCGCTGCCACGGTATATTCCGTGCCTTTGCTGCATTTATATCTCCTTTGACGCGAGCGCTGTATCAATATTGTCGAAAAAAATTAGCCTGGCGATGGGGAATGATCGATTTAATCGCGGCACGAATGAACTCTGCATTGGGGTGCGTTTCACGAATCCATTTAGATCAGCCAGACAGATAGAAGAAGTGCAAATTGAATTGCGAAAACGTTGAATGATACTGCAGTAGCGATGACTAGGATGGCACGATAACGAAAAACTACGAAACTATAACGTTCGGATAGAATGGCAAATCTCCGATGTTCCATGTTCTTTATCTAATATGACAATAAAATATTACGTTTCGTAAAATATACGAAAAAGTCAAAGACACAGAATACAATCTTTTCATAAGAGGCCCAGTCTCACAGAGAACTGACTTCCAATTATCTCGATTTTACTCACTTCACTGTAAACTGGCAGGCACTTCAACAGGAACACCATTACTTTGAGATCATAGTACTTAGATAACAGATAAATGTACACATACCATGCAAACGTTCAAAGTAAATTCTGTCGAGCAAACCTTCATACGAAAAACATTTGTCCCCATACTTTTCATGTATTTCATACTCTTTTCTGCTCCTCTCAATATATACCACCAGTTACATGATATTATGTACAAAATACGGTATACCCGAAGCATCCAATCAATTGTTCCCAAGAAATCAATTATTGGCTGTTCTTCCAGGAACCACCTACGAAAGCAGACAAGCTTCCGAGCAGACGGTCGCAACACGCTTGAAACAAGAGGGTAAAATCGAGGCTTTTTCCCCGAAGATCGTGACGACCATGCATTACACGATGTCGTTAGAGAGACGTCTGGTTACGTAGGTTGAACGAAGCACCGTGACAGAAAGAAACAGCGACGAAGCCGCGGAGAAAATGGCGGATGGCGGTTTGGGGTAAGGGATGGCGGGGATATCAATGCAGTTTCAGTAGCAGAAGTGCCTACGCGAGACGGATTAATTGCGCACTTCATCCTCGCCGAGAAAAACCCCATGGCGTCCTTTGCCGCCCTCTGAAAGCCTCTCTTTCGCTCTTTTTTTCTGTACGCGCGCACGGGTTGCCACGCAACTCTCGAAAGGTACTGCTGCCTCGATTCTCTAATTAGCAAGTAATTGGATTCGTTACCCGGTAAGCGGCGCGGGACGGGTCCAAAACTCGCTTCGCAAGGGAACGATTCTACTCCAGATCTGTTTTTTCTTTCTCCATTTCATGATATTTAGGGTGGGTTTCTTTGTCAAATCTCACCCCCATCAAGAGCCCCTGGTTGGAGGTCGATTAAGGCTTTCGAAGTGTGCGGACCCGAGCATTTTCTTGACGTGTACTTAGATTCGTAGGGAAGGTTTCGTAGAGTGGTTGCTCGGGGGGATACTTTTACGGTAATTTTTTACTTGTTTGATATTGAAATTTGAGGGGATTTGATTGGACGATGTTAATTGTATGTTGGTGCGCTTTGGGAAGAATTTCTGGATTTTTAGGCGTAAGGATTTTTATCATTTGTGTTGTGTAATTAAGTTTTGAAAGAATTTTTTTAAAGTAGTAGATAATCTAGGAAGAAAGTAAAATTTTATCGATTCTATTTCTGAGAATTTTCTAATTGTCACGAGTAGTTCCCTTCGACGAATATTTCAAAAATCGGAAAGTTATTCACCGTGGAATTGATACGGAAAGTTTGGTTTCTCATATATCGAGGATAATAAATTTACTAGCTCGTGAACCAAATTAAATTTTACAACGCTCCAGTATGTGGAATATCGTAACGTGAAAGTTAATGTAGGAAATGAAAAAAGTTCTTCTTGTTTTACGAATTTGTTTGCATGCATAATTCATAATTAAAATATTAATTAAATAACGAGTAACGGATATATTTAGAAAATAAGGTAACGAAAATAACGAATAAATGTATTAATATTTTACAAGAGAGTTTCATATTTCATATCATAATCCAGTTACTTCATCTCCGTACATGTACTTTGTTAATGCGTCTTTTTCTAAAACAAGACGAATAAAAAGGGAGGGATAGAAAATTGTTATCAAAGTGCATTAATATCACGTTCTACTTTAGAAGAGGAGTAGTGCATCGAAGGAAGGGTCGAAATATGGCATGCAGGGAGAGCTAGAGCGATTTAATATTGAGATACTCTCACATTCGCAGTCATTGTCGATCGACGACGTTGATAAGCGACGATCTACAGGGTAGTCGATTAGGATCTCGTTAATGATACGTGCTTTTCGTTATTTCCAGCCAGATAAAATATTCAACGTGGTACGCGACGTGGGCAACGATATTGGAAATCCGATCTCGTGCTGGCGCACCAAGGAATTAATAAATTTATGTAATTATCACGAGATGGATTGCGTTAAACCATACTATCATGGTGTACCATGAAAGCGCAAATACCGGCTGATCGATAAAGTACAACAGACACGGACGCTGGTGCATTACTTTTGTAGGAAATTCATGACGGATTAAATTAAATTCCTATCTGTATTAATTTAAGCCTTGGATAATAATCTTATAATTATTCTTTTACAATAGACATAGAAATTACAATAGAAATATTTTATCGTAGAAGTAAAACAATATCTACTATAGAAATTATATCTCTTTTTATCTTTATTACGAACACAATGAATTACAATCAAAGTGTGTTACAAAATAGTATAGAAATAATATTACTTTACTGTATCACCATTGTGGGAAATGTTTGCTATTTGTTACTATTTTCATTACAAATATATTAAATCGTAATGGTTCTCCGTGAAATGCAAATTCATTCGCCTTCGAAATTCGAAACAAGAGAAGTATTTCAGTTTCACTCCAGCTCACTCCTTACTTACAATTTCATCAACTTCTGAATCACCTAGCTATAATTATTCCCAGGCATTTAAGATCCGTGCAAAGCCGTACATATCTGAGCAACCTTTCGCGTGTTATGGTTGCACGGGGCAAAAAATATCAGAGATGCAAATTGGAAAGCAGGCTCGCTTAAATACACGGTGCTCGCAGTGCACTGAATAATGTCTCCGAGAAGAGGGTGTGCGTTTGGGGGAGGAGGACTAGGAGACTCAAAAGATGCCCGACTGCAGCGTTTTAGGTATTCTTTGGCTGCGCGAAATCGAGCAGGCTGACGGACGCAGAAGGAGAACAGGGGAGCAAGGATAGAGGGGGTAAGAGAAGGGGTGAAACAGTGACAGAGAAGGGGGAAAGAGAAAGAGAGAGTGAAACGAGAGGGAGAGACACAGAGGCAGGGTCGAGTAGTCGGTGAACACGTTCGTGCAAAAGCTTCAGCCGCATTTCCATGTGATGGTGCAGACAGGAAGGGGTGAGCAACCCTCTTGTCGGCGTCTGGCGCATAGGCGTAGATGCAGCGCTCGTGCTGCCTGTGACCGGGTCAGCGAAACCCAACGAGAGAATAAACTTTTTCCACACCTGTCGATCCCTGCCGGTGCGTTGCAGGTGCGCCCGGAAATTCCCCGAGTTTCTCCTTGCTTCCTCCACGGAATACTAACGAATCGGGACTTGGACCTCGAGCCCCGCTATCGTCGATCAATCGAATTTTCAGCAATGTTTGGCGCGTTGTGCCAATTATTATAGGGCAAGTCGATCCACTGCTTTTTTTTACAAAAATTAAAAAACGATTGGCAATGAATAAAATAAGACAAGTTTTGAAGTATATGGAATTTCGCTTGATGAAATATTTATGAAAAATTCGTTACATCTTTCCAAATTGTGAGAGACGACTTAACTTATATCGATACAACTTAATCAATTGTGAAACTAAGGGGAATTTTAAAGACTTATATTTATACTAAATCTGAATTCCTAAAACCTTGACTTACTCCACTAAGATTAAAAATGTGTTTAAAAATTTCCACTGCTGCAGTGGATTAAATTTTGTCATATTAATTATTCGTATTATTCGTTATTTGATTGAAAGGATAATTAGGGAAGAAGATTATTATGCCAGAATAGACATATCAGATCGTATAAAAATATTATTAACACTAAATAAGGAATCTAGATAAAAAGTAAAATACTAAACAAAACTCTTCTACTGCGATATGTAAAACCTAATTCGATCCACCTAACCGAATAGCTCCAATCTACCCCCTAAAGTTTACAATAAAACGCGATCAATTCAGCCATAATTTCGTGCTCTTCGATTCGAAATACAAGATGCATTTGCCTCATCCCTCACTCAGAGGAAGCAAACTCGGAAAAAAAGAGAACGCGGAAGAAAGGAGAAACACCGCGACAATGCAATCAAAATACAACCCCTCGAACGCCGCCCCCCCCCCCCAGAAGTTCACTGTAACCAGCCAGACAATCTTCAGTCTCAAGTAATGACAAGCCACGGTCGGGTCCGTTCTCGACCCTCTCCACGTCGCGTCGTCGCCGCCGCCGCCGGCTGCATCCCCGTGAGCGTACGGGGGTGGCTGTCGGTCGGTCGACGTCGGCCAGAGGAAATGGCAGAGGGGTGAGCTCACTGTCTAGGTGAGGGCCGTCGCGTGCGCGCGCATCTACGATGCAGTGGAGGTCATCCACCTGAAAGGTCGGGGTCACACTCTTGGTCGTAGACCGCCGCCGCCGTCGGGACGCAGGGGTTGTCGGCGGCGCAGAGTGGGCGTATGTGTGGGGGTAGTGATCGCCATAGCAACCCCTGCGCGCAGTCAAGGCTAGACTGTAGGTTTTCAGTGGCGGCGCAGTACAATGCGTACTATCGTCTGACGTGGGCATAGAACGCCGAGAGGGGGTTGAAGACAGGGGATCAGGAACCGAGTATAGGGTGGGAGGAAAAGTACCGATTCCGTGAAGTCGGTAGTGGGTGGCGATTTTCACGCATGTTTGAAAATCGACGCGGATATTGGTAGCAACCTGCGTTAATCCCTTCCGTGGATATAATATCATTTTCTTGTAAAAGAAAATTTGATACGACATGTATATATATACGTTTAATTTGATAAGATTAATTTATCTTTTTGTGTACCGTATTTCGCCAATAGTATTTGTCGTATGGTCTTAAATTAACGATTAATCGAATTTTATCTTTTGTATATGACAGTACTAAGAATCAGGATCGGAAATAAGAAAATATTTTCACGTACGTGTGACTTTGGTTGGAGAGAAAACTGATTCTTACCGTTTATGAATAAATTAAGAAGATACTGGTCTTCGTTTTTTTCATTAGGATTTCTTATAGAATTCTACCCTGCAACGTCGATATAGGTATTTCGAGCTTGAGCTTCCACATATTAGTGCATGTTCTTTAGCAAGAAAACAAAGGAAGCAGATGTTTCTTTATCAATGCCTGTAAAGATATGCATTTGCATAAACAGTCGTACTCTACCTATCACATTGAATCGAACAACAACCTGGCTATATAAATTTGATCTCTACCTAGAAAACCGATAAAACACCACGAATAAACAGACTTCATATCGGACAATATCGCAAGTTATTGATTAGGTACGGTTAAGCACGCGATTCGTTCTTACTCAACGTCGTTGATGCATACGATAAGTGCTTTGTTCTCGCGTGATTTTCGGCGGGCCACTTATTCAAAGTAACGCTTAGCGTGGTCGCGGCCGGATAAGTGTATAATACCCGACAAATTGCATGGTGCGATACATTGCGAGCGTGATAGCTTTTAAAAATGCAGCCGGCAGAACGGAAGCGGAGGGATGGTATTACGGTCGAACGCGGCTGGGAATGAATTGCGAGGGGTATCCTGACTTCTACTGTACCGTTGTTGCGACGTGTGCTTCTGGGTGAAATCTTTTTCATTGTTGGATCTTTACTCCCTCGTCTGTCCATCGCTACCCTCCGAAGAACGCATGTGTAAATTTATCATAGCGCGCTTCAAGTGCACGTCCACCAAGGGCGGCAATTTCATGGGCGTTATTTCATGGCGGTTATATGCGCCAGCATTGCGGCGTAGGGAATAATTATTTCCCCTTATTTTAAATAATTATTTCTCAGTATGGTATTTTCACTGAAAGGGGATGGTGTGTAATAGAGGAGACGATTTGTTAATACCTTCGTTAGCGCAGTTACGGTTTACGGAACAGTATACGAAACGATTTCTAGTACTTTCTAAGAAATATAACAAAAATTGAAGCGTTATATATACATATGTACATACATTGGACAGAAATACATATCAATTTATTCTTGTAAAATTTATTCTTGTAAACGACGCAACCGCGGAACGCGGCATAAAATTATTAATCATGCGCGTTGCAAAGCTTATTTTGGGCAACGATTTTGTTTTCGATAGAAATCAAAATGCAAGGCCACGTCGCGTCGCGTCGCGTCGTCGTCTCGTTGGATGACGCTACATCCGCCTATTTATCCAGATGGGATATTATTTTTGGATTCCTGACCTACCACACGTGTTTCGATATTTTTTTTTTTTTTACCTTCTCTAAGAAATAAACAGAGATAGTTCTGTAATTAGATTCATCGACCACCGCTTATCGAATCGGTCTTCCTCAAAGGCAGTTTCTAGCCGCGAGTGTACGCACTCGTTACAACATACTGACATTTCAAGAACGATGAACCGGTGATTCCGTTTAATGACATTCTTATCAACCGTGCAAAGTCAGCTTAACTTTTTATGGTGATGTTTATTGGGAAAAATTGATAAATCGAGTTAACTTCATAGCTATCCTTGCTTACCTTCAGAATTAGAAATATTTTGTATATACGTTGCATGATTTTACTTCTCCTTGCAGAATATGATAAGATTAGTAATACTAGGCGTATTTCATGAATTTCACCGAAAATTAACTTTCGAATAGGAGAAACTCCAAACCAGAGATAATATCCATCGCAATTTCTACTTTTATCACTGACTCGCATCAAAATCCTAATACTCTAATTGCAATAATTTCCTGTAAAAAAGAAATGCAAGTAAGAAGAACGGAAGCAACATTTAATCATTGTCTAAGATTTTTACGAAACACTTTTTTTTTTTAACGAGCAAACACACGACGGAAATCATGAAAATAACTGACCTCAGTCGATTCTGTTATTGATCGAATTACATCAGTGATTCGCCCAAAAACGTTCTATAATGATCTAGTAATATAGAAGAGAAGAAAAAGTGGAGAAGATTATATGGAAATTGTATGGAATGTTATCATGAAAATTTGTTACAATATTTGCATTGTAACTCGGCGCGTGAATACAAATACGTTTTGCTATCGATTGCGTCCCAGTAACAATGGGTTCTGCCAAAATTCAATGTCACCGACAAGCGATTGCACGTGACGATTGAACAATCATCGGAGAAATGACGTCAGTCCAAAACAATTGAGGAAATTGATGCATAATATTTTAAAAACACATCGAATTATTCTGATCTTCAATCTTTTGTTTACTATTTTTTTACTATTACCTTCCTTCATTACTGTTCGAAATCTACTATACGAGTTTTGTAGGAAAAAATTAAAATAAAATCCATTTTTATCACTAAAGGTCCAGCAATGATATAATCACGATAAACATGTTATTAGATCTAAATAAAGGTGATATTGTAATTTCTCATACTAATCGACGATAATTTTATTTTACAAATATGGTAGAATATTGGCGATGGCGAAGTTAAGATAGTAGAAAGTAGAATGGAGGTAATGAAAAAAATGTAGGTAATATTTTGATTGGGCTTGGAGATTTAAAGGAAATTGTAGAGCGTGTCAGTGGGAACGTGACAAATTAAATATATTTGAACGAGTACTAAACTCCAACGCCAGACAAGTCGATAAGAAGTTCAATGTCAAACGAGGCTGATCGAGATATCGCCGTGTAATGCGATGATCCGCTGGTACGAATTTCAATTGATGTTCGATTTTGCCGTAGGTCGTTATCAATCGTCGACCGCGATACTTCGTTCCAAAAATATAGATTTCGGTTAAAAGAAGTATAACTATACGCTTTGTAATTACATACTTCGATTGATCATTTACTTTTTTCTCCAGAGCCAGCGATTCATTTAATTATAATAAAAGACAGATCGAAATAAAATATACTGGATGATACAAGATACTGAAATTCCGAAAAGATATGATACGTATAACATTGCACGTTAATAATAATACAATAGTAAATGTGTAATTCTGATAAGTGTCATAATTTTTCTTATAAACATGTTCATAAAAGAACTGAAACTTTTTATGCAAAATATTAATAAATACTAATGTAAATACCAAATCATAGATGTTCTATAACTTCTATGATTATCTATAAAAAGAAAGTGTGAAAAAAAACTACCGAATCGCGGATTATTCTAATCTGAGGTTATTTCCATTTTGAGTCATATTTATCTATTAATCAAATACGTTCGTATGCATAATTTTGAAACACTCTGTATAAAGATATTCTCTCATCACTCTCGATGAAGGCTATGAGGTTAAGGAAACAAAAACGTTGATACATGAGGTGCATTCGCGTCTGTAGATACGATATCTGAATCAGGGGGATCGTCCTCTAATCGACCGTGCTCTGTCTCAATGCTAACACAAATTATCACGGGTGATACGAACCGGCTTACAGTGTCGTCTGTAAGTCGTGATAATTTCGTAACTGCCGTGTACGGTATTATTTGCTCTCCTTTACTCGTACAGTTTGTACAAATTATCCTGTGACTCGGGAAATATCCCTAGATCTTCTCGTCACTATATTATTTACCTTAACTTTATCGTAATTTTATTTTTAGAGATTCTGAGAATTGTAGTTGTATTTTATTTCTATTAATTCAAAAAAATTTGTCATTTAAGGGGCTTAGTATTAAATCCTATTTGATATAATATTTTATTTCGTCAAAAATTGTCGTCAATTGAGAATGTCATTGTCGTTGATTAAAATTTGCAAAACAGATTATAAGCTGGCATTAAATTGTATTGTGAATCTAAACGAATATTTGTGGAAAGGATTAGCTTGTTTCACTTCTCTCGAATTTTAAGTAATTATAATTTGTTGTAAAAGGGATGGGATTTTAACCTTGAAACAGCTATGCAAAGTTAGGAACACTCTTTTTACATTTACTTGAAAAAGTTTTTGCAACTGTTTTCGAGAGATTTAACAACAACGATCGTGTAAGAATAAATTAATCTTCCGATTAAATCGTATTCCGAGCCATGAATGCGGTGAACCGGTACTGGCAGATATATCTGCGCGTACAAGAAGAAAAGAAATACATATGGGGAATAACAGTTTCAATGTTTACTACAAGTATAGAGAGAGGGAATGATATCAGTTTGTCATTAGTTGGTTGTAAGTACAAGCATTTTTAAGACTGAAAATATTACAAATATCACAGTCTTTTGTCATTGAAATTCAAATTCACAATTTTCGAATTAAATATCATTCAGATGAAAATTAACAATTCTTTAACGAAATATTATAGCCTTCTACCACTGAAAATGGAATTCCCAAGTTTCGCATTAAATATAATAATCTGCCATTAGAATTAAAATTCACGATCTTTGATTATAAAGTGGATTTTAAGAAGCTGAATTAAAAATATTTCGAATCATAGGAAAGTCTACAGAAAGGAACGAAAAAATTCTAAAACTACGCTCGTTACACTCCAAGTTGCACGTTCTAATAGACCTTGTAGTTTGAATCATTCTATAGTCAACAACGCAAAGTTTGCCGACTCTGGAGACTAGAAAGTTTACCGTGCAGAAATGAAAACAACGGTCGGCAGTGCTTCTCGGTTAAAAAAGTAAAGATAAGAAATAAGTGAAAAACGTTTTGCAGGCGATTACATATCGTGGTCGATGATCGCGAAATTCACGCGAAAGTGTTTCACAAGTTATGTAAATGACTAATTTTCACGGCAGGCTAAAGCTCTTTCTACGGGTAAACGAGTGGATCGCACGACTTTCTTGCCTCGAAGAGTGAAAGCGACCGGATTAATTCTTTCCGAGGCACGCGAGTCGCCTGGCACAGTCACGAAACGCAGAAATCACGCTTACTTTGAGACAGGTCATGGCTTTTCCGCTAGCCATGCCACTTAAACTTCCCCTGCCTTTGAATTTCTCCCGCCTTATCGATAAGAAGCACGCGGTTCCTTTCAATTTCTCTGCTTTTTTCCTCCCCTGCCTGTTTCTTATTTCCTCTTTTCACATTTTTTTAACGATACTGGCTTTTAGCAAAAACTCTACGGTTGATAAGATTCGCATATTGACACATATGGAGGGAAAAAAGAATTTGAACTTTAAAAATGTGAACTCTTCGTTAACCCGATAACTTTTTGTGCCGCGTCTGGCTTTCCATCGTTTTTTAAAATTTTTTATCTTAAAGCAGTTTCTAATTATTGGACCGAAGTCTCGGTATTTATCGAAGGATTATTTAACGTTACTAAAATATGGTTATTGAAACTGCATAGATTTTTCTATCGGAGGTATTTATAATTCAGCTAATAACATTTGTCCTAACCGTATTTTTAAATCCTTTTGTTAAAACGACAACTATAAGATCGTGTTATTTTAATATAATAAATGAATCAAATTAAATATTCGTACACGAAAGTCGTTAAAATGACCAAACAAGAATACTTGATTTAATTTTGAAGAAATCTTATTTTTAAGAAATTTTTATTTTTATAAATCTAATTGGATTTAACATAATTTGAGTCGCAAAATTATTTTCTTAATACGTACTTCTCTCATTACATTCGGCGCATTTAACCGTGAAGTTGTAGCGAGTAGCTTTATCTATTTGAGCAACGATAAAAAGAAACAAACTGCAACACGTAAGAGAGGTGGATTATGAAGCTTAATAAGAATAAAAACATTCATCCTAAAACGTGAATGTTGCTTCAAAAAATCTTATCTTACTCGTGATATTACTCACGATGTTACTCGTACAATCTAACCTGAAACTGTGTTTAATTTTCCACTCTCAATGCCTGAAATCTCTCTTTGGCGGTTTTAATATTCTTCTAATACCTGTCTTAACACTTTTGAAACACATTTACGATATGAAGAAGAAACTAGCACGACTGATCGAGAATTAAAAACCAAAAAAAATAACTGGCGTGTTGATCGATTAACACATTCGATACACAAGGATTTCTACGATTCCTACCTTCCTTGACGAAAAAAAAAAAAAAAATAAAAACGATTTATTTAAAGAATGATTAGAGCACGAGTTAAATTCTTGAGAAATATAAAAAAAAAAATATCGATATATGTATCGCCCTCGTCACTGAGCAGTTGCCTTCTCTTCGATACACGTATCCACCGCGTATTGAACGTGTTAATCAATTCTGTCAGCCGTACAGTAAAACGACATCGGTCCAAAACGAAATTGGTCCAGGAAGCGTGCAAAATCCCGATCGAAGTTGCGATATATGCAAATGGGGCGTCGTCTAGAAAGGAGGCTAGCGAGGCGAGGGTAGATCAGGTCGGTGGCTCGCGAAGAGACCGTGAACAAAGACCGGTTCTCGTATGAAGGTCACTGGTTCAATGGCGCCCATATACACGTCGGAGCGTTCGTTCTCTCGAAGGCCGTTTCACTTTCGTCGAACGCGACCAAAAACCGTTTCTTCTTTGGGCCGCGTGCACACCGGCTGGCCCCTTTCTCTTTCTCTTTTCTCCGACGCGTCGCGTTGCCTCGATTCGCTCCGCCGCTCGGCCGATCCACTTGCACTTTCGACCACCAGGTTCAAGGCCAACTTGCCCAGAGCCACGGCGGCCTCGTTGAGAATTCGCTCGTCGTTTCGAGACAACATGTATATCGAGGAAACGTAAGCTTCATTATGATATCATGGACTATAGTGGTTGGTGGATTAATTGTTTCGAACAGTTTGAGATTGATAGAGTATCGTCTGTGAGGTAAACTGATTTTGTGTAAATTTCGACTTGCTTGTTCGACGGTTCATTATGTAGAGCAAATAGTTCACGATTGACTGTGTAAGCTTGTGTATGCGAAATAGAGTGGTCTGAGTGAATTTGGATTTGCTTCCTCGATGGTTGATTCGAGCCACAATGGATTTTTGGATTTTATACAGAGGAAAATCGCTAGTTTCAGCAATAACGGTGGGAATTTGTGTAGAAATTTTAATTTAGTTATTTGATAGTTGGTTAATTGGTCGGAATAAAGAGTTTAAAAGTGACTAGATATTGTCTAGCTTTTGTGTGTGAGATATATTCTACCATGTTCATAGAAGTATAAATTTGTACGCATCTCCATCTGTATCCAGAATCTACTTGTCAATCCAACAACTACCGATTGATCTTGGGTTTAAAATTAAAACAATTTCTAATATAAAAAGAAGTACGCGACGCTTTCGCAGGCAAGAGCAAGTTGGACGAAGACCGGTCGTATCAAGGATCCCGCGGTTGTTGAAGTTTCGCGATTTCACCTCGGGTTTGGCGGCGCCAGAAGGTGATAGCGGAGGAAAGTTGCGGACCGGCGAAACAGTTTCGCTTTCTTAAACGACTCTCACGCTCGCTCTCGACGGTGTACCCGGCCTCGTGCCCAGTTTTCAGGACCCCCGTTGATCGCGATCCGGTTTCTAAAACTCTCGCCACGGTGTCTCGCTTTCGTTGGGCGATCGCCATACCGCGGGTCTCCCAACGGAGAACGAAAGTGGAGAACGGTCCAGGTCAGGCCAGCACCAGGTCGTCGAACCAGCGAAATTCCCTCGCGTGATGCCATCGCGCGCTGAATTCGAACTCAATTTCTCTTTCTTTGTCGATCCGGTGAAAGCATTCAGCGTGTTTACGATCAACCACAAGCGATCGTGTTTCTATAAACATGAAAAGGTGCTCGGCGCTCTCAGTGGTATACAATACATATTTGGCTTGTTCTGAATCTCGAATTTTTTGGACTTGAAGAAACAAGCATCTAAATTTCTTAAATGTGATTCTAAAAGGTTTTTAGGTAGGTAGTTCGTTGTGTAGCAAATGTGGTTTCGAAATATAAACAGAGAAGACTTGTATTTGTTATAAATATTTCCTGAGAGTCTTGTTGTTATCGGAGACACAAGAATATGGATTTCTTAGACGAGATTGCAGGTTTCAGAAAGATAGTTTTGTAGTAAAGGTATGTTGAATTGTGAGTACAGGTGACGCGTATTCATTATGAAAGATTTTGTCTTGAAAATTCTTTTAAAAATACAAACTTCTTGTATGCTACTCTGGAGAACAGTTATTCTATTTCTAAGAAGATGGTAACTCTCGAGGATCAAAAACAATTCTGATTCTCCATTACCAAGCCAACGAACCGTGAAGCTAGACTCGTAAGAAAGAAAGTAATAAATAAATACAGCTCGTTAGTTTGATTAATCAGATTATCTGATCCACTCCAACCAACAGTGCCATTGGTATGTACAATTAAACAAGGAAGCTCAGAAATCAAGCTAGCACATATAGCAAATGAAAAGAATGAAATAGCGGAGATAGCGACGTATTTAACTATATCGAAGTCTAAAGGAATTAAACTGAAAAACTGAGAAATTAAGCTGATACATGTAACTACAGCTAATATAGTAGAACCTGGAAAAATACTTGTTCATTTATTGAGTATTATAACGACTATATTTTGAGTATTTGATATATTTGTACGTACTCTATGCATTCTATGCATTTTTGCACCTTTTAAATTTCCCATAAATACATAAAAATCCAAATTCTACTATATAGGAAGTATGTAACAGATATATGACACATACGTGTACAACAAATCTAAAAATTTGAGACACGAAGCTAGTGACGTACGTGTATTTAGGTTCCTCGAAGGGAACTCAGCTAGAAGATGACCTATATAGTCGAAGTCTGGGTTAGCTCTTCAAGGCATTCTGACCGAGTGAATCTAGTATGCGCGGTATCGGGTAGCCGAACACTATATCGGCAACAAGACCACGAACAAGGAAGGCTTTCTCCGTTGACCTTGGAACCCAGCTAAAGCCCCGCAGCTACATGAACTTGAACCAGTCTCGTGTTCTTTCCTTACGTCCGCTGATGGCCATCGTTAATTCCTTTTCTTAAAGTCGATGTTTTCGGGACAATTACAAAACCGGGCACATTAACGCGCTCTTTTTCAACGAGGGATCGATCGAGGCTGTTGATTGTGTAATCCGACCTCGATTTCAGGGATGTTGGACCCGGTCTTCCTGGGATAGGCAGGATTTATGCTCGTGTGAATTCATCGGCCAAGGTCGACTTTTTACAGAAGCTTCGTAAACGTGATTTTGTTAGTAGCTGGCAGTGTAGACTCGTCGACCGATTGGCGCAGCATAACATAGAAAGTAGCTTAAGCGCGGTGAAAGTCTAGTTTCAGGCAAACAAGTTACACAAGCTGATCTCGTTCATTGGAAGATGTTTAGATTACGGTTACGAACGATTTCAATGAAATCCTGATGTTTAAAGCGTGTTAGAGCGGATGGTGCGTGAATTAATTCGTTTTTGAAATGTATATACTACCGGTCATTACTATTACTCATTACACTTACTCGAACAGTACAATAGTACAATAAATAGAAATTAAAAGCAACATGAAATAATAGTTAATAATATTAAACATCAGTAACTATTGTAATATTTATGACGTACATTTGGATTTTATGGCACGTATAGTTTTGAGAGTTTCGCCGAGTATGTTGTGGAGCATTCTTGAAGGGGATTAGTGTATCTTTTTTTGAATTACAGAAGGCTACGGACGACACAGAGTTATTAAAATAGCTAGACGTCGAAGAGACGAAGTGTATCGGTTGAAAGTGAACAGGCACGCAGAGGTATTCTCTAAATAGACCGAACATGAGGACCTCCTTCGAAGACCTTGCTGTCTCACCCAACTGTTCCTCTTTGTCCCAGACATTTTATCCCGTTTTAATTATAGGACTATTTTCGTTCTTGTTCTCTCTTTTTTGCGGCTCTTAGCCCTTTAAGGACACACGTTAGAGTTACATTCTATTTGTAACCTTTTTTTATCAATTTACATTATCGGAGCCAGTTTTCGTTATTGCGATTGTGAAAGAGAATCGTTTAATATTTTTTCTTCCTAACAGTATATAAGTTACTTTCTTTAGGTTTTAATTGTTATGCATTTAGAAAATATTTAAAGCTGCGAAAGTACATAGAATCCATAAATACAAAATATTCAAGGTAGAGTACTCGATACAATATCTAGTATGTAAAATAAATCTACGCTTAAGTTTTCTCTCTCTCTCTCTTTCTCTCTAATTGTGTTCATAAATGTAGAGATTTGCATAAAAGAGTCTATTAATGTATCGTTTCACTGCTTGGTCCGTAATGGGTTAATCGATTATCGTTAAAAACACTATGATTCACTGTAGAAAAGTAGACATCCCTTTTTCTTATTTACACTCGACTACTCCGCATCTAGATCGTATACTCCCCTACGTATTTATCTCTGAATTTTCTCGGCAACTCTCCCTTTCCATTTATTTCACTTTCGTCAAATCAGCTTCCCCCTCTTTTCTTTATCATTCTCTATCATTTCCTCCGCTCCTCTCCTCAACCAGACGTTCTCCATCTCTCGAAATATCTCCACGTCGTCGTCTCTATCTCATCAAGTTGAGCTCTTTCCCTCTCGCTGCTAGCTCGCCCCACTCGTCGCTCCTTCTCTATTCTAACTCATGCGTGCTATAACGCGTCTCGTCCCTAACCTAATCCAACGAGAGTCGTGCTGAGCCATACCACGGACTACAGCCAGCCGCGCACTACATTCAGACCGGTTTGATGATTCAGGTTCATCTAGATCTAAACAACTACGACCTCGGCCACGTAATACGTTGGTCGCGAGACTCGCGGCCAGCCACCACACGTAGATTACCCCCTGTGAGAATGGGCAACGAACGGGGCGCATTATGCGCACTCTGCAAGTAGATACAGGATTCTTTGGAGGAATATCGACTCGTAGAAATACAACACGCTGCACGATATCGTAGATAAATAGATTTAGGTAGCACGATTTTCTGAACGACCATTTTAATATATCGCAGATCGATAACATTCACCGGTAATCGGATTAATCGATATTCAGAAACTTATCTTGAACTGCCAACTTCTTCTTATCGAGTCAGTTACAGCGCATTGGCGTTTATAGCAAAATCAACGAATGAGAACGTTTAAACACGATAATAAATCTGTTATCGGTAAATAAATTACTGACACATTTTTTGAAGGTATGTAGAATGAAAAGCAAAATCGCAGAAATGTGAAAAATAATTAATTTCGTTCATACATCAGATATATTTTTATTAGCAATTTTAAAAATAATTTCAAATTCTACTGACAAATGTAACGAACGGAAAGCAGCAACGATTTTTACCATGATATTCTATTCATCAAAAAAATAAAGAATCTAATGTATAAATTCCTTTCCTCTTTAAGTACACCGTGACAGACAAAAGAATCGAGACTACAAAGCGGACAAACGAATACAATTAGTCGTTGAAGCTATTCTTTCCGACGTTTTTGGCCACGAGAAAAATTCAACGTCAAGCGTATAAGCAATATCAATATCCAGAACAAAGGTTATAACTCGTATCCCTCCGTCGTATGTTATGTTATTAAGCCTGAAAATTCAGTGTTCCAAGACATTCAGGAACAATGGTGCGGGAACGAGTGTTAGCCTGAAATCCTCGACAAGGGAGACCTTGACCTTCGCTAGACGACCTACAACGCCCGCTTCGTTCTGTCGTTTAAGGGGATCCTTGGACGAAATTCAGAAGGGTTTAATGTCTACGCCATTATACTTATTATAATCCATTCTTCCGTGTCTCGACAAGGAAAGGGGGATTCGTCTCAGCAATCGGTCTTCTCGACGAACCAGATGAATGTGCTTCGCAATAGCCTCGAATAGAGTTCTTTACAGAGCATAGATATTGTATGGTATAATATATCAACTTCTATGTTAAATGTACCAGCTTGAAATCTCTCGATTAAATACTTTTCTCAATTGTATTATATAATTTTAAATTAATTCAATGTAATCTTTTAATAATCCAAAAAAAATACTTCCATAATTTTATAGTTAAATGCTCTCATAATAAAAATATTGTTATAGTTCTACAAAAGTAATTTTAACATAGCATAGAATCAGACGAAATATTAAAACACGCCGAGCAACTCAAATTTCCAAGAACTTTTTAAAACCAATCCTCCTGTGAGTGACCTTACATTCAGCTTACTATGAAAACAGGCTCACAGTGCATTTTCAAAGCAGAATCATCTCAGTTTAACGGAACTATAAACGGAGAAGCTTTGAATCAAAAGAGTTGCATCTTGACATGTGTCTTGTACGAGGGCTCGTTTCAAAGCAACTGTGAAAGCACCACGTTGATCCAGGAGTACTGATGGCTAGGTACGCCATTGCACCGAGATAGATGGATGGTTATAGCGAGTGCGTCGAAGCGGGATGCGGGGGCTGATCGATAAAAGCGGCAGTCGGGTTCACGAGCCTCATTCAAGGACAAGGCCATGTGATAGCGGCCGCGCAACCGCGGCCGCGCAGTCAGCCACCCCTGCCTATCGGCTGGTCGTTTACGTCAGGCTTGTCGCTATACTATGCAAAACCCTGCTCATATTCCGTTTGAGAAATTAGCCGTGGATTATGTAAAATCTCCCTCTAAGATAGGACGGATAAGCACCCATTTGCTGCTGTTATTAATCGACGTAAATTTAGTAAACAGAGGATATTCTCTTACATTGGGAGTAGCTGTACAAATTTTTGCAAATTAGAACAGCATTCTATGCAAATATTTTTGCGAACGTAACTTGGAAATATGAAATCGTAGAATCATCTTCGTTTCTCAATTGTACCGGTATGTCTGTGATTATACTTGTACTATAAAGGAAAGATGAAAGATAATTGTAAAATTAATTCTTAAAATCAAGAATCTCGCTTTTCTTTTATTATAACGTAATGTTTTAATTATTCTAGAAATGTCTTGTAAAAATTTATATCGATTAACGTGTTTTAATGCAAAATGAAATTTCGAGGTACAATTAAATACGCAGTTGTATAGTAGAAACGTGTCTCAACAGCGCGAGCAATCGTCTCCCTCGGTTGTGTAGTACGCATCAGCCACGCACACGCGCCTAGGTCAACCGTGGGTGGCACGGTTAGCTCTGTCTGCTCCTCTGCAACCCCTACTATCCCATTAGCGCAAGTTCGTTTGCACTTGTAGACGACACGCGCGGTTTAAACGTTCGGATACGCTCTTGTAGCATATATACGAATATTGTCTTCATATTTGCTCTCCTATCGTAATTGCGGGCATCTCTATCGCATATTTAAAAAGACGTTCGCGTGTTGTTCGCTGCGACGCACTTGTCGCGTTCCGCCGGGTATCTGTCTTTCGTACGAATGCTGTAGTCCTTCGTGTAGTTCGCGCGCTATGAATGCGCACGCGCCGCGGGACTCGTCCCAGCGTACACGCGCGCGCGAATGAAATTCAAGAGGGTAGGTGTGATGGAAGGTTTGGCCTCTCATTTGCTTCCGGCTGAGAGAGTGTGCATATACGTGTGCTTTTTTGTCTCTGTCTAATCCGATCAAGGAAACGAAAGAGAGCAGAAGGGATAGACAAAGATAGGGATAATGACCGAAAAAGTTAACACAAGAGAAAAGGCAGAAACAAATGAAAATAAAGATATCGTGAAAGAAAGAGGTAACGAGCGAGACAGCGTTATCACGAAAGAGGGAGAGTAGTAGCGACCAGAACAAGGAAGGGCAATAGACGAAACCGAAGAGGAGAAAGAATAGGGAGCTGGCACGCGTGAAATAAAGACAGAGAGCGGCGCGGCAGTGTGTGCGCACCGGGAGATCGTGTTACGTGGCGTAGTGTGGGGTCGTATCGCGAAGCAGCCGCTTTATATACGTGCGCTGTCAGTGCACGCGGATAGCGCGCTGGAACGTCGAACGCTATAGGTCGAACCATGCTCGCTTGCCACAGGCTATAGGCTATCCATAGGGGCGCGATAAAGAGCGAAATAGAGAGCGAGAAGGGGCGAGAAACTAAGGGAGACGGAATCTATGTAGAACGAAGACGAACATACGCACAGAAGGAGACGGAGGGAGATAGACAGAGGGCGAGAATGAAACGGAGATAATACCGAGAGAGAGATATCGGGCGTGAGGGAGATATCTAGATGAAGGAAGAGAGAGAAACAAGAGCGCTTATGCACCGCTGAATCCACCGCGGCCTGCCGCACTCTCACTTTCGCCGGCGCCGATGACGGTTCTCGTCGTCGTCGGCTCACTGCCGTCTGTGCTCCAACCACCGACTTTTTTTTTCGTTTGACCGTGAGTGTGACACGTAACGCACTAATCCACGCGCTTTTCAACGAAGAGTGTCTCGATAAAGAAAGAGCGAGATAAAGTGTGGAGCATAGAGGGCGCGCTCTCGTAATGATCTCCCGCGTTTGTCTCGTCCACGTGATCGATCGTATCGATTATCGATCGAAGTGAGAGAAACGACACGGCCGCGAGTCGCGTACACAGTTCGTAATCGAAGCTAGTCGACTTGTCGCGAGACTGAACGGAATCACGTTGCTTTTTGATTTACCTCGTGATGAAACTCGAGTAGGGGTTGACGCTCTTGGAGACCTTCGCGACGATAAACCGCGGTCAACCGTGGAGGTGGATCTCGATCGCTGTCTTCGTCTCGGCCGTATATATTAAGGGTGACAGAGGAAAACCGAGAGTGCTCGAAAAGAGGGGGAGAGTAACTCTCTGGCACGAAAGCGGGAGCGAGAAAGCAGAAGGGAGGAGGACGCTGCGTGGGTGGTGGGAGAGAGGGAAAGGTCGGCGGTGGCTCGCGAGGGACTGACTACTCGTATTCCGAGGACTGTTGTTTTCGACGAACTGCTAAGAAACGCTCTCGTCCACGCGGACCGGTCTTACGTGTATTCTCCCTTTACGCAGTCTCGCATCGTACGATAACGACTAGTTGTGAGACCAAGATCTATCAGTGATACTTGAATGTTCAGTCGAACGCGATCGGAATTGTGTCTCGCACGTGTTATTCGATATTGTGAAACGTTAAACGTGTGACATCTGTCGACACGTTGGAGGTTATGAATGGGGATATTTCAACCGAATTTCGAACAAGTGATTCACTACTGTTTTTTAGTAACTAATAGAACTGGATTGTAAATGTGTTTACATACATGCATCCAAGAGACGGCGTATTGTGTTGAAATATTACATCAGTGATTTTCCAACGGACTGTGTATCTTGAAGGATATTCCAAAGGACACTCGCTCGAAGGACACGTGCTATGAGGGACCAGAAATTGTGACAATTCTCCGAGATATTTGAAAGTGGACAGTGACTGGAATTTTTCTGTGGCACTAGGATACGTCGCGTTTGTATTTCCATGGATCGATTTTCCTGGATGATCGCGGTCTCTTCGGTGAAACGTGATCGCTAGTCATTAGCGTGGAGATAGAACGCGCGGCGCGCGTAAAGTGAGTGATTAGTTCAGAGTGTCGCCGCGAGGGCTTCCGCTGCAGGTGTCACGCCGTCGCAAGACATTGACCGTGACATTCGAGAGACATCCGCGCGGAGATACGGTGAAACGTAGCCACAAACGAGGTGAATCAGTTAGTGACTGAATTATTATTCTAGTGCACGCGTTTTTTCTTTTATTCCTTTTACGATATACTGTGTGACCAAGTATACCAAGCCTCGATTTTGCTAACTCGTCCACGAGTTTGATTTTGATCGTCATCCATGTGCCTGCGTGTTTCGTGAATGAAGCCGATCGTAACGGTTGTTTGCGAAAGATTTTTAAGTGCAATCCCGTGACCCGCGGCCGCGGGTGAAATATATTAAACGTGGCTCACACGGCAAGGGACAGGGCCGCCGAACTTCAGGCGGAAGTAAGGAGCGCGATCAGGGTTCTTCATGGCTGGTGCCCTAGGCCGCCCCAGGGTCACCGCGGTGACACGGTCCTGATGTCACCACAGACTCAAATGCGAGGAAATCATAGAAACGGAGGACCAACTCAGCAACCACCGCCAGCCACTGTCGTAGTCAGTTCAACGTCCAGTATGAGACCACCGCCACCGCCACCGCCCCCCAGGGCTAGAGCCTCCAACGAGGGCAAAGGCCACCACGAAGAACCGACCAGCTCCATTCCCGATCTCGGTGAGCTATACATTCTTTTCCTTCCTTTTGTTCTTTTATTTTAAGGTTATATTTTCTGTTGGATGATTAAGGAAAGTTATTATGTAAGTCTTTGGACTATGGAGCAAAGTATTAAAATCTCGAACATGGATAGTCTCTTTATTTTGTTACTACGTCTAGGGAAAGTGAAATAGTTTCTCGAAGGTTAGAAATACTTTTTAAACGATAGATATAAAAAGTATGTTGCATATTTCATTTTGGAATAGGCTAATGGCGAATATCTCTTGTAACTTGTTACAACATTGCAGCAGTCCATGTTAAACACGGATTTTTCATTGTCGAGAGTTTATTTCGCTCTTAATAAAAATGCACGAAAAATGGTGATTAAGTTTGGATTTTGAGCCTTTCTCACTTATCGAAATCTGCAGAAATGGATAATTTCGTTTGATATAATTAATCTGCTTTTTTTAACGATATCATGGCGTCTTTTACAGTGACGTTTGCAAAAATATCGATAATATTTAGGGTTCAGATGGTAGATCGTCACGATTACGATCGTTTTTTATTATGCTATCGAATATTCGTAATACATCATATCGTGTGCGTAAAAAATAGGGTAATTTTATCACGATTATCTACTCTTAACGATCGAGTCGATTGGTCCCTGAGCGAGCAGATTTTAGATTCATTATAATGCTTAAATCTCGGCATCGGACCTTGAACTTTAACTTGAATTTACGTGATCTATCCGTGTACCAGTTAATAGCAGAAATTCTGTTCTTTTCAACGTTCTGTTTCAAAATTATAAGACTCGATAAACAAGAAATGACAAATTGTGGGAGTGATTGGAAGTTCTTGAACAGTAAATATTTTAATTTAATTTCTTATAAATATTACGATATGAGACAAGTAACGATACGATTAATTTAATCTGCTCTATCTTTGGATTCTTCAAATTCATTTCGATATGTTAAACGAATTTACAAGGAAATTAAAACCAGCGATCGAAAGATAACAATCGTAGTATCGTGTACTCGAATGGAACAATCCATGTAGATACCATAAGCACACTGTGTATAATGACGAAGAATCATTTACTGAAACGAGTGTTACCCAATGAGGTTTCGAATAGCTAAAAATTTCCATTACCCTTCCCAACTCAAGTCTCTGCTTCAAACACATAAAATAAATATACATTACATCAAAATAAATATACATTACCTCTTTCTATTTTCGTTACATATACCTCTCCGACCTTCAAATATTCCCCTCAGGAAAAACTTGTCTTTTCATCCTTCAAAAAGAAGCAAGTCACTGTCCATTCACCTTGTGACAAATTCGAAGTAAATCGCTATTGCCTGCTTGAATCAGAAACACGAGATTTTCCTCGTTTGATCAAGTTACAGGAACATAATTTACAAGCGAGAATAAGAAAGATGTTACATGAAGTTTCATTGTCGATGGAGTATCGGAATTTACTATATTTCAAATTAATTGAGAATTTTGCTAAATATCAGTAACCAAATTATTAATCTTCCATAGGCGAAAATATTTTTTCACAGGCAACCTGGATCGTTTATACCCAAATCTAATCCTTTTTACTGTTTTACACTTCTCAAACTTCCTGCTAAATTCTATAATTATACAATATAATTATATAATTATATAAACATAGATTATGTCTGTAATACCATTTTCAATAAAAAATTAAAACTCTTATGGAAATAATTTAAATCGTGAACGATTCAATTTGCTTACGCAAAGTTAATTTGTTATATCAGTTCTTGCCGTAATTAATTTCCGTATTTTATTATAATCCTGCACAGGGATGTTTCCCCCTTCCCCCTGGTATTCGTAGAAACTGTTCGCGTACCGATCAGTGTACTATGTTTAGTGTTTACGTCTGTACGTTTCATTAACGATAAGCACCGCTAAGCGCTATCGTCTGCGCTGTTCGTGACGACCGGACGTTTGTGTAACGCGAAGGCCGAACTCGTAGGAGATCCGGGCAGAGAAAGTTGACAGCAGCGCGACGCTGCAAAGCTCGATCGAGCCATTTCGTGCCTAAAAATAAGTTTTTCATCTCTTGGACGGAGTAAAAGCCTCCCTCTTACCGCTATCCGGTGTGTATACGCTTTTACTCCGAATATATCGGCGGTCGTGGCGTGTAAGCAAACACTGATACTCGTGGTTTTACCCTGCGGATGCACGAGCTTTTCTATTTCCTTCTTTTCTTCTTGTATTTTTCCTCTGTTCTCTTTTTTTTTATGTTTCGGTTAAATCACAACGGGAGGGGAGAGGGCGACGTAACCTCTTTGTCGAGCGTCGTGATTTTCACGTGTAATGTGGTGTCTGCGTATAGGGTGAACAGATGAAGGTTTGTCTGTGGGGATTTGGTAGATTTCATAGGGAGAACGATGAGGTACGACGTTGGAGTTTAGGTTAGGTTTGTAATTGATAGGGGTGTGGTGTCGGTGAAATATGGTTGTTTCTTTGGAACAAATGATTTTGTATGATTAACCCTTCGTGGAAAGGGTTAGACGATATTTCACTCTAGGATTTCTTTGAAGCGAATCTTTAGTTTTTATTCGTAAACGTAGCAGAGCTTTGGCTCGATGAAAGATTGTATAATATAATAGGCATTACTTTAGGAAGTATCTCAGAATTTTCCCAGATTTTTTGACGGTCTATAAAAGCAGAAAAATTAGGGCACGAACAATTCGGTTTGCCTAAGGGGAGGGAATAAATTTGATTATAATAATTGTAACGAAATACGTATAATAATTAGAGAGTATGCGTAGCGTCATAGTATGATAAAATGATAGTGTGTAGCTTTGGTTTTTTAATAATTCAATTCATCACCTCCGTCCATTCAGAGAAGCATCGTTTTGCTAAACAAATTATAAAGACCGACATAAATCACACATTCCTAATTCCTCCATCGCTTGAGCATTTTTCTCTTGCAAGAGAGGTACTCGGTGTTCTCGGCGAGCAGCATGATTGATACTCGTTTTTACGCGTTGTATACAAACGAACTTTGTTAAACAGAGTCGAATCACTCGAATGCACGTGCACTTGAGCGACATAAAATCTTGTTATTCTCGAAAGTCGAGCCTCGCGAGACAGGAACGCGTTTTACAACCTCTCTTATGTTCCTTATTAATTCAAAATAAATTGGCAACAAGCTGGTAAAGGCAAACGCACCGCCGGAGAAACTGCGACCGAAGGTGAATTGGAAAATGAAAGTAAATCGATGGAGTGGTTCAATAGACACGTTGTTGGAGCGAGGACTTGAGACGAACCGCGTTACGGGGGCTTCGTCCCCTGAAAGCTAATATCTGACCTGC
This sequence comes from Bombus bifarius, assembly GCF_011952205.1. Classification (NCBI taxonomy): domain Eukaryota; kingdom Metazoa; phylum Arthropoda; class Insecta; order Hymenoptera; family Apidae; genus Bombus; species Bombus bifarius. The sequence goes on from NW_022884484.1 coordinate 608,102, forward strand.
TTGATAATCGATAATCGATCCGTGGTCGATGAACAGAGGCCTCCTTGCTGACGAAACAATCTGCATAAGGCGAACTGCTCGATTCGCGGCTGCTTTATTGATTCAGACGGCACAACCTACGAACAACAAAAAGTCAGAGATATTGCATTCTATCCGTTAATTATACGCCATTCGCGTTTCTACGTAATTATGAAGCATTATCATTTTGTGATCATAACAATTTACTGCCATGGAATCAGTAATTTGAAATAATTCCCTTGTAAAACATTTTTGACTGCTTAATATGGAAAGTTGATTGTAGGTTATTTTAAAATTCTGTCTAGTATTTTAAGGATTTTATTTAGTATTTTAGGAATTTTATTAGGGTTTCTAAACATTTTATTTGGAAGTTAGACCTATTTTCGACAGGAATTTAGGAAATTTTATTTGTAATTTTAGAAATTGTATTTATTTTATTCAACGTTCAAGGTATTTTTAAAAAGAAATTCATTATTTTCTATAATATATTTTAGTGAAATTTTGTATTTTTTTTTTTTATAGAAGATCAAGTCATTTATCGTTATTGAACAATATTGAATAATATAGTCCTTAAAATATGAGAAATATAAAATAAACTGTGACAAATGTAAAGCAGTACAAAATTATAATTTTTGGTATATCGAATCAAATAGTCCATAAAGTTTCATTTCGAATTCACATCGATTTATCGTTAATCGAAAGTGAGAGAAACTATTTGAGTATGCTGGATGCCTATTTGAACTTGTGTATAATATTAATCTCACAAGTATCTCGGTCCCGTTGGAAATTTAAATAACAAACAGTTTCGGCATGGAAGATCAACCGGTTTGTTAAGATGACGACCTCGATATGCAAATACAATTTAAGCCATCGACATGTCGCGCTTAATGTCAGGGTCGTTGATCTATTGATCGTAGGATTGACAAAAAATCAATTACGATTTGCACATTCTAATCTACATATGTACATCAATTCGTTTCTTTCGTTATATATCGACCAATAAAATCAACGATACATACCGATACAATTCGTTTAATATGAACAATACTAGTTTCTTCTTTTTACCAATTTTTCCATTTTGAAATCCCAAAGAAACTGAAATTCGCTAAGACGTCATTCATTTTCATGCTGATGTCGATAATGTTAAATATAATGTAATATAAATTCAGTTTTTTTCATTTTAAGTGCCTGAAGAAAATAAAGTTTTATAGGCCATAGATACATTTTATAATAATTTTCAAAAATTACAATGGTAATGATACAAATTATACAAATATATAAATTAAATATCTGTTTATTTTTAATTCCTAATTAATTCCTAATTAAAATATAGAAACAGTTTAAAAGTAATTAAATACAGTGTAGCATAATGCTAGTTAAAAATTGTAAGGCAATTTTATTCGATCAAAAACAAAATTTCTGCTTGTTTCTATAAAAATTCGGAGCTAATTTCGAATTTTACAAATTCATTTGGGAAAGCCAGGGGTTGAAAGTTCCTGTTCGCACTACTTCACGATACTCCATGTGCACGACAGGTTGTCGGGTTTGATTTTTGCTCTGATAAACGGTGGTCTGTGGCAGTTGAGAAAATACGACATTCGTTTCCATGACATTGAACGGGTGGCACGTTATCACAGCTACGATGACGTAGCTGATAAAGGTAGTGGATTCCACGAGCGTCGAGGGTTTAGGGTTCGAACGAATCCAGTTGCTACTGTTGAGAACGTGGTGAGAACGTGAAAAACCGTTTTCTACGAATCAAAAAATCGTTTTCTATAAATCAATTGCTCGGGGAACGATTTGGAGAATTGTAAAATTCTTAAAATTTCAAAACGATGTTAATCAGTCCGTGACGTATTCACCAAAACGATCCTTGCTATTTCTTATTTCCTAGTTTGCAAACTTTATATTTGCATAAAAGACTGTTCAGAATGGTTTACATGTTTAATTAACGCTTAATTAACGTACTAGAGTCATTCGAATTACGAATCTTTCGATTCGTTTGATGCTTGATTTAACGTTATCAGTGTCGAAAGATAAAGAATACAAAACGTGCCGTGGCCTCGTTATCCGCTCTCGCTTTTGAAAAATGTGTGTTAATGATGTTTGCATTAGACGACGAGATACATTCAATTTTTAGATCACTATGTGTGTTAAGCGTTATTTTTCGAACTTTGACAGTGTATATCGACAAATAGAGGGAATTATCGAATTATATGGAACAGTAACTTTTCCAAGCTTTTCCATATTCGTTGTTAGGTTAATCATCGTCTACAAAAATATTATTTGTATTCTATTGTATCTCAGAAGGCATCGTTGCTTTGATCGAACGCCGTATTGTCTGATAAAAGGAAAATTAGAGGCATTTGTTTCACTTAACATGCGTATCAGTTTTCCTTGGTTTCATGAGAATTGCTTATGACAATAGTCAGTGGCTTTTCACGATCTGTGCTAATCTTTCGACGAAGGAAAAAAGAGTCAATCTCTGTGCTTGCTCTAAATATAGATTCGACGAGATGACGCGAGTGCCGTGACCTTGGCCATGAGAAATTCCGGAAAGCGCGCCGAAAACCCGCTGATACGTTTCATCGCGGAGGTGCCCGCATATTGTATTAATAATGAATGTTCCGTCTCATTTAAAATGCCATTTTTCTTTCCACTCTTCAACCTATTCAATGACCCTTTTTACTCGAATTCTTCGAGCAAGTTCCATTCCTCTAATCAGCAAAATAAAACGTCATTTTTTTTTTAATCAGAAATATAAAATTTTGGTTTGATGGGATTGTTAGTAAATGGGAAGTTAAAGTATTACAATAGAAGTTTTTATGGGGGATATTGCAATTTTTTTTCTGTCGATTTATATTATCGAATGTTTGTTTCTTTAAGATTCTGTTTCTTTCTTCAAATAGTAGGGGAAAAGAATTTCTAGAATTTTCCTCATTTCTATCTTTTCCTCCATCTGGATTCTAGACTTTTATCAAGTTTGAAGAAACAAAACTATTTATAGCATCATAGTATATCATAGAAATATTTTGTGTCTGTGATTTCTGTAAAGTCTATTACTTTAATATAACTCTTTCGAAATACTTCTACTTTTTTTTAATTTGCCATTATCTTTATTATTAAGCGTTGGAAGTTCTTCGAGTTATTTTTCGCTTCAATTATCTTCTATACAAACGTTGGATCCGCAAATTCGATATTCGTATCTTACAAACAAATAACCCAAATTATTTTCAACGAGTACTTAAAACATATGCGCCCCTTTCTATCTCTATTTCGATAACTCGAAAAACTATTCATTTATCAATTAATATTCCAATACATATATACCGTATACCTATATTCCAATCTTCTTGTGTTTAAAACCACACATTTTCCAAATGCCAATATTTTTTTTCGGATCACTTTACGAAACAGCCAATATGCACACCGTTTGGCTATAAATTATGCACGCGCGCTTTATGCAAACCAAATTATATACGCGTATCGTCATCAGCCGAGTCGAAGCGAGGACGAGCACTAGTGGGTTTGTTTGCGCGAACCGCAGACGGGAAAACAACGCAGCGGATTTCGTTTCGTGGTAGTCGAAGCACAGGCAGCTTTATTTGTATTGCAAAGAATGCAGGTAGACACGATGGGGGCGGCGGAGGCGGCAGTCGCGATGTTGATTTTGACTGGGCTAAATCGGCGTTTTAAAATAGTCCCCGGTGTTATCGTGGCTCCGTATTATCGGCTGACTGGAGGCCAAGGCCTGCTGACGTGTATTCCCCGATTCGACTAACCTACCAGAGAAAGAGACAGAGAGAGAGAGAGTCTTGCGATGATTCTAGGTTCCGTTGTACAGTGACCTGGAGAGCGACATCTCGTGAACAAAATTCAATATTTCGACTTTAATTTCCTACGAAGATTCTATAAGATGATCGATGAGGCACAGTTTTTTATTTTTTTTGCGCGAAGACGACAAGCGAAAGCTGAAACCCCCTTTTCTTCATTTTGTAATTTTTCTGTTAGTCGCTGACGCGAGAAGAAGAATCTGCTATATAAATTAGGGAAATTTTATATGAACAATAGTACAATTAATTTCGTAAAATATTTCAACTTCTTCGACTAACCTATGTGTACAATTGAACGGGACGTATTTTCCAAAAATCTGTCACGTGTTCAAAGCGAATTCCAATATATCGCAGTTATTACATTGCATTAAAGTTGAGAGGAACGTTTCGTGGAACAATTATCATCTTTCTTCCTAACATTTTGCTTGGAAACATACAAAAAGTTCGGCGGAAAAAATTTGTCTGGGTCGATTTAAAAATAGTTTAAAGCTCCTCGGTTCCGTAGAGTTCAATGTCAGCCTGAATAGGCTGATACCCAGAGGGTGCGAACCGCTGCGCTTCGCAACGTGTACCATGGGCGCAGACACCCTTCAGTCCTCGTTTCAAGATGCGTCCGTGTGCGTGCATTTGCTACTACATGCACGCAGCACGTGCGCGTCAAGTGCGTGCAGCATTGTCGCTCGTATGCATCATGCACGCCAGTGGTTTCCAAACTTTCCGTTTCGAAATTCCACCCCTATAAATCTACAATTTTCATTGAGCGTATTACGTGCAAATCTATTTTCTAGCTCTCTAATCGCTTTACGCATTAAATTGTAATCCTCGTTTGATTTCTGCATATTTTCCTACTCATATATTTATGTAATATTTTATCATTTGGATTTTTTCACTTGACTTTTACGTTCTTGTATATTTGATGTTGTTATTCGTTTGAGAGTAAATGCGAGAAGCAATAAAATAAGGAATGGAAAGTCTCGCATAAATTTTCTGCCGTATCTTTCTAGGAAGAAAACGTCAGTCCCTAAAAAGTTGGTAGATCGGAAGAAGGGTCACGGCTCGAAAAGTGGCTACGCCGTCGTGTTAACTGATAAGCAGAGCAAATATTTTTAGGGCCCCCGTGTCTTTATCTCTGCCCTCGGAATCGTTGGAACCTGTTCGTTCTCGAAAAAAGTTTCAGCCGATCCATTTTCGGTTCTTCCCTCTGGAAGATTTTTCTAATCTCTTCTTTTTTCTCTATCTATACCATTCCAGGAAATCGAAATTATTTGATAAGCGCCATCAACAAATATCGGAGAAAGTTTAATAATTCCATACGTGTTAATCGTCTCTCACCAATGGTTACATTTGAAAAAAGGCAAATCGCGAGCTTTTTATTGTCACGAAAGGAGATTAAAAAAAGATTGGTAATTTTGTACACGTTGATCATTTTTCTCCGGTAGTCCAATTCAGAAAAAGAGAAACTGCGAGTTTTTATTACGAGCAAGGGGGTGGTCGCGATTAATTAATGCATCGTGTAACGTGGATCGACAGGGTCACAGAGAAGCGTGCCAACCGTCCAGACATACCCCCCTTCCCTTTCCCTTCCTTCTACCCCCGCTAGGTCATTTTTTTTCACCGGTCGAATAGCTGTCCCACACACGGTAATTTACAGAATGATCCCAACTAGAAAAAAATATGGCAAAGTCGCGGCGGATAGGCGATAATATGGGAGCACGTCGATGTTGAAGGCTTCAGGTTCAAGGGTAGAATGCATCGGGCTAATTACTTGTTGCGTGGCGTGTATCTCGGCGATCTTTCTCGACCAGACAGCTAGTTTGTCGGATCGTTATTCGTCTCTTGTAATTTATACGTTGTTTCCTTCTTCGTCCTATGTCAGAACGCAGATGAATATATCTCATATATTTTGCTGCTCTAATTAGTATTAATTATTCAATCATATCATTTGGTTGTAATTTTCTTCTAATATCTTTATCTTTTTTATCACAAATGGTTTATAAATAGATAGATACGTAAATGTTGATTCATTTTGTAAAGAAAAATTCAATATTTTATTATCTATTTGTACTTATATTCTCATAGCTTGAACACGCGTGTCACACCACACACACATATAAATCCTATCAGAGCCGTTAATAGAACGCAGATAATTATGTATATTCATAACTCTATGAAGAACCTAAATACGAGATTTGTTTCATTTACTAGGTATCGCAATGAGTGCTTGCATTTGGATATTTCCTATATTTTTATGAATGTGACAATATCTTCAGAATACGTACCAAGCCAAAGAGTACTCGTTATAATATTTAGTAGATGACACAAATCTTTGTTTAAGTCGCATTTATTTATTTATCCTTCTAAAAGTATGGATTTGCATAAATATCTGTAATCATGCATTCTGGATATTTCCGTATTCTTAAATTTCGCATAAACGCGCAGAAATTAATCCATCCGTCGTATAATAGTCAAATAATAAGTTTCCATTTTCTAGTCAAAAAATTAAAAAATCCACGTTACTTACAACCCCAAATTGTTAAATTCGCCAAATAATTGAAAATTTATAATTTTCTAACCAACAAACAAGAGGTACAAAATCTATGAAATTTTTACACGATTCGAGAGAACTCGCTCGAAATTCCTGGCCTCCGATTGTGCGTCAGTGAATCGGTATTTCTCGAAGTAATTAGTGACTTTAAATGTCCTTCTTTCATTTCCCCCGAGCCCATTGTCTGACTAGTTCTGCTCCGTTTCAAGCGACACGCCGCGCCGAGACACCCTGTACGCACGAACACGCTTAAGCGAACGCGACTTCACGTACGAGCGTTTGGCCTCCCTTTCATCCTCCACCATTATTGTCTGCCCTTTTTCTCTGTCCTCTTCCATTCTTTATACGTCGCCCTCGACATCTCTTCTTTTCTCGTGCCGACGCGTGTCTGTCTGGCTCTCTTCTCTTCTCTTCTTTTAGCGACGAGAAAGGGAAAGGCAAGCGACAGGGCTCCTCCACGGCACGGTGGTGGAAACGCATTCGTCGGAATGAAAGATTTTTCACCCCTTCAGCCAGCTTGGCCGTCTCTTTGAGTCTTAACTCGATCTTAATTGCCGCTCGGTGAATGGGATTGCGGGACTTCGGAAATCGAGAAAAAAGCTTTTTTCTCGTTCACCAGACGATGCAGACTGTGGTTAATGTTATTGAGGAGTTTCAAGGAATCGAGTGTCTTTTAGTATTTTTAATAGGGTTTCGTACAATGTATGAAGTAAAAGTCCTTCTTCGCATCGAACAAACGACGCAGTCTGTGGTTAACGTTATTCAGGAATTCCAAGGAATTTTTCTGAATATTTTTTCGTACGGTTAATTGCGCTTTTATTTACGATTATACGAGTAATATTTAGATGAAAATTCTTCAAGGTGAAAGTACTGGTAAAATTAAATTTCGTTACTGCAATTATGTAGGATATCGATCTTAAAAAATTTAATAATGCAATATACAGGGTGGTTAGTAATTGTTGGTACAAGCGCAAAAGGGGTGATTCTACGCGAAAAAAGAAGTCGAAAATATAGAATAAAAATTTGTCATTTGAGGCTTTGTTTTCGAGAAAATCGACTTTGAATTTTCGCTCGGTACGCGTGCGGTACGTTATAACGGATCTCACTGTAGATCGTTGTCTCGATGCAAAAATTAAAAAAAAAATTAAAAAAGAATTTTTATTCTATATTTCCGACTTCTTTTTTCGCGTAGAATCACCCCTTTTCCGCTTGTACCACCAGTTATCAACCACCCTGTATATAGGTATTATTTCGTTTCGAGGGAAAAATCGAAACGAATTTGTGGCTTTTTAATCGAAACGCCAGTGTAACGGCTGTTTTAATGTAAATTTAAGAGCGTTGCTTTATGTATTTTTATTTATTGAATCTTGTTTTTCACGTTTTTAACAAACTGCCGGAATCTGACATTCTCCTACCTATATTGTAATTCGTTCCAAACAGGCATCGTTACAAATGCGTTACAAAATGTAACAGACATGCGAAAATATCGCGAAATTTAACAAGTTTTATTACGAATATTTAAAAATTCACATGTCATACGTGTGAAGAAAGAAACGTTTGAAATTCATAATCCCTCCAATAAATATTGTTCCTTTTTTACAAATATATAATTCGTCTTCCTATCTCTCGCCCCCTAAAAAATACTATGCGGAACACGCTGCAATTAGCAGAAAAAACTCGTTAACAAATTTCATGTTAAACGATAATACGAGTTGGAAAATTAAATTTGTAACATTCCCTAAATACAGAATTAACTTAATTGCGAACGGTAGATCAAAGATCAAGCATTATACTGTACAATTAGTTGGCAAACGAGTTTCATCGAGTCTTTCTTTGGTAGGTGACGGTCGTGTAGCGACAGAGATCTCTTGATTCCGGGCTTGTCAGCACCGGATATTTCAAGTGCGACGTAAATCCATCGTATAATTATTGTTTCTTGAAACGGGCCGACCACTTCGGCCCGTCTCGTCGGAACGTCTGAATGCGTCAATCGTGACGGCATTGTTCGTTCAATGAAAGCGATAGAATGGTGGCGAGAGCAATGCTCCTCGAGAGAGTGCATCGGCGAAGTGCACCGCCTTGACCCTGCCTCTGTTGCACCGCTCTTGATTCCATGGCCCAATTTAAAGCGGATCCGAGACTACATTTTCAAAACAACCTCCTCTCGTTCTTTCGTTCTTCTATAATCTATCCCTCTTAATCAGAGGAGAAAGAAGAAAACGACCGTTGTTTATAGAAGATTTTATTTAAATGTACATCCCCGTTCAAAAGTTTGCACCACTCTTTTAAACGAAATAAATTTTCTCGTAAGCGTTTACGAGGAATCAGTATATCATGATAATTATAAATATCATTTCCAGATACAATTAATTACAATTTCAATGCTATAAAACAGCGTTGTATCGTAAAATATTTATTTATTTAAGGAAGTCATTATTTCCCTTGAAATCCTAACACGCGTTGAACTTTTACCCAAAAGTATATAAGAGAAGTTCAAATTTGCATTCTTTTATGTCACGATGACTGTATAGCTTTCTTTCGTTTCTGTTTGTTTGTGGTATAACACTGTAAATATACTGAGACGAATATATATATACGGTTAACGATACAGTTGTTATACAGTAGTATATAAAATCGAAGATTCGTGGTATCTAAATATGACACAGAGCGTATCGTGTAAATTTTATTCCTCTTTTTTATGACATTTTTTTAAGTGGAACTATTTCTTTGAAGTTTTATAGGCGAAAGTTCAAGGTAAGGGACGATGTCTTTTCCAAAGCGGGATCATGTTGAAAACAAGGTTTTAAAAAACGTGAAGTTTTTAGTGCTTGAGTCACGTGGTGCTTGAAATGCAGCAGGCGCGGTAAAAACTTCTTAAGCTTTTTTTTCCTCCCTATGTTTTCCTTTCCGTGAATTTATGTAAAAAATTGACAGCATATGGAATTAAATTTTTTATATGAAATTTATGGATATAATCTTTGTGGGATTCTTGAAAAATTAAATAAAATAAATTCTTGTTTACCATCAAAAGCAGGTTGTGTAATGTTGCACGATCTGAAAAAGACGTAATCGTAGTATCATTAAGCTCTCATACCAGATATTCTATCAAAAATAAATTTTGCAATCGTGTTATCATTTTTAATTTATCAACCGTTTATCACTCGCGTATTATGCATAAACAACGAACAAGTATCTGATTGCAGATCTTTACTAATTATAATGTAGTATAATATATAATTTAATAAATATATAATATGATTGTATTTACGTATGAAAAAGTTATGCAGAACGAAGATAAACAGATAAACTGCAGATTGCTTCTAATTCTTTTCATTTATTTTAGAATTCCAGACAGTTTCTTCCCTTATTTCTTCGCTTTGAATGTGGCTGCATTAAAAGAGAGAAAAGATTAGTGCATAAAATAACGAAGCGAGAAAAAGTGTAGGGGAACAGGCATCTGAGGAACGATAATCAACGGTCGAGACAGAAGAATTCGAGGCGTATAGTAGTTGTTATCAGTCAAGGCCAAATGATAGGAAACTTCGCTTTTATGTAGTTTCATTTCATCGAACGACTCGTTCGTTTTAATTTTTCTCTCTTCGTATTTTAGTTGTAATTCCACGAAGAAATTTTTTCAAATTTTGTGACATTTAAAAATACTTTATTTCGATTTCGAATTCGAAGAATTATAGAAATAGACAGGCTGATTTTAATCTGTCCTCGGCCGAAGGATAGACGGCCGTAAATTTGGACAAATTTGAAATTCTCCGAAAAGAAACCGAAAGTGCATTTTCCTGAGTGCCTTTTTCTTTTCTTTTATTCAAGAGCAGATACAGATATAGGTGTAGACGTAATTTACGTATCCTACAATATTGCGGATTTATTTTGAAAAGTCGCAATACTTGCCAATTTTTGGACAATCCGTGTGACACGGATGTACGTTTTGTATGAAATTTTTTTCTACGTCTTTTGTTTTCTACGTATATATGTAGATTTGTTATCAATTTTACCAATGGCCTGCTACAAAAATGATCATGCCATGTTTCATTTAATTATTCAACGAGAATTAATCTACCACCATATACCTTATACTTGTTCAAATAAAATCTCATCGAAGGAAATAAACAAACAAAATTCGACGAAGAAAACTGGATAAATTATTGCATACTGTGTTACAAAAATCCTCAATTCTCGTTCAGTGCCAATATTTCACCCCATACTCTACTACAAAAATTCTCATCTTAGATCAAGATTATCAATCAGAATCCATCTATTGCCAAATTGCTTGTATTTATTTTTATCGAAGTGTATCATCCCATCAGGAGGAAACTAGAAGAAAGAATTTCTTGAAGGGACCTCGGATGTATCGATATCTACTTCTTGCCATTTATCTGCAACTTTCTTCGCCCTACTCTCTATTACAGAGAAACCTCACTAATCTCACTCGACGTCGTATTTCGTATACGATAATACAGTATATATGCAAATGTGTTATTGTATTAGTTTGCTGGTAAAATATTGAACTAGTGGAAAACTACACCGACTCGATGACAATGACTGAGAAAATCAGCGTGGACCGACAGGAACGAGAGTTCGAAAGTACCACGGTCCGCGAAGTATTACCTAACGTTCCACGCGTTTTCTCCTTTCTGAAAGACATATCGTTATGCACACAGGTGCAGCTGATGCGACGTTAAAATCTATATAACGAAAAAATAATAACAAAATAGAAAAATTAACGAAAGAAGATGGACAAGACTCTAGAGCGGAGGAACCTAACAATTTGGACGCTGTAACGTCGCTAAACGTAAAAGACATTATTCTCGGTTGTGCAAGCGCAGAAACGGAACGTTGCTGACGGAAAACGCGTCGGGTCGGCGTAGCGCGATTCCGCCAGCTCCACCCGCTCGAATAGAGGCGCGCGCGCTTGCAAACCGACGCCAGTGGAAAGGGTGACCATACGAAGAGTTCAGTGTCTCGCAATGACCCCTGTTCGCTCGGCAGTGCAAGGCAAGGGGGAATGACCTAGTCCCCTTGCTCGCTTGCTACCGCTGCTGGTACGCTCCTGTCGCGCCGCAACCCGCTTCACCTTCGCGTCACGTCGACATTGCGGTTCGTCATCCCCAGAGGGAGGCACGATTCCTCTTTTCTCGGAACTTACACGCCACCACCCTCTTAACTTCCTCCTTCCATCGGCCTTGCCTCTTGCCTTCGATTGATCATCTGGCCGTGCACTTTTCGTTCTGTTGATAAATTATACGGATTAAATAAACGACAGACGTTTAGGGGTACGTGTGATGTTTTAGGATGATTTGATTGAGAAGGTGGGAAAGAGGGTATGGTATTGCCGTGCCTAGTGGCCGTTGAAGCGGGGATCGGTTAGGTGGAAGTTTATGAGATTGGGGTTTGTTGAGTTAATATGATATAAAAATTGAATCGTCTTGGTTGAACGTGGTTTAGTACATACGCGACCGCTTATAACTATTCTTCGTTCCTTTCTTTTTTTATTTCCTTCTAATTCTATATTATTTTCAGCCTATTATTTTTTTAACAAGCTAAATAATGGTCTCTTGCTATTGGTAGTATATACGATCCTTTATTGGGTTAAGAAACACTGTTTTGGTTACTATATTGGTTAGAAATTATCGTAGTCCTTGTCAGTTACTCAGGAAATGTCCATCGACTAGTCGTTGGAATAATTAGGAATAATCGATCATGTATAATGAGAATATATATATATATATATATAGGTACACTTGTTCAATGCTTTACGATATATAAACTTAATTTTCATGACAATTTTAGTCCACGATATAACCTACTTCCGCCTTATACCGAGGATGATTATTCTATTCTTCTTATACTGACTGTATAAATACATATATTTTTCGCTTAAATATCCCATATATTATCATTATCTTCGATCCATTCTTGGTCCATTCTTCGCCTATCCTTCTTTCCTTAACCTAATTACTTTACATACTACAAAATCCCACCATAAATACATCTTCACTAAATTCCCCTTGCCCCTGCTTCTCATTACGGTTGCATAATTTAAAGCAATCTGCTTCACGTCACAAACAGCGCGCCCTTAAAAGCGTTGAAAAATCGTGAATAGCGAGTAGGAGGAGGGGGTGGGAAATCGTAATGGTATAAGTCAACTCACTTCCAGTTTCCATAAAACAGCGTTGCGCGCTTATCGAACAAATTATATTTACAACCTGGTCGTATCTAAGCTACGGATATCTATGCAAATTCATATATTGTATTTATGCATATAATTTAAAAACTAAAACGTAGGTAGACACCTGTTTCGTTTACTAAATATCATAGTGAGTACTGTATTTTCGATATTTTATATGTTTTTGCATCTTTCGTGCAATCGTGCAATCCAAAAGATCTTCTATGGATGCATAAACATTTGCAGTCCAGTCACAACTTAATTAATTACCAAACTTAACGAATGATCAACGTTTCGTAAATGAAACACGTGACTACATTCGAATTATCTGAAGCTTGAGTCACAGCGCTATGATTTCCTCATATACCGTGCGGTCCCTCTGATAAACAATACTGTCCCCGTCACGCGATCGTCGCGAAATTAGCACTCGCGGCAGGTGCGATGGGCTGGTATATATCGCGGCGGTGAATAATTCACCGCCAATCGGCCGACGAGAGTCAAGGTGGGAGCGGTTGTCGAACGTCGTCGCCGCGACATCGATCATTGACCTCCCCCGAAGTTTAAGGTCCCGACAAGTGGATGGATGCCAGGGTTCATCAGCACCGACGTCGCCGCGCGATCATTGGAGGGGATGATGAGAGAGAGAAACAGAGAGAGAGAGAGAGAGAGAGAAAAAGAGAGAGAGAGTGGCTCCCTTTTCATCGCGCGAATCGGAAGAAAACCAGAGTAAGAGGAGAAAGAAGGATTTTACGATAGCCCTCTTTCCCGTTTTCTCTTCTTCCCCCCGTTGCACCCTCTAGCGAGGTGGTTTATGCCTTCCTGAGAGACCGATATGCTACGCCGAGACACCCTCTAACCCCTTGAGCCGCGACCCCTCGAACACAAAGTCTTTTCCACCCCTTCTTCGACGTCGGCGGGAAAACGACCGTCAGAGTAGCGAAGAGAAAGAGGAGCGGAAGAGGGGCGGAGGAGGGGGAGGGAAAGGGGTGACGACGATGCCATTGCACTGCACTGGGTGAGGGTCATTACTCCGAGCAAGGCGAGCCGGTGACCTCGGCGCCAACGCCCGGAATCGATCCAACACCCTCTGCCGCACTCCCCTTGCCACCCCCACCAGTCTGCCGTGTCTGACACGGGGTGCAATGCACCGTACGATTCTCTACTTTTATTATACTTGCGCGCTGTGTGCATGCACCGACAGAGGGCACAAGATACTGTTACCTTTTTGGGGCTGTTAACGTGGCATCGCTTTGTTGACAGATTTTCAGCCACTGACCCTGTTTTCGTTCGGTGAACTTGGGATTTTTTAACCTCTTCGGTGCGGCACTCGTCCGCCGCGTAGTGTCATTTTGGCGGCAACCGCGAACACTTGAACCGAATTTACACCCTTTCGCTTTGGATGACCGTCGCGAATGATCCGTCGAAGAATATTGTTTTCATCCGCGTTTCGTTCAAAGTGGAACCAATCTCTACCTTGGATGGATCATCCACGATGATCGTACTGAGGGAAAAGGTATGGATTCGGCTTTATTTTAACCGATCGCAATCCAATGATAATCAGTTCAACCGAGAAATTGGACAAGCGGTGACAAGCTACTTATGACGAAGTGTCCAAAACGATCGCATAGGATGACGTAAATAGTCGAGAGAAATGCTGTAAATAGATTGACGATGTTGCATCTAGTCGACGCTCGGTAACGGGATACGTTTGACGACTATCGACTATTGAAGATGTTAAGGGACAGATAGTATGTTGCAGTCCGGTGACCCAGACATTGAGTCACGCGATATAGGTTGCTATATGGAAGAGGCGTCTGGCTCGCCTGCCGAGATTTATGTTATCGGTATATTGTTGTAGATTTTTATAACCAATGTGTATTCTAGTGGAGGTAAACAAAGAAGTATCGGGCCTAAATAGAGATTTTTTTTACCCTCAACGGTAAAATAAGGTTCCCGTGAGGAAAGATTTAGTAGGTCGAATGAGTCAAGTGTTCGTTTCCGTGGACGTTTTAATGGTTCTTTAGATATTGATTTAGGTGGTTGTTTCCACAATCAAAGCAAGTAAGGGGGAAAATTGGACGAAATTATTTAAGGGCGGTGCGAGGGCGATAATAAAAGAGGATGGCGGTACCGGGTAAAGCGAACGAGATCCGGGTCATTTAGTGTGATCGACAACGAGGGTCGATCCGACGCGATTATGGGGTGATTGGGTGACTAGGTGAGTTCGAGCGCAAATTTTACTTTCCTTTGCGTCGGGAAAGGCTTCGATGGGACACCAGTTTGTGGTTTATAATGATAGCGATTGAACGTGAAATTAAATTATTAAATTTGTTAAAAGCGCGTGAATATTTTTAACAATTGTCGAAACAGAATAACTGAAACACAGAGTAATTCTATTATTGACACGATGTTGATACCTTGCATATCGCAAGTGATAACGTTTCTTTTAATTTTTACCTCCAAGCTGTTAAAAGAATCACGTAACTGTAACTAGTTCTGTCTGCGTTGAATATCAACTACAGGTGTCTCAGAATGTCTTTAACTGGAACTAGAGTAGCAGGTAACTAAACATTGATTTAACGCTATATGAAACCAATATATCTCATCGAGTATTAACATTTCTACACATAACGAGTCACTATTACCATCTTCATTTATGTCAGCGCGGAGAACGAATTATAGAAATCTCCTCAAAAAATAGAATCTACTCCTGCACATTGGAAGCATTATCAATCGTTAATACTCTCATATAGCATAATGTGGTAATTAATATAATATATTATGGTAATTAATAATAATTCGAAAAAGATAATTATATGATGTAGTTTATTAAAAAGCGAGCAAATATAATTATAACTTGATGAAGTAATTCCATATGAAGAATTAACGTGGGTAGAACATTGGCACCTGTTAGACGTGTTTCATGGCCGAGTCGAGCAAGAAAGATTAATCAGGACGAGGTGATAATTTAACCGAGGCTCATTAAGCAACGATACGCGCGCGAACATCGTGGGTGTTTGATACTCTCCTCGAGATAAATGCCGATGACTAAGGTTGCATGAATAGCGTACGAGCTCGTGAATGAGAAACGGATGCCTGTAATTTACGGTGAGTCATTCAGTTCGATTCTAATAGAGTCTTCCCATTAGCGCGCCATTACCTCTTCATTCTACGGCACGTAACGACATTTTTCTTTCCACGTGCAATTATAATACGAGTTGTCCTTTTCTAGAATTAAAAAAAAGTTTTCAGAATCTCAGTCGAAGAAGTCCGAGAACTCCTTTCTACTTTTTAGTAATTTATATTCCACGAGTTTTTTCTGTAACATCTTACGATAGATATATCTGATAGACGATAAGTAAAAGCATTCCTCGATCGATACATCGAAAATTTTCGAAATTTTGCCGGCCGATTTTTCTGAATTCTCGAGATTCCGAGGATACAACACAGATGGCTCTTTCATGACGGGCCCAAATTAGGCCCTGAATCTTCGTGGCCCTTCGTCGCCGCTAGGTGTCGACAGAAGTTTTGGAAAAGAAAAATCCGCCCCTTAAATCTTCTTTTAGATTTTCTATAAAAATGGATCTATCGTTTAGTATCATTAGAATATTATGTCTCTATTCAATCGTCAAATAATCTGTTAATAACTTCTACATCATTTTAAGCTAATTTTTTTCTTAATCTTACGAGGTGTAGCCTTCCCTATTATTCAACTTCTTTGTTTTTATTTTCATCACGATATTAAAGTTCGTTTTATATTGGGAATAGTCTCACAGATAACAAGTTGCTTAAAAGGTCATAATATCTTGCTGATATTGACGAATTTCTTCCGACTTCCGGTAGCCATTGTCCGGACAGTAAAGCAGCCACGTGTCGAGATGTTACATCCGTTACGCAAAACCATCTCTTGTGTAAAGGGGTTTCGTGTTACGGCGTGTGTCACGTTTTACGTTTCCTTTGATCTTCCAGATGTATCGGTGGATTCAATAAGTGTGCTATTTCTTGTTCATAAAAAAAAAAAAAATTTCTTGTTCATTTATTTTCGTGAACGTTCGCCACGCGAATTAATTTTTGTTCTTTATCTTACATCGATACTCTTCTTCTTTTCTTTTTCATCGATTCGATCAAATTTGTCTTCTGATTTAAAAAAAAAGAACAAAGGAGGAAAATGGAACAGTTTAATGTTACTTGTATACAAGATAGTCACACGTTGTAGAAATTGACGAAATGGGACTATTCACGTTTGAAAAGAATCGCTTTTAAACCTGTGAAGGATAGAATGATTTTTGAAACGAATACCGTGAGAACTGATCCGAAAGGGTTGTTTGCATTGAGGTATGCAGATGCACTTTGGGAAATGGACAGGCAAATATATATTTATACCTTTAGTTGTCCCTTTTCCATGATGTATGGAGAATCTCACGAAACAGCATCACCTTTTCCGGTTTTGTATAGACTGGAACGTTTGATTTCGTTGTTGAACAGGAATTAAACAATAAATTAATACATCGAGTAATTATTCTATTCAAAATTACAGCACACTAAACGTCTCAGTACAATATATACAGGGTGGTTGGTAACTGGTGGTACAAGCGGAAAGGGGGTGATTCTACGCGAAAAAAGAAGTCGAAAATATAGAATAAAAATTTAAAAATTTTAAAATTTTAAAATTTTAAAAATTAAAAAAATAACGTCAATTGAGACAACGATCTATAGTGAGACCCGTTATAACGAGACGCGATAAAGTGCACGCGTACCGAGCGAAAATTCAAAGTCGATTTTCTCGGAAACAAAGCCTTGAACGAAAAATTTTTATTCTATATTTTCTACTTCTTTTTTCGCGTAGAATCACCCTCTTTTCGCTCGTATCACCAGTTACCAACCACCCTGTATATTGTAAATAGTGTAAATATAGACAGTAGAACTATTAATTAATATTCATTGGCGGATATTTTGTCAAGTGCCGTGTTTTCATTACTTAACAATATTTTAACAAATTTCAACGTTGGATTTCTTCGAAAACAATTTGTCTTCTGTCCGCATATTAAGACGAAACAATCCTACAATTTTCTTTACTAATCTTTTCCGACGACCTTCTCCGAGTAACCACGAACTATGGCCTGCTATTGTTCACAGACTTTTTTCTTGAAATCATTTAAAAGTTTGTACCTTTGACATACAATACCATAAGTAGTTTGCCGAATCCTAAGTAAATTTATATTTCTACAAACACCATTGAAAGAACAGGGCTTGTGTGCGATCGTTTATATATTGTGTCAAGTTTTATATAAACGCCAAGTACCTGAAGTATAATACTCCAATAAAATACTCTACTAAAACGAATCTGCGCACAAGTTCCATCTTTTCAATTCTATGCATTTTTTTCATCTTTAAGTTTTACACAGAAATCATCGCGATCTAACCGTTCTATGCGTTCGTTCGTCTTTAGGTTTTACGTAAAATCCCATAACCATAAGTGTTACCAATTTCGACAATATTCTCCCCTACGCTGAAACGAGCATCTATCGAAATCATGATCGACACGCGGAAGTCGTAATCCTGCTGCATCGCGTTACACGTTGCACGCGTCGCACCCCCGCGAAACACGAGACCTTGGTAGCTTCCGTGAGCCTTGCTCGTGGCATAATAAGGGGTGTTCTCTGCAAGTTGCATAATACCGAAGTGGTACGCGTGTCTGAACGCAGCTGTTCGCCGCATCTCGTCACGCGCGCTTCTCATTGTGACGCGCGGCCGGAAAAGAAGCGGAAAGGGGGATCCACCGGTTGGAAAGGGAAAACGAGCCGCGCAACAACCGGCCAGAAGGTTACGCGAAGGATCGAATTTTGATTCGAACACGCCCTCTTCTCCTCGCGGCCTTTTTCGATCGACACGCGTGCTGGTACTGGTGCTGGCTCGTAGTTGCACCTGCCATCAGGCACGCACGTGCGTGCGTCGAATTCTTTGAGATTCGAGATGGTTACGTATCGTGGAACGATTGGTCGTAGCGATGAATAAAAGTATGTACCGATCAGATTTTCTTGTAGAATCCTGTAGAAATTTGTAAAATAAGATGTTCTTCTGCAATTTTTTATTGCTTCTTTTTTTTCTTTGTATGATTAAAGTTTCGAATCCAGAGTTTAAGTATGTTATCGTTCATCGTGATTTAGTAGCTTTGGCATAAAAGGAAATGATAGAAGATAGATTGACGATGGATCGCTTTTAGCGAGTTAGAAGATTTCCCACCGTTGTAAAGGAGGACAATGATTGTTGTAGGGATGGATTTTAGAATCATTTGGAAACTGACGTAAAAGCAAAGAAATAGGATAAAAGTGACGTAGGAATTGATGTTGGGATTGTAACAAAAGTTTTGGTTTCTTACAGCAGCTGTTTCGAAGATTTG
This sequence comes from Bombus bifarius, assembly GCF_011952205.1. Taxonomy (NCBI): domain Eukaryota; kingdom Metazoa; phylum Arthropoda; class Insecta; order Hymenoptera; family Apidae; genus Bombus; species Bombus bifarius. Next base: position 627,079 of record NW_022884484.1, read on the forward strand.
ACATAATCGTTTTAAGGATCGAGATCATGATCGTTGAAAATATATCTTCTAGTATGTATTAGTATATTTTCTAGACAATGTTACGCTCCTATTTCATTTCTAATAAACATTCGGAAATGAGCTGACGCCTCAAAATGTGATTTCGCGTAATATAAAAATTAATTCCAGTCGGTTGATTAGTTGGAATTAATCAAGATCTTTAATCAAAAGCGCACAACCATTCGGTGACACATCGCCGTTGACCATTTTTCCCCAAAAGATCGAAAATCGAAGCCCTTTCATTCGCACGGTGATGCATCGCGCAACGTTCGCAGGCTTCCCCTTTCCAGGACCGAAAGTTACATAAAAGGGTTTTTCTGAAAGCTTTGCAGTTCGACAAAGGGTGATCGGTAATCCGCATCTGTCCACTCGTGTTGCGTAAAATGGCAGAAATTCTGAACCGACGTTCACAATTATCGTTTTCGTCTATAGATCAATCGAGTTTCGAAAGTTTTTGGAAAATATGTGAATAGAGTTGGTTAGAGCTATGAAAGGAATGGATTTAAAGGGTATATCGTCAACTTGATGCGACGTTTCCTGCGTCAACCAGATGCAAATATTTCTTTGCCCATAAACGTGCATGCTATTTCGGCCGATCTTGAACGCAGCTGTCGATCATCAGGCGTATTCGGTCATTCTTGGTGAATTTTACGTAAATACCAGCTGTAGAAGGCCGGGGAGCGCTCGACTAAAGCTGCTCGAAAGGGTTGACCTGTTGCGATCGCAGCTGCCCCATAACTTTCGACGCTCCCGTGGACGGAAGTTTGCATCATCGATTCGCAAACAACCTCGTTCGACGTTTCAGTTTCTCTATTTTCGGTTTCTATTTCGGTATCACGCTGGCTAACAACGATTCAAAGAATTTGATTCGAAGCTCGGAAGAATTCTATTATTTTCGTTCGTTCGAACTTCTCTCGCCAGATTCCATTAGATTCCGTTAAAAACACCAGTCCATAAATAAATCCGACAAATTGATCCGAATCTGAACGATGATTCGTTAGATCGATCGATCAAGATCACTTAAGGATCGTTCCAGATTCGGGTTAGCCGTTGTTTCAGGGATGAAGAGTATCCGATGGTCGAGCTGAAAGAGGGGGTTTAACCGATCCGTCGAGAGAGAGGAGCATTGGCCCGAGTGGGGCCACCACGGTGCATCGGCCTGCATATCAGTTGGCCACAAGTGTGTTAGTGAGGTTATGTGTCGTCCGTGTTCCCGGCAATACTGGTGCGCGATGCAATCTGCACCTTTCTCCCGTTCCCCCCGCCATCGCCATCCCTATGTTTCTCGTTCGTCACGGTCCTCCTCCTCTTCCTCCTCTTCCTTCTCTTCCTCGCGTTCCACCGACGACGACGACGACGACGACGACGGCGACGACAACGACGACAACGACGACAACGACGACAACGACGACGAAGACGACGACGACGTTCCATCGTACTTACTTACTTTTGCTGCAAGGGCTGCGCAAGATTCACGGAGGGGGATATCCCGATGGATAACATGGAGGAGGAGGCTGAGAGGCGGAGAAGCTCTCAAGGTCCATGGCGTGCATTGATCCTGCTCGGTCACGGACCCTCTAGTCTTCTCTCTGTCGTCCGCTGGTATCCTCTCCGTTACTTGGCCTCTTCTCCGTCGATTTCTTCGTGTTCCACCCTCTCTTTCCTCGGCACTTCTCTCCTCCTAACCTTCTCCTCTCGCTCCGTGCGCCGTTTCGCTTTCTTTTTCTCCATCGCCGCTCTCTTCCCCGCGACGCGTTTTCTTCTCTTTGGTCTTCTATTGGGTCTCGGACGTCCCACCTTCCCCCGTGGCCTCCTTTCTCCTTCCTCCTCTCTTTCTTCCCTACTCCACTCTTTCTTCTGCCACCCTCTTTCTTCCACGCTTTTTCTATGAATCTCTTTCTGTCCGCCTGTTTCGTCGATCCTTTTGTTCTCTCGGTCGTTTTACTCCATTCCACTATATCCTCCGCTAGCAAACCGGCCGTTACTCTTTTTCCACCCTAGCCAAGCTCTCATAGAGCGCCAGGAATCCTCGCCAGGACTCGAGACTTTACGATCAAACGTGGGGGATGCGTTTTTGGAAGCGATTCCAAGTTCTCACTGTAAATCGAAGTATTCCATCGGATGATTCATTTTAGGTAGTTGGAATTGTCTTCGGTTCACGGCTGGAACGTCGTGGTTCGCCCGTTATCGAGGCTCGCGAGTACGTCGGTTGGCCTGGAGGTGGGCAAAAAGTATCGCCCGCGAGACAAGAGTAGCGATTACGGCTGCAAAGAGTCCTGTTGCGATAACCGCGGGTAAACGAACTCTTCTTCTTCTATTGCTTCGCTCTTCTTACTCCGGCCACGAGCTTACGCTCTTTTGCTCCCTCGTGTTTGCGCACGCCAATGTCGGCTGTGCCGCATTTCCGTTTCACTTTCTTCGCGGAATGCTCGGTCCAGAGGCGCACACTTGCAAATCCATTTTCCTCCCGATTTTCGATAATCTTTGAACTATTTTTTCTTCTTTTTTTTTTAGATTTTATATAGTGTCCTTTTATCTTGTATTTTATTCTGTTGGTTATCTCTCCTTTTTCAACATACAGATCATTCGGCAACATTCGATAGGTAGGTATCGTCTGTAGATTTTTCAATTTTCATATTTATATTTTGTGTCGTATATTTACGTGTAATAAAAGTCAAATGATTCTTCTATTTTGGTTTTTACTTTGCTTAAACATTTCGATTGAACATTTGATGGATATCTTATAGTATGTAATCTAATACTATATGCTACTTTCTAGATCTAGATTTTTTACATCTCTAAATTTACATATTTATATTTTATGACATGTATTTATGTAGAGTAAAATTCGACAGAATTTTCCTATATCACTTGTTTCTTCTATGTTCTGCTTACATTCTAATTTCCGTAGTAAAAGTTTTATGATCACAGTCGTCGGTAGCACTGATATTAAACGAGGAAATTATACACTGTAAAAGCCTGAGAATTTTTTTGAAATCTAAACTAGTAACTACTTCGCAACTGATTATCAGTTGTGCTTGTGTAATTAAGGAAATTCTGCATGCCGATTAAGGAAGCTGATATTTAACAAAGTTCTGCGGTTATAGATCGAAGCTAATTCATGCGTTATCATGTATCAAACGGCAGCAAAAAATCTAGTTGCGCTGCTTAATGAGATCGAACCAACCATCAGTTGCAATCGAGACGAGATGGAAAGCTCAGAGAAAGTGGTTGAAATGACATTTGCAGCATCGAGTCACGTTTCTGCCAATCCAACGTGGTATTTGCTGCGAAATAACTTAGTCCGCGAACGAGTTTCACTCGCTCTAACTTCGACAAACCTGTTACGTCGGTAATTGTACCAGTATTCTACTCAATGTCAGTTATTTGACTTACGAAGAAAGATCCGAAGAACAATCTTGGATAATAGTTGATATAAAATAATCCCGTTGATTTTAGAATTCTGTTAATTCTACGTTGCACTTTTATGCTTTTCCAATATGGACAATTGTTCGTTTGTTTTTCTACATTGTATACTTCTTCCTTTCCTTTCGTAGGTTTTATGTTTCAGTTTTATAATTACATATTTTTCCTTTCCTTTGGTAAGTTACACGACTCAGTCATAGGTAATTTTAGTATTAAAACATGGAAAATCAAGTTCATAGATAATTAAAGAAACAGAAGCAGATTGAAGCTTTCCGATATTGTACCGGTCTTTTTTTCCTCTCAACTGTCGCCAAAATTCGAAAATACGTAGAGGATAAGATACAGATTCGTAATTTATTTTTATTTCGTCACCCTATAATTCGAGAGCGGAAAACGAACTTAGAGCACCTCAGCAGGAACAAAATTTGTTTCTTTTCGTAAAAATGTTTGGTCACGGTGAACGTTTTAGAGTTTCGATGTTTAAAGGTTCTTTGCCCTTCTGGGAATTAACAAGGAAACGATTCTGTTTGGCAATGCCGACCTTGGCCACTCCGTTCAACCACCAAGAAAGTCAACTACCCGCCTTGTCCTGTTTCCGTTGATTGTTTCCCACCGAACTTTGCCCATTTACCAGTACAAACAGCACCTGATCTTCCGGACTTCCTTGTAAACGTCAAAAGGATTAAAGAGAAAGAGGTAAAGAAACTGTTGTGTAATTGATACTGGTGCAATTTTTCTATGCTAAATTTACGTTTACTTGTCGCAAGGTTGTAGAACGTTCCTTTTATGCAATTCTGGCTGCAATAAACAGATTGTCCAACTGTCTAATTTACAGTTAAGTCGACAAAGAAGGGTTGAACCTTCGAATGCCAGTCGTCACTTTCTCAATTCGGCAACGTTTGTTCTAGTTAGACGAACACAATATGGAGTAACATGCGGACGCAGTAAATCACGCGACTCGTGGAAAGTCGCAAGCTGCTTGCGAAATCGTCGGCAAATTTACGACTCTTACGAAAGGGTTTCGTCGAACCAGTTCAATATTTAAAACGGCCAGAGCAGATCCACGGGAAAGAGCAGCATTGTAAATTATATCCGCATGGAGGAAAAATTCGATGCGCAGTAGGTTAGCTTCGAGGGTACAGAGGATAGTCCACAGATATTTGCAATTGTTAAGTTAGCTTGAGTTGGGTTCGACGAAATACTATTACCAATTTCTTCCGGTGTATCACATTTATGCTACATATTGTTCATTATTAGATTTACACGAAGGATATAACCTAACAAACACGAAGATGGTACCTTGCTGGGAGTAGCCACCCACATGATAATCAAACAGCCAAAAAATTCTAAAAAATGTCCAAATCGGACAAATTGTGAATGTAAACAACTAAATAAAAAAAGAAAAAAATTATTAGATTTGCCTCTGATAAATAAACAATTTTCTGTCATTTAACATTTAAATTGTACAATTGTAATGCGAATAATAATTGCAATATTGAGCGGTACTACGGTAAACTTGTAGTCAAATTGTTGAAGTAATTACTTCAAGAAAAATTGTACATTTTTATTTATGTATATTCGTGACCTGGAGACTGCTATTACACAGAAATATTCTAAATAACGAGAGATCCATATTATCGTTCCCTTGAATTATTATGTTACATTATGTTATGGGTTGCAAGGTTTAGGAACTAAATTTTTTTTTCTTTTATTTAGTTGTTTACATTCACAATTTGTCCGATTTGGACATTTGGTAGAACTTTTTGGCTGTTTGATTATCATGTGGGTGGCTACCCCCAACGGGATACCATCTTCGTGTTTGTTAGGTTATATCCTTTATGAGATCTGTTGGGTGCTGAAAATGAAAATGAAAATGAAAGATCGTAGAAGTCACATCTTTTGTTTTAATTGAATATATCGTCGATCAATTTCGCGTTACGAATGTCTCTCTTTTTATATGATTTTAATGTTATACGTAAATTTCTCTCGCGTTTGTGCATTTCAAAAGTATTGTTTCTCATAATTCACTGTTCAACTTGTCAGATATATCAGCCACTTCTGAAACGTTTATATCTTTAGGTTTAACAAGATTCCTTTTCAACAAGCTTCGCTCTTTTCGTTATGTAAGCGTATTAAAACGTTCCCTTCTAGCCATCAAGTAGCATGACAATTGGAAAATCAACAGAAATAGATCCATCATACATCGCTGCTAAAAATAAGACCGGAAGGTTCGATCTAACCACCTTCACACCAAATAGTACAGTATTCTCGGCAAATGACTGGCACAATTCGGAGGATTCTACGAAACGAGGCCACACAGAATTTCCCATGATGCTCGATCGGCTAATCGACAGAGAAACCGTCCGTGGGACAGAATCGGCTGCCATTATGCTCCTTTCCCACCCCTTTCGAATTTTCCCTTTTCCTCAAAAAAAAAAAAAAAAAAGAGGAAGCACAAATCTCGCGTTATTCTTTACAATACGAATATGTTATTTCATCCCGTCGAGATCGAGCGAAGCAGACACACAAACGCGTGGAAGAAGCTTGTTGAGATATATCAGAATTCAGCTGGTGGGCTTCCAGGTATGAATCTCGATACCTGGCGAGATTCTGAAAATTCGGAAACCCTTTTCACGGTGGCGCCGATCGACACGGATAAACTCGTTTCCCTTCGTTCGCTTATTTTCGATTCGAGAATCTTTCATTGAGAAAATGGTTTTCATCCTTGCCTAGGGATCAGGATGCTCCAGATTCGGCTATTATTATTATTGGGATCCATATTTCAAAAAAAAAAAAAAAGGAAAATAAGATAGGTAACAATCGAGTATCGCGAAGCGAGAGAGGTTGATCGCCATTGTGCATCTCCATATTCGTTGTGTATTATATACGTACGTGAATCAGTTACGTTAACGTCAAAAATTATAGTTGTTTCTTGAACAATGTAATTCTGGTTATACACGGATCTTTCTGAGCAGTTTGACGACTTTCGCCAATTTTTATTATCTGATTCTAGTCGTCATTTTCAAGCTCTATTTTATCACTAAAGTACAAGAAATCAGAGGAGTTCGAGAAACCAATACTTTTGACCATTTTATTAAGAAAGTCTCCCAATTTGTTAATTTCTTTTTATTCGGCAAAAAATCGATACAAATATAATATTTTTCAGCTCAGAGTTCCTTCGATGTATAAAATTATTCAAAAACGTCAGCTTAGATTTGAATTTGGGTTTCGATAAATTTATTTTGAAGGCACGTATTTTTATTTGAAGGAAAAATTATTTCCTGAGAACAGACAGTCAAAGAGTGAAAATTGGGAAAGGTCACTAACTTGCATAATCACCCTAAAATTGTATGTCTAATCATCGCGTACATTTACCCTTAACTGCGAGCTATAAATCAACATTTCCTTTCAAGAAATTCCAAAAAATTTTCGCGTTATCAGATTAGAGAAAAAAAATGGTCAGTCGGTTAGGAAGACCTTAGATTTCACCGAAAAACCACGCTTACCCCAGTATTACTGTAACGGCTTGTTCCTATCAGTCACTTCCGGTCGTTAGCAGACGCGTTACGTAAGATTCATGCTCGTGGAGCGTGAAGATCTGGGCCAGCAAGGACGAATTCTTTCACGGTGGCCCGTAAATTTCCTGCGACGTTTCCTTGCTAAGCGAGGTCAGTACTGCCTTTCAAGTTCGCATCGTAAACCAATAATACTATTTACGCCTGGAATGATGCGATCTTCTTACACTTTGATTTATGGGCCGCCACTTATTTATTGCCTGGATAGTTGCGCGAAAATGTACAAGTTTCGTGTGGTTATTTATACTTCACGCAATCCTAGGCGTTTTATCTTGCACCGTGTTCACGATCAAGCTGATCTAACAGTATAGTTTTGGCGGAAACGGTTCCCTATATACAGTCCGACACGATGGAAAATACGATGGCGTGCAAAAATTTCCGGCTACATAAATTTGTCTCTTTATCTTCGTACGACGATATCCGAGATAATCGTAAATAATATTAGGTACCAGAGTATGATAAGTAAAAGAAGATCGTGTAATACACAAACGCTATTATAGTACTCAAAACGTAGTTTTATCGTATTACTCGATATTTCTTGAAATAACGTTTTTGAAGTATAAGATGAGAAATCTGTGTGGATACTTTTGCACGCCACTCTAACTAATTAACTAACTGAAATTAATTAACGTTTTATACTTAAGTTTGATTCATTATATATCCTATTGTGATCGGGATAAAATTCGTAGATTATTTAGTAAATATTATACGTACACGAAGATGGTACCCCGCTGGGGGTAGCCACCCACGTGATAATCAAACAGCCAAAAAATTCTACCAAATGTCCAAATCGGACAAATTGTGAATGTAAACAACTAAATAAAAAAAAAAAAAAAAAAGAAAATATTATGGGAAGCCTGTTTTAACGAAACTTGGGTGATATCTACTTCTCTACCTGCTCGCGTGGATTTGTTCCGGACTGTCTGTTTCGAAGCAAATATTTTTAAACTCGGTATAATAACTTAGTTTAGCTTTCTGGTGAGTTCCCGGCCTCAGGACCCAGGAAATAAAAAGCTTCTGTTCACGGTGCAAAGACCTGTTCCGGAGCAAATTAGCCGTAACCGAATCGTTTCGTAATTGGGAGAACAGTGACGAGACGTTTCGTGAGTCGACTGCTGTTTTGTCGTTCAAAGGAGCTCGTTCGAGAATTCTTCTTGTGCCAGGTCTCTGCTTGCCTATCTTTTTGCTTGTTGTTCTTTCGCTTCTCTTTGTGTAACTTCTCAAACGTAATGGCCTTTTGATCATCGTATGATAATATGCTTGATCATTTGTAATTTTTATTAAGATTGCTAGGGTGGTTAAAACGAGCAATTTCCAATGTTTAGAAATTTTGTAAAATTTCTATTAAAAGTTGGATTAAAAGTTGCTTTCGCTCTATGTACTTTCTCGTGTGCTTTTCATGCGATCTCTTCCGTGATCCAATTTCCATACTTTAGTCGTTGCGATTGACAGAGTTTAACGGTGTATCGAACAGTTGCATGTCGACTTTCTGTTGAAAATCGCAATAGTAACTTTGTATTTTCAAATATAATTTAATTCTCGAATATTTCAAACGACGGAGGATGAATATTTTTCCAATAATTCTTCCCGAAAGAAATCCTCTTCGAAATAGGACTCAGGTTAATCAACTGAATAATATTTCGCTGATAAATCGCGAAAAAAAATTCCGACGAAGTCATTCTGAGGGCTGAGAGGGATATATAGCGAAACACCGGCAGAATTTACATTATAAGTAGGGCCAGTTACTTTGTCCCCGGGATATTCCTTCAAAAATAGCCTAATTAAATTTGCATGGTAATAGGTGCCTCTTTTGCTCGATACGAATCTCGTAAAGGCCGCGGTGAAATTTATAGAATTAAAAGGAAATGTGCTCGTGAAAGTAAGTTCGTTTCGTCGGCGGTCATTTGACTTTCGATGTTTCTTATTTACTACGCTTTGTTTTCTTCTTTCCTTCCTCTGTTTTTCAAATTTCTCATTATACTTACTCGAAACGCAATATCGGGCTCGTCAATTGACCGCGATAATTAATTATGGAAGCAGAATTGGATTGTTTGGGATAGACGGACATTCGAGCGAAGCTAAGTAACTTTCTGCGTTGTAATTTGCTAACTTTTTCTAATTTGTAAGCGATTTTTTAAGCGATGAATTTGAAAACCGATTATTTGACATGTTGTTAGCGGCGCAACAAAAAGTGAAATATTTCGGGTAATTTACATCGCGACAGCCCATGGCCATTTTTTCTACGAAGCTATAACTTCTACAATTAATGTTAGTATTCCAAATAGTAATTAACATAATTTTTTTTTTTTTTTTTGAAGTTATTCTCTTATTTACTGTGTTAGTTCGTATATTGCAATACTTCGTCGTTGACTCGTATAGCCTGGCATATGGTTATTTAAATAATTCTCTCGTTTTTGATATTTTCTCTTGCAGCGATATTTTCTCTTTCTATTATATTAGAAACTGGTGCCTCGTAATATGCAGGTTTGATTATTCTGTGCAAAGTTGCAGATTGAATTTTACGATGTTGAAGCTTAAGTAACTCAAATAATCCCACCTTACTACGTACGTACGTTTCACGAGATAGTTCGCGCGTATAGAACGTCGAACGTCGAAAAAGAAAACGTCTGGTAGAAGAAAACTGTGTAGCTCGCTCGGTCATTCGAGGATCTCTGGTTCGCATGTGCAGCTGTTTGTATCTTCATTCTCTGCGTGCTTGACATAGTGACTGCAGATGCAGCCAAAAAGAGGATCCCGACGAAAGCGAGTCAACGTTCTATGGCTTATGCAATAAAAGTTTGTCCTGGCTGGATGCATTCGCAATCCCATCGGCGTCTTGTAAAATTATTCTATGACTTGTATTTATTGTCTTTTTTCATCGCGTGCTTAATCTTTGATCGAATGATTATTTGACGAGCTTAGTAGAGATCATCATTAGACCAGACCATCAAATTTAGATTATTCAATTTTAATACGGAAATAAATTCTATTTATTGTATTTATTGGTACGTTTGCCGTGTGTCGTGCCTTTAATGGGACGATTATTCTACAAGATTAGTAGAACTTGCTATTAGACTCAGGTGATACCATTAAAACAACGTTAATTTTAATACAGAATTAAAATTAAAAATACAGTTATTAAATTTTAACGCAGAAATAAATTCCATTACTCGTATTTATCAGTTCGTTCATCTCTCTAATCGTCTCTAATCAAATAATTATTTTACAAGATTGATAGAACTTGCTATTAGGCTTAGGTTTTCTTTTTTTATTTAGTTGTTTACATTCACAATTTGTCCGATTTGGACATTTGGTAGAATTTTTTGGCTGTTTGATTGTCATGTGGGTGGCTACCCCCAGCGGGGTACCATCTTCGTGTTTGTTACGTTATATCCTTTGTGAGATCTGTTAGGCTTAGGTGATACTATTGAACTAATGTTATTAGATTCTCTATGTATAATATAGGAATTTCATAGTAGGGAAACATAATTAGGAATAAGAACGTAATGGCGAAGAAAGATGTAAACACATAGTATGCTCTTCTGTTACCAAGTAATCTTAATTTCTCTGTAGTTTATTAAATTACGATTAAATTCACAGAATTCCGCAGAGTCACACGTTACGCAAGCGACATTAACGCGACATTACGATCGCGTTATTTCTAGAATGTTTAAGATCGTTCGTGGCTGGTTCGCTCATTCAAAGATCGTCTGGCCCACATAGCCGGTTGTTTACAGCACGATTTCTCGCGCTGTACCGGCGCGGCGCATCGCACGACCGACGTTCTAGTGCAAAGACCTCCGGTGCACAGGACGATGCACCCTCGGCCTTGTCCCAGCTTCCAAGCGCTAACCCTTCTCGCAATCGCCATTCAACACGGTTTCTTGGGAATTTTTAACCGATTTAATCGTTCTGTAATATCTTACGACCGTTGTATAATAAATATTTCTCGCTGGCTACGTGGTTCGACGATTTAATTCCTTTATGAATCAAGAGTTCGTGTTGCCTCCAGTTCTTTATTTGTTCTCATTGTTTTGTTAGAAAGCAAACGACCTGATTAAGAAGTCAAATTACCACTAAACGAATGCATAGCCGGTCTAATGGCAAACAAATAAAATTAAAAGCTTTTCTACGTTTATAACGCTTCGATTCAAAGTGCAAGAAGTACACGTTTAAACGCCGCGGTATAGAAGAAACACTTCTTTACGACGCAATTAGTACAACGATCAATTTGTCACTGATCATTTCCCTGTTTCTACTTTCACCTTTCTAAGTTTTCAGGACAGAAAAAAAAATAAAAAATGAAAAAAAAGCTCCGCTCCCCAGCGGCTTAAACCCAAAAATTGTATCATACGACGAAAAATGTAAAGCGCCGACACATAATACAGCATGGCTATCGGTACCTTTGCCTAACATACCATTACAAAAATTCACCGTTTATTGTGAATATGTACCTAAAACTGTATTCTTGGGCTCAATAAACCTTAAATCTCCTTAAAAAAAACTTTCACCGTTCTACGCACACCAGCACGCAACTTCCAAACCACATCTCCATACAGAAAGATCGATGACACGTTGACTGTCCGGTGGTCATCGACGACCCACGTTACTAAATCTTCCGCAATGATCGCGATAAGATTAATCGATTGAAAAATGCTTAGCAATATGAACTACTCGAACTATCGTACATCGTCGGAGAAACGCGCACGAATACGGTATAATGTTTCGCAAAAATGAAACGTTTCCACCTGGTGTATATATTTTGATTTTTCGCGGCGCTCTGAGTAAAGTATAGGCAAAATTCGCGTGACAACGTGTTAACAACGTAACGTTTCTTCTTTACTACTTCTATTCTTTTCATAAGGAAGACAAAGAATCTTTGCAGCAGCGTGCCGTCGAATTAGCTCCACGGAATACATCAATGTTTTCTTACAAAGGCAATTTCGCGGCGGCATGTGAACCGGGCTTAAGGCGATTCTCCGACAGAGTGGAGGGACGCGGCCGTGGCAAAAGTGCAACGCTCCGGCAAGGTTCACTGTACACTCGCCGCGCGATGCCACTGACCCATTAATACATATAAAGCTCGGCTGCACGCCGCAATTTGCATCGGCCGATAGCCAGCATTTGAATTGCTAAGCCTCCTTATGCAAGTATAATACAGTCGCGGTTTCGGTAACGCTTGATCGTTACCAAAGTGGCCGACAGCCTCCTTTTTCCACCTAGACACGCCTCTATCTTTCTCACTTTATTCTCTTGCCCTGATGCAACCCGTGCAGTATACCACCCTCTGTCCATCGAACTCTAACGGTAAAAGGAACAGCTATTCCTTGGTTGCTTTTTCTCATTCTTTCCGCGGCAGACGCGATCGATCTTGCAACTCGCGAATCGAATGGAAACCCTCGATTTCTTCTCTTAAGACGATTGTCCTGATTCTAAGACTGAAGCCTGTTGTCTGAGAAGAGTGGATTATTTCGTTGGTTTGCATGCTATTATGTTTTGAATGTGCTGAAGTAGTTACTTTAAGAGAAACTCTACATCTTTACCTTTGTATATCTGTGACCTGGACACCGCTGTTACGGAAAGAATAGAATTTAGGGAAACAAAAAGTTCGAAGTAAGCAGAGGTTCGTATTATTGTGGCCTTGAATAGAAATTACGTTTTGGGTTACAAGGTCTAGAAATAGAGGAACCATAAGTAGATTTCTATTGCTGTTTCTTGTAGCCTTCAGCTACGGCTACAAGGTTAACATTTTGGTAATGTCCCTTGCCATAAATATATGGACGTGCTATCATAGCTTCTTATAGTTATTGTATTGTATTGTAACATCGTAAGAGTGAGGATCTGGATCAGCATGCACTATACTTATACCTATAACTATACTTATTTCAATATATTTTTCTATTACAAATTCATCCACTCGTTCTTCTATCAGTCAATCTCAACAGAATGTAACTGATTATTTGTTTATGGAACATGTTCCTTTTTTGTGTGAAAATTAACACGAAATTCCTGATTTTCTTACTAGGATACACGACGATGAACGATAGTATCGATACGGTCTGAGATACGTTCGATAGAGGTTCTAATACTTTTACCGTATACAATTTTCCGAAGTTTCGTATAAAAAGAATTTATTTAAAAAATTATTTACGTACTTTCTAAAACGTTAAAAAATTTTATTAAAAATCCGCTCATCGAAAGCATCCAAAGTTAGTTAGAATTAGGATCCAAACATTTCACGAATTTTTCAATCCAGATTTTCCGATTCCTTTACGATTATACGATCTTCCAAAGTTTCATGTAAAAACGAAAAAAGTAGAAATCATTCGCGAATTATTTATTTCTTCGATCATCCGTGTTACTATTCCCATTTCGTAAAACGTTGCTTAAAAATTCGACTAAAAATCCACTCGTCTAAATCGACGCTAAGTATAACCAATCGATACAATTTATTATCGTAATCAGACAAAATGTAAACTAAAGTCTACAAAAATCCCACGTTGCTCCGATCTTCCAGTTCATTGTTCTCGATTCCTTTATCTAAAAATTTCCTGAGCTTTATATAAAAGGGATAGCGGTCATTCGTGCGACTCAGGGCAAACGGTGCGCACTTTGTGCGCACTTTGTTTGATATGTCCGATATTATCGAATTATCGGCGAGAGATCGAGCTTGAACTGGTCGATCCTTAGGCATCTGGTCCGGTCTATCGGGCAGGTGCTCGCAAAAAGGGACTGGCGTCGCGGACAGTCAGTAAAGGGAGGGAAAGGAAGAAAGGAAGGAGACAGCTCAGTCGTTGTAAGGTCCTCGACCTTCGACGTTAAGGGCAGGGACCCCATCTAGGGTGCACAGGCCGCCCTTTTGCCTCGCCTTCTTCCTCCGCGTACGCTTTCGCCTGTACTTTCCATCGGCTCGAACGAATCTTCGTTCTGTGACGTAGGTCATGAATATAAGAGTCATCGAAGAAGCAAGGATAAGTGCTGATTAGAACGATGCTTTTTCTGCATCTCAGTAATATTTAATAGAACTAAATTGGTCCTCCATTCTTGGCTCGATTCGGTTTTCAAAGCAGCAAGTTTCGAAACGTCTTGCAATTTTCTTAGCGAGGTATATATTTAAGAATTTGAGTCGGTAGAGATTTATATGCGAGATTTATTTTATATATAAAGGTTTGTTAATGAAACGTATGTTTGAAAAAAAATGTAGTTTAAGGTTCTCGAACATTTAGATTGTTCGATTCAGACTATTTAGGGGTATTTATCGTTCGTGATAAAAGTAGCTTCAGTTGTCATATAATCGAAGTATCATACGTATAGAGTGACAGACCAGTCAACACTTATCATATGCGTAAGATACAGTTACTTGCGCTGTATACCAATTTACTGATATTTTTTAATATCTCGTAGCTGTTATCTGATTCGTTTCGAGTTTGATCGATATAATCGCGGCAATCGTGTCTCGTTACAGTACTAATGCTCATTCAAAGCGTTTCGTGTAACACATACAATATGGACATAAACGATTTCTATGATAAATGTTCCAGCACATTTGTAAGCCAATGTACGCACGGTAGAATTCCATTTATCCGAGCTTCTCGAGGGGACAAACAATTCATAACAGTTTATAATTCGAGTTCACGTAATGAGAGTTCACCAATTTTCCTCGCAATCTGTCATTTTTCGTTCGCGTAATAATTCACGTTCAGATAAGCGAATTTTACCAGCGAAAGTTCTGTTAATTGGACATTAGGTAAAATTTCGTTGCAACAAACGCAGTTCCCAATTGCTATCGCTCGCTCGAACGTAACATTGGATCATCGGCCTAAAACCCAATCCGATGAGACAAATTCCAAACTTCAAAATTATTCTGATAACGTACAATCTTTCCATCTGATAGTTATTGGTTTATGATGTCCTTGCATGTCAACTCGAATCGATAGGATACAGTGGAAGGTATCGTAGGGTCTTCGACCTCGTGGCGAGCGGTGAAGGTCCGCGGATAACCTACTCCTTGGTTAGTGCACTCGCTTACGTCGCTGACCGGGACGTCGATCCCTCGAAGAAGGCGAAGGACCTCCGTGAAATCCTCGGAATTGCGAAATAGTGGACCAGGGTGTTCGCACGATGCGATGTAAAAACAGGGGAGAGACCAATCGCATCTCTCGGACGTTTTCTTTTTTTTTTTCACGCTTCAACTGAATGCATTGTACGGTGAAACTGGTAGAATGTGTGTTTCGCGTGGAACTTTGAGAAATGCGTAAGAAAAGGAGTAAGAATACTCGAACGACGCCTGAATGTGCTTGTTGCAACGCGTTATAATATGTTGTATTAAACATAAACAGGGTGGTTGGTAATCGGTGGTGCAAGCGGAAAGGGGGCGATTCTACGCGAAGAAAGAAGTCGGAAATATGGAATAAACATTTTTCGTTCGAAGCTTTGTTTTCGAGAAAATCGACTCTGAATTTTCGCTCGGTACGCGTGCATTTTATCGCGTCTCGTTATAACGGATCTCACTGTAAATTTAAAAAAAAAATAAAAAAAATGTTTATTCTTTATTTTCGACTTCTTTTTTCGCGTAGAATCACCCCCTTTCCGCTTGTACCACCAGTTGCCAACCACCCTGTATATTAAACATGAAAATTCTGCGATTGAGGTAAGAATGAGAGTTTGGAAAGAACTTGGTTTTAAATATCACTCGCAATACGTTTTCTTCTCTTTTTAAATCTCCAACAATTGACTTTTATGGTCTTACTTTAAACTATGGAGAAATGTAGTAACGCGCGAGCGAATGTTAATGCCGTGTTACGATGAAATCAAAGCCGCGTTAAGTACCACGTTTAAGTTTTCCAAAGTTTTGTGTCCAATTTCTTTTATTTTGAGATGTAAATTCGTACATACACTTGCACGTAGATGCACACGTATTTGGATTATTAAAATAGATATTTGAAAGGAAACTGGCTAGGGTTAGGTTATCGTAGGCATCGGATTTGTACTGTGGATTTTGAGGAAGAAGAGCGCGCATTAAGAGGGGAGATCGATAAAAGTAACGTAGCGTCAAAAACTTGAGCAACCGTACCGTTTGGTCGAAATGAGACCAGCACTCTGCAAGTAATTTCCCAACAGGGCTATTCCGAAGGATTCTGGAAATTCGGTAGAATTTTACACAGGATGCGTTTCGATTACGATGTAAGTAATCGTTTCATTGGTGTCGTAACGATTGTGCAACGAGATTTTTTATAATTACAAAGTTCTTCATTTTTACGATTATTTCACAGCCGATATAAATGGGAAACAGCTCCTTCCTTTTTTTATTCCTATATTTTCCAACGTACTTTTTTATTCCTATATTTTCCAACGTACTTTTTTATTTCTCAGTTTCATTTCGATCTCAAAAATGCATATTTTCTATCCAAAACCACCAAACGTTTCGTTTCTCTTTTTATTATACTTATAACTCTTTTATTTCGATACAAAATAGGAAGTTTACACTTTATACTAGAAAGCTGGAAAATTGCATAAAGCGGTAAAAAAAGTTTAACACTTCGTTTACTTCGACGTTTCTCTTACAAAAGATCTCTATATAAAAGCAAGAATTACATTCGTTAATCTCGAATAGGAATAACAATCTCGAAAGAAATCGTTAACGATTTCAACGAAAACTATAAAACAACTACTAAATACCTTTCACCACATCAAACATTACGTTAAATACTTTCCACCTTCCGTCCGTTGTAAAATAACCACCAAACACAATGTCCACCGTGATAAAAAAATTGTAAAAGAATTTTCACCCCGATAAAAGCAAAAACTGCATCTACCACAGATTCGCTTCCAAACAAACTACGAGCAATTTCTATGATAATCCTTTCACCTTAAAACGACCAAATGCGTCAGATCGATTCAAATTTCCCTCCTAATAATGAAATTACCCACGAGGATCAGAAATAAAACGAAATTCGTATTCGTATTCGCAGTACAAGCTATTATTTATTAGAACGTGATAAATTTCGCATGAAAAAAGACGGCACGAAATTTTAAGTTTCGTAGGCTGTCAAATTTTCCGGCGGTGCGTCCCTGGAGAAAAGCCGAAGATGCGGGTTTCTGACAAATTCGATCGTGGGCGACCTTCAGACGAGAAATTGCGGCAGGCCTAGGAGCAATCTAAGGGCTGGTGGAGGCTATTCGTGCGATTTCTTTTCAGTGGCGTTGCAGCCGGAACGGTTGTCGATCGGTCGAGACACGGAGGGTGGAAAGTTGAAACGCAACCCTCGGTGGGCGTTGCAAGGGTAGTTTAGTGGCGGTCGTCATGGAAACGGCGAAGCCTCGGCGTATACTGCACCCCCGTTACAGACCTTGAATGAGAATCGAAGGGCAAGTCGCGGATGAGGGTGCGCTGAACTTCCTCGCGTCATCTTTCCCGACGATTTTTATGTTGGTTGCGATAGCATTTCCGATTTTCCTCCATTCCAATAAAATCGACGTTCCGTCTATTCGTTCGGAGAAGCTTATTGACTCTGTTATCCTAATCTGACTCTATTAGGATTCTATCGAATTTTATTATTTCCACATTAATCCTTCGATTTGTTTCTTTAATCTTCATTCCCAGTTTCTTTTCAGTTTTACGTATCTTTCTTTGCATCGTTTTACGCCGGTGCGTTGGGTTTTAGACGAATGGATTTAACCTCGCAGCTTTTGGGTCAAGCGAAATATCGAAGAAAGTCGACGTTCTCGTAAATCGATAGACAGAACAATCCGTTCTGTGTCCGTGGCGAAAGCTCGACCATTATCGATGAAACAGCTTGCGAGAGGCTTTTCTTCCGGATGAAAACCCATCGTTTCAACTGCTTCTAAACTGGCAGGGCGATACGTATAATTCCAGGACAATTTTGCCTACTCGGTTCTAATATATTTGAAGTTACAAACTCATTTGCAATCTCATTTACAGAATGATTAACGACAGCAGTACGATAACTACATTCTTATTCGACGAATTATTAAACTGCGGATTTCTTATTCAAATCCGTGTACTTACGAATGCAATAAAAAAAAAAATGTAAATCCGGTGGAAAATCGTTTTATCCGCCAAGCATTAATAGAAGGCACTAACAATTTGGGCATTTTATATCTTCTTCGTACTGTATGCTGTCCAGTTTTCCACCTTCAAATTTCCCATAGATACGTAAAAATCCGCAGTCTACCTATTAATCGGTATTACTTAAGAAAAAAAAAAAAAAAAATATAAGAAACCTGTACAGAAAGGGTGAAACCAACTGCAACGTACCAGCCCCTAGCGTCGTGGTCTGAATCGTGAATCCTGACCTTAGCCTTAGCGCGATGTTCTTGGCCTGCCGGTCGATCCGCGGCGCTCCTCCTGCTTCGCTGGAAACAATACAGGAAGCCGGTCGAAGAGACAGACGATGTCATAGAGAGCAGTTTGAATGTTGCACTTTATCGATTGCGTGGTAGACGGTGCGTTGCTATGGTTACACCTATACACCCCTAAATCCACCTTCGGCCCTCTAGGCTCGTGCTCGCCCTTTCACGGGCATGCAGCTTTTATGGGGTGGTTTACGATGCATCCCCCAATCAGCCCTTCAAGGCTACGCTCTCGTTCGTCCAGGAGGATCCTGATCCTCAACAAAGGTTTGCCTTTGCCAGCGTATCGCGATGCACGCACAAAGCGCGACATAAAACCAAAGTGGGTGCAGCCCTCGGTCCATAGACGCGTCCTTCGCTCGTTCGCCGTGGAACGCGATTAAACTGCGATCATCGTAACAAATTCGAAGGGGTAATTTTCAGGAAGCGTAGCTTCTCGCCGAAAGAGGAAGCGGCAGAGAACGGGGGAAGAAGGAGCGGAGACGCGAGCCTTTTCGAGGCTTCTTCCGCCATCTTTTACCCTCGTTTCATCTACGCGTGTATATGTAGGTGTGTAAGCGTGGAAAGAGAAATCGAAGTTGCTTCGCGAAACTACCTCCCGGGGGCGTCCTCGCGTTTCCAGCGCGTCGCGACGATTGCGGAATCGTTACTGTAAATTTCGGCCATCTCCGAGCTACGCAGGCACTCGCCTGGTTAATCTCTCGTGGATGGTTACTTCGGTTGCTTCAGGCTGTTTGAGATAGCAGAGAAACTGTTTCTCAAGCGTCTAATAGCTTTTATTTAAGGTTCTTTGCGCAGGATTGTTAAACGAGTCTTGTCGAAAAGTTTGGTAATTATTAGGATTCAGGGAGATTCGGCTGGCGAATGTTCGGTGGTTTCAGCACCTTGCAAATAGGCAGCAATGTTTCTACACTGTCTGATCGATGACTTCTATTTAACGTTTATCGTGGCAACTTACTATCGATCTTATCGAATTTTTTATTAAATTTAGAAGAATTTCCCTGTTTAATGTATCGCAAATGGTTACATTGATTGCTCGAGAACGTTCGAAAGTAGGAGAAAATAATTGCAAAGTGCGTTAACCATCTGTATATAGCGATCTTGTTGCACACGAGTTACTGTCGAGGAATCCTATCAAGAATTGTCTGATAAGATTTTTAATTCTCAGCGAATTGTACGTATAAAAATCACTGATCTCTTAAACAGAAAAAAAGAGCAGATTTCACGAAAGAACCCTTGCTACATTCAGCCAAAAACAAACGTTAAACCAAAACGAAAAGAGGGGAAACAAACACGTAGCACGCGACGTATATTATCAAAGCAGAAACCTGGAAGGAACTCGAGCGAAGAAAAGGGGGACTGCAAGGCACCCCAAAAGTCTGTCAGTGCGGACCACAGCCGAGGGGTGCTGAAAATTAAAGACGAATAACGGCGCACGTGTCTCTAGGCCGAGTGAACAAAGCGTCGCGATCGAATTAGGAAGCGTCTTTGTTCACAGAGACGCAAGGCGTTGAGGGTGTCGCGGAAAAGGGATAGAAAGTGAGACAGAGAGGGAGAATGTAGCGACCCTTGGTTTGCTCAGGGTCGAGGGGTTGCGCTGGTCCGTCTGGAGGGGCGGCGGGACGAAACGGGCGGTTGAATATATCTCGCGTCGTGTCTCTCGCTCTTCCTCTCTCTGTCCTCCTCTTTCCATCGCCCTCCTGGTGATCTCGAACGCCGAGGGTGCAAAAAGTTTGGAAATTGGGGCGCGACCAAGTCGGAAAACGACGTGCCCTGACCGTGTCTGCTGGAATCCGCCGTTTACTTCGATGTTTAGGAGAATATTGCGCTTTGATTTCGAGGATGTGACTGGAAGATGTAAAGTTTGCGATTGGAAATGGAATATATGGAGCTTCGAGGAAACTACAAGGCAAAGCAAAATAACGAAATGTACGAAAACGTGTTGGAAGCGTAAGCATCGTCGATACAAAGCAAAGAAACGTAGAATGCTAGTTCGAACTTTGAAGATTCAATTTGTAAGTCGAGTCTCGAGATTTATATACTTCAACTATCTAATTTCAATCTCGTTCGGAGGAATTCCATGTGGAGAAGCTCAGTCCGCAATCAAGTAATTGCATCGCTCTTTCGCTCTCTTTTTCTTCCTACACCTTCGAACGATATTTCTTTAACTGCTTGTTGCTTAATGTTGCGTTAGCGACATTGTGCGTGAGTTTTTATCCGCGCTTACATTAATTACAATGATTCTTGCGAATTGTACGATACGAATGAAACGGGTGCCACGTCTTTCTTCAAAACGCGTGAATTACAGGATTCGATTTATTTAATAAAATATCCGAAAAATAAATCTGAACTTTGAAACGTGGTCTTTCGTTAAAATTTCACTCGAGCAAGTGTTTGGCCGCGACACGAATTAAGGATTAAGTCCTACGTTGGAGAAATATAAAATTTCACCTACGGTTTATCGATTACCAAGTCGTGGAACATCGAACACGAAGAGCATCGTTTCTTGGAATTCGTATCGTTTCGTGCATCATTTGTACGTGCAAGGAGGAAGACAGGATTTTACTCCACGTGCCGTGACCGTTGTCAGGGTAACGTCGTCCTTGTCCCGCGCAATCATTCCCGGAATCCGGTCTCCCGTGGAAAGCTTGGCTTCCGGTATTGTGAGTAATCGTACGCCAGCCGCTGACAATGAGGTATCGCTCTCATTCGATCGTGATCCAACCGCTCGATTAGTCCTTCTACTGGATTTTCCCACGCATTTTTCATTCCTTTACTTCGCTGTTCCAACGTTAATTCTTTTCGTTCTATGTTCAGAGAGCGTTTCATTGGTCAAGGATAAGACGCAAAGTTAATATTTATCAATTGTATCAAAGATTCTTTTAGAAACTCTTAATGTAAATTGCGAATTCAGCAGAAAATATCCCGCAGTTCTTAAGATATTCTTTCTCAAAGGAACACATTTCACTCCAACCTCGCCCATGCTTCGTCAAATACTACAAAAATAAAGATCTCGTTAAAAATCCAGCATAGCTTCGTTTTTGTTCTCCTCGCTTTTACTCGCTCGAGTCCTTTTCAGGTGTCCGATCGACCGATCAATCGATCGTCTATTTTGTACAGATCTGCCTAACTTTCTCTGTAAGTTCGGAAAACTGATTATAACGCGTCTTGTCAAAGATCAGCCAACGTCAAAGAATCCTCCTAAAAATTTGCCCCAGCTTCCCAACGGGACGTCGATATTTCTTTCTCCTACTTTCGCATCTGTTCTCCCTTTCTCAGGAACGACCGTCATAGAACCGTCAGATGACCGTACTAATAGAAATCTGTACACGCGATACGATTGTCTCGATTGGGGCACAGGACGACGATAACCCAAATTCCCCGAGGATCAGCAAAGTGACGATCGGTTTGGGTTAGGTTTGGGGTCAGTGGATGAGGAGGAACGTAGGCAGCACGTGCCGCTTTCCGTTGTCAGGGCAACGATGACCTTGTCCCGCGCAATCAACCCCGGAATGCCGAGTACCCTCTCTTCCGGTATCTTTGCCAATCTCGAAAGGCCATATGGTGATAATGCGAGTTCTCGCGCCCGTCTCATCCGAAAACTGGCTCGTTTCTCCCTTTTATCGCGAGCTTTTATCACAGAGCTTTATTGTTTCCGCGTTGCTCTCTGCTGACTTTGCCTTATTTCCCTTCACGGGGGTTGCTCTATGTCCCTTGGATAATAATTGGATAATCAAGTTTGGTCAACTAGGTGAGTAGTTCTCAACATTTATCGAGGCTGTTCAGTATTATCTACTGGAACTAGCAAGTGTGCCAGAATCACGAGTTTCCTGCTTCCTTTTTTATACAAATATCGAAGAGCTTGTAGGATATTTTAATGCAAAGTTAAGGAAGATTTTTGTTAAAATTATCTGATATTCGGTTAATTGCAATTGTTTGTACGTTTGAACGTTTAGGGATACACCAATCGTATATATATTAAAAATCCGTTTGTGTTTTAACATCGATAGAATCAGCACGAGTAACGTATCAAACGGCGAAAATTGAATCTTGACGCGAGAGTAGTGGCTGCATGTTGCCACGTGGAGATTCGATTACACGTGTCGCGAATGCGTGCTATACTTGCGACACTAATTGAGAACACAGCGACTCGTTTATGGATTGTTAAGGTATCACGATTTCTGAGAAAGTCAAACGTCATATCGTGTCGTTAATTAACCGTTCCATTATCGATGTTAACATACGTTATTACTAAACGTTATATCGTTCCACATGCCACCAATGCAAACCTTACCGTCAGTAAATATAATTTTATAACATATAGTCGATATAATATTCTAAAATAAATCTATAACAGACTTTTACAGCCAATTAATTTAATATCAACCGTTATTTGTACCAGTATGATTATATACACGAAAAGACTATAATAAATACATTTAATTGATAAACTAAAATATTTTCTACTTTCACGATAAAAGGAGGAAATTCTACTTCGATCGAAGCGAAGTGAAATCACAACCTCATTCGATATTCCATCATCCCTGAGCGAAAACAATTTTCTCAGGAACGTATCGCAACCCTCGTTTCCGGTTTGCTGGGTGACCGAGCTTCAGCCGCGGCACGCACGTTTCAGGTACGAGTTCATGGGCGAAGAACCCCGTGGTCGCTGATATATAGTCGCTGGAAAGCCCGGAACCGAGCGAGCTCGGTGAAGGCTAAATGGGGTGAAGGTCTCCGGGGTTGGAAGTCCTGGCGGGTCTCTAGAGATGCTTAGAGAAAGAGAGAGAGAGAGAGAGAGGGGAGAATCGAACTTGCTATACTCGAAGCTTGACCTCGAAAGTACCGTGCGTTTAATTCCGCCTTTTATTTCCAAACGATCTTCCAATTTTCGTTTTCCTTCTTCTGCCAGTAACGTTAGGTCATGTCGACTGTTCCAACAATTTTCTGAGATATCCTGTTGGAAATGGATTTAGGGGTGGAAATATAGGCGTTCAGATGTTTATTAGCAAATGTGTTCGTAAATATAGCGACAGATGTAACAAAAGAGTCAACAAACATCGAAACCCCCTAATTACTGGACTACTTGATACGTCGGACCAGATCCGCAGGCTGAAGAGACACTATCCGCTAGACCTAAATGCTAGATTCAATTAGTTATCTAAATTAATTAATATCTACTTATTTATAATACATACTATACAATATACTTATCTATAATAAGTATTAACTTATCATAAATAATTAGCCACGTCACTGCGCCACGCCAGAAAAAATTACTGAAAATTCTCAATGCGAGAATTGATTGTAAATTTTAATAAATAAAAAAAAAAAAAAAGAAAAATGTGTTCGTAGAATATCGCAAAATATCGCGATCATGTGGTGGCCATTGTAGGCGATGTGCAAACGTAGCTTCTAACAAACTCACGGACAGTTCTCGAAATTTACAAAAGTATTTCATCGTGTACATTCGAGTATTTCGGTAGAAACGCGAACAGTATACGCACGGATGACAAGTAGACGACGAACTATTTGCGGCGAACAACTTTAGGGCTTAGGAAATAACGTTGAAACACGGAGCGTAGTGGAGAAGGAAAATGAAATTTGCGAAACACTGACACGAGCGGATATGGAGCTAATCGTGTTCCATTAAATTCGTATATCGAGTTTAATTAGAATTTTTATCGAGGCAGCGATTATAATTAACTCGTATAATATGATCGTTAAAGAAGAATCGAGTCTGGAATTTTGTTATTCGACTATTACGGACGATCTAATTGACTAAGTTCTGTTTGATTCATGTAATAGCAATCAGGAAGTTCATTTTAGGGAAACAGTTCCGATAAGATATTATTTAGCGGAGGACGAACGTTTAAGGGAAACTTCCTTTTACGTACACATTTATAGGATCCGGATTTTGCCGGATTATTGGCTTATAATCGTCTTGCGCGAGTCCTTGAAAGGCATTGATTAACGATTCAAGAGGGTTCTTGCTCGAGATGGCCAGGTTATTTGATCAGATCAACTCGGTTTAATGTCTGACGGACTTATTCCGTGTTTCTTAAGCTCTCTGCCTCTCCAATAATAGACATTCGGACAAAGTTATATTTCGTCTCTATATATCACATAGGCAATTATAGCTTGACGCTACTGAACATTCGATGAAACGTTAACGTTAAAACGTTAACACTTACATTTGTTTTACATCGATCTCAAGGGAATCTCATCCGACTCAATGTTCCAAGTAATTCAAACAAACGCTGGCGAACGAATTAGACCGAAGCTTCTCAAACTGATCGTTTACACAAACGAATTACTCTCGCTGCTACGAATCACGGAATTCCCTGGTGCAGAGTGCAAAGAAATCAAACGATCTAAAGAAGCTTCTAAAGCGAACTACGCTCCATTACACTTCGTCGAATCCCCAAGACTCTTCGAGCGAATCTTTCGCTCGACCTTGGATCCATTCTCTCAATTTCGACGATTGCCACGCGTGGACCACGTTTGTCATATTTATGTCCTCGTCCCTAACCTAGACCAAGCGACGCGACAGTGACGTCTGCACGCATCGTGCACACTGCTCTACTATGTATGGATAAGTACACTCTCCCTCTCGTTCCTCTCCTCTGATGCGTCACGGTGTTGCTGACTTCGTCGGCACCCAACGCTCGTCACAAGATGATAGCGTCGCGCGTGATCGCTCCGTCGTTTCGTCCTTCTCCGACTAGACGTAGCCTGCACTCGTTCGTTCGACTCGCATTGGTCAAGTTGTTCGTGCGCTTTCTGTACGGACACACGGCTTGCAACTATATAAACGTACGGGGTGGACGGCCGGTCAATCACCCCTGGCGCGATCGTTCGCGAACATCAATTCGTCGTCGCGGTCGTTTTCGGGAAAATCGACTCGTTCGAGTATCTCTCTTTCTTCGTTTCTTAACGATTCGTTCGAGTACCTTTTTTCTTTCCGCCGTTGGTTCTTTCGTTTGGCTTAGATGCGAACGAGGGCGGATAGAATTTATTATCGACGACGATGTTGCAAGGTTTGTGAATCGAAGTTTCGGAGTAATTTTACTTCTCTTTTCGCGCGGTTTCTGCGAAATGACAGTGAAATTATTATTCGTGTCGTCACTTTGTTCCTCTGTTTCTGCGAATTCTTCTGAATGGAATCGCGCACAATGTGTATTATTATTCGTTTGTAACTTTATTATTATTATATTATTCATTTATTTGTAATTAATTTGGAATTATTCGTTTGCGGATTATCCTTTGAATTCATACTTTGAATTCGTTCATCTCTCTTTCGGGGAACCTCTTTGAACGTAATCGAGCGATATGATAATGAGATTATAGATTTAACGACCGTAATTTTCAAATTTCGTTTTCTCTGTCGAAGGATTTCTTTGCAAATGAAACCTCTGTTAGAAAATCACTCGCAAACCGCGTTCCTATTGTTCATAAATAGCGAAAAAAGAAATATTCTCGGAAAGAAAAACAAAAAGTCCTTGGAATGTTAGACAAGGATCTTAAGAATACGCTGAATTCTTCTCCGGAATAAGTCGAACTTATCTTATCTCGTTGCTAATATATCAATTTTATCTTTTTGTTTCAGGTAAGTCCAAATCCATGAATTTTAACATTCTACGAAATCTTTGCTCTCGGTGAGTACCAGCGTACTTTTTCCTATTAAAGCGTTACAAAGCCGTTAGGCTTTATCATAGAACCTCCATAAAGATATTATCACGCGGTGGAAGTTAAGTTTTTGCCTAAACGAGGCCCAAAGTTCCGCCGTGCTTCGTATAAATCAATGAACGTGAAATCAAATTTATGGCTAATGTTGCGCTGACACGGGGCGAAAGGTCGAGCACGTGTCTGGAAATTGGCGCATGTGCGACCTGTTGCAAAGGTGAACCGCGTCTCGCGATTCGTCCCGCGGTCAGCAGATGTCAGACAGCGACGCGATGCTAGCTCTTTCTGTCGGCAAAGTCGTTAACTTCCATTTGGCCGCTCGTTCGAACGCGGTCTGACTTGTACTGCCACCTACTACTTGCGAACGACTCGCGAGCCTCGCTTACTCGATACGAAAGTTACCTTCTTCAACCCCGTCGGTTTTTAACGATCAACACGTTAATTATTTACGAGTTTGTTTATAAATTTCCTAGTTGGACAATACCAACTTGTTTTTGCCTTGGAAATTTATGAATGAGATTTTTTCCGGATAAATTTTCATTCGTATCACTTTCTAGAGATGGGAAAAAATTCGATGGCTTTCAAATGTTGAATTAGTTTTTACAATAAAGAATAGAATGTTATGATAGAAAGTTCGAATATTTCGTAAGTATACTACGCAACCGATTACTCCGTACATTTTCAATTTCGTTTCAAACTTTACAAACTTTACAACATAATCGCGATCATACGAATACTCGTTGAGATATTAATGAAATTTCAAAATGTTTTACATATAACGCAATACGTATATTTGTAAAAGCTTTTTAATTGCATCTCTTCGTAAATACAATTTAGATCGTCTAGTAATATTTCAACATTGAAACATCCCTCGAGGTTTCGATAAGACGAACGATAAAACGTAAAAGAAAGGTCCTATCGAAATTCCACAAAACAAAACGCGAATAAAAATGAAAGAGGGTTGTTGTTGTTCGATATAGTGCTGTCGACGCATGTTGTTGCAGCACCAGCTTTCCGTATTGTTGCTCGAAGTGAGAGGGTAGGCGTTCGGATTAAGTATCCTTACCGCAAAAGTGGGTTGCGCAACTGCATTGCTACGAATCGTGTGGCAACTGCAGCAGCAGCAGCAGCAGCTTTATACAGTCGAGCACCCGGCGAACGGGCGGTTTCGCTTTCTTCAATGTCCGACGCTAACATTCTTGTCTACTCGACTCGCGCGATATCGCCGTCTCGACGACGTGAAAGTCGTCGGCGAATGCAGTTTTCACTTCTCCGCCAACAGCTGTCCCATGTTGCGTCGGTCGACGCGCGCATTTTCTGTCCACCCGATATCTCCGTACGTTGTGTCGATGAGAAGGAAATGGAGAGTGGGACGAGCCAGGCAGAAGCCAACCTGATCGGCTCCATCGTAATGACGTTACTGATTAATGTTATTTGACAGTCACAGCGTGAGACGTTACATCCAACGCAACGAGATATCGCCGCACGAAGCTGCGAAGACGATCGATTTTTACGGATATCGTTTTCCAAATGACGATCAAAACAGAAAAAATAGTCAGTGGCTTGCAGAATTTCGCGCAGAACGAGCGCGGTAAAATGTAATTGAAAGGAAGATAGGAAGAGGATCGATCTGACGATGACAAGTCGTTCGACTTTTTAAGAGTCAGCCACTAACCACGTGCGTTGAAAGCACTAGAAAGTGGTATAAAAATTCAGAAATTTGTAAAAGCGATAGCTGGATCAGTTTCGATTTCCGAACCATTCGACCGTAGACGAGTGGCTGAATCTACTTTGGTAGCTTCATTAATTCCGGAGGAGCGATGGCTAAGGAGAGGGGCGTTCTAGAATTTGGAACGAGTTGTTGATTCATCCTCTAGAAATTGTAGTGTTTCAAAAATGGTATTTTTTTAATGAGTAGACTTCGGCGAATATTAAACTTCGCTGTCGAAATATAGGAAACTTGAAACTTTTTTATATCTTTTATATAAACTAATCAAGAATATAATAGTTCAAAGCGATGCAATAAAATCGTACTTCGTCAATCGTACATTTTGATATAAAAATACAATGAACTTAATTCTAATCGAGCACGATTAATCAATTATAAGAGAGAAAAAAAGCATTCGTTTAACAAATACCAAAATAACCAGAATTATCGCAATAATTGTGTAGACAAATAAATAAAACGGTTTCCTTCGAAGGGATTCTTTCAGAATTTTTACCAACGTACAGATAAAAATTGTCTTCGCATCTGTACAATTTTCATACGCTAGTCGTTGATACGTTTAATTCTAAAATATCAAATAAACGCATAGCGAAGTATACAGGAGATTAGGCAAGAGCCGCGTGGGTTCATCGTGTCGAGTGGCGACTCGACGCGGATCTCCGTGAAACTATAGTGATTTCAATGCACCAACGTGCACAAGCAGTGCTCTTTGAGATGATGTCGCCCGTGTGTAAGTATATACGTTAGCGTTAGCTTACGATCCTTGTGTCGGTGACTGCTAAACGCGTGGCCGTGCGCGTGTGTGCTCGTACGTTGTCCCGCACACAAACGAAGCCAAAGTTCAGTCACTCCGTAACCTCCTTTCGATCGAAACTATTACACACTAGCCAGTGACTCTCAACGGAGACGGATTTTTACTTTCGTTCTCGTTTCTTCAAGCCGTGTCTCCTCCACTTGCAGCTTTCCATCCGACTCGAACGACGTCGATCTTTCAGAAACCGATCCCATTTTTCTTTTTCTTTTTCTTTTTAGAAATTTCAGTAGCTTCTAATCGATGACGCGTTTCTTTTTAGAAACTAAAAAACGAAACGACTTATTTTAGTTTGTGCTACTGTTTCTCGTTTACGCTATAGAAATAATTCACTTTTCCTCGTTTCTAAATTATTTGTATTTAATCGGTTAACGCTTCCTGTAACAGATATT
Organism: Bombus bifarius; assembly: GCF_011952205.1. Lineage (NCBI taxonomy): Eukaryota > Metazoa > Arthropoda > Insecta > Hymenoptera > Apidae > Bombus > Bombus bifarius. Next base: position 656,107 of record NW_022884484.1, read on the forward strand.
ATATGTACTATATATACTATGATATAAGCGATTATTTGATACATTATTATAATAATAATATTCTGTTCAGAGATTTGTAACTCTTATCCATTGGATTACATCCAAGCAAATACTTATCGCATTATATGTATTACAAACTGCTATTTTTTATCCTTACTGCATAATTCTATGTTCATAATTCAGCCATTTCGAGGTCGACAGTCACAATCATTCATTCATAATTTCCTCGTTTGCCTACATCAGAAATATTTTCACATAAATATTTCCATATTTATAAACGTACGAGGATTACTCACAAGTAATAGAAACTTTCCCTAAAAAATTATCTTCATAATAATAGTCGTACAATTTCTAATATTCTAATCGTCTAACTTGTCGATCGTTCCCATTTGTTACCGCGACTAAACTCTGATCGGTCGAAAAGATCCTCGTCTTGGATCACATACCTATGCCCATCAGGTTAATGAATTTCAGCGAGGATTAGCCCCGTGTAAAAGAGCATCGGTCGACGCGTTTCAGAGGCCATTGTCTCGCTAAACAATACGAAAATTCAACGACGTAACGCTCGATGGTCCATCTGAATAGAGGCACGGTTGACGTCAAAGTCAGAGGATTCCGTGACGCGATTGTTGCCTGAAAGCTCGCCGGATCCCACGCGTCTCTGCCCCGTTGTAATTCAACGTCACGAAACGTGGTTATACCTCCTACCCTAGACCCTGATGGATGACCAAAGTAACGGAAATCCAAAGCAAACGGCCCGTGCTATGCAGGATCGTTCCGCGATCGTTACGCGACCAGAAGCCAGAGTCAGCGTTTGGTCCAGGATCGAATCGTCATCCCTGCGTTGTCCTGTAATCTGCGTATATCGGTGGCAGAACGCGTTGCACGCGCACGAAAGTAAAAGTAGGCGGACAGCACGCGCTGAACTGGTCGAAACGCGTCCTCGAACGGTCGCTGCACCGCGAGGAGTTAGCCGGCCTCCGTGTGTTGTGCAACCGGTCCGGTAACTGTAGTTCAGTTTCGCTGCCTTCCAGAAGTTTCTCGTGCACACGACGCCGATCCCGCTTTGTCACTGGATCGGCCCTCTCCTCTAGCCTCGCTCGATTGATGAGCTACACACTCGGGTACCTGCTGCCCCGGATCTTCCATCATTTCGCTTTCTACGCGCGCTCTTTTGCGGGATAATCGCTACAGAGGATGATGGACTATACTGCCCTCTTTAGTTGAAACGTTTTACTCCGCAACGTCGCGAGAACATTTGGTGGTTCTATCATTTTCCTTGTCACGTTTTTCGTTTAATTTAATTCTGCAACGATGCGTTATCCGCGATCTTCTAAGTAATTTTCCATGTTGCGGTATAATTACAACCAGGAAGATTCTTTGAGTTTTTTCTTTTTTTTAGATATTCGGATATTATAGTCTCAGACTGTTTTTGAAAGCTTTCAGAATTTTTTATATATTCGAAACGGAAATTTGTCATGTCGAACCTGAGGAATATCAGTGTGATAGTAGCAGGTAATAGCGAGCCATTCGGTTGGAATATCTGACCGTTATTTTGTAACAGCCTGTATAATACAGTATAAGTTTACACGAAAGGTAAAAAGCACGGGGAGCTTGAGATATTTTTGAAGAGATGCCGGATAGGATGTTTTAGATAAGAAGAGCAGTAGTCGTGATCGATGATCCGTAGCGTGGAAGGTTTCGTTGACTTTCAGCGTTAAAGTCGAGCTGGACAGCTCGATCGAGGACTTGGTAAGGACGAAGTCAGTAGAAAGATGACGATCGCTAAGGATCGTAAGGATATGCGTGGGAATAGAGTTTGGTCGAGTTAAGCAAGTCTCTGAGAGCGTGTTCTCGCGCGAGAACGAAAGGACAAAGAGTGGTACAACCACTTTCTCCGGTTGCGTGACACTTTCGTAGATCAAGGATCCGCGAGCGTTGCTTTCTTCGATCATCCACGTGTTTCAGCTCTTTTATTAATCTCGTCTCTAATCCTATTTTAATATCGATTGATCTTGCAAATCCTATTCATCCATCTGTCTATGTACATATACGCTGGTCAAAATATAAATGTTCCTTGATTTATGGACTTGCAGAATTTTTTTGTCTCGTGCAATAGAATCCTTCTTATATCTACGCTATCAGCCACGCGTGTCAGAAATATCTAACCGTTACATTTATTAGTTAAGTGAAGTGAAATGTTATTTGATTCGGTATCTCGCATAACGCAAGACATAACGAAATACGCGAATAATGAAACAAAGAGCACGTTAAACGGACTCGATAAAAATACAGCGGAGTCTCGATTTTCCGAATCCTGTTTAGCCGATGTTCCGTATAATCCGAGATGCTTCGAACCTTACCATCTTTTTTCCAATTTTTAACACCAACAGTACAAGACTGTACACAGCTGGGCGTTCTGACGAGCAGCTAATCAAACTTTTAACCGACCAAACGCTAAATTAAACCTACGTACAGATACAACGTTACGTTATCAAAATATGCTGTATGATTTTATTACACCAACACTGACAGACTGATAATTTCCGTATTATCCGAGTCGCCGATTAACCGGTCCTTGTTACGTCGGATAATCGACATCGATGTTGCACGATGTTGATATAAAGATGAAAAAATAGAAAGAGCGAGAAGCATTCAATCTGTATCAAACATCGGCAACTGTCTTTAGTACTTTGAACCCGACAAATCTGTCTGACGACCGATCGGGACGAAAGCATCCGACCGACGAAATTCCCTAGATCATCGAGCGCGATCCAACATTCCTCTCCCAGTCCTGCCATCGTCGAGGTACCTTTCGTCGCTTGAAAAACGATCGAGACTCGCGGCTTGTCTAGCCAGCATCCCGTCCCTTGCCGGGATCGAAGGTCTGAAATGCTCCCTCGCGTGTAAGTACGTGCCAAGCAAGCGTTTGCCCGGCCGAGTTCGCGCGGTGGAAGAGGTCCTAGGGACACGTCGTTCCACGAACGGTGGCTGCGCTCCTCGGTGGGAGCTTAGTCGGTCGTTGGGTTGCGTTGAGCAAGCCGAGAGCGAGCAGCAGTCACCTCGATAGCGAGTGTTGAACCCGCGGGAATCTAGGCCGGCGCACTGACACACCGCGTGTACGAAAGGCGCGCGCGCTACCCGGCATACACATACACACACACACACATGTTAATACATGTTATGTAGTTCGAGTATATGTGGCCCGTAACGTATGGAAAGCGAAACTTCTTGTTATGCGTTTTGGGAAGATTTTCAAAAGTACCTCGTGGGATGTAACAACCAGGGGAACTAGAGTAGAGGATGTAGGTAAAAAGGGTATTTTTAATCCTTTCGTTGTGCATTGAAGCGATGGTGGTTGCAAAATTTAAGGAAAGGTTGCTTTGTATGTATTTTGCGTTCAATTGGATATAAAATGACTATGGTTCGTACGTACTTCCCATATGACAGAAAGTCGTTACACGTTTTGCTAAGATTCCTAAGGACGTCCTAAGGATGTACAATGGATATGGCGTGGAAAGTGTGGGTGAAAGAATATTCTTAACCGGATTTAAACGACCATGTACAATTGCGTTGTAGGATTTAAGAAAAAGCTTAAGAAAAAGTGGTGATTCTTGTCGATATGTACCCGCTTCCTATTTTGGTAGGAACTTCTTATTAAGCGTTTCAGACAGTTTTCTCGGGTTATCTCGCAGGATGCAGTTAGGATAAAAGGCGTGGATGGAACGAGTAATTTAGGGAATCTGCGGATATCTTGGGCTGGAAGAGAAATCTTCTTTTCTGAATCTCGTTTATGAAAGATAAATGGCAAGCTTCGTATTACTTTGCGTGTTGATTTAAATAATCAATATTGCAGGTAATCTAGGAATATCTGATGCTGATGGGAAAATAATGGCTCCAATGCGTGATACCTTTTACGTCTTCGCTCGTAACTTGAGCTTCCCATTTCCGTACTAAATTCTAAGTAATCACGCATTACGACGTAAGTTCCTAAATAATAACTTTCCACGTGTTACAAAGGCAGATTAACGTGGAATCCCGCAGAGATCGAGAAGGACGCAGAAGAATGAAAACTGTAGATCGAGTACGAAATCAAGAACCTTGAGAGTGAGAATGAGAGTGTCTACTTAGCCAAGCAGCCACATGGAGGCAAGATATAATGATCGATAATCAGAACGATTTGCTAATGTCTCGCAGATGGCAGAAGGTTGCAATTTTCAGAGGGAAAGAGAATGTAAATATGAATAGAGGCGCGTGCAACGATAGCAGGCGCGCGCATTGCATTCGCGACGCAACGATTCCCGAGGATAAGCGCAGTTTTTCACTCGAACGCGGATTTTCTAGCGATGATTAAAGGTTGTTTAACGCGCGTGCAAGCCACGCGGCGTCATTGATTTCCATGGTACGGCTTGTCCAGGATAGGCAATGCCAACCTAATTGCCACTCTCGCTGCTTCGTTCACTACATGCCATTTTGCAAATACGTTCTGACTCTACGGATCCTGTTTTTACTACTGCGATCGCGCGTTTTATTACTTTTTCTGTGTATTATCGTTTCTCTTTGAAACGAACCCGTGCTTTATGTAAGAGATACCTGCGGATTCCAGATTCAACGGAATTTTTAGAATCCATAGGTTTCCAAACTAGAATCGACAGCGCGGTCAAAGTTACTATAACCTTCCAAGGAGGTTTTATAAATACGCAAAAATCCACTTTCAAACGGTTTCAATGATTTTCTTCTTTTCTACGAAATAGATACGTTCTTATCCTGGCAGTGTTCGTTTTTTACCACAAACGTGACACTTCGATTTCTTCGGTACAAACGCTACACTCATCAATGAACATTAGTCATCGATAGTTGCAGAATCAATTGTACAATTTTAAGGATGATTCACTTTGAATTTCCAACGACTGGTCGCCGAAATTATTTACCAGTTTACCATCGGGAAATTACAAAAATCCGCGATTCGTTTTTCAATTCCAACGTGAAACGAGTCGCGCTAAGAAGCGAACAAGAGCAATTCAGGTCTATAACGCGACAGGATGGAGAGCGGTTTTCTAATTCGTAGGTTGAAAGAATCGGTTGGGGCCAACCGCCGGGGGTGGCAGGAATGCTCGTGTCTGGTGGAATGCCTGTTACGAATGCGATCGCATAGCGAAACTTGTTGTCGGTTCTCGGTTGAAACAGGTCGGGCTCGTATCGAGCCGAGTGACAACGACGACGGTGCGTTATTAGAGGCGTTTGATGACGCAAAGAGAGTGAGGCCAGCGCGGCGCGCGCGACAGAGAGAGGAGAGAAGGGAGAGACACGCCAGGTCGTTGTTCCCTCGCATTAGTGGGACACTTTCGGCGTTACTGGCACGGATCACGCACAGAGCCGTGCACACACAACAACCATACGAGAGCCCTCTCTCCGTTTTCCTCTCTATGCTTCTCTCTTTCTCTCTGATTACTCTCCTCTCCCTGCTCGGATTCTCCTCGATTAATCGATCCCAATTACTAAGTTCGCGAATTACATAATAGCCGTTCTCTGCTACGTGTATAAGTATGTTTCGCTTGGAACGCCCCTCTTTGACACATCCTGTTGCCCGTTTCGATGGAAGATGCTGCTCATGAAAGGGAAAGTATTACACGTATACTTAGGTGTGCGACTATGTTCCAGAAGGGTTTAACTTAGGCGTCAAATGGATTTCGTTGGGTAACTAGTTATTTATTAGAGTCGATTTACCGAGATATACGATGGCGAATAAAAGAAAGTTTATAACTGATACACTGTGAATTTTATTGCCTTTTGTATTATTCGATTAAGGTTCTTTTCTGCATTGGTAACGGTCGTCTGTTCTCCGATATATATCGTATGTATTCGTTGCTCTTGTTAAATATATATATCCATCTTATCAAATTATGGTGTCTTTACGTACTTCTCGTTTTATGAATTTCTTTTCGTCTGTTATTGTACGCAGTAAGGAGCGAGTCTTGTTTGAACGCGTGGTATATGTGTATCGCTTCGTCGATTCTTTCTTCGAAATCGAACGTTACAATCGAAGTACAAGTATACCGTAATTAATTTGATCAGAGGATACGCGATTACGAGGAATCTCGTAGAACGTGCGTTAAGTGTTTCATTTTTAAAGTAGGTGCTTGCGATGCCAACGTCGATACGTTATATCGCAGTACGATACTTTTGGATGAAATATTAATTCAGAAGAAGATTTCAGCATTGATAGCGTAAAGATCGTAGTTGAAAGACGAGGAAAATTCTAGCAACGATTTGATATTTCCCAACCGCGTAAAAATATCTCTACTTGAATTCTAAGATCCTCCAAAGATACAGAAACACGTAGATCCCCGGTCATCGCCAATTTATTCCGAGCGATTTCGATCAACGATTTATGCGATTTAAGTCACCGATTTTAATCGTCAATTCTATAAAGTTATATTTCAAATCTCAGAAATTGAGTCGTTGCCTTGCTTCGAAGTCTGAAAGGATCGTCGTAAAGATTTCGAAATTCGCTCTAGACACTTCGCCACGATATTAGCGATCTGGTTGCCCCGAAACAGAAAGTTGTCGCGTTAAACGAAACGACGAGCGTGTAATTCACGGATGCACCAGTCTGGCGACGAAGAGACGCGAAATTTCGTTCCACCAACGAACGAATATTTCCGTCACTTTCGAATAAATCCACTTAAACGCTGGCATTAACGTCGCTTGAGAACCTGCCAAATAACCTTCATTGATAGCGGCCCAACGATTAAAGCGAGGCTGTCGTCGCTGTGAAACATCGGTACTGACGAGTTCACGTGCAACAGGAAGTGATCTTCGTTGATGAAAAGATGAAGCGCCGCAAAAGTCACTGCTACATGTTCTTACTATTTACGATTTACGTGTAGCTTATGCGATTATCTTATAATCGAATAGTTGAACGTTGGTCGTTCTGGTCGACTGTATTCGTTGATATTTGGTAATTTATGGACCGCGGATTTTTATGCATTTACATATAGGAAATTTGAAAGTGTCAAATTGCATAGAACTCGGATAACATGAAAAAGCGCATAAATTATCCAAAGTGAACTGGTTTCTATAACGCTTGGTCTACTCTATCGAGAGTCTAGTTTTTAAGTTCTATTCTTGAAAAATATGAATTTCCATAGAAATGTACAGCCTAGTAATTTGTAATCGATAAGAATGATCGGAATCTATACGCACTCGACCTATAAAAATGTGAAATTCATCGTCGATGATACAATATCGTGAAATTAATCAAGGATAACGATAACGGTGACATTTATCTGGCTGTTTTATAATATTCGTTAATTCGTAAGTGGTGAGATATAATTTTGTCAAATATAAATATCGTCGATGGTACGATACGAAGACCGAGTAAACGATAAAGACGAATCAGCGAACGAGAAGGAAGAGCCGAGCGATCAACGTTCGACAGCTTATCCATTCGATAGTTCGACTAACAACAAGAGAATTCGAGAAAGAAGCGAGATTATCGGCGTTGCTCGAATTGATACGAAAACCTCGCTGTTTACAAGAATGCGAAAGGAAAACGAACCAAAGGTATTTTAACAATAAGGAACGCCGACAGACAGAAAGCAAGAGGAGAAGAAAGAGAAAGAAATAGGAAACGAGAGTCGACGACAGTTCATCGACATCTGCGAGAGATTCTAACAATAACTCGAACGTTAGACAGATAGGCACGATTGCATAATCGTCGATCACCAATGAACAAGCAGAGATAACCGATTCGCGTATCGAGTCGCGATGGCGCCAGGTTCTGCTCGATTTCCTTTCATATGTCCCATTTCGTGCGCGCGGCATCTCAAACGAGATAGCGAATGGAAATGGTGGCCGATTTTTTATGGAAAAGATGGCAATTTAATAGTCCGTCTTCTCATAAGATAGAATAGTATTTTGAAATTTTTGTTTTCCTTTCCTCTAGTACCGGTTAAGAATTTCTCAATGAAGATTCCACGCGAGAAAAGATGAAAAAAAGACAGGGAAAGGAGAAATGAAAAATTGATTTGGCTTGACTCTTGCGAATCAAACTGTGCGGCCTGACAGTTGTTAGAGATGCAATTACACGATGAAAATCACAAGTGACGATAGTGACAATATTCTTCAGAAATAATTTGTTCTCTCGTAAAATGCAGTAATATCTTGGAATTTCTAGAACGACGAGATAATTGATTTGCTAATGACAGAGAGTAATATACACATTTGGAAGCACAATGGTTGGAAAAGGAAATTCACTTAGTAAGTAACCTTCTATCTTCTTTTTTTTCCCAAATGAGATATACTTTCCAGGAAGAAGAGGTTAAAATCCCAAAGGATCGTCGAATAACGAATTTTATGGAAACACCCGAACAGAATCAAACGATTGCCTCAAACTGTATCGGTTATTTGTGAATAAGTATATCTATAGATACCTAGGGTAACAAAGAGAAAAAGAGAAGAAAGAAGAATAAAAGGAAAAGCAATCCATTCTCTGCTAGAAATCCTCGATCCTTTGTTAATCAGCGAAGCTTTCAAGGCGCGCACCGCGCCGAGTATCGCGCTCACCGCGTAGCCCTGTTTCCTTTCGCACGCGCGCGCCTAAGTGGCACCTTTAATAACGAGACCGAACTGCCCATGATCGGGTCCGCATGCCTGGCGTTGGCTGCATTTAGCCGCTAATGAATTTCGTAAGAGTATCGCCAACTACGAACTGCATCGGCCGCGAGTGGGCGGTCTTATCCTTGGCGCTTTCTAACGAGCCTCGTTCGTCGTGTGCATCGGGCCCGCCATACTTGTTCTTCCAAGTCTTCCACGGGGTTCTCGACGTCTATTCACCGAGGGATGAAGAACTCGCGTGACCGTTGGTCGTTTCAGCGGTGATTCGATCGCGCGAGGGACGACGAAGTTAGTGGAAATTACTTTTTGAATTTATGAGACAGTCAGAAGCGTGATTTCTTACTCGGGGGTTAAATGCTACTCTTGTTCATTCGTTGAGCGATATCGTGGATTTTTCTCTTTCTTTCTTTTTTTTTTTTTTTTTTTTTTTTTTGGTTGGATGAATGGTAGAAATTTTGGGAACGTACTTGTTCGTAGTGGTTTGTCTGGAACGTTGATGGCAAAATTTAAGAGAATTCTGTAAGTAACGCGTCTTCATGCAATCGGTATCTTATTGATTGATATACTTATTCATCGATTTTTTCGATGACTTCTGTTCGTTCTTTTCTTGGATTATGATTTCCAAATACCTCCGTGGTATGGTGTAAAGAATAGAAAAATTGTTTGACGCGTTCAGATTAAACTCCAAGCGGAGGAAAAATTATTTTGAGAAGTATCGTACGAAAGTTGGGATATATCGCGATTAAGCGTGAAACGGGGTGTGTTAATTTCGTCTTGTTCTTCGGCAGCTGATGACTGTCTAAAGATAGTTCGAGCGTGGAAAAATCATCGTAATAACACATTTTGAAGGAATCGTTATTATCAAACTTTCTTCTAATTTAAACAAGTTGAAGTTAACAACAACTGACTATGAATAAGGAAAGAAATCGGCATAAAATTAGGATTAAGCTGGTAATAATTTAGTCGAAGTTTTAAATGGGTCGAGGATAGTAGTGGGTTGTAAGGAAATAAAAAGATTTTATGGTTTATTTCGAAGTTTTATGAGGATGTGGAAATAATTTGATTATCTCTGTTTTTTTTCTTTTTTCTATTTTGAAGGGGAATGTACGACCGAGTACATGCGTGTTTATGTAATATTTGGAATATTTCAACAGTTTGCGTGGTTTCACACAATCATCGAAACCTACGTCTAGCACGGCTTAATCTCTTCAGGATTACACGAGCGCGTCTGCACGTGCCATCCAGGAATTTCACACGCATTCAGGAGCTGTCGTGATTTCTTTCGCTTTCTCCGACAGATCTCGTCATCGATTTGCATTTACGGACGCAACCTCTCCTTTAAAAACTACCATCTAAATTATCTTTCCCCTTTCATCTCGACCAAACCTGTGATTGCTCACGAAATTATCACCTGTTACATCTCATCTAGCCTACTATAGTCGGGACGACTAGAGTTGATACGCGAATTCATCATTTCTCTACTTAATGGCGTTGAGCAGTAGTGATAGATTCATATTTCACTTTTAAACAAAAAAATACATTAATAGACTCGCAGTGTTTCGTACAACTATACGTAATTACAGAGCAAATAAATCTTCATTGTTGATAAATCTTATTCGGATGAGATCATATCAAAACGTTCTATAACCGATTGCACAATCGAGTACGGTGTAATTCAACGTGAAAAAATATGTCGAAAGTACGCAATAACATTTTCTCTTCCGAAGCCTTGGTTTCGAGAAAATCGAATTTGAAAATTTGTCCGATACGTATCCGTGGAAATAATTCTGAATTAAAAATGTTCAAACTATATTTTCTCAGAAATAAGACTGTACACGAACTAATGTTACATCACGTTCTTTATTTACGTTTCTGTCTGTCAATTTTTCCATTCGGTCAAGAATCAGTCGAGCCGATACGCGCATACCGCACCACTTTTCGGACTCAATTTTCTCAACAATGAAGAGTCATATAAAAAAAATATATTCTACGTTTTCCATTTATTTTTTCACGTAGAATCGCTTTGTACTCGCGATTATTGTACTGTTATTTACAGGATATCGTTATAGCGTTGCGTGATAAAGGAAACAATGATCTCGTGACACGTCGAGATCAAATCCACTCTATTCACCTGTCAACTCCGATCTTCTCGACGCCAAATTGTTCTCAACATTTTCGGAACAGCGTAACGTGTTGCGTTCCATTCTCACGAATCATGAGTCGTGCGATCGAACGTACGGAAAGCAAATATCATTGTACATGTTTCGTTCGAAAGGACCAAGGAAAACAACAAGGAAAGAGCGTGATTTTAATATCGTGAAGGGAAATACCGCGGTGGTAGGAATAATGGCGTTGTTCTCGCTTTCCCGGATGAAGGAGGATAGGCTCGCGTGGCCGTGCGTTCGATCGGCTATTATGAAACTGCGAGTCGAAGCCGGAGCGTGGCTCGGACGTCGAACTCGATTCCGTTCACGCCGTTACGAAAGCAGGAACTTTCGAGTTGACGTATGCGTCTGCTAAGTCGGGATGAATTTCTATGAATCCGGGATGGAATTGTATATTTCATGCCTCGATCCTCCATTATATCGCTTGACCCATTAATCCGAATTTCCTAAAGCATTTTATTCTTCGATTTTTCAATTTCCAGAATTTTCCATCCAATGGATGAAACCTGACATTTTTTCTTCCTAACATTTTTGTTCGTCGCATCAATGGATTTTGCAGAGGTAAATTTCACGTTTGATTTTTTCGAAGTATTTTATCGTTTAACTTTTTATATAATTTCAAGGACTTTTCGTCATCGTCGGTCATCGTTCTTTCAACTCTTCTTAGGCTGATTTTGAAAATATAAAAGGATGACGCTTTCTTATATTGGAACATGCGTGATGTCATGCGTTGAAATTTTTCGATATAAACACGAAATACGAAGGAGCAAGCAGATGTAAACACATGTCATTGAAGCTTCATTTGTACAGTTACGATAATCGACTAGTGTTGCTAATTGTAAGATACGAGATACGAGATACGAGGCTTTCCTATATTAATCTGTCGTAAACTATCTAAGAATCATTGTAGGATGAAGGATGACTTGAATCGTAAACAATGATATTTGTAGTAGAAAGGTGTCTGCGTCATGGATGCGTTTCAGAATATTATTTACATGCTGAAAACCACGCGTGTGAATCTTTTGTATTACAAAACGAATACCGAATCGAACAATATTATAAAACGAAGTACTGTCTGCGATAATATAAAAATAGATATCAAATATGAGTCGATGCTATTAATACGAGATCGCAATTCATTTATTGTGTTTCCAGTATTTCGAATAATTTTAATTGATCTATCTAATTTAATTTATCCGTATAAATTTTGCCGCAGACCAATATCATAATCGATATTCACTTAACGATATTCATTTTTCATTTTCAATAATAAATTTAAATTGCCTCTTGTAATTTCAAAAGCTTTTTCAGCTTCAATTTTAAACGTACCTTTTAAACTTCAAATTTAAACTCATCGTTGCTCACCTTAAATACCATGCCAATTTCCAATCAAACGTTTATTCGAAAATACTGCTGCAAACTACTCTTGTTGAACAAGTTTCTGACCATAAGCATCACGCGTCAAATATTTTCTCTTACACGATGGTTGACGAGGGCCGTTCAATTTTTTCGCAAGCGCACAAATCAATTCACGAGCGGCCGGAGGCGACGGTGTTCACCGGCCGAGTCAAAGGGAGATACCTGGTGTAGCTAGCGGATTTGCATGCCGCGGCACGCCAGTTGAGAGAGCGCGAGACCACTAGCTGCGCTTGTGAAACTTCTGTTCGTTGAACAGAGAAACTTAGGCGTTCGCGAGCGGCCAACTTTTACGCGGCTGACTCGCGACGCGGGTTCGTTGACTCGCGCGATGGTTGCACCAGCCCTCGCGGCGTTGATTCAGCTGTATTTCCCCGAGAATTTTTCGTCACACCCGCTCCAAACGCTCTCTATGATCCAATCAACCATTTCGATTATATAAATTGGCCAGTTTGTAAGAAATATTAGATCATAACGTACGACGCTGACAATTTCGTTGCGTCAAGTTTCTATACCTTTCTTTCTCCTCGATGAATATTTTTATTTTCTTAGACATATCGTTTTATAGCTGAGAACATTTGCTTTCGTAAATATATCATTGGAATTTTTCTATATTTATCTGTACGAACGTGTATCTTTTAAGATTCAGCGGAGCATGAATAAACTTAAACTTTCAGGATATTTTATATATCGATACTTTTAGAATATAAATATTTAACGCGATGATCGATTATAATTTATTTTTAAGCATTGAATCATCCCAGGCGTCTAATCCCAAAGAATATCCAGTCCAATCGAATTTAAAAATACAAATTTAGATGTAATTTAAAAGTCAGATTTCGATACAACACGAAGAAATCAGTAAGAAACAATATAAACATTCGCCGTGAGGAAAACTTGATTAACCATCTATAATTTACCATATTTCTCGACGTTAAAGCGTGTTAAACTGGCGTTGAATTGCAAAGAATTTCCTGTCTAGTCAACCGCGAACGATTAATGCTCTGCAAACACAAAATACCGGCAACTTGGGGAGTTGGTGCGCCATTATGATCGTAAAACTATCAAAACTGAAAGGATTTACGTGGTCTCGAGAACATCTGAAGCCCGTTATTAAGGGACATTCGCGTTCCACCGTAAAACGAAACGGACCGCCGATAATCGGGATAACGAACTGTGCTCCCGGCTGAAGGCAACAGCCAGGCGAATGGCATCCCAACGAAAAACTTCCGATTTCTCGATTCCCTCGTAACGGTTTAGAGCTGTTTTGTCGTCGTAAACGCGGAGCGGAGAAGTGGTACAGTTGGGAAACTTTTCGCGTTGGCTTTCGTCGCGATCTCGTGTTGTTTCTCCGAAACTAATTTTATTAAAATCAAGCGAAAGAGGCCGAGGTTAAAGAAGAATTATTTTAGAAAAGCAAACGAAGATTCTGCGTCTAATTTACTTTTATCGATACTTTGACAATCTTTGAGTCATTTTCGATTCAATCGCTTTTTTTCTACCATTAGGAAACCCTTTTAAATTCGAAGAAGAATCTTCGTTCTCGTTTCAAAAGTTTCCTTTAAATTGGTTTGCTAAAAGAGAGAACAAAGGCGGGACACGAAAATATAAAACCTGTAACACAGTTAATGTAATTTTCATTCAATTTATTAAACTGGTTGAGTACCTTCTTCGGTACAAAGATAATCGTAGACGAAGTCGTATAGAGAGGAAAAGAGAAAGAAAAAAGGGAGAGAAAAAGAGAGCAGGTAACGATACAGAGAAAAGAAACGCAATAGAAAGAGAGTGAACAATTGAGTAAACAAGAGCAATAAGACAGAAGGACGGTTTAGCGCAGGCAAGCCAGGCATCGTTATCGAGTAGTATAATACACTGTAGAGCGTGTTTTTAAACGTATAGTTACGTTCGCCGAAAAAAAGGTCAATTTCGTCGCTATAGGAATTAGCAAGAGTACATATTTGGCGAAAGGGGTCGACAGCATTGAAACAAGATGAGTAGAACGATGATCTAAAAACCTTTGGCGCTCTAGAATGGTCTAGAAGGACGAGCTGGTGCATTAAAATTGACAAGTGATCCGAGAAGAAGATGACGAGGTTGCTAGTTTGTCTGTGAATAATCTTACAAAAAAGAAAAAAAAAAAAAAAAGAGAAAAGAAGAAAACGGAGATCTGCGCTAGTTCTTCTCTCATGTGAAATGATACGTAGCTTCGGCGTTAGAAGTTCGTAATCATGATGAAGAGACGAGGAGAAGACGATAGGATGCCTCGTCTTGTGCACGAGTTGAACATCTGTTTTATCATGCAGAAAGTTAGGATGCTCGTTTAATTTGTAATTTCCAAATAACAGAGATAGAAAAGAATAAAAATACCAAGCAAGAACTTTTACCGACCCTGAATCACCCCTTGTTTAGTTGGCTAATGAACACGGGACCGAAGGTTACGCGTGTAAAAATACATTGATCAATGAACGTCGGATCGAAGGGGATGCGGCATTAAACGAGGACCACTGTACAGTGTAAGGCCTCGAGAGTGCACTGAGCTGCACTCTACGCACCCCCGCGCAAGGGGGTGGTAAACGTGTGGCGCAAATGTGTCAACTAACTGCACACTACCTTCGCTGTCGCTCTCTTACTACACTCGTTTCGTCCGGGTTCGTCCCTGTGGGATTTATTTCGCGTTTAACCGTGTCTCTATCAGAGTTGGATCTATTTGCAGTTGTATGATAGGACAAACTATGCGATCCTCGGATTAACGTTTACGGTACTAATTGACTAGCTTGATTTCGATTGGTAGCCACTGCGACGAGTGCAAATGCGAGTAGGTGCAAGCTGATTCTATTCAGTCGTTCATCTTCTTTTTAGAATTTAAGCATTTTAAACGAAAGTAGGTGTTATTTTAAACGTTATTGCATTATGGTAATTTTGAGTATCTTAATTGATTAGCTTGATTTTAGTTGCGTTTCTCGACATTTCTCTTTGAATTGTTTCTATCGGATTTCGATTGGTAGCCACTGCGACGAGTGCAAACGCGAGTAGGTGCAAGCTAATTCTATTCAGTCGTTCATCTTCTTTTTAGAATCTAAGCATTTTAAACGAAAGTAGGTGTTACTTTAAACGTTATTGCATTATGATAATTTTGAATATTTTCACGTATTGTCTGAGTCTGTCAATAGTTTCAGAAATAATATTTAAAATTGTTAGAGGAAGTAGAAACAGTACGGACTTATCAACGAGTTAGAAATTTTATAACGAACATTTAACACATTTTCGATGATCGAAAATCAAATATTCACGAATATAAGCAAGTCCAAGCCAATTGAATAATTTCATATGTGTTAACTCGAAACTCGTCCAATTTGTCCTATCGTAGAACAACAAATAGATCGAGAGGAATAATTAATAATAATCTTTAATTGTCAAGAAAGAGTTACGTAATTATCGAGCAACGTGTTCTATTAAAAACTTGCAATTTCCCGATAAATGGAAGCGGTTCCACGCTAATCTCGAATTTTCCACGAAACAAATCACTTCCACCGAACTGACGCGATAATAATACCGATAACGAGTGTTCTCGATGTTTACGCATCCCTCGTGCTTTCCGCTCTCTATCGTCTCTCTCGACATGTAAATAGAATTATACAGAATACAGGGAGGTTAACAAACCACGAATTCTTCGCACTGTTTAAAATATTTTAATTCGCCGGAATTCTCTTTGAAGCGAATCGGGATCAATTTCTTGGATAAGTCGATTCGGTTGACTTAGTTCGTATCTATAGTTCGTCATCAGAGACTTTCGTCCCATCCCTTGCTCGATCTTTTCTCCCTTTAAAGGGCGGATAGGCAGCTTTTCGCGAGAGAAACCCTGAGGACTTAGCGAAAACTTGTCCTAACGATATTCTCAACCGATGATTACCTTCGTTTCTCTTTTTATTCCTCTCTTTCTCTCGCCTTCTCCTTTCTATTCTTTTCTATTCTTCTCTTATATACAGTATCGAAGAGAAGAAAGTTTAAAGCCACGTATACGCGTGTACGTATTAGTAGTAAGCTTTTTATTACGTATTTTTCACCATGTTGCTAACAGTCACCTATTACGCAGTGTATTTATGTATATCCGCGTATTAGTAACATTTGTATCGGATATTTTTCATCGTGTTGCTAACAGTCAGCGTATATGCACATTCGTATTAGATATTTCGTGCCATATCGCAGTAATCGTGTGCATTTATTCGCTTGTCAAATATAATACCGTGCCGCAAAATTATGTAATTTGCCAAACGTAGTTTTGTTTTGTAAACTTGCGCAGTTCGTCAAATACGATCCTGTTTTGCAAACTCGTGTAATTTGTCAAATACAATTATCCTTAGTGAACTCGTGTAACACGTCGAACGAGATTATCTTTAGTAAACTCGCGCAATTTCCCAAATACAATTCCGTTTTGTAAACTTGCGTAATTGCGTAACAAGTTTTTGCTGTAATACTTATGTTTAAACTTTCTTTTATACGCTACCGTATACGTACGCACCGCGTGATTTTATCCTCGTCGCGAGTATTAAACGCGAGATACGACTGCCTCGGTCGGACGCTGTGGAAGCTGCGAACGAACGCCCCCATTTCCGAAGGCCGTCCCCGGACGACGAACCACCGACACACCGAGGACGGGGTGAGCCGCTTCGAGTCTCTCAGCTCGCAATTACTAGCCTTAGGCTGCGTTCATAATCGCTGCTAGCGAGCCGAGGGGTTACTTAATCTGGATAGTTAGCAGAGTCCAGGGTGTCGGTGGAAATTGTTGTAACTTCCAGTCTGATATTGACTGAGACTTTGCAATGTGGTTTATGACGTACTTGCTAGTGCATTTATATTATCTGTGTATCGAGTATGTGATTTTTGAGTTGAAAGATTTTTCATTTTATTGTTCGCAATTGGGAACGCTGATGGAAATTGTTAAATTTCAACGAAGATGGTAGTTCGTTTTCCAGGAATAATATTCCTAGTAAAATTGTTGGAAGATTGAACTCGAAATTGTAGTAAAAGATTTAATAACTTACCACGCTACCTGGCAATTTGCTTGGTTTAATAATTCATTTTTGCGGATTCGAACGATGATATCTTAAAATCTACGTCAGATTAGCATCTTCAGTGTTAGGTATATTTTATTGTATAAAGCGTTGACCAACGTATCGAAGGAAAATTCGTGTCCTAAGAACTATTAGACGATACTGCGAGATTTTCTTTGGGGCAGGTTTCTGATTGTAAAAGTATTTTGAAAGAACTTTGGAATACCGTAAAAATTCCCTAACTTTAACGTTGCCTGCAGAGTAGTACTTAATATTCAAAATCCACCAACTGTGTCAAAACTGAAATTTCTAAAAAGAAAGTTCAGAATCCCACTATACGAAAAATGTTAGATAACTTAGGAAACTTTTCCCTGTCGTTACTTTCCTTTATCTTCCATCCAATTGTACATTTCTAATATTAGAAAGTACCCGAAATATTAGTGAAATGCGGAAAAATTCCTATTGAAATTTCTCATTTCAATTTCACGTTAAACGTTCTTTTCAGATATTAAAACTCCATTTTGTTCCGCTAGAATAGGCAAGATCGAAATGTGAAAATTCGAGAATCGCAACAAGGTTAAGTATCCTAAAGTCGCGTTCACAATCACTTCGATCGCACAAACGTTTAAACCACCACGTACATGATCCCAATCTTAAATCCTCAAATAAAATACAAAGTTCGATCGGAGGTACAGGGATATTGCAAAAAAAAGGAAAAAAAGAAAAAAAGAAAAGAAAACAAAGAACATTCGACTAGGAAAGAAGATCGTATTTGAGAGCGAGGGATGCGCGGTTTCGTTTGCTTTGAGGGCCCGCGACGGATCGTGCAGCGGTAATATTGGACTCATGCGAGCGTGCCAGGATCCTCGGCTTTAAATTGATCCTGGCTACGCGAGGAAGGGGAAAAGGTTGTGTAGCAGGCAGTGGTTGAAGATGCGTTCGTGTGGTCTGTACGTCGGCTGGATCACCCCGTTTCTCGATGGATAGTTCGTCGTCTGATCGACCTTCGGAATCGAGGACACGTATTACATTGCGACTAAGAGGCGGAAAGGGACATCGCTGACGTATAAAGACGAACAATATTTTATAATATGGTAAATTATAACATAATTAAAAAAAGACCATCGGTGGTTGCATCGATGTACCTAGTTTCAAGATGGCTAACCTTGGAGTAATTTTTTATTTTGCTACAATCACGAACGTTTCAAATTTATTCTCCTCGAAGAGCTTCTTAAAGGTGGGAAAATATTCATTTTGATATTCATTTTACGTTCGTTAATTTTTCTTGTTTCTTTTTGCAAAAGGTATCTTGAACCGTTAAAGAAAGTGTACTCATCGATCGAAAGAGATTTCGCTGTCATCCTCGTGCGGCTGTCGCCGTTTTCGAAAACGTTTACGCGGAATTCGAAGCTCACGCGACCTGCGGATGGAAACTGCAGAGATGCCGGCTAATCGTCCGTACTCTCGACCTCGTTCGTCTCGATGGGCACGGACAAACGCTGGAAAACCTTCCCCCCAATCGTTGAAACGAGCTCTAATTTTCAAATACGCCTTGGAACGGTCGTTGCAAGCGTTCGAACGCCTTCCAGATGTTCGTTGGGAGAAATTTCGAGCGCATTAACCTTGAACGAGCCTTTATTCTTAAGGGATAAACGCGACAATTGGGGGCGGCAAAGAAAATGGGTGAAAATGGAATGAAAATCTGGAGATTCTAGATCGCCCTGCGAATCCTGCTACTTTCAGCGACGATTAGTTTTACTAATTTTATGGAAGTTTGTAGAACACAGATGACGACTTTATCGTTAGAATGTCGAGTTCGACAATTTTGTAGAATTTCAGATTTACTAAATTACGTACAATGAATTAAAATAAGATAAATTTCATGCACTAAGAAAATTTCAATAACGAGAATGATTTACGTTTGGAAAGTCTGCAAGTGCGGTATAATATTTTGCGAAAATTAAATGTTACAGCGTAGTGCATGCCGATAAATTGCGGCTACCGAAATATTGTATCTTGAATATGAAATTCACGTGCCAATCAACGCGTTAATGAGATACCAATTGATATTTCGTTTGAATAAAAAAAAAAAAAAAGAAAAAATATGCAACGAAACAAAGTTTTTTCTGTAACTTAAACGAGGTTTTTAGAGAACGATGGCCGGATGAATCGCGAAAAAAAAACGTCGTTATCCCGCGAACAGGCTTCACGCATGGAGGAATCGTGAAATCGCGCGGCAACTAATTCAGAACGTACCCTCTGTGTGTATCGTAACGCTGTCGTTAATTCATCCGTGTTCTCGACCTGGTTCGTCTCAATGAACACAAACACGCGTTAGACAATGTCTGCGGCTTCGACCGCGATTATTAAAATAAGTTACGCCGCGCGGAAATGTGTCCAGCGGGGGGTTGCTTTTTGAGAATCTTGTTGTAACGCGTTTTCTTCGCCACGATCGGTATTTTCCACGTGCCGATCGTCATCCGTTGGCAACTTTTTCGAAAATCAATTTTGCATATTACGAATTGACTGTAGATTTTTATACAAATCTATGTTTTCAACTTGTGGTTGGCAACTGGTGGTACAAGCGGAAAGGGGGTGATTCTACGCGAAAAAAGAAGCCGAAAATATAGAATAACAATTTTTCGTTCGAGGCTTTGTTTTCGAGAAAATCGACTTTGAATTTTGGCTCGGTACGCGTGCACTTTATCGCGTCTCGTTATAACGGATCTCACTGTAGATCGTTGTCTCGATGGAAAAATTAAAAAAAAAGAAAAAATTAAAAAAAATTTTATTCTATATTTTCGACTTCTTTTTTCGCGTAGAATCACCCCCTTTCTGCTCGTACCACCAGTTACCAACCATCCTGTATAATAAAGGAAAAGAAAAAATAATAATAGCTCGGTAGAAAATTGTTTTATGTACTAAATATTATAGAAAGCGCGATACTGTGAACATTTGAAATATTTTTTCTTTTTGCGCAATTTTGTAGCTTGTAATTTTCTACAGACGCATAAAAATCAACAATCGAATTATGAATATTAAAAAGAATCGACACGGTGATTTGAACAATAACATGTAGAAATCCAATGCACTTGTATTTGAAATATTTAAAATTCTTGGGTAGAGTTTGTACGTTTGTACGTAAACTTTTCTGTGGGTTAGCGCAGTTATGTCTAAGTTAAAGCAGCGTTGATTACACACGGGAATTAAATCTACTTTGTTAAGTATCTGAAAATATGTTTTCTGCAGAGTGATTTTTGCGTCGACAGAATAACAATGTAGTGAGAAAATAATGTTGTGTCCGGTGTATTCATTTTTTAAAAGAGATTTATAATGCGTAGCGGCTGTCTGTGTGTCGTGTAAATTTATTTCTATTTTCCTACAATTTATAATTCTCTCTCATCGGATAGAATAATGTAATATACAGTACGGTTCGTAAATGTTCGTCCATTCGTAGAGAACGTATTTATAATTATAATTCAGCGCCATAAGACGAGAATTGTGAGAGACGTGTATATAAATATTTCATTAGAATTGTTCATTTATTTGTCGTATGTACATAATCGAACCACGTAAAAGTCAAACTCGTGAAGTCTACTGAAATTCGTTAACCACCAATCGTGTATTAAATTATAACACGATAATCGATACACCGATATACGTTGTGATCTTTAAACTTCAAAGAATGGAGTTGATCGTTTATCATAGAGAAGAACAAATCTTTGAAAAATGATGTCCATCTGCGAACAAAGTAAAACAACTTCGTTCAGATTCTATCGGCTTCCTACGAGCATCACTCAAAAATTCAATTTTCCAAGTTCCACTTCAATCAGCGAAACCATCGAGCAAAAGTCTGGCCAGAGACTATTGCCAAGAAATAAATAAATAGGTACTACTATTGTCAAAAAGTTAACAAAATTGAATTCTAAATTCGCGTTACTAAGAGCCATTTTGAACGTAGATTGGTACATCCCCAGCAAATAAATACAGAAACCGGTATACCCAGCGTAAATGAAGAAACCAGCAGACACAGCGGGTTATATCAACAACGGCTGAAGAAGAATCACTCCAACAACCTGGCCACGAAATTACTGGACACCACGGAAGAATGCGAAAGATTAAAGAGACGCCAGTTTCTACATCTGCCGTACAAATTTATGGACATAAGCTTTAACTATTATTTACGATAGCTATCGTAGTGGGTATATCGCTAGTTGTACTCGCGTCCATGTCAATTGAACTCGTCGCAGTCTGCGCTGATCGTCATCGAAAGGGAAAGAGTACAGTCGAGAAGAAAGAAGAAAATTCACGTTAAATAGAAAATCATTTTGGAATAACGACAAATTGACGCGAACGAAAGCAAAATTCGCGAGAACGATCGCTTTCGCGAATCTCACCGCGTGTGACGCTTTGAACTTTCACCATCTCGGGAGAATTCAACGGTCAGTCGAACATCGTCTCGAGAAAGCGCGACTTCATCGAAGATAAAGAAGAGGGTTCTAGATGGCGAGTGAAGGAAGCACGGAATATCGGGTTATAAATTTTGCGAGCCACCCTCGAAGCTCAGGGTTATTTCACCCGGACGGCTAAAGCGGCTTTTCAACCCCCTGCCCCTCCTCTCTCTCTCTCTCTCTCGGTAAAATCATATATGTCCCCGATTACGAAGGTCTCCGGGCCGTTGAACCGTCGAGGACGGGGTGAACTGCTTTTTCCCGGAGATATATCCGACTTTTAGGTCACAGTCAGAGAGCCGTGCCGGTGTCTCGGCTCACTCGCGGAGCCGTTTCTCGTCGATTAATCGTCGGTGATCCGATCGTCGTACGATTATTGTCCGATCGTTGGCCTCCACGCGAGTCGATAGCCACGTAAGACGTCACTCGGCGAAACGATCCGATTCTTTTATTCGATTTTCATTGCACGACGAAGATTTGATTTTTCCTTCGATCGACGTTCGTTGGTATTAAGGTGTTTTATTAGTCTCGCGTGGAATATTTTTGACGTTTTATCGGTGTTTTATAGGTATTGTTGCGCTCGGATGATTTTTAAGGATCGAGCTCGCTTGGGAACACACGTTTTTAAACGTTCGTTAACC
Organism: Bombus bifarius; assembly: GCF_011952205.1. NCBI lineage: Eukaryota > Metazoa > Arthropoda > Insecta > Hymenoptera > Apidae > Bombus > Bombus bifarius. The sequence goes on from NW_022884484.1 coordinate 678,450, forward strand.
TGTTTACTCCGCAATGTTGCGTTGCGTTCGTGGTACGGGTCGTCGTTATGCTAGTATGGACTCTTCGGTAAGGCTCACCTGACAGACCTATACCTTAGACACAATGAGAGAAGAGAGAAAGTGAGTGTTTCGTCCAAGATCTGCTGGTATGGACTCTTCGGTAGGGTCGTGGTTATGATTTGACAATGGCAGATTATATTTGCGGCGTAATTTCGCTTCAACCCCAATTTTGGCTTCGGTTTTTCGGGAGGAAAGGCTTCTAAATGTGAACTAGGTATAATTTTTATTTTGTTTTAGACATGATATGGCAAAGGTTAACGGCTAACGGATTCGATAAAGCGCGTATATTTCTCCTTCGCTAATTTCTCCGTGAAGGTTTCAAACGAATATTCCAACGAATATTCGTAACGAAGGTGCTAGGATTATAATGTAACTTCCTGGTATCGGTTCAACTCACTATTACCTACTATTTTCCGTTCGCATAACAGAAGCTCACGCTCAGATAAGCAGGTTCGACCGGCAAAGGTTCGGTTAATCGGGCAAGAATCGAGATTTCGTTGGAATAAATGGAGTTATACCGTGCTTCAAAATCCGCAAATTTGGTACGAAATGAGAAAGTAGACCGCGATCGAGGATAAACAAAATGGCTGGCTTATCGAGAGACATTAGGCGGCTTGTATCGAAGAGTATCAACGACCGACAACACGAGCTCTCGGTGAATTTCGTTCTGACCGGTTCATTGGCCTGTCCTTCGTATCTGGGCCGCTCCTATCCACCCATATCAGCCTCTTTATCATAATTCATGCTGGCCGAGTCGGTGCATTGTTAACGTGACGCGCGATCGCTCTCGTTTATGTGTATATACGTGTGCAACAGCAGCAGCAGCAGCAGCAGCAGCAACAACATTGAGCATATAAGAGTGGCATAATTCAGATGAAAGTAAACTGCAAGCCAAACGCTTTCGCAACGAGAGAGACCGTAGGTGAGACACCCGTTCGTTTTCTGCATTGCATTAATTCTTCTTCGAGTGTATAGTACGTACGTAGTTAAGTACTTACTGGTTACCTTCTGCTTCCGGTTACGTGAGAATTATAGTTGAAAGATATTTAAGAGGTGTTGGTTTCAGTGCATTCCGAATTCACGGGGGTTTAACATTTTATTACGTTAAATAAGGTGTTGCGCTTTGAAACGGATCGTAAAAGGAACTACAACACGTGTATCACGTTGCAGATGTAAGATAAATTGTAGCATTTGTACCAAAGAAGTCGGAACGAAAATAAACAGCGCAACGAAAAATATCTTTATTTGTATATTTCATGAAAAATTATTCGAACCGACAAATGTACATCGTTGCAAGTTTATTAAAGAAAAATGGTACGAATTTAATTAAAATAGAAATTTAGAATAATTAATGAGAATATTAAAAGAAACATACGAAGAATCTCCTGAAGGTATTACGTATCAATCTACATATAAACTTGCTGAAACTGCAAACGATTCGAACTCGGTCACCACAAAGTCACCTTACCACAAAGAACTACCCTCCCAGACCCAATCTCCCATTTCCATTCCTACCCTCATTGATCCGCCAATCCTCCAAAGTCAACATACTTCAAATCACCCTCTGACAAAACACCTGCCTCTCCATGATCCATTAATCGAACCTAAAAATCATCGTACGTTCTCGATCATCCTCCGTTTCCATCTTCAAAGCTTCGGTTGGTACTGTACGAAACAAAATATTAGCAAAAATTTTGACGACAGCCACCATATAACCTAATATAATATTTTATTTAAAACAATATCAGCGTCGCGCAAACCATCGCATCACGAGATTAAAATTGCCCGCTCCTCTAAATAAATCTTCCGCTAATGAAAGTTCCACGCTACTAAGAATCGACGTTGTTTCAAGGACGCTTCGTCACGATGACGAACCAGCAGAATTTCGAGAAAAATCGAGCGCGACATAGGAACACACGGTACATAGTTCAACTATTTGTAAAAAAGAGAATCCAATTGCGGACGGGGGTGGTTTTCGACGAAACGAAACATTATGAAAAATTTCGATAAACATGATGGGAAACGTCGACGACGATCGTATTTAAAGAGTTAATCGAGTCGAAGGGGGCTGCGACAGCATCGAGAAAGCGTTCGTCGAGTCGCGCGGCTGAACGCGCAGGTTGTCTCGACCGGTTGAGTAAGCGAGCGGACGGTAGTCGCGCGAGCGCGTTCGTGCTCATGCTCGCGGACGCTCGCGAGCAAGTGAGTGAGTGAGTGTTGGCGATGACGTCAGAGCACGGTTGCAGCGCCCTAGATCGAGGGAGGTCACCGTGTGCCAGGCCGACGGCCCGGCGAGGTCGTACCCTCGGTCTCTCCGCGGCGAGTACGCTTTTCGTCTAGTCGTTTCTAGGTTAGGTTGGGTTACGTCTCCAGAACGTGGGAGGCCGGTGTGTGCAGCCTCGGAAATCCGATACGTTGTCTACTGTGTCGGCCTCTAGGTCATCCAGGTATCCGAGGTGCCTCCTCTTCGGCCACTCGGCCGCCGATTTACACAGCCACCATGCTCCACTTGCCACCCTCGGTTTTCGTGGATCGACGTGGATCGACGCTCTGTTCGCTCTAGACCAGCGATTTTCCATCTCTCTCGTCGTATCACACGCATGAACTAATTATGCCTTAGAACTGTGCGGCACGCCAAAAGATACGGCGATGGCTAAAGATAAAGCTTAATGAGTAAGATGGGGGGAAAAAAGCTGTAATTTTGCAGAACTGAGTTTACAAATGACGAGAAAAATGAACGTATAATTACGATACATGTGTTGTAACAGACGAGCGTTTAACACAAATTTCCCCACTCATACGCACAAGTATTAAGTTTTAACTATCTTCTGTCCGTCATTGTATATTATCGTTTGGTTCAAGACAGGCCAATCACACTGCACGTTTATCCGGCTATCGTTGTTTTTATCTGATAAACTATGTAAAGTTTAGATCGTAACTCTCTCGTTCTTGACACCGACTATAGTCGGCATCCATGCGAGGACCTGTGGATAGGAATGCCGAGTCAGTGACATATGGTCATGAGCATTCGTAATGAATCACGGGCACCAGCGTCGATTATAGTCGGAAGTGATAGCGTGTATCTTTGTTCGAGGATTTTACGGTGATAGATCGTTCATGAAACAGGCATCGAATTAGGTGTTCGACTATTGCGCTTCATTTTGTTTGGCATCTGAAAGAGCGAGAAAGAGAATTTATCGTTACGAATCGTAAATAACGATGTTTTGTAAATCGTTTTTAAGAAATGAGAAAGTTTCTACGAAGAAGGAGGATCGGATTAGACGCACGATCGTAACTCGTTCGATTTTAAGATCCGGATGGTGCGAAGGAACGAGAAGAGGAATAATTTCAAGCGACTTTGCTCGAGAATTAAATATCAGATCCGTGCGAATAGATTCGCAGAAGGAAAAGTGGTAGATTGTATTTTTTTCTTAGAAAATTCTATGAGAAAAGGATGTATAGGTACAAAGACTGGATTACGTATTTGATTATGACAGAGAAACGTCGAGAGGATGTAACCGAGAGAAAATTATTTTGTTTGAGAACCGAGTATCAGTATTAGTGCAAATAGATCTTAAGAAAGGAAACTATAAATTCTACGAGGAAGATTTGCTTGACAAGCAAAGATCGAGTCAGATATTTCAGTTGTATCGGAATGTATCACGAGTATTGGATTGGTTATGTACTACTGATACAGAGATAGTAGATCTGTTGACAGTGATTTAATAATAGTAGGCGCGTATAGCGTCACTCACAGGAAACAACGACCTCGGTATATCATTTGTGCAGGAATAGACACTTAGCGATCGATCATGACTTTTTAAAGCAGTGGACCCACTATACCCAATACCGTGAAACTCGCTATCATAAACCAGTCAAACTTGAAATAATGACATTGCTGACGGTACTCTCGTCTTTCCACTTTCACGATTCTAAACGTTAAATTCGAAATTCTCGAACATTTCTCCAACCTTCCACTTGCATTACGGGTAACATCAATAAAACCAAAGATTCAACGATTATAAATTGTTAGACTGAACGAGTTTGTTATATATTCGCGGACATTTGTGGGAATTACGCCGAAATGTATGAAACGAGACTACACGAAATATCCAAAATACGTTTTGTAATCGAAGAGGAATACTTCGATGGGAAATTCGTAGCTGACGAGTCCAGAGATTCGTTAAGGAAGTTCCGTAGAGACCAAAGAGCAAGCAATATACTTGAAAGTTGCCTGGAGCCTAGAAAATTATACGTTTGCTCGTAAAATGAATATAAAATTTTGGTCCCGTGGATCGACAAATATTTACCGAATTTGAAAACTGTTCGTAGTTTGCGTACTCTTCATTTTCAACGGATGACACAAATCTCCGTCTAAGTCGTAGACATTTTCAATTATACTGGCAAGAGTATGGATCTGAATAAATATCCTTAATTGAATAATTACGCTTCGGAGAAATAAAATCCTGGCATTTATAATCGAGCGATCGATTGACTTTGAAACATTTGCATTGGCCGTTTCGATCGTGGAGAAACATCTATCAATAACTATTATGTCGCGCGAGGGTCGAGGCGTGTTTCTGCATGAAAGAAGCTCGATACACATCGTGGAATCGGAAAAGAGGCACAAGGTGGCTCGTCTACGCTGCGAGAGACGATCGATTTCTTTTTCTAGACAGACCATGTTCCCACAGGGAGAGAAGTTTGTGACTGGATAGGTGTGATTTCAAGGATATTCGGCGTTCCACCGTGTAATAACCCACATCAGATGGATTTGCATACGCGATCTATTCATGCGAGCGGGCTCCACTCACTGGACTGTGAATCGAATGACTTGTAGCGCAATCACGCGGCCGGGCGCCATGCGATAATCCGTCGATAAAACGAGACAGCCGAGTCTTTTTTTCATGCGTTCCAACCTCCAGATTTCATTAGCCGTTGATTCAGATCGCTAGCCATTTTTCTCCCTGGTTTGCCGCCTGTGTCGACAACTTGTCCGGTGACACGTGTATCGCTAGAACGATTAGAACTCGAGCGACGATTGTAATTATCTGATCGATTCTTTGAATATTCTCGTTGTCTGTATCGTTATCGGTAACGATAGTAAATCACCGCTACGATTTTTTAGATTTCTATCGTTTCTATTCTCATATTCGGATTGGCGTAGTTTACAACTTCGAATTGCGTTGCAAAGTATGACAGATTAGAAATTCTACTCTGTACCGTTTTCACCGTGGTAGGTGAAAAAGCGAAAAAGTTGCTTACAAATTTACTATATAACTCATTTATGGTAGTATGCGAAACGCGATAGTTTGGTGTGATAGTTAAGTTACGGTTTAGTGAAAAATGCCAGCCTGGATATCTGATCTTAATTTATTATTATTATACAGATTTAAGAAGTGACACTAACTGTGGACACGCTATTTTTCAGAAGCTAAAATTCTTTTCTCTTTTTTTTTTTTTTGTAATAAGAACTCCGTCAATTAAATTTTGATGTCCTCAATACTATTGTGGTAACAGAACATTCGCAAAATTTTCATACGAAATCTTCTTCGTAACAATGATATGGTCCAATTATAGAAACAAGAATTCGATTTGAAAAGAGGGGGTAGTTTCGTACTTGCATTGTCTTGGAGTATAGCGAAACTGGTATTTATCAGCTCGGAACCGAACCAGTGTTCGTACGGGTATTAGGAATCGGCGCAAGTATCCGAAAGAGGCGGTTAACCGAGCGAATAGCAGGCTGTAAATCATATCGAGGCTGGTATCTACGATCTGCATAAGGGGGTGTCTATATGGGTCTGGTCGCGTGGTAAAAAGCACGTAGATAGAAGGGACACGTGCCAAAGCTCGAAATAGCGAAGAGAAAAATGTTATCTCATTATGTACACAGCACAGTCAAGATACTAAAATTCATTATCGACGTGTACAAATTCCTAGAGCATTTTATATACGTAGATTTCACGAAGAATTCTAGAAAAATGACAAGGTATATAGACGAAGAAAATAGAATCTTATAAATACCAGAAAATTCTTATACGGCGTTATATACAGCACTGTTAGTGAAATTCATCCGTATAAATTTCTAGGACACTGAATAAAAATCTCGTATAGAATTGTACAAAAAGATTGCAACGGTCGTGTCTGATTCATTGGTCGTTGATAAAAGTTCCCGAGTGTTGGAATACGTTCGTGAGTCGCTGTAAAAGATTCTAAATTCAACGATAGAGATATACGTTCGGATAAATCCGCTAATCAATTATAAAAGAACTATCATGTGACATAATAGCACGTAGATGTAAGGGACACGTGGCCAGGCTCGAAATAACAAAGAGAGAGAACACGAAGTGGCGATTCGCAGATAATGTCGGCTATCTGGTGCGCTACTGAGAGCGTGCGCTCCCCGTGAAGCCAGTGAACAATGACACCGTCTCGGGACGATCCATTTGCGACGACGACGCTGTGTCCCTCACCTATATTTAGGACAATGTAGAATATCGGCCCGTGTACTTCCGTGGCCCCGACCACCGATGTGTTATACCGTGTGGCACACATCGGGCAAATTACGGACTGTCGCGTGGCGTTAGGTTAGATTCGCCGGATCGAGATCGAGTTTATATCGTAGCGTATGCAATATGTTGGTTAGAGAGACCCGATGAAGTCGAATTCGCTGCTAGTAGTTAATGAGCATCGCGATTAAACAGGATTACCAAGGCGCGATTAGCGGCCTCGCAAAGTATAATCGCTGGGTATTTAGGGGATTAATTCGAGGATTTGTTGAGTGTAGAGCGGTTGCAGCAGTACTTATCCTTTTTTTTTTTTGTCTTTCGTTGGGATTTGCAGGAATTAGATGTGCAGAAGGTGCAGTGTTTTTTGTCCGGAATATTGTAATAATTTTCTATGCGGTGTTTCTGTAGCGCGTATTATATTAGACGCTTTTATGAATTTATTTGTTTTTATTTATGAATATAATACGAATGAGATTAGTGAAACGATTTCTGTTCGATGAATTGAACATGAATTCATTTCAATGAATTGAAATGAGATTGAATGGTAAGAAAGGGAGAATATTTGAGATTCATATAGTTAGTTATTAGAAAGTGGTACATTTAACGGTAGGTTAAAAGATTGCCAATTTTTCTTCTTTTTTCATAAATTAGTTGAATAGTTCATTCCAGGTTAATATAATCCTAGGTAATATGTGTTATATAACAACTTATTAAAACAGATATAAAATCTTCTTTCCCGTCTAATTCCTCCGCCGTCCTATCATTTTCTGGAACGCGAGCGTGACGTCAACGAGCCAGCCAGGCGGTGAATGAGAGGGGTTTAACCCTGTTCAGCCGAACTCCATCGTCCAAAAACTTCATCTGAAATTTCCACAAAAAGATAACGGAACGCCTCCAAGTCTCCAATTCCTGCACACGATACACGAGAATGAGAATCCATTTCATCAAACCCAACGCGTTCTCCCTTCTCTTCAACATAAAACCCTACCCTTTCTTTCAGTCCCCGATAAATTCCAATTCTCAAATTCGATAATAAACCAATCTCGTAATTATCAAAAAAAAAAGAAAGAAAAAAGTAAAAATAAAAATACAAAAATTTATGAAAATTCAAAATTGACGCGAAACACATCTTCCCCTCTTCCCGATATAAAACTCCTGTCCTCTTGTCTTTGATGATCTGAGAAATAACTTCCCACAAACCGATCGTCTCGTAATTGTTTCAAAGGTAAAAAATTGGTGACATTTCGAAATTGGCGTTAAATTGATCGTTAGCGGAGGAGAAAAAAAAACGAACGGTGGAGGAGGTTAAGGGAAGAGAACGAGAGAGGCGAAGCAACGATGGCTTCGCGATAGTCGGACGGGGTGGCGAGGGACTCCGGGTGGCGGTGGGGCAAGGGGATGGCTGCTTCTGTCAGTGGAACAACGTACCGCCATGAACCCGCGACGACTCCGTTGCACCGCGGAATCGCGTATCACGCGCGTCAAGTGCAACGATGCATTCACTGCAGATGCATGCCTACGGACACTCTCGTGTCGACGTGTATACGCGCGTGTGCACGCCTAGCGTATACCGGGTGTCCACGACATTACGAGCATGTACGAGATAATAAAAACTTGTTCAACGAACGATATAAACGGACGAATTATCCTACCGACGCGACTTCGTTGGATTTGGTCGAAGTATGTAGAGTATTACGCGTTTCAGTTTGTAATTGTCAGGATGCTTATGCAGGATGTACTGCGACTCGAATATTATCAGAAATATTATTAGAAAATTGTTGAGAATTAAAAGTCATTATATAGTAATTGTTACCGGAGATTAAAATGGCTTTCTGGCAAATAGTACCGCTATATTATACATTCGTATGATATAAAAGAAAGAAATATTGCCTTGTTTGAGATTTTAAATTAGGGTAGATGAAGATTATAGTATGTTAAATGCATAAAGAATCTATATATTCCATATGTTATAATAAAAATTCCACTTGCGTGATAGGAAGTATTTAATACTTTTCTCCATTCTGCCCAATGAGTTTCTCGATCGTTATTTAAACAATTCTTCGATCTGTTACAAATACTTGATAACAAATTTGATAAATTACAGTATTTTATAAATCTACGTAGAATTAAACGCGAACGACCGCTCTATGCCAATATCCTCGTTACTCTAATTTATATTCCAAATAGCAACTTAAATCTCTACCAGTCCGTGGTTAGAGTCGACTTATGCATATCGAACATCGCGTGGGAAAGTGTGGTCGTTTGGCAGATAGTTGGTCGAAACGAAAGGTCAATGTTAGTCGTCACGACGTGTTTGACGTCATCGCGAATTAATCGCTGAGCTAGTCGTCGCGAGTCAGAATTAACGCGAGGGCGAATAAAACGGAGACGACGAGTGGATAGACGTCGAGGGGGGTCGACGCTAAATTCGATGCGAGAAGAAGCGACGAGAAATATGCATATTTTTATGAACGTAATTAAAACAATGGAACCGAAAAATAGGGATTTGGAAAAATTTGGAAAAAGTGGGCAAATGGTGGAGAGGAGGGTTAAAACGAAGTAAATTTGCTTAAATATGAAATAAAATTTATTCCATGATAAATCGTATCGACGAATTTTAGTATACATTTTTAGAAAATACGCTTTTTATCTTTTTAATTTTCTCAGGATAATTCACTGATTGTATTCATCGATTACAGAACTGAAAATAAAATGTATCTTTCTGGAATAGCGACGTCAATTTCACGTATTACGTGCGTTCTGTGCATTTTTTGCACCTTCAAATTTCCCACAAATGCATGAAAATCCGCAGTCTAACAACGACGTTCGACACACAAGGTATAGACAACGCGGTCGTGTTCCAAGTGCAACGTTCACCGAGAGCCTCAAGGTTTCGCGCGCGCGCGAGAGGAAAGAAGGCGCGCGCGTAAAATGCTTCTGATCGGTATCGATGAAAAAGAACTGCGCTCTCAAGGTACAGCGGGTACATAACAGCAACGGGAGCTATTCATCCCACGGTACCATGGAAGGACTCGCGTGCACTTGTCGTCCGCGACAACATTTAAATGTTATCCTTTCATTAAACGACTATGAGTTATGATTTCGTAGCTATTTTTAGACCTTTGGGAACAATGTAATCTGTGACGATGGGAGGATCTAAAAGGGGAATATTGCGTATTTATGCATCGATCGAGTTACTTCATAATGGAATTAGTCTTGTGATCTCGTTCAAATTTTTGTGTTTCGTTGGAGTCGCTATAAGATATTGTAAAGTATTATTTTTATTGACAAAAAAATGTCAAAGGTAAGAATATCGCTGTGTAAATGAATTTACGAAAAAATTTGCTTACAAATTTACCGTAACGATGAATTTATAAAAATTTATAATTGTCCTTTTTGCGAAACAAAATCCTCGGTTTCAAGGAGTTTCATCGTAAAATTATCTCGAGTAGGTAAATCATTGTAACATAAGAATTTTCAGGATGTAAAAGATCGATACTCCCTTCTTATCTGTCGTTTCATTAAACGAGACGAGAAACGAAGAAATACCCGAGGTTTTATTACTTTTCGTGTCATCTTTGTCTTTTCTCGTACAATTTATATTTAGTCGTTATTTCTTAACGGCCTGTACGGTATAACTTTGCTCAGAAAATAAAAAGGCACGGGGTACTTCACGTATTTTAACGTACCTTGAAAAATAAAGAATGTAAAAAAAAAAGAGATGTTTTAAGTAACAAGGGTAGAATATTTAGATGGCACGATAAAAAGTTTCTATATGAAAAATTGTAATTTTAATTAAATGTCGAATATTCGAAAAAGTATCAGCGCACCGTTTCACAAAAGTTGAACAAATTAATATGAATGGATACAGGAAAATACTTACACGTGATAAACTTATGGATCATGAATTGCAGATGCAGCGTTCCAACGCTGGAAAGTGCAGGCTCTCGCGTAATCTGCGGCCTGCATCTGTTTAAAGTGGCAAATAATGCGCATTGTTCGCATGCGTCACGATCGATGCGCGATCAGCTCCGTTTCTAATAAACCGGCCACGCTCGTCCCTTTCCCTTATTACGCTCTACATACGATGCTAGATGAACGCTCAGATTAGTTGGTGCGAGTTAAGCGAACGAGCAAAACACGTCTTGAGAAATATTTCGTTCACGTTTCTGCTGCACGAACTCTGAGAAATCGGATGAAGTACCGATCGATATTAGATGGTCGAATATGATATCGTTCTTAAGAATTATTTTTACAGATCTTTCGTATGAAATTTTCTATAAAAATTAGCAAGCTGGTAAACCGATCGATATCGTACGATCGAATGTTTCAACCTTTGCCGTATACAAAGCATCGCTTTAATCTTTCAAAACTAACATCTCGTGATTATTTTCTAGCGATTATTTTTCCTCGAGTCTTGATATTAGAAACGTTTTAATTTTCTAGCGTTAGATCACGACCATGCAAAATCGAACGCTACATTCATATTTCATTGAACGTTGTAATAATCTCTACACGAGCCTCGATATTATAATTATTTGTATTTTACAATACGATTATATTCTACGTCTTGCGCTATGTACATTGCATAAAATGAAAATGCGTTTAAAATACTCGCGAAGATTTTTTTTAAGTTTCGTAATTATAATAATCCAATAACCAGAACTTCGAATCAGATTTTCCTGCAAGAAAAATCTGAGAAGTTTGATACGTCGCGTAACGAAATTCTCTGTTACTAAGATAAACAGTATTCTAAGATCACAATCAGAGGGCAGTTTAGAACGAATCGGTTTGGTATTTATGCTACCGAGACAATGAGTAAGGTGTGCAGTCGTTTTATAAAACGGCACAAAGCCTGGCGTAGAACACACATTGGTGCAACCTATCGGATCAGGCAACGTTACCAGCTAAAGGACGGACTGGTCGTGTAACGCACCGATTTCACCATAAACCGGGCTCGATATTTCTGCCAGACGGCAGCCTTACCTACCATAATTTGTCGCTGCCTTAGCCGCTTAGCGTTTCGCTCGCTTATTATCGTCGATTGCGCCGTTTACTCGGTCGATGTGCTGCAACCGCTGTAGCAGCAGGTGTCTTTTCACAATCCGACAATATTTTCGAGAGACGAAACTCGAGTGGATAAGAGACCACGTTAGAATGGAAGAATCAATATCGAGAGAGTCGTACGGATCGACTGTATAAATCGACGAAGGATAGAAAAACGATGACTTGACAAATATCGTTACTTCTTTTTTTATTGGTACGATTACTTTCGGGAAATGAAACTGGAATATGGAAAAATGTCGATATTACGAGTATTGTTATTCTTGAATTATCATGAACGTTACAGTCATTGTTTTCGTGCGATGAAACTCAAATGGGCGAAAGACATTATTGGAGTGGAAAAATCGAATGGTATCGTGAAGTATCGTTTTTTTAAAGTTGCCTTGCAATTTATGAATATTATCGCGTTATTGATATCGCCTTTTGATTTTTGAGAAATTTATTTAAAAAGTGGAATCGACCTGTTTTTAACTTTGATCGGTGGTTCTTTGTCTCGAACTTGTGTAGCAGTGATATTCAAAATGTTTTCACAATTTTGCATTTTTATTTCCTCCAATTAAGACATCCTGTGGGTGTTTAAAAAGATTTTCAACAGCTTCTTTAATTATTACTAAAAAGTTATAAAGATCAAAGATAATCGAGACGTTTTATCGTCAAATTCTACCTTTCAGTTTAAATTTCATGAGACGCGAAACGAAATCTGAAACACTGGAATTAGATTTTACCACGGTGTCCATTGTGTACCAGGCTGGAAAGCTTAAAAGTTGTAAAAGAGTTACAGCAGCGAGATGAAATTATAGGAAAGACAGCGGGAGAATGATCGGAGAGAAACTGAGAGCGCACGCCGCGTGTACTTTCGAAGGTAATAGCCTGGCAGACCGATATCCTCGGCGAAGAAGTGATGCAGGTCAGTGGCTTGTTCCTACGCAGATGCACCCACACGCGAGGACAGACTTACAAGCGCGATAACAGTCGCCAAGAAAAAAAAGTCGAACGTTGCTCCTTCGAGATACTGCACGAAATCTGTGTACTGTACACACTGTACACAGTACGGATGTCTCTCGAACAAGGAATATCTCCGATAAAGAGCGGAGAGAAATCGAGAAGATTCGTACGAGCCATTGCTTTCGACGAACCGACGAACAAACACACACGCCAACTAGACGAATAATCTGTCAATAAGATTTTTACAAACACTTGAATATAATTCATACACACGATGTTTGTCGTTTATCATTTGAAGAAAATTCTGAAATTTGAACTCGTCAAATTTTAATCATCGATTTATATATAGAAATGAATGAATTCTGTGATGAACTTAACGTAAAGACTTTTATTGGAAAAGTCTGCGCAGCCTATGTTCGGGTAAAACGGAAAGAAAACTTTGCGCTAGAATTAAATATATACAGGGTGGTTGGTAACTAGTGGTACAAGCGGAAATAAAAATTTTTTTTTTTAATTTTTCCATCGAGACAACGATCTACAGTGAGATCCGTTATAACGTACCGCACGCGTACCGAGCGAAAGTTCAAAATCGATTTTCTCGAAAACAAAGTCTCGAACGACAAATTTTTATTCTATATTTTCGATTTCTTTTTTCGCGTAGAATCGCCCCCTTTCCGCTTGTACCACCAGTTACCAACCACCCTGTATATGTACATAATAACATAATTAGAGATTGTATAATAAGATAATGCGTTGTTTGGTAGATTTAATGTCGAGATTTTTATTCGAGGAAATACGTCTGGGCATAGGAATTACTGTCGTGAAATACCTAGAGTCTCGAATAGAATGACACGGAAGGGTTTTAAAATGACGCAACGATGTGCAATCGAGATAGAAAGTTATTACTTTTCTATGACTTTCTAGTTGCGCCCACGATGATCGTTGTGTCGCGATCGTGCGCGAAACCATCGAGCACGACTACTTTGTCTTCGTCTGTTCGCAACGTGGATACATGGTTGCTTTTTTTTCGAACCTCCGGTTTATCTGTTCTTGAATCAGAACCGTTGCCAGGTACAAATTATGTATTACGAATATGGCAATCGTTATTTCTATCCAGAGAACTTTATGCTCGTCTCGACATTGCGATAGATGTTTTTTTGATGTTTTTTTTGTAAATGACGGATTAGATAGCGACGTAATATAAAAGAACTCAGAGTGGTGGTTGACTAATGATGTTGTCATTCCGATTCCTTAATTTCATCGTTGTGTATTTGCATAAAAAGCTTCTTCGTTCAAAAAATAGAACCCGTTAATCCTCATTAAATATGTATGAGGATCAGTCATCTTATCGTCGCCTAGTATATAAATGTAAACGTTATGGTCGTGATATTTCTTTAGTTTCGATCAAAATCTTGTTTTAAACGAGTCATTTCGACTTTCTTAGAAATGAATAAAAGAATCGTATATCTTCCTTCGTTTATCTTAATTGCGTTGTTCCGATCGAATTTTTATTTCTTGCTTGAAAATATGAATTCACCAATGGCGCAACTTGTACACATGTAAGATTTTCTAGATATTCTTTCTTTTTAGAAATTTCAAATCACAGTTTCATTATTTTATCGAGGTGATGTCGGTCGGAATATCGCGTCTTCGCGTATCGTAATAACTTAAAAGACTAATTACAATATCTCTCTTAGTATAAATTCTGGTACCTAATATACGTATGTACGTTCGACCTGATTCAAAGGATTAAACCGAGGATACGAGGAACGAGCCAAAAATGAAAAATTAAGAAATTATTAAAATGTTTGAAAAACGTTCTTACATTAGAAAAGGGAGATTACGTGAAAAAGAATCCACGTGTTCCATGTTAAATTAATAATCTCATCAACTATGTCGAATAAAATTAATCTTCTCTGTCATCCACGTTCGTTGTAAATGTAGCAAAAATTACGCTGCCTCGACACCACCATCTACTTATTATTAATAATTAATTACATTCTTAAAAATAATTTCCTACAATTTCTTGCTCGTCTAGATTTTACGCAATGTCTTCTCAAAAATAGAAAATTACCTCTAAATTAATCCACGACGATCCGAATAAATAGCCATCCATTACAGAAAAGCAGCGCATACGCCAACATTACCGAACAGCGTTCCACCTTGAAGAAAAATAAAACTACCCTCGATTCACCGTAAAAAGCCTCGATCTCATAGCCAGCGATCTAATTCCATCGTACACGAACAATCCCAATCTCAATATATCATACGAGCCGTTCCACGCAAATCTAGCAACAATTAATCATCGAGAGGGTTAATCGTCCGTTTAACGAAGACTCGTGACCAACCCTCTGCATCCTACCACGAACGAAACACGACGAAAGGGACAAAGTGGTGGGGGTAGGTAAAAATCAATCGGGCGGATCGCGTTCACCTGCACACGGCCACGGTACGTGACGAATGCATCGCGTATGCGATTCCGATGCAACGGCCTGTCCCAGTGAGCGGTCGTTCACCCGCGCTCCTCTCGGGCCGAGCTACGGAGCGGAGCCGAGCGGACGAGCGAGCGAGCGAGCGAGCGGGCAGGCGGGCAAGCGCGAGGAGCCGCGAGGCCAGAAGAAACCAAGGGGATTCTTTTCTCCGGATTTAGCCTGGCTTTTGCATTTTTCGCAGGCGGCGCTACTTTCGGTGGGGAGGGGGTGGCTGCGATACGAATAAAACCGATCGTTCCCGCTGGACAGAGAGAAAAAGGGAGAGAGGAGCGAAATATTTCAGAGGAAGGCGAAAGAGAAGGGTAGAGGGAGGGAGAGTGAGAGAGAAGCAGGCCGACCCCGAGCTCCAACCGAGGACGTTGCACTTTGACCGCGTCTAATATAAGACACGAGCTGATACAAGCGCGAACGGAGGACGCACGCCGCGATAGCCATGGAGATGGTAATCGGACCGCTTGCTGCTTTCGATTCTTTCAACGGAAGATGGTTATGCGGGCAGACGACCAGGGAGGATCGAAGGGTGGTATTTAATGTGGAATTTTTTCGTTGGTTTTGTTAGGCGATGTAGGAATGTCGGTGGTAAAGTTAAAGGCTAATGGGGCTGTGATCGGTATTCGATAAATGTTTGTGCATTTGTGAGAAGCTTCGATGGAGAAGAATGCACAGAATTCATATAATGTGCGAAAATATGCTGGGAGAAGTTGTATCTATTTTAGTTTCGTTTACAAACATATGAATTTGTACAAAGATAAGCAATCCAGCGACTAGAGAAGAATGATTTTTCTTCTTCTTCTTTTGTATGGCGTGAGACGAATTTTTCTTCTCCGTTAGAAAAAATAATCCGATTTTAAAAATCCCTTTCATCGTTATCGAAACCGTTGAGGGTAATTCAAGGTTTCAAAAATATTGCACAGCTTAACCTGTCCGCCGAAATAAACTATACCAGGTAGTTCGATAAATCGCGTAAAAACAGTTTTCACGCTGATTACGACCATATATTTTTCACTCGTTTGCCTTACCACTGTTCGTTGTTTTATTTGATAAAGTAAACTTTTGAAACGCGTCCGTGCCATTTTCTGCGATATCTTAATTCCACTTACGTTATATCGTGTTGGTCCAGATTCTTTCGGGCTTACAATGAACGTGCACTTGGTGACTGAACTCTTTCTCTTTTTTTTTTTTTTGTAACTCGCACGAATTACTCAACGGGGGGACTATCCCAGCGTTTTGCAATCGAGTGCCGCTTTACGCAAATTGACAATCGGTCGTCTCGCCTTCACAGGAATTCCATAAGAATCTCTTTTTTTCCTTCTACCAAAATGGGACGTTTAAAGTGGAGTGTCCGAATTATCGTAACCTTGGCACGACGAAATTTGACATGGTTGCGAAACCAGGCGTTGGATCGAGCACCTTCGGGCCACCAGGCACAGTCAATTGATCCACGATATTGCTGCACCTACATGGTTATTACGAGAAAACTGATCGACGCATCCGCGTTTCTTGTCACAGGCCATCCTTCCGCTGAATATCTTAAATTGATCAGAGAGGATGAAGCATTTGCTTCCTAAGAAGTTCTTTGTATAAACAAAAAATAGCGGTTACCGACGATGAATTTTTATCGGTAATTCATGGTACGAAAGATAATACGTCGTTTGATTCGACTACGATATAATTTCCAACACAATTTACAGATTCAAAGCAATATAATTTCCACGAATATCGTTTATCTCAATTGGATGAAAATTTACAATTATAATTTCAATTATATGTAATAATTTTACCACTGGTGAAGAACGCCAGCAAAATTTTCAAACGATCATAGAGTTACTATCCTTATCTTTTACATGTATTATTATTATCTCCTTTATTTTTTTTTTAATCAGACAATTTGAATATCCGCGAACAGACTGCTTTTTTAACACGTTGTACATACGTCTTTCGATTACGTTCATTGTTAATCAAAAGATTAAGTATCTACAGAAACATTTCCAGGTTGATATAACGAGACATAAAAATTTGGTGAAACGCGTGCATGAAATTTACGATCACTTCGAGTGACACGTAACACGAGCATTAAAAATGATCATTAAAAATATCTTCGTATTATGTAACATCGTCTTGATATCGATATTCGTTGGCTGGCATACTAGCGGCATGTAAATCCGGCTTAAAACGACGCTTGCCCTTTTCCATGGTAGTTAATCAAAAGATACTAAACTAACCGCTACCTCGTGTGTTAATGATATTCTATGAACGAACTTCGACTATCATAGCCGCTCTAATTGCCAGCTTAGTAAGGCTGTCGAGATCGCATTCGTCAAAGGTCGACGTCGACGAACACGGAACGATCGTGATTAGAGTTGGCGATTAATCGTTCCCTGTCGACACGTGGTGGATGATTCGATCCCTTTTATCAGACCTCGATCAGCTTTTTCGCCTGTATTTCGCTCGATTTTATAGCAACTTTATTGGATCCATCGATTATATTCTTAGCGAGTTACGATTCACTGATTGATTCACGACGTGATATCGTCGTCTCGTAATCGATCGAGGCTCGATATTTATTTTGCTTAATGATACTTAATGCTATTGAATTAGGTTAACTCTATTTCGGTCTCCGTAACAATGGAACAGTAGAAATTAGAAAGGAGATTTGGAGAGAATTTAGGTAACAATTGGAAATTGTGTAGTTTGTAACCTTTGCAAATTTTTGTATGGAAATTGGCAATTTTTCGTAGCAATAGAGTGATGGAAATTATAGAGAAAGTTGGTAGAAATTCTACGAAAGAGATTCGAAATTTGAAATGGATTTTCCTGCAAATTTCTGTCTGCAAGTTTCCATAATCAAATGGATAACTTGGTTTATTGGCTGGCAATACTACGTGTAGCATATCGTAGAACGATTATTTTAAGCTGAGAAATATAAGACAGTAGAAATTCTACAGACTGTATTGAAATATTTATATTGTTTATTTAAAAGTGATATTAGAAATGTTGAAGAACGGTTACAAAATTATTTCTGCATCTATTAATTTTTTCGATTTCAGCGACCATCGTACAGTCCACGCAGCATAACGAAGCCGGCAATTATTTTTGCAACTTTTATTCCAATTTGTGTAGCACGGATTTGGACAGTATAACGCAACTATTCAAATCAGCAACAAATTAGCAATATTACGGCCAATAATAATATCCCGTCCTAACGAACGTTCAACTAATCACAGATTTACAACTTGATTTATAGATGTCTTCGACTTTTATCGCTCTCTGCTATGTCGAAGCAAAAATTCGCCTCGACCTACTACTTTAAACGAATAGGTAAATTCGAACGAGAGATCGGCGTGCGATTTGACGGATTGTTTAGTGAAAAGTGAAATCGCCGGTGTCGATGCAGCTTACTTGACAAGAACAAATTTATTATGTTGCATTTGCACGGTTAATCAATCATAAGAAGATCGGGATGCAGATCGAGAGGCAAAGGAACGTCGTTTTTTTACGGCTGTGAGAATCGATGCATAAACGTCGTCGGTCGTTCGAAAGTTTACGAGCTGGGAGACGTGCAGAGGTTAACTTTGCGTCGAATTCAATTACACTTTCGCGTTCTTCGCTGTCATACAGGGAATATCAGCTGCGAGATGTCGATTCCAGCGACCACCTATTTTCCCAGAATCAATCGCAGGTTTACGTGACGCCATTGTCCTTGGGAATCTGCTTGCGACACGTGTGGATTTTTCTAGTTACTTATGTAAATTGCTAAAAATCAACGTACGGTAAACGTTTCATTTGTAAATTCTTCTGTATGTCAATTTATACTTTCGAATATTTCCTCCAAAGTTTCGAATGTAGAAGCTGAGTGAAATTTAATATTTTCCCTCTCACTATTCCAGCATTTATGTACGTTTAAATATTCCAATTTCTTTCTCTATTTGTTCTCGCATTTTATAAAACTATTTAACGATGATGAATTATAACAGATTTAATTTTGTTCAGACAGAAAAATTACATTCCGTAGAAAGTGTAGCTAATTTTATTTTACGAAAACAGTTGAGAATTATACCTTGCAATAAGATCGTACGTTTTATAAATACACGTAGGATTTTGTAAGAGAATCTGGCCAGATAGTTTTGTTCATTACTGTACGTAAAACGTAATAGATATCGTGGATATTTTACCGTAATTAACAATAATGTATCGTGACGATTCAACGATCTTTATTCACGTAGTCGTTTACGTGGTTATCGGTTAATTAACGACGTACAAGCCGTTCCACGATTATCTCGTGGACCACCACAGTCGTGGGAAGATCGCCAAGTATCGGAGATCTATTGGACGTTGGAGCAAATTGATTCTTCGTGCCAGACGCTCTTAATAACGTTGAGCGTAGAGAGAATGCGGCTCGATGCCGACCGATTGTTGTTACTTTCCTTCGGTTCGTGTAATCGGTGAACTCGCAGAAAAGGTTGATAACCTTCTGCTGCATTTCTGTACAGTTACTTGAACAATTATTTACACAGTTACCGAACAGTCACTGTACAGAAACCTGTAAATAATACATATAACGATTTCGGGTGAAAAGGAAAGTAGATTTTCCTACATCAAACAATATTCGGGATTCTACGATATCGTTGATTTCCAAATCCTGGAAGCTACACTTTAAAAAACTGCTGCAACTAAATAAATGGAAAATTTAATGTACTCGGACTTGATTAATTAGCACGCAATGCTAATAAAATAAATGCAATGGTGTTCGAATACTTTTTGCGTACACTGTGCGTATTATAGCGACGAACAGAGTTACAGAATAGTTTTCTTGAATTCAACGAAGAATCTCATCTTCTCCAAGAAAACTATTCTGTAACTCTGCGTGCTAATTAATAAAGTCCGAGTACATGAAATTTTCCATTTATTTAGTTGCAGTATTTTTCCATGATTGCGAGAACGTTATGCTATGAAAATGAAATGTATTATAAAATAGAAAAAGGAAAGCTCCTCGCTAGAAAATAAGAATATAACAGAATTCCATTTATCCGCATTTGCGAAGAGACAAACGGTTTACTTTATAATTACAGTTCGTATAATAGGAGTTCACTAATTCTCGCTACTATCTATTATTTTACGTTCGCATAGAAGAAGCCCGCGCTCGGATGAATGGATTCAATCGACGAAAGTCTCTCAATCGGGCATTAAATGAAACTTCGTTCCCATAAATGGAGGTTCTCTACTGTACGCAGAAATACTTCTGGTAGCCGGTGTATACTCACAAAAGCCAATAAATTACATGTCCCGAGCAACTAGGTGAAAAGGAAAGTAAGAAAAGTCGGTAATAAAGTTAATTGAGTCCAACGGTTCTTAATTTCATGTATACACGGTATTATGCAATCCCGCGAAGCATTAGAAAGTGGATGCCGGTTACATGATCGGAATAGCGCGCGGCCACGCGCGTGCACCTCGCGGCAGATTTTCTTTCTTCTCTCTTTTTTCTTTCTTTTCTTTTTTTTTAATTTATGTTTCGTCTTTCTTGTCGGATTCGTGCACCTAAATATTCTAGGTCGCTGGTTGTGCAACAGCAACTCGAAACAGCGTGTCAAATTGATCAACAAACAAAGTGCGTACGAGAAGACTATCCTCGAGTTTTAGGAACGGCGTTCTTTGATGAATTTCACCTCGATGACCATCGGCAGGGTGCTAAAAAGCGTAAAGGGAACAGCGATTGGGAAACGGTGAACGTGGAAAGAAGAAGACACGGAGAAAGTGGCGGAGGAAAGTTAAAGTTGAGAAAATAGGAGGTAAACGAGACTTTGTTTTTTTTTTGGTACACGAATCGATTGGAAGTGGAAAAGATTTGGGAAGGTGAGATTCGGTCCATCTTTTTAGTTTAGTTTTCCAATTTAGTTCACTTCTCTCGTATCTAACTGTTTAGCTTAGTTCGGTTCTGTATATAAACGTATTTTTAGAATTTTTTTTTTTTTTCTTTGGAAATTTAGATATTGCTATAAATTATTTTGATGAATCCTATTTTACAGATTTTTATTTCGAATATCTGTGCTTTAAATATTTGTACCCAAATACTACCATTATACTGAAATTCCTAAATGCTCCAATCATTCGAGATACTCCCATTGTAGATACCTACAATTTCTACTCTGAAAATGATTACCATCAAAGTGCTTCCAATTATACCAAATACTGCTATTTTAACAATTTCGATGCTAAAACTACCTATTAGTGAGATACTGCCAATTGATTCGACTCCCATTGTAACAGTTTCTACTTTATCAATTCTACCTACCAAATATTCCAGGTTATACCTATTTCTATTGGAAAATCTCTGTTATCAGCCAAGGTTTCTACCTTTCCATTTCCTAAATCACGTCACGACAAAAGATTTCCATTCCGATTCTTACGACCATTATCTCCCATTCGATCGTCCTTTTCACTGTAATAAGTTATTTCTATAGACGAACGGTGTCGGCACGACCGAAACCAGAATGCGCAATAATAAATGACATTTGCCGGTGCTACCAACTACGACGTAGCAGAATGTAAGTCGAAAGGTTGGCGGAAAATCGGCGGCTATTTAATTACCGGCCAATATCTGGCGCAGAATGTGGGTAACTGGGTCTCGTCCCTGTTTCGCAAGCAAGTAGAAGCGTAGGCCTGGCCGAGGTAGGTTGACTGGAACGGTTGGGTCGGGAAAGTGTAGCCTACAATCCAAAGTTGGAAACGAGGCGAGATACGCGTCTGCTGACGGACATACAGATGGATGGATAGCTCGGACCGGATAGCCGATTTCGCGGGATAACGCTGAAGGGTGATCGATCTCGCACAGTCTTCGAGAGATCTTCATTACGTTCAACAGAGTCTCTGCCGCTTCGTTCTCGTAATTGCTCGCTCATTGGTCAGACAGAGAGAAACAACAAAGACTTTGAAAAGGATATCGTTTGGTCCTGGTTCGATTGAAATTTATAGTTTGTGGGTGAAATGTCATGGAAAGGTAGAAATCTCCAACTATTTTGATTTAGACGACGTGAGCTGTATAGATAAGCAAATTGATCGATTTAATCGTTTTAGGGAAGTTTTTAGTGAAGTGTTATTAAAGAAATATGAATTCTTTATCAGTACGTGTATAGTAGGTCTTGAAGGTCGCATTATCTTTCTGAACATGTATTATCGAAAAATTAACAGGAATTTGAAGTATCAGATGTTCCAGCCGAAATAAGTGCAAATAGTTTGAAATTTGACACGTGTGACTTAGCACGCGAACATGAGAATGTACGACGTTGATCGTAATTATTTAATAGAAGCAATAATTTATATAATTTAATATGAGTTTACGATACAAAATTTTCAAATTAATCTAGGTATCTCTTTCTATCATATATTCCATCCTATTTGTAAAAAAAAACATCGGGAACTTGCAATCTCGAAAGATGCATAATTCAACAAATTACACGTAACTCCACTTTTCGTAATTTTCCTGCCAAAGCGATTCTATGATAATTGATACTTATCTTACATAATTTCAATCTATTTTCTCTGCTTTTTTGTTTCGCGGAGTTAACCGATTCGGCGAATAAACGGTTCAATCGTAAGTCGAAGTAGAATAGGCGATCGTTTATTCTGGTTACCGTGCGGCGGGAAATTTGAATTTCATAAGAGCAACGTTCGATCGATAGATCACTCAGGCTCGAACGGAATCGGACATCTGGAGTCGGTGACCGGCGTACATACCAACACGGCTCATTGAGCAACTGCATGTGCAACCGTGGCTGCATGTGCGAGGCTGCATCTCGGTCTCGACAGCCGTGCGAGAGCAATGATTACGCGACGCAATGTTTTCGAAACACCTCCGCAACTTCGCGGGCTGCCTTGCGCTCTCTTTTCTCTACGCCTCGATCCGCTCGTGGGAATGTATTAAATTAGAGGCGTAAACGGATCGATGTTTGTTACGGCATTAAACCAACTGTTACAAATCGGTGATTAACGGATGCTGCAATTTTTTTCACGATTCCTCGATATTTCTCGTATATTATTTGTAAATAATAATGTCAGTGATTAATAAATCGCTAGTTTACTTTCTCTTTAATTTAATACTTTGTTAGGTATCGAATATTGGGTATTATTAAGATTAACGTTGATTTAAATATTAATCTAACACCGATCGTTAAGAATTTATGTTGCAAACGAAATTCTTAGAATATCGGAATTTTATATTCATTAGGGTAATCAGATGATTTCGAATTTATAAAGTTAATTGCTAGAAATTTATTTCTTACGCGGAGAAGGATGATTGTCCTATATCGTAATACTTTTTACATTTCTATAGAGTTTCACCACTTTTTCTGTTTGTTCTTTCACACAGCATGTTTCAATACACATACATATTAAGCCATCACTTTCACATAGGGGAAAACAGTAGTGTTTGCGTCATTCTTTCTTTCGCGATCCACCTATTAATCCAAATCGAGATCACGTTGCACAAAATGTATAAATGCTAAATTAAATTCACTTTCCTTTTTTTTTTCTTCTTTTCCCTAACTTTGTACGATGGTTCGTGGCGTTTACGGTTTAGTAAAAACTGGATTTACATATTACGGTTTTCGAACCGCGAAGCAACAAGTCTCCTATCGTGGGCACTGAATGTTTCAACGCTTCGCTGTTTCAAAGATATTTGTCTTTCATAAAAATTCATAGTCTTCATCAAACATCGGCTAAAAATTCTCGAGCTTCTACGGATTTACGTTTAGAAAATGTCCACGTTTCGAGTCAAAGCTCGGATGCTTCGACGTGTCGTTTTCCTTAAATTTAACAGCTTCTCGATTCTCCTGTTGAAAAGAAACATCGCCTCGTGAAAAATTGCAAATGTCCAACTTGTCACCTAAGAATCGCGAGTTCGCACTATCCTGCGCTGTCTCATCGTTCAAAATTTAAACTACTGGAAAAATCAGCCCCTAAAGAGTGAATCTTAAAGTTCCTTGCACTTAAAGCTCTTCGCAATCTCTTCGTTCAATATTTAAAGATCGCCAGAAGTCACTCGAAATACGTAAGTCGTACACTGTCTACCTTTCCCACCTTAAAGCTACTATTCTTTTACTTACGAGACTTAAATTCGTAGAAGAATGTCGTTTAGATGGAAGCGCAAAAGAAAACACATCAACGTGACGTAAATACACATAGTATATTGATAAATAATAATCGTAACACATTGCCCATTGTGAGAGACCTGAGCTATGTGGGTCGCGTGAATTATATATAAAATTCGTCTGGAACAAAAACATATTTTTTTATTGCTTTTTGCCGAGAAACGCTACATGATTCGTCCTGTCTGGCAGAAGAAGCCAGAGATTTGTGATTATCGCGGTTAACATATTTTCCTGGTGGCACAAACAACTGGTCGAAGCATGTTGAAGTGACATCGGAGTCTCTAGAAAAATTGTAAGTATCATCACTGTGTCGACATCCGACATTCAAGAGAAATTTTATTTTTCTTAAACCATACGCTTCAAAGCTGAATGTAGATTCACGAGCCTTAGAAGTACGTCATTGCAAATAAATACAAATTACGAATCGCCTATCTGCATACTATAGATTATTTAAATACCATCGCTGTGGCGACGTTCACCTTTGAAGATAAATTTTAAAAATACCGCCACTCTGACGACATCCAATTTCAAAGCCGTAAATTTCTGCGACTGTCCCCCGCTCCGAAAAGTGCCAATTCGCAAACAGATCTCACGGTCGTCCACGAGCCTAACCGATTGCAAGAGAGCGCGAAAGGGGGCCAGAAACGCGGAAATGCGGTTCTCAGCGGCGTTACGCTACCGGATAGCCGACAGTCAGATAAAGTTCCTTCACCCCTGGGCGTCGTTACCGGGCCTGTCGTAAGAGGCACGCGTTTTCACCGGCTGATTGCCAGGCCCAGGCACGTTTTATCGGTCGATCGATCCGCGGATTTATGCGGACGGGGTAATTTTATGGTAGCTCGGCAGCCTGTCCCGTGATACGATTGTCGTTGTTTTCGCGGGCAAAAAGCAGTTGGCCCCGGGTGGTCCGATACGGAATCGCGATACCAACCGTAGCAACCATTGTCGCTGGTAGACGCCGGTTAATTTGGATACCGGCCTGATAAATGAACCGTGCTGGTGCAAACGCAGGATGAATAGTCGCGCAACTGGTTCCAAGCAGTGCGGCACAGCGACCAGATTTTTAGCGACCGTCTTAATTTTTCCCCTTGACGCAATAACAACCAAGTAGGTCATCGGGCTGGCCGGCTCGGTTTCTAAATTCTTTGTTCGCTTCCGTTTAGCGTTAGTCACGAGTTTCTTCCAGCTTTGAGATCTTTCGAGTCTTTGTGAGCAGAGATTTCTCGAGTCTGACTTGTTGGATACGATGGTTATGTCGAGAAATGAAGTTTGATTCGAGGGCGAACTGATTTGGGAATTTTAACCAGATCTTGCGAAATGTTTCATCGAGTTAATTGCAGTTATTCAGTTTCTTTGCGGGGTTATTTGACTTTTCTTTTCCTTTTTCAATTTTCATAGATATATTCGTCCTAAGTTAAAGGGTCATGTTCATCCGTGTTTAATCATTTGTTCGTCTGAAAAAGTTCTTCGCTTTATAACATTCACTTGTACAAGTTGCTACTTCTCTTTTCAAACTTTTATTTTGTCAAACACAAAACGCGATCAATTCTATGAGTGCTTCGTCAGAAACGATTCTGTAGTCTGAAAATTATCTCAGTTTAAAAATTGTGCCTTTCGTTGCCATTTTCCTGGCCAACTTACCCTGTCTTTTCGCTGACACGGAATTCGAAGACGTTAGGATTTCGACATAACGCAGTCGCAACTCGATTTTTTTCCCATATAGCGGAACCGGCGGGAATCGAAAGCGCAACCTGCTCGTCAAAAATTCCCTCGGCCGGTGGGTAGCTGTCGCAACGAGGAGAAGACGAAGTCCCACGCGAGTCTACGAGTACGTTGCACCGACATATCTGTCGTGGCCGGTTGCATATCTCCCTGGGACCATTGTCTCGATGCAAGTAGGCCTGCATCAGAATGCAATAAAATTGTCCTTCCCCCCTCCTCTATGGGACCCAATGACGACGGATACGTGGGCAGCGCGTGCGTGTGCACGTGTGGTTAGCTTCCGCGGGCATGTGGGCAATCGCGGGTTTTTCTCATTTTCAGAACCAGCGAAGGTTTTCTTCGGTAAGATGATCGATGGTATTGCTTGCGAGATAAAGAAAGAGAAAAGAATAGAATGTATACGTAGGTATTCCGATAATTTTGATATATTTGGTTAAACTGCTATGGAAATTAATCCTTTGCACTTTGAGGTCAACTCTGACGCGAGAATGCCATTTTTTTCCTAGGATTCGGGATGAAGTAAAGTGAGAATTGGCAGAGAACAAACAGGGGGAAACGAGTGCTTTAAAAGTGTAAAAGTAGCTTTAAAACTATAAAAGTCAAATTAATGTAGAAGTAAATTAAAGTATCCAGTTTAGTGGAGTAAAAATGAATGAATTGATAAATTAGGAAAGTTGGGTAGCTTTGAAACTGTGAGAGGTCAGAGTCAGAGAAAGAAACATTGCCGTTACGCTTTACGACTGTAATATTTCAAGAATTCTAAGGAAGTTAAAGGGTCCGTAATTACACAAAAGAATACCTATTCTTCCCTCTTTAAAAAAAAAAAAAAAAAAAAAAGGAAGAAGAAAAAAATGTCCCACTGCGGCTAACTTTTCATTTCAAATATTTGAAGAAAATTTTATTCGTTCATCGCGCGTGAAATATCTGTTCTTCTTTTTACTGTTTTTAATCTACAGTCAGGATATTTTATATTAACGGTACGATACCAAAGCTGTCACTTCGTCAGTGAATTTTTCTGGAAGAAATATCTTTCACGAAGCTGTAGCGAATTTCTTTGTCCAGATGCAAACACGACAGAAGTTTAATACGCGAATAATATTGTAAATACTTGAACGAGACGCTTATTCGCTGACTACAGGACTTGGATCCTGCACTTTCTTATCAATGCAACTCTGGTTACGTAGTTGCTTTTGAGCACGTAACACGTTGCACATGCAACGGAGACAACGGTTACGGTAACCAGTCGTACATCAGTGTCCATAGGCCAGCGAGAAGCAGATAAGGTCGACTGGCGAGTGTAATTTGCGATGTTCGAGTGATATCTTAATCAAAGGAATATACTGCTGTCATAGTAGTTACCTGGACGGATTGGAATTTATCCGTAGTGCTTTTCAGATATGAAACTTTCGTTTCTTCCTACGATCGTGCATAATTTGTATAATTGTAATTTGTACTCGACGCTTCTTCATTTTCAGATTCCTTCAATACTATTGAATTTTACCGAATTTTCTTCGATATTGTTTTATACAAATTTTTAATTTCACGCTGCGAAAATTATACATCCGATGAGACCTGAAAGAATATTAGGATACTCGTGATAATTTAATCGACGATATTTTACGAGAAGACAAAGGCAACAAGCAGAGTAAATTCAGTTTTATCGTGGTGTAAAATTCAGCAACTAAAGATATTGCAATTATAACGATTGTTCTGTACTAGACAAAAATAATTACCTACTCGTAATTCCAATAATTATGCCAATAAAGTGGCCCCAAAGCTGTGAAGTAAATTCTTTTGTGTTTATATATGTACAATGTTTGACACACAGAGCGAGCACAAAGCGGCGAAGATTCTTGAAAGTTCTCTTTTTCAACTGTGGACAAGATGATTTGTCTGCTCTCCCAGCGGCGATGGAATCTGTCCGAGAAAAGAACGGCGAAAATCTTTTCGAGTCACTGTAAATGATTTACGAGTGTGTAACGTGGCCACCGTATTCTGGAAATTTATGATCACAACGCGCGAAGAGAGTGCGAAAACCGCAACCATAAAGTTTAGCCGCAACCCCGTGACCACTTGACTCTAGTTTGTAAATTCTCTACCTGGCGACTACCAATGAATTCCCTGCTGGGATGAGCATAGAAAATTTGCGAAATTTCCTCCATTGCCAAATAGTTTGGCTTAATGATTCTCGCCGAAATGAAAATCAGTTTGGGTAAGCTGTAAGCCGCTCTGAATTTCGCCACAGTTTCTTTAGTTTGTTCCACTTAAAACGATTTACGGGGCTTTTATTTCAGATGGAGCTACTATTTTTAAATTTCAATGAACTTAGTCTTTATACAATGTCGAATTTAAAAACGTACTTCGTTGTTGCTTTCTGATTTTCACGTGTTGGAAAAAGAAAGAAAGATGATCGTTCGAAATTCCTTGCAGTATCGCAGGCTTTGCAACAATTAGTTTAAAAACGTTCGTGCGTGAAAAATTGATTTTTCTCTGATAGGTTTCCTTTACCGGGAGAAAGACGAAGCGTTTCCAGATAAATACATAAATCGTGCTTGATAAAGCGTCGCAAATTTCAATTATCTCTGCTATTAACGTTATGGTATATTACATCAATCGAACATGACAACGATAGGTGCGCGTAAGGAGACACGATCAGATAATCAAGTATTCAGGAGGCTGATTCAGCGTTCATTACCGTGCAATTCATAGCTATCTTATCGCGTGAAATTTCATCATTAATACCTTTCAATTATTCCTCTCGCTATTTCTATGGTATCTCCTTCTTTAGAAAGTTATTTATCTGCGCTCTCTATTTCCACCTAATCCATCGAGTGACATTCCAAAATTCTAGGAAACGCGAGCATGGAACAGTACTCGTGGAATATCTATCAACGAAAATTATCGTTATCATTTCCACTTTATTTCCTACCAATAAATGGAATCGCTTTTTCCCGCTGAAGTTTCACCCTCTCTTTTATTTTCTGCTCTGCTCGGCGAAGATCTCGAACGAAGTTTACGAACGACTGAAGTGGCCAACGTATTAACTCCGCGAGAGGATTTCTTCCACGGAGGAAAAACTTTTTCGCTTCATCCTCTGTTCACCAACAGGATCTTATGATTTCCTTTCCTTTTCCTTTTATCCTCAGCTGCAATGGTTCTCCCGACGTACAGAGAGATTAGCTAACAGGTGTTCCAGGTAGACTTGGCTGGGTCGATTACACGCTTCGCCATGGAACGTCGGGATCCCAACTAGTGATAAATCTTCCCTGTTGCCCGCACAAAGGGGATTCAAGGTAACGGTGGTTCGATTCTCGACGCTTTGAACGTGAAAGGGAGCAGAGAGGAGCGCCGCTGTCCTTAGCTTCATCCACCTTTTTTCCTCATTTTTACTCTTTTTTCTCGTTTTGCTGCAAGCTGACAGAAGACTTTATTTGAAAAATCGCGCAGTTGCGAGGAATCTCTGAGGTTAATTGCTCGACCATTAGTGCAGTACATGGATTTGAAGCAATCAATGCGTATTGACAATTATTCAACTGATTCGTAACAGAATGAATGACATTGTTTAGTTGAGGAAGCTGCGAACAATATTTCCTGCAGATATCTCATTATACAATTAGCTTTATAGTAGCTGCACACACAGCATAATGATAAGAAATCATGTCAATCTGTAAAAAGAAAAATGTGTTATTCGAAGGGTTGATTCTAAGAAACTGAATATTTCAGACACAAAAATTAATAAAAATAGAATTTGGATGATTGAATGGTAAAATTCGATTAAGAACAATCATGTATTTATGATATTTATACATATGAAATTGTCAGGAAATATAAATAACAGAGAGATATCACTTACATTACATTACATTAAATCATGTACTTATTGTAGTTTTATTTGTGGTTTACTAATCAACGTTAATAGATCCAAGTCGTACAGGTGAATTTTAATATTAAAATGAATAGAATATTTTTCTTCGAATTGGATCTTCTCGTTTTCTGTGGAACCCAATTTAATTAAAAGAAAATGTTTTGCACCTATATTATGGTTTCAACAATCAAAGTTTGTTAGGAGATTGCAGCTCAAAGCGACGAGAAACACAGGGAGCTCTGCAGTCGGTTGGAAATTAATCTCCTTGGACGTTTGAGCTCAATCATGGCGTGTCTCTATGGTCACGACCGTAGTTAGGGCAGGTCGGGCTTCGATTATATTTAGAATAGTCACGTCGAGTCTGACAGTCTCTAGTAATATATGCAATTCGAACCATTTAGCGGATTTACACGACGACCATGATCTAGACGCGAAGCGAAGTCGTCCAATAAAGTTGTACGGATCACTTCGATGTAGCCTTCAAGTAAAAACAATTAACCTCCCGCTGACTCTTGTCCTATTTCAATAAAAATTAATCTACTACCAATCGTCCAGTAAGAAATATTCGAATTCAGATACTACGTTCACTGATTTATGAATTTTGTATGTATTATTACGTACAACATTGATGTCGTCGATTAATTCAACATGACAAGTTATAATGTGCATATGTAAGACTGTAAGAACGAGTTGATCATATTTACTTATTGACGAATCGATAAATGTCATCATTATTTATAGTCCCAGGCATGCATTATTCGCAATATCTTAAGTTTGAAAAAAGATAAATGCTTGGAATGACAAATAAAAGATAATAGCAAATTTTTCTTTAGCGATTAAAGTTCTGTAACCATTAAAAAGTGTACAAGTATTGAAAGGAAGTACTAAAAAGAAAATATTCCGTTGATTTTACCAATAATATATTTTATGGTACGATCAATCAGTGTCTTACATAGTTATTTCAAAACATTAATATACAGGGTGGTTGGTAACTGGTGGTACAAGCGGAAAGGGGGTGATTCTACGCGAAAAAAGAAGTCGAAAGTATAGAATAAAAATTTTTCGTTCGAGGCTTTGTTTTCGAAAAAATCGACTTTGAATTTTCGCTCGGTACGCGTGCACTTTATCGCGTCTCGTTATAACGGATCTCACTGTAGATCGTTGTCTCGATGGAAAAATTAAAAAAAAAAATAAAAAATTTTATTCTATATTTTCGACTTCTTTTTTCGCGTAGAATCATCCCCTTTCCGCTTGTACCACCAATTACCAACCACCCTGTATATAATAATCTTCGCAAATATGACTTATTCGGTATAAACATTCTAATCGATTTCGACATCGTGTGTCGTCATCAGGGACCATCGTGGCGTCACCGGAAGTCTAGAGGCGTTAACCTCTGTGATAATCGATATCTTACACATTCTCTACAGCGTTATCAAATATAATATGTTTTCGAATTTTGTTGCTATCTATTAAAATGTAATAACTGGGAATCGATCTATAGGTTGTGATAAGAGGAGGGAACCTGCGAAAAACAAAAGTGAGAGTGGAGGATCGATTCAAAAAGGAATCCAAGTGGCGCTAGAATTATTCCCGTTAGAAGGCAGCAGTCTGTCATACTGGCCACGCCACGCTAACCGTTTATTCAAGGCCCGTAGTTAGGGCAGGTTAGGCTTGGACTGCGCCCAGTTTGCATCAATTTAGATTCAACCTTCCGTTGTGTATTGTTAGTGCCACTTTGTCGGGGCATATTTCTTTCGGGGAAAAAAACAGCAATTCTCATTGAAATCAATAGATCGTCGATCATTTGTATCGCTGTCAAGTACCGTCGAATTTTTTAAAGACAAAAAATTAATGCGAAAAAAACAAAGAAACAAGAGGGACAAGGTCAAATCGAAACGAATTGCAAGAGGCGATCAATTACGAGGAATTATAAACTTCGCGGAATAAGAAAATAAATAAAGAAAAAGAAATACGAATAATCTCAAGATTCGCCGATAGCCGTTGACAAATCGTTGAACTTTGATATTCAAATAACGTATCACTGGCCACCTGTGTGAATCTCGTTGATAACGATAATACTTTTTATCTCTTATCTACTTGTACTTTCGTTTATCAGTCGTCTTTCTTCTATTAAATTACGTCGCGAAAACCTCAATCGAGGTCCACAAGAAAAATCAATTTCTATCGATTTTCTAATACCAATGATATTTTATGGCTGAAAGGGAATATCTTAATACGACTACTTACGTAATTGAAGAAAAGACTTGTTAAATCTAAAGATACAAGGTTATAGAAATAGCTGCATACCACGACAATCAATATTTTACTTTATACTTTACTTTTACTATCTCGCTTTAATATTACTTGCACTTTAAATATTCAAGAAAGCAGCAAGTGTGATTTTTCAATTTAATTATTCCATTCTTAACATATCAATGTGGGCCTTTTTTCACGATTATTTATTAATGAAATTTCACAAGACACGTTTTCCTAGGGTTCCTAAATCCTTACATAACAGAAACAAGTTTGGTCATAAAAGAAACTAAATTTTACAAATAAATACCAGAAATTTCAATTTATGCGATTAATCTGCATGCCGTACAACTGTAAAATGCAACTTGTCTATTTATTAATATTATTAGCTAGTAGATGATTTTGTAAGAAGACCCTGAAATGAAACAATAAGAAACGACTTCTCATGGAACAAGATAACGCGTTGTCGGTATCAAATACAAGACGAAATTCAACGAGAGACTCGATGACGTTAGATAATAGAAGCAGAAGCAACGGTCTAATGGTTAACGAGCTACAATTGAGGCAGGTTAGTCCCAACCTAGGTGGAAGCCGGATTAGGGAGGCTCGGATGGGTACGCGTTCCGCTCACCTGTAATCTAACTTCTACTTTCCGTAGACGTAACCCACGTGCTCGATGGAAGTGTATAAAGGCACGTTCACACAGTTGCTACTGTGTACAGTACACGTACATACGTGCGTGCATGTTTGCCACCGGGGTTAAACAGCTTTCACTCTCCGAGTGTTAGTGAGTCAACACAGCATGTCAGAGGAACGCACGATAGGTACATATCCTCTGATTGTGTATCACACACCGATCAGGAGCGTATGCTTGGGTGCCATCGGTGGGTGTCTTTTAACAGTTTGCGGTTGAACGTGATCGAGTAAATTTTCACACTGAACAAACATCAATAATAAAATCATAGGATATGTCCGAAGAACCAAACTGATATTTTTATAAATGGGATGTACGTTTTTTGGAATTTCAATCAAGATACTTCGTGTTGTTCAGAAATATCGAGTACCGAGTTTAACATCGTAATCGATTATTGTCTTTTGATTTTGACACTGCAGAATTTCTCCGAAAGACTGCAGGTTTTGCAATAAAGTATTTCTAAAATCTTATCAAGAATCCTTCGAATATATCTGCTCACGATCAGTATCATGTACATACCATCGAAATGATGGCTTCGGTGACTGAGAGTGGACATACGACCGAACCCGAAAAGTACTTTGATTCCTTTTTGACAGATGGACAGCGTTCATACAACCAAGGTTCTAGCAAAGGGTTCAATCAAGTAATATAATTTTGTTTCACGGTGATAAATACTCGAGGCGACTTTTATCGGACAAAAGGTTAATCGAGAAGCCTTAATCATGACCCTAATGTTCGTCATTTGTCGTTGAAACGTGGAGTTTCATGTTAGACTGGGTATATTTGGCGCGAGGCTGAAACGAGTAAAATAGGACCGCCGGTTTCATGGTGGTCCTTGACTACAAATTTACTTTTGTTCTCCGTGTGGTTATAGCCTGCGATTTTACGATGCGGTTTCTTCGTGCACGCGTGTACGCATAATAAAGGCTAGGCTTGGCCTCTTCGTACTACCGATAAAAATCCTTGATCCTAATGGCGGGTCAACCGTGCCAATTGGCCATAGGAACGAGCCGGTTGTGCCTTGAGGATACCATCGTGGTTCAATCTCGATAAATCCGCCTCGTTATCGTTCCAAAACGAAATTTTCCTTCTTTTCTTTGAGAAATAAAATTCATACACGACCAAATCGTTTAACGCGAACTCTGCTCTCGGTGGGGTAAACAGAATGACGTGTTGCTCGAGCATACTTCCTCGAGCACGTACTACTCTAATTTCAAATCTATCGAACATGACTTCGATTTGAATATTTAAATGAATATTTAAATTCTCTTTTTGCAGATAACGCGTCTATGTATCCGTGTGTATATGTATAATCTCGGTTAGTAGTAATCGCTTAGCAAAAGCGTAAATATCTCTCTTTAAATTATGAAATCGAAGTACATAACATATTGATTCATATACATCAAAGTGAAGCGACAGTTGTTAAAATTCTTTCAAACTGTGGCAATGAAATGAATAAAATAACAAAAAGTTGGGGATTCGTTTATACAGTAATTTTTAATTCATACACGCTCCATGATATGTCATATTGTATCAAACACGAATTTCACACTGCACGATGCAAATATTACCTTATATCATCACGAAGAATGACTTTATGATGCAATTGTATTCTAATGTTGAAGATAATCGCGGTAGAAATTATAATATTGAAAATTCATGTCGAAGAGAAACCGCGGGGTGCCAGTACGCGATATTACGCGAATGTGAATCGGCAGTGCACGGCGCAGGCGCCGCGAAGCCGCGGCACGCCACGCCGCGGCGAACTCACTCGCGCACCGCATCGCACGCCACACACAACACATCAACTAATAACGTGCAAGCTTCGATTTGCTGTTACCGCGAGGGCCACGCGGTCGCCATAGGAAAGCAACAGCTCGTATTATCGTGGTGGTCGTATGTTGTGCGCGCGAAGGAAAGTGTGCCGTTCAGAAAAGCAAAAAGAAGGGGGACTGTTGTTCGCGAGCGTGGACAGAACTGACTTCGAGCCTAACCCAAAACAAACTCGCGAGTTTTCGCGCCGGTGTCTCGCGGCCAGTCTCGGTACAGACAGAGACAGAGTGAAGTTGTCAAACGAAAGAATGGAGAAAGTAGAGTTTTAACGTTTCGCGCGATTCGATTTGAACGGACGCATGGAAAGTCGTGTTATGCCATCCTCAACCTTACACGTGAGATCATTGGAGGGACTATTACTGAACGAGATTGTCGTTAACGATCGTGCGATTGGCACGTTAATACTAAAAGCGAGATAAAAGAGCGGGAAAATCGCAGAGAGTGCAATCATCGCGGCAGACTGTCGTGACGAGAAATGACCGTGCAAGAGTTCAAACCTCGTGGCAGTGCGGCCGAAGAACAACAGCCGTCCGGTGATATTCTGTCACCGTCTAGCGAGCCACTGGACAACGACAAGGAGCAATCGGCCCAGGTCTGTTATCGTGGTGCGCCCCAGGATAGTGAAAATCTATTGGGACGAGTATTAGCCGGTAAGCCCCCATATCCATTTTCGTGACTTGTATACGCGTTTCATCCGTTGAAAAAGGAAAAAAGAAATTTAGCCTGAGGGTCAGCTGAAACGAAACGGATCGAAACGAAAGGGAGAGTAAAAATATTTTCCCGCTCGTTTACGACCGTTCGATTTCAAATCGATTATAGGGTCGCGTGTGTATGTTACGTAGAGTGTGTCCACCATGCACAACAGGCTCGTAAAAACATTCTTAACCTAGCGTAGATCACGATTCAGGTAGGAAGGAATAGAGAAAGAGGCAGTTTCACTTTCCAACGGGGTTGGAATGTAGGTCGCGGGGCCCGGGACGAGGCTAGTTCGTTGCCCTCGGTCGGCGGCCTTCCACTCGGCGCTCTGGCAATTTTTCTCCCTCTCCGTCTCTTGGTTTCGTCGTCTCTCTCCCACCTGCGCGGCTCGGTCTTCCCTCTCTTCCTTTTGCTCGTGGTTCTAGCCTAGATAGTGAGCCTCTCTAGTGGGGCTCCCACCCTAGAGTGTTCGCTGTTCTCCCTCTCTTCCATACATACACGCACGCGTTTGTTCGTTCGTTCGCTCTCTCTCTCTCTCTCTCTCACACACTCACTCCTTCTGTCCCGTTCGAGCGCTTCCACGTATCCTCTCCTTTTCGCGTCGTGTTCGTCTCTCTCTCTGTTTGGCCTGAACTCGTCGTGAACTCGCCACGGCGTTGTATAGAGAGGTACAGAGAGTGAGTCGGTCGGTCTCTTTCCCTCACGGCGGTCCGTAGAACAGGAAAGTAGGTCGGTGGGGCCTTGGCGTGAGGCTAGTTCGTTCACCCTGCCTGGCCCGTAACTGGGGCAAGATGAAATTAACCGAGCGGCCCGCCACCTCGCCCCACCGTCTCCTCTCGCCTTCTCCTACCTCCGTTCGGCAAGTAGAGTGAACTCCGCGACTCGTGTGGCCAATCGCCGGCGGGCCGGTTCAACAAACTCGAACTGGGTCTCCCTACCGACCCGTTCACCTCTATCTCTCTCGATCCTTCTCGATCTCTCTGTTCAACTCACGCGCCTTCCCTTCCTTACCAAGCGTAGAGTTTAGCTACTCGACCAACCTCCCCACCCACGGCTATCATCGAAGGTCACCAACACACTCGGCCTACCCGTTCGCCCTCTTGTTCTGCTCGCGTAAAACAGACCGATGTGCTTCTCATATACAGTTACACATCGCGAGCCGTTCATAAACGTTCGCCCACCTTTTGTTCTTCGCGGACTCCCCACATTGGTTTCTATTTTAGAACTTTGTTTCCTTTTTTGCTCCTTTTTCTTGGTTCTTTACTTTTGCTTTTTCGATAGAAGTTGCATTTGGCTGGAGAGGGGAGGGTTCAGAAGGCTGGAGAATTAAGTATTTGGAGCATTGCAAATGAGGGTGGAATTGGGCGAACCGTTCGGTAAAGGATTTGTGTACTTTGGGAGAGGAGTTAATATTGGCGGTTGATTCCCTAAGAAGATTAGGATGTTATTCGGATGAATCTAATAATGCTACTGTAATTAATGTAATTAATGCACGACACGGACGAAGGAAACGAAACTGTTCTATGATGACATAAAACTATTCAGATATTTTACGTAATTAAATAACACGTTAAATAACAGTGTATCCTTCCATTAACTGTGAACGTAAACGTGTGCGCGTAAGCAGCCTTCGTAGATAAAGAGTTACCATACAACTAACTGTACCATCACCTAATGTCCACGTATTCCGCGGCAGAGTTTTTCATCTCATCGACTTTCATCGCTTTTCTTGTTCCAACTAACCTACTCGCTGAAACCTGTGTAATTTCACCTATATCCATTCCTGAGCTTAATGTAGTCCACACATACCTGTCCAACACCTACGAAGAATTGCGTGAGTACGCGATTCGGACAAGAGAGGAGGAGAAAGAGAGCTATGACAAGCGTACGTACAATACACGTAGGTACGTCACACGCACATTGTACGCACACAGATCCGTTCAACCGGCTGAGAATTCTCTTCGTAAGCCCCGTTACGTAACGCCACGATAGTGAATTACGTATGGGCTACCTACTCACCAGCCTGTCCCTCTCTCTTTTCCTCTTTTTCTTTCTCGATTTCTTTTCTTTTCTCTGGGATCTCGACTGTCCCGCGGAGAAAGTACATTAACCGAGCTGCTGGACCGTGATCACTCTCGCCTGGGCGGCCATGTTGGAATGCTTTCACCGTTTCTCTGTTCCTGTGAGCCGCTGCATCCGCCGTTCGGAGCACTGACCTGCCTCAACGAGCGTAACTACGAGGTGGGTCGAGAATCGTGGCTCTCTCGATCGAGCTGTTCCGCTCGTTGCATTCCGAATTTTCGCCAGAATTCACGCCACAACACGGTCGCGCGAATATTTCAGGTACCGCGATCCGTTCGCGTGAATGTTTCAGGCACTGCGACTTGTTCGCGTGAACATTCCAGGTACCGCGACCCGATCGTATAGAACGTGGCTTACTGCGATCGCTTCGAGTCGCGGAAGCGTATTTTCAGCGGCGGACGATTGGCACATGCTATAATTTCTATCGCACTCATCAGTCCTTTCCTTAGAAAGGGTTATGTGATTTAGCTAGGCTGATTTTAATAGACGCATGATCTATAGTAAGAGAAACGAGCGGAGATACTGTAATAGGAACGGGCTTTTTCTTCAGGTAGGTTCTTTGAAGTTGAAGGTTTATGGAGTTCCATGGAAAAATCTCGAGCTAAGCTTCAGTATTAACGGTGGAATTTCATGTACACATTTTTAACGGTGGTTCGCGTTCAACGAAGTGTATTCGATCGGTAAGAATTCATTTAATCGAGCAGTAACCAAACTTTCGTTCAAATGATGGAGTTCACATAACCGTGTAAATTACTGGCACAAGGTAATCTAAACACAAGATAGTAATCCTCTTTTCGAGGATCTCAAGATCTCGAAGATACACTGATCCTTATTAAAAATTGCTGATCTCTGTAGACCGAACTAGACAAATACACAACTCCTAATCGTCTTCTTGCTTAATTATCAACGACAGATATTCATTGTAGCACCCAATCGTCTCTCTTACATATACATCCTTAACAATACAACCAAATCGCTCAAAAATTGCTCATATCCACCAAATACGCCTAAGACTCGCATTCGGAAGCACCGTGTTCCATCAATGACTCAGGGTTAGTGAATCGGGAGTAGTCGGTGAACGTGGTGGAACGTACCCAGAAAAGCGCGAAGATCGGGTAGCGTACTCTTCTTAAAGCTAAAGCAGGAGGAAGAAAAGCTCGTTTCGACACCCGACAGCCGCGCGAACTCCATCGGGCATTTTTTAATTGCGCTCGTGCTGACGACTGGCTAACCTCAAAAGCAAGACACACGGGCAATGGCCTGGCCTCCTCCTGGTCCCCAGTGACCTCGATTGATGCGCTGTGTCCTCTCCCAGTCCACGATTACCCCTCTTCCCCACTTCTCCCGGTTCTCTAGCCCTCTCTTCCCTTCTGGTGGCTAGAGGAGCGTTGACTCGACATCGCCCAATCAGGGGCCGGTTCGTCGACTCTCTGAGCTGCTCTCGGGGTCGTTCTAATCTCGCAACGTCCCTACGCCACAAGCCAAACCGACGAGAAGCCCGATAAGAGTACGATCTCCCTTCTTCCTCTAATCTCTCTCTCGCGGCTCTCCTCTTTTTCTTTCGCCTCTTTATTTCTCGCGGCTCTTGGTTCACGCTGCGTGCGGGCCCGCGGAGCGAGCCGCTATCTTCGTCTGCGAGCGTCATGCGTCTCGTTCCCGCTCGAACGTACACGCCAGCACGCCAAGGTGAACAACCTCGAACCGTGTCGCGGCTCTTATCGCCCCGCGAGCTTGGACCCTTATCGACGCGAGCGCGCGCTTCTTCTGCCGAAGTTCGCTGAACCGATCGCGAAAATTCTCTATGCTTCTACTCGCATGTACACCGTAACTCCACACTTTGTAGTATAATTGAAGTCAGGAAGATCGAGTAAGTGGCCCAAAGTAAGACGAAAATCAAGAATAGAAAAATTACGTTGATGGTTGCAGTTTCGAAATCGTGATACTATTTGGAGAAATCGCAACGAACGTTTGATGCTTACTTAGCCTTTTCCGCTGACTCCATAATCCCAATCTTCACAATGTTCTTACTTAAACCGTAAATAAGCGAAGCGTTGCTCGAAGTATCGAACAATGTTTCTCCACAAACATTCCGCTTATTTAAAAAAAAGAACTGGGAAAAAGTAACTGAATAGTTTCGGTGCACTAACGTTGCGCCTATTTTAAAGATACATGAAAAATTCATAAAAAATTGCCATGAAATCCATACCAACGAATCTTCCATACTCGAACCCTTCCAAACTTTCGCAAACCAGTCCATACGCGTTCCCACCATTCGAAGTAACACAGTCACAGCCTTCAATCCTTTTAATACGCAAACAAATCAGCAATACCCAGCGATTCTCGCAATAGATCCGCTATTCCGTTCTAATTTGCGAGTTTCGAAAATTCCGGCGGCTTGCAACAGCGCCGCGTGTCCTTCGCCCGCTTCCATTCGCTAGAAACTTTCCAGCTCGGAAAGGACACCACCCGAGATGCATAATTTCGTTTCGCAGCGGCGGCTCGTAATTCGCGCTTTCACCACGTTGCCTAGATGAATAGACGTGTCCACGTCACGGCAGAAAACGTAATAGAGTCGAATGGTCAACGGCTGTATTGTGTCTAGCGTTTTTTATCAGCAACTGAACAGCGGCCGCCGATCGAGTCACGGTTCACCAAGAAGAAAGTAAGAGTGGTCCGACCAGGAAGTTGAGGCACTGGCGAAGGCGGTCTGTCCGGATGCCGATGAAAGGGAAGGCCGGTGGTTTCTCTCTTTCTACCAGGCTTGATCTTGTTTCTCGACAGATTCGTACGTGGTCGTGACTTTCTCTCCGCTCCTTCGTTCTCGAGGGTGGAATTTTCTTTGTTCGGATGCTTGTCTCGATGATGCAACTGTGTACGTGGGTATTTCTTCTTTATTCTTCAGTCTTGTTTATTTTTGGAAATTTATAACGATTAATGGAATTTTGGGACTGATAGAAGAGAGTGAAATGTAAGAATTTGACTCTTGAGAATGGAGTTTTCTTTGTTCTGATGCTTGTCTCGGCAATGTAACTGCGTATCCCTTTCTTTCTCTTCAGTTTTGCTTATTTTTGTTAATTTAATTGACGAAACTTTGGGATTGATAGAAGAGAGTAAAGTTTAAGAATTTTCTGACCATTATTTCGCTCTAGAGGATGGAATTTTCTTCTTTGTTTCGTGACTGTCTCGGCGGAATAAAGTTGAGTGGGTATTTAATTCGTTCTCTTCCTTTTTGTCTAGTTTTCGGTTTAGTATTAAAGTTGATAGTCGATGACATTTTGCGATTGATAGGGGAGGATAGAGTTCAGTCAGCATAGATTTCGCAGTTGGGATGATCGGTATGCCGACGACATGGAGATGTTCTAGGTAAAATTAGAGGGAAGTGGCGAGATTCACAAGGGGGATTTGAAGATCTATTAGAGCAAGTTGAGCGGTGCAAGAGCTGGAACCTAAAATTGGAACGGATAGAACAGTGTAGTTGCGTGAATTGGTGGGGTTATGAACTGGCAAAATCATTTTCATACATCCGTACCCTTTCGTATCCATAGATCATCAGCTAATACTAACAAATTTTCCTCAAATTTGTAATCTGTCTGCTCAGTAAAAGGTTTTATTTCGAACTTAACCAAACATTTCTACACTTCAAATTACCCATCCAACTCGTGGCATTAAAGTAACAAAAAGGAACCGCTTCTAACTATTCAAACTCACGTTATACCACGATCTTTTCCATAAATCAGAATACCTGAAATCTCCGAAATGTTCGATGCCATCGAGCCACGAGAATCATCGCGTTTCTATGGAACGTGATTCCGCTGAAGATTGCTCCGAATCGAGGCGAATCGAATCGAGCGTAAACCAAGGGGCAAAAAGAAACAGATCGTAGACGATTCCGCGCGTTTCACGGAAATTCAAGCAAGCTTCACGACTGCTCGCACAGTCAACCCCCGGAAACTCGGTTGAGAATCAGGCTACGGACGACGGGAGGCGAGATGGGATTGTGGGCGGTGTGTGGGTGGAGGGAGAGGACAGAGGGTAGCAGCCCCGAGGGCAACGAACTCTGACCCACCAGCCAGCCCTGGTATTGCTACCCCTTCCCCTGGACCGGCTGCTAAGTATAGCATTTCCACCAACCTGTCGCCCCTTGCTACAGATATTATATCTACACCGTAACCACCCCCTCCTCTTAGCCACGACCTCTTGCCCCTCTCGAAAGCACGGTAATTTTGTTCTGTTACCGCTTTATCGCTGCAGCTGCACGCTGAGCCACCGTTTAGCTGGCTGTTGCTGTTGTTTTCGTTCTTCTTCCTTCTTATGTAACGCGTTTCTACTTACAATTAGTTGCGAAGACGAAGACTATTCTCTTCACCGTTCAGTTCACGTAGATCAGATTGCGATGCGGTATGGAAAATTTTATCCATTTCTATCTACATACATGCGAGATAACAGTTTTTAAGAATTTACTGGAGCGAAATTTTAGTTGGTGTCACTTTTTTTTTTTTTAATTAGTGCCAACTGTTGTCTGTTGACTCTACTTATCCCATTGTGAATTTTTATTATATGAATGAAAAAGTACAATTAATTTAAAGAATTAGTGAACTCCTGTTACACGAATTTCGATGGATTCAGATGAATGCAATTCTACGGTACATCGAAGAAGCATGCTCCTAAACGATCCTCGTCTAACGTGTTCGTAGTAGTGATATGTAGGTATACGCGTCTGATGCGTTCGCAGTAGATATATACGTGTCTGACGCGCACAGAAAATTCTACTGTAGCACTGTGACTACCGCTGATACCGCGATACTAGTGTCATACGAGTATCAACTACTAGTGCATAATATATACATATTTATTTATTTCATATATTTTCAAATAGCCAAAGTTACTGAATTTTCTATAAATAATAATAATAAACTAATACTAATAACTACTATTACTACTACTATTACTACTAATAATAATAACTAATAATTAACAATAGTAATAATAAATATGAATAAACTAAATCATATTTTGTTTATTCGTGACATAAAAATTATATTTAAAACTCGGAGGGAAGGCTCGTTTTAGTGTTATCAAAGTTTCGCCTTAGAGCTTAGCAAAAGACGCGTGTCTTTTGAAAGTGTGGGAAGCCAGAATAGAGACGGACCACTCTCTTCGCGAGTAATCACGAAAAGTAGAGTAATCGCGGTCCCGATTGAATTTCTCCGCGACGCGGAAATGCGTCGAGCATTGTTCCTTTGCCGTCCTTGCGGCTTGTTTGCCCCTTTGAGCTCAGGGCAGAGCCTTTTACCTGGCATCGCGAATATGGTGCGCGGCAAGGCGGACTACGCAACTTGCATCTTGAAGAGAAGAATCGAAAAGACCAGGACTTTAAGAGCCATGTTGTAATGAGGATTGCCGGTGGTTTTGGATCAAAGAACGAAAGCAGATCGTTTGATGTTAGCCTGTTTTTGAAGTCCATATCATTTGTGTCTATCTAAATATCCTCGATACTCGCATCCTTTGTACTAGTTGAAGCAAAAAGTTCGTAGATTATTTGTTGTAAGAAATTGGTGTTACATAACATTTTTGTTCCAATACGGTACAATAATACAGCAGTATCTAGTAATAACCCAGTAAGCAGAATACGAACTTTTCACGGAATTAATATACGCTTTTAGCAAAAGATTAACATATTTTGTCACATTAAAAACTGTAGCAGAAAATATACGTAATTCGTGTGTTAAGTTGATCGAGAAGCTCTGTTGATACGCTTTCAGGGATTATGTATTTGGGGATTATTTGGGACATTTTCGTAATCACGCTAATTGGAACAACCGTACGTTCAAATTTTCTAAATACAAATTATAAAGACACTTTATTTCTTCGCGTTTATTATAATCGCCACATGCTCTGCCTAACAACTTCCATGTCTTTCCTAAAGTTAATACATTCACCGTAACGATATTATCCTTAACACCTGCTCTTCCCCTACCTCTTCGTCTATCAACTTCACCAACCCTCCCCGCAAACCTCAACGCATCTGCCAGAAAACCAATTTCCAAAATCTCTCTCGTCCACCAATCTCACCCTCTGCATACCCAGGCACGTGCTGCGCGTTTCAACGAAACGTTATCCGCATGGTGGAGTCGCGTGCCTAGTTCTCACAAAGATGCACTTCGATAAAAGCGATCTTCCTAGCGATCCGGCAATTATCGTAATTCAGTCCGGTACATACGGCGGTGGACCAACGGAGATACGAAAGGCTCGGTGGTGGGGGCGTACGCGGCGGGAAAAAGCGGCGCGCTTTTCCACCCGGCAGTTGCATACCGCGCCACGTGGTGGGGGTAGGGTGGAACGGCCTCAATAACGTAAATTATCCCGCCAAACGTAGGCGGACCGTATATATCCGTGTCGAGTGGCCCCCGCGAAAATAGCAGAACCATGGACCGTCCGAAAGAGGAGGCGAGGACGAGTGCGAGTAGGAGAATCGACGGAGCTAGCGAGGTGGGGAGAGCAGAGAGTTGACAGTGGCGGGGATATGGCAGGTAGCGGCGGTGGGGGCAAGAGAAAGAGAGATCCGCTGGCCTAGTTAGGGTGAGTGCCACCCTCGTCGGTCAACGACCTCGCGACCTCGACGCTCGCAATCCGAGCGACTCCTCAGCCACCCCTCCATCCCCTTGCCACCCTTCCACCCCACCCCACCCTACCAGCGCGTCGCCACGACCGACACCGACGAACGTCACTTTCCGCGCGCATTTTCCTCGGCCTGATTAGACCACTGGGAACACGTTTCCTACCTCGATAATTCAACCTTTTCTGAAGTCAGCGCGCCTCGTGTGCGATATACGAATGACGATAGTGCGCAGGAGTGGATGGGGATCTTGAGAGCTTTCTCTCTTGCATCCCCTTTCTTTTTTTCGTTCTGTCTTTTTAGGTTGTTTCGGAAGGAATTTTTATGGCATATGCGTAGAGATGTTTAGTTTCAGAGCTGAGTTGGAGCTTTTAACCTAGTAAGGCTAATTCTAATTAAATGTAAAATTAATGGTGGTTATGGTTTCGTGGTGATTTCACACGACCAGTTTACATTGGATTCTGAGCTTTGATATCGCGGTTGCGAAATGGAATTCGAAAGATCCGACTAGTCGGATTTTCTTTTTGTTGCTGTTTCTTCTTTCATCTAGGTTTTACAATTTTCGCGAGACTCTGTTGAGGTAGAAATCGAAGTACTTAAGATACTATGACACAAAGTACTTTTTTTTGTCAGGTTATGGAAATTTTTGTTGCGTCTTTTGTCCCTTAAATTATTCTGATGTTTTTCCAGCATTTTTATTCTACCTTTAAAAAGGTATAAGAATATCAAGTAGGTTTTCCTATTTATTTTTAACGTTACGTGTACACAACTTTTGTTTCATCGCTTGATTCTCGATGTTAACCTAACGCGACTTGTATTGGATGAAATTCAATTTTAGTTCATAATTTTGCTTTCATTGATAAAATGGAAGTAATAAGTAGGTAATTCTAATTGCGGTTACTTTACAAAATTATAAAATG
Source organism: Bombus bifarius (assembly GCF_011952205.1). NCBI lineage: Eukaryota > Metazoa > Arthropoda > Insecta > Hymenoptera > Apidae > Bombus > Bombus bifarius. Next base: position 723,347 of record NW_022884484.1, read on the forward strand.
ATATCCCTACTCCGTTCTATGGTTTCGTTCGATACGACGCATTGAGCAATTAATTAGGAGAACGAAACGCCCAACATGGCGTGTTTAGTTCTGATTCATTTGAATTCTACGCGACGCTCATATATCATTCCACGCAAATTTCCAATGCGTACTTTCATTTTCGACTTCTCGCCTGCATTCTCTACGAGGCAGAGCATAGTTCGCTGAAACGTGCCTTATGTGCAATCTTTATTCACCAAACAGAGGATCCGGATTCCACGGGCGCGTTCGCGAACGTGGCAGAAATTCGTCGGCACGCCAAAAAGAAACGCGTGAAAGAAACATTACGAAAGCTTGACCGAAGAAACGTGCACGCAGGTAATTCAATGGAAGAGAAAGCAATTAAACCCTTTCACTATCACTGGGACCTCCTAGTTGAGCAATATTTCACCAGTCGTTGCTCGACATTTTTCTTCTCTCTGTTCTTGAAGTTGGGTTCGCCAGTAAATAAAAAAGACGACATCGTTTGTAACCTACTCGAAAAAAAGTAACTGAAAAAGATAAGAAGGAAAAAAAAAAGGTTGGTAAAAAGCACGTTCCAGTAACTTCCAAATTAGGAGGACGCTAAAACATCGTCCGTTTCGAGTAAAAAACGCAAAATATTTTATTGCTTTTTCTGCTCGTCACGTTTTTTCTTAATCCGCTTCGTGGATAGTTTGGTTAAAATGTTTTAGCGTGGAAGGAACCTTAAGAAAAAATAGAAGACTTCTAATCCTTTGACTGTTTTTACGCGTTTACGAGCCTGGAGAGCGTGTTGTTTGCGAGGGAATTGTCGAAAGAAATTGACTTTGCGACGTCACGATACTTTTTAAACCCGTTAGTGCCTCGAGAAACCTTCACCCCTTTTTTTTTTACTGACCGATATTGCCACGCACGACGAACCCTCGGCTTTTTAGGGTTATAGTTACAGTTAAGGTCTCGCAGAAAATGCAATCGTTTTGGATCTTTTACCATTAACGAAAGGATTTTCCAGGACAACTCTTCCGTCTCGTAAATCATTGATTTTTCCTTTGGACGACGAGGAAAGTATATTGCGACGCGATTTGTTTCTTTGGAATTCGGTATCCTTTCACTGTCCGGCGAATTTTTATCGCCGTCACCATAAAAAAAGACACGAAAATAAATGACACGTGCGATAATAAAGTTTGTTTGGGCGTGAAATTCTTTCTAGAAGTAATTTTTGTTATTTAGATAAATTCAGACATTGTATCAACTGTGATTTATTATACTTCTGCAAAGTCATCTATGCTTCCTCTATAAAGCCTGCTCATAATTTAAAAAATATTACTTGTCGCAACGAATATCGTTTTGGATATCGTTTGTTTTAATAACTGTACATCGGTCGGTCTTGTCTTTTAGCCATTTCATATCAAAGGAGTTACTTTTTTTTAATAAAAAAATGACATTAAAAAGAAAATAATTAACAGAAATACTTATCGTTAGCTCACGAATATTTATGGAAATTTAGATTTTTATGAGCACAATTGAAGAAACGGTATCTAAGCAGAAACTCCAAATATTAAATATTATAAGGAACATTTTACTTTCAATATTTCATATATTTTTGCATATTATGTACAGTTTGTGCAGTTTTGCACGTCTAGATTCTCTGTAAATAGGTACACAAACATCCGCGATCTGCTTATCATCTTCTTTCCCCGCGATCTTCGTATCAAATCTAGACCAACAAGTTAAAAATTCAATGAATCACCGTAACGTTGCCCTCGGACGATCAATAATATCGTCAATATTTCAAGGTACTCAACGGAAATGTAGTTTCTCAATAAATATTGACATATCGTTACATATCGAACGTCCGATGTCCCCCTAAAAGAATATCGAACGATTCCTCAAAGAAATCCAGCGTAGACCCACGTCGTCCAGGTTTACGTACGATTGCCGTAACGTAAACTGTCCCCGTTCCCCATTCACGAGGTTGCTGAAACAGTAACGCAGTGGCGCGCGAACGAACGATAACGGCTAGTTAAGCGCCTCGTGATTGCAGTCTGATAACGGGATATATCAGGGTGAACGAACCATTGCAAAGAATAAGGGGACGTCCTTGGATCGCGACTCGACTATAATTAATAACAATCTCGCGGCGCGATCGGTGCAACTGCGAAACACGCACGCACGCTTGCGCAATAAAATCGCGACAGTTCGCGCGCGCCAGTTACAAAAGCTCGCGCGCGTCAGGTTTAACGCACGCGGCCGCCGTGGAAAGTGTGCGAAACGGCATTGCGACTTTCACATTCGTCGAGGCCGTTAATTTACTTTCTACGTCATGGTTGCAGCAGCATGCGACTTACGGCGGGCAGCTTTCCTTCCAACGATCGAGGAAGATCCTGAGCGATGCGGTGTTCACGTTCTCCGGTGATCCACTTTTGGCGCCAGTGCTCTACGTTACATACGTATGAGGCGAAACGATGAACCACGGCTGATGGATCGACAGATTTTGCATAGAGTTAAACGGCATTTGAGACTTTGGATAGCTGGGATTTATGGCTTACCAGCTGGCGGATTTTCTATTCTTGAATATTCAAATTCGTAAACTTTCGGATGTCGAGTGTTTCGAGATTTTGTAATCTTCGAATTTTCGACTTTCAAAACTCTCCGTCTTTCGATACTTTCGAATTTCCTAGCTTTTACATTGCGATGTAAATAGAATTCCAATTTTGCTTTTCGATTCCCTTCGAAATTAGGATCCTAGGTATTTCGGTAAATAAAGAATGATGATTTAAAAGCATCGGAAATACTTGTAAACATTCTCTCAGCAAGAGCACCCATGTACTTTCAATTTCTTTTCGCCGGAAGTTCCTTCTCGATATAACCTCTCCACTTCAAGTAAACATAACCTGCCGCTATGATTGAAAAGCTCCTATTTTCTCCATCGAAAGCACACAATTGCTGCAATCGCTACTGCCCAACCTCTTAATCCTCCATCAATCTGAGCATACACCGAAACGACTATAAACCTGTTATCAGAGCTCGACAGAAAGGCGATCCAGCTTCGACTAATCTGGAAGGTAAACGTGCAACAACCATTGATTACGATAATGAACAGGCACGTGTAAAATGTCACTATAGACGAGGAAAAATTCCCTGGTTACACGTATAGAAGTAAAAAAAGGAAAGAAAAGAATAAACGAAAGAGAACATAGGAGTGAGGCGGTATCGTAGAACCGTTTATTCTCGTTTGATGTCGACGAACCACTTGCTGCTCGGATTCCGGCTTCGAAGGACGCGGTCGTCGATCCGCGACGAAGTCGTCGCGATCGACCGAGAAATCGCCGATCAACGCGATTTTTTCGCGTTGCATCTCGTTATTTGTCGTTCTGCCGCTCGTCGATCGCGCAATATGCAAATGCGATTACCGCCTAACGGTTAATCACCGATGTAACTAACGTGCTGTAAATTGCGAACAAGACAAGTTACACGATCATTCTATTTTTTTCTCCACTTTGTTCTTTCCTTTTTTATATCCTTCTTACATTCCTCGTCCTTTTTCTTAATCAGATTTCTTTTAAATCTTTCATCCGATCCATATGTCGTTGCTTATCATTTTGTAAATCGAACGAGCAGTCGTCATTAATTAAAGACTCGATAGAGAGATCGATTATTCTTCCCTTCACCAGGCTGCTTAGTTTTTGCTCGTTGTTTGATCCAGAGATAGGGCGTCGCGCTCGTGGATGTGATTTATGTCCTGTTCTCTAGATTCGTTTGGTCACCAGATCCTGATTATTTCGTTCCGCCGTTGAGATTATGAGTATTTATAATTATTTGCTTGAAACGTGCTTTTTTTTGAAGTTCTATAATAATCGTTGATGGTTCTTTTTACGCTTCCTACGTCAAATTAATGTATTTGACGGTCCAGAAAATTCGTTACGTTTTCGATAAGTCTAAAGTTTTACTGTACTTTATTGCAACAGGAATATGCATACAAAGACAGTATTATCGGATAAATTGCAACGCGCAATTGCAACTACGCTTAGTAGTTACTTATTTTAAGAAGAGGAAAGGAATCTTGGCTAATTTAGCTGTATGCCTTTTTATCGCGTTTATTTCCGAATCGAAGAAGCAGTGGAGGAAATCTGACTCACTCGAAGTCGATTCGAATGACGAATCACGCTTCCCCGAAATAAACCGGGATGTCGTGTTTTACCCGATGCCAAAGGACGAAGGGTCATCCTATTAGTCTCAGGAGTGCCGTTGGCCTGTCTCTTTCTTTTGTACACGTGGTTGACCTGCGAGAGATCAACTCTCGTTATGTTATTTCCAGATTTCACTTCCTCCATCGGAATCACGTTCGGACGTATACAGTTAGGATACGGTAGAAAACTTTTATTTGGGCATTAAGCATGGTAAAAGCAATTGGTAGGTTCCTATGGAATTGACCGTTTCGTTGGCTCTTAGGAGAAACGATTTTTTTTAACCCCTTCTTTCTTTTCGTTTCAATATATAAAGTGCAATATTTGATATTCGTACTTGTCTATGATTAATAATTAACTTTTGCGAAGAGCAATATCAAAGAAACAAATGAATGTTCTATATCTGTTAAAAATTATAACCATCGTTATGGCTAAACGAAATTTTATTAATGAAAGATTGAATTAAAGAAGGACACACGTTGGGAAAAGATTGTAATAGAAATATTCCTGTTTACGGATCTTCGTCTACCTTCGAAGATTCTATCGTAATCGTATTTACATATTTTTCATTAGCTTTCTATTTACCTTTGCATTGCTTCGCACCTCTACCAGCAACTTACTGCAATTGCATTCTTGTCTAAAATATTAGAATGTTTCTTTAATATATTTGCTGCCGCTAACATTCGGCTATTTCTCCTTCATACCTTTTCCTCATTAGCAAAATTTTCATTTCATATGACAACAATAATACGTATTTCGTTTCAACATACTCTTCGCTGTCTCGCCTCTCTTCTCAAATCTTTTTATTTGAAACGCACAAATTTAAAAGAACAGATTAGAAACACTACGAACGAGAATTTAACGATAAATGAAATCGTTAAATCGGTATACAGTCCGAATATTAAATAAAAAGATTGAAAGTCATTATCAAAGTGCCAATTAAAACCAACAAAACCGGCAAAAAGATAGAAAAATTACGAAAGAATCGTATCATTAAGTGCAACCTAGTTTAGCCGATTAAAGGAAGATTCGCGAATCTCGAAGCAGGTTCGATAGGATTTTTCGAGACGAAATAAATACCTAGTTCCCCGTAGAAGAATTCCCAGGTGGCTACGGTTGCTATCGACGGTTACGCGAGAATCCATTGCGTTTCGATCGCTGGAAGATCGGTGGAGAATGGCGAATAACACCGCGATAAAAGTAACGAGGAAATCGGCTTATATTAAATTTCCCCGCTTTACAAGACAGATATCTTGGCGTGTAATAAAGATACCGGGGCTAGCTGTTTCCACCGTTCGACCCCAGAAATCCCCGGGGTCGCCGGTATATCGGGTCGCGAGGCCAACGAACTCGCCACGATCCCTAACCCGGTCAACCGCGACACAGATCCCACGTAGCAACCCTCTAACCCCCTGTTCCCTGTTTATGCGTTAGCGTAACATCGATTTCGCCGAATTAGAACACGCGTGAAGCGATGGCATTTCAAAAATTGCTCACCCATGGTGTTTGCCTCGCGTCGTTTCACCTTTTTTTATCTTTTGAATTTTCCTTGTTTCTCTGTTCTTGCCGCGCAATTTCAAACGGTAATTGCTAGCTGATTTAATTTTACACGATATTAATTATTGATGTAGTAATGACAATATTAATTTTCATTTATTTTCTACGATAAATATTATATTTTATTGTGAGATGGTAGAATATCGTTGTTCGTTGGTTTAACCGGTGCTTTGTATTTTTGAGGGTTCATTTGGCTGATTGTTGTTATCGTTATTACGCTGCTATAGTATTTTATTGAAACGTCATTTTTGCATTATCGCGATACATATCTGAAAATATAATCCCTGTATGTTTTTAATTGTTATCTTCTGCATTTTATAGAATGTCATTTACTTATTATGCGAACAAGTAACTCCGCCGCTGTATACAATTTTTTATAATTTGCTGTAAAGTTATTGGACTTTCAAGCGTCTTCGTTGCCGAAGATGTATTTTCTTGAATGAGTGTTTGCAATTACTTAGTTAGGAAAACGTCTTTTCTTTCTGAAAATTGCGTAGATTCTACAAGGAAACGGATATGGCAACGTTACTGTTATACGATGTAAACCATGCAACAGGCGAGTCAGAGGTGACAGCATTTTCCAAACTACATACTGTTCTACTATTGGCAATATTCCACGGACTTTCACAGAAAACCATTTCTTCTCTCTTCGCATGAAAGCTTCCATTAAATAGAGATTTAGCTGTGGAAAGGTTCAGAGGAACCTTCCCAGAAAACATACTAAAAGAAAACAGAGAAAGCAGAAAAGAAACATAAACATCTTACGATCCTTTTCAATCTATTAAACGATACTGACCAGATTTCAAGATAAATAAAAAGGAAAACAATTGATATTTGTAATATTCCCACTTTACTTCAATTTCAAATCTATAAAATTTATCAGGGCCGCTCCTAAGCAAATTTTCCCTTACACCAGATAAGTCAACCTTAAATTTCGAAAATGAATAATTTTTCAGTAACTTAATAACTCATTTATGTATCTAATGCTTATTCCCGCCAAAAGAATAACGCATCTCTCAAAATCTCTTCTCTTCCATTCGTCTTTATCAATTACCATCGATCTATATCGACCATCCATCTTCCCCAACAACGTGCTTGATACCAAACCCATTTCCATACAGATTAGAAGGTTTACGTACAGGTTACGGACGCTTTTGGTCAAATGATTGGCCGGTTAGTGGATTAACATTCACCGCTGGCAGAAACACTGTTTTCACCTTGCACAATCGGGGCGCGCGTGCATTCGGTCAGTGGAATCGGTCAGGCCGCGATAGTTTCATCGTGGCTCGCGTATTATGCAACAATTTCATTAATGCGGTGCGAGCTAGGGGTCTACGACCCGGCTATAGCCAGGAATAGCATAAGCCACGACGTTGAGGAGGGGTAAAAAAAAAATACATATATATGAGACGAAGGAAAAATGGAAGGAAAGGAAGAAGTATGAACGACGACGCATTGGCCATTCGCGGGGACTTTCTCTGTTCGCCGGTCTGCATGTGCCTTCGTTATCCGCCGATCGATCTGCCATTTCGCTCGAGCGTAACTCGCACACCCTCGATTCGTGCACTCGTTTCGCCTTCCGTCCCTTGCGTAACGCCGCGCGCGTGATTGCGTGCTGCACCGGCTTGCACACGATGCACTACCTGCCTGTTTAAATGGCACTGTCCAAGGAATTCAATCTCCTTTCGAGCTTCGGTCCGCTCTCTAAAGGAATTTCGATAGATCGAAGATTCGTTAAGACGCTGGCTGCCACGCGAATTCTCTATATTTTGCCCTGCGAGCCGCAATTGATCGAAATATGCTACTATATCGTAGATGATATGTAACTCTCGCAAAATATTATTATATTGCGATTTCTGTAATCTTTCTCCGATAATAATTTCCCTTCCTTTATTTTCGTTCGCATTGTCGACAATTTTTGAAACGAAATGTAATCTATCTTATTCTAACGATTTTAACAAAATTTAGTAGAAACGATGATCACCGTGGCAAACAACGCGTTTAATCTGTCGATCGAGAAAGACGTGGCCAATTGGTCGTTCGAATTTTCAAACTTTTCGATCGTGTTTATGGATTTATTTGTGGATTTTCTGTATTTTAAAACGCGCCCTTTTATCTCTACGGGAAACAAACCGCATCATTTTTAGGTTTCCATGTATCGATGCGATCCGCTTGAAGTTGACTTGTTTTTTATTGGATTAACAGGTTAACTAGAACGAAGAGTCAATTCGTTGCGTAGATTGTCAATTTTTCCACATAATAGTTTGTTTCTTTCAGAGTGACTTATTCCTTTACGCGCTACTCTATTCCTGTCGAATTCTTCGTTAACAGCAAAATGAATATAACTGTAATTAGTTTGTCTTTATTGCGGTCTAATTTCCTGGTTATAGAAGCTGATGGGGTTAAAGGGAAGTTGAAGTTAACGGTAAAAACACGTCTTCTTCGTATAGCTTTTTATGCTTGGCGTTATTGCTTCCCTAACCCGTTGCTTTATGACTCTTACCGTGGGTACTGTGACGTCAACGCTAGATATTTACTGCATTAACGTCGACTCTAAAGCAAAACATCGGTGTGTTGTAGACAATTGACGGCCGGTAATCCACGGTCTCGTAATTTGGAATTAAAATCAGAATTAAAGTTCAAGCTAAATATCCGCTGAATTTTTCGTCGCGTAAGAAATCGAACGACAAAGAAATTAACCAAGTGTTCTTTTTATGTAACGTCTGGAAAGGATCCTCCTGTCGAAAGCATAGCTGAGACGCATTCACAGAGATTTGAGAAAGTTGCTTTTTCGCTCTGCTAGTTTTCACAGTTATAGCTAACTTTAAAGTACACAGAATTTTGTAAACTGCGAATTTATAAATATTTCCATAGTTGAATCATACAGGGTGGTTGGTAACTGGTGGTACAAGCGGAAAGGGGGTGATTCTACGCGAAAAAAGAAGTCGAAAGTATAGAATAAAAAATTTTCGTTCGAGGCTTTGTTTTCGAGAAAATCGACTTTGAATTTTCGCTCGGTACGCGTGCACTTTATCGCGTCTCGTTATAACGAATCTCACTGTAGATTTTAAAAAAAATTAAAATTAAAAAAATTAAAAAAAAAGTTTATTCTATATTTTCGACTTCTTTTTTCGCGTAGAATCAATCTCTTTCCGCTTGTACCACCAGTTACCACCCACCCTGTATACTAACTGGTTCAATCGAGGCCACGTTATTTTATCAAGCAAGTACTTAGGTACGTTCCAAGTATCGAACGAATGCTTTCTATTGCTTAGCGCAATTTTGTAAATGTACACCGCCAATTTGTAGAACTTTTCAAGGTGTCCAGCCGTTCTATATCACCTCGACTTAAGAAATGTGCAATACATCGTTGTGTAAGCCGGTTTGTTTTGTAAGGTATATTATGAAAAAAAGGAAGTTTCGATGTTTAAAATACTTGGTTCTGCGTAACGTTCTCGCTCCTGGAAAAATTACTCAAGATTTTGTAGGAAGATGAGGAAAATATTAAAGAATCGAGGAAATTCCTAAACGATTCTTTGCAAAATTTATAAAATACTTATCCGCTGACATTTACAAGATTCTGGAGCTCGGTGAAAAAGCGATACAAGTACATACTTTTCGAACAACTAAGGCGAATACAAAATGAATATAATAAGTATTGGAGGATAGAAAACTATCTACAAGACTTTATTTCCAAGATTTTACGACTGATTCAACAACCAACCACAAAAATACAAACTGTAAACTTTCAGTTTAACGAACGACGACTATCGATCAGAAGACAAATCGATTCTCTTCGCTTCCTCGGGGAAAACAATTCTTTCGATGAAAGAAATAACTTCGTCTCTATTCTGAAAGGTAAACCTTTTTACTTTTCTTTTTACAAAAACGATTCTATCATTAAGAGATCGCCAAAAATAGTTTGAAACTAACAGAGAGTGTTCAATTCGTATCGTACGTTTGATCATATGCAGTTAGATCCAGAAGAATTTTTCAGTCGATTGGAAAAGGGTCGTGCGAGAAAGAGGCGACCGAAACGTGGCTCGAGGCGTCCTGTAACCATGAAGTTTACAACACAGAGAAACAAGCCGCGGTGCTTTCACTTTCCGAGAGGCAGCAAACGATTGACATCATCATCGTGCTCCGTGTGTTGTCGTTTCATCGTGTCCCGGTTTGCCTCCGTGGATCCGTTCGACTTCCGGCAAACTGGCCGATTTCGCAATCGAATTTATTTCGTCGTCCGGCACTTGATGCAATTCAGCCGGCGAATCAAATCGACTTAAACGGTTCAATTAACCGGCTCATTTGTCCAGTCGTCCTGTTCAACCATGGTGTCCCTTCGTGGTCGTGCTATTCGATCGAATCGTTTTCGTTCCAACTTTATTCGCGACTCGGACGTTATACCGTGGATTGTCTAATCCGGAGGATATTTAGGTGAGAGTTCTAGATCGAGGGGAATTTAAACGGAAATTAGAGAATTTACAGGGAGCTGGAATGAAAATTGGAGAATTCCAGTGAACATAGAACAGTGGCTCTTCGTGTTTAAATATAGTCAAATAGAGTATCGTGGATTTCTCGAGGTATTTGATCGAATATCGTCGAATTTCTACACGATCATCGTGAATGATTCTTAAATCCAGGTAAGCAGAGAAGAGTTGACTCGAACGTTAACAGATTTGGAAAAACTTCGCTCGAATTGCATCGAATCTAGGGAAGATAAATTAACCTTGAAAATCTATGCGAACTTTAGTATTGGACAATTCCCGATAAAACGTGTACTCGCACTGGTTTGATTCTAATCGTCGTTTAATCGAAATCAGTAATTTCGGGGAAATTATGACGTTCACCGTTGAATCCCATAAAACTCGAAGCAACACCGATTCGCAGAAAGTTTCAGCAAAAAACTAGAACGAAGATGATAGGATCCTGAAACAAACAACGTCCATATATAGCCTAATCTAAGCACCAAGGTATTAAAGGAAGATTAGACCAAAGGTCGTTAAGATGAACAGAACTTACGGCGAAGTCTGTCCCGAGTGTGCAAGTCGTACCTAATAGAGAGACTCAGGTGGTCGAATATCTGGCGAGTCTGTTTCAATAATAAACGATGGTTCGACTAGCGAAATATCAGCGGTGGAGGCGGTTTTAAGGTCGCGCGTACCGAATTTCGGCCGGTGAAGATTAAAGGTGCGTTGACATCGTTACGTCAACGCGGTTAAATTGGTCGGGTCGTGCGCGCGTTGCGGAAACTAACGCGTGCACGAGGTCTTATGTAAACCCTGCTTACTAACTTACATAAATTCGCTCCTGTGGCGAAACTCATGTGCTCTACTAGAAAGAGCGAAAGAAAATCACGAACGCAAGGACCTGCTTCGCAATACCGAAAAATGGCCAGCAGAAAATTGTAATGAACGCAAGACAAGATTTGGTATTTGCTCGATAAATTAGTCGAATATTATTTCGCACATAGTACGTGTATTTTTGCGTAGTGTTACCGTATAACGTTATTAATAACCTCGTAATTGGCACGACGTTAAACTCGAATTACAGGAAAAGCAAAGGAGGAAACGAAAGAGTCACGTTCTCGTACCGAGTCCTCGAGTTACCATTTCCTTCGCGAATTTCCTCCCTCCGTGACACGTGTTAATCATCCCGGAGACTGTACCGGTGGTTGGTTGAAAAGCCTACATCGAAAGAGATGCAAATACGGAGACGCGTCAGAGTAGCGGGGAAGAAAAGTGGAAGAAAAAAGATTGCAATGGTAAATCGAGGTCGTTCGCCGCTCCACTTTTCCGGCGTCGATATTAAAAATTAGCGCGGCCCTCGGTGTCCCGTAGCGATCAAAACGAAGCGAGCGGAAGATGGCTGGTGAAACTTTCTTCTTCTTTGTATGTAGGAAAGTAAGAGGAGCGAAGAACGAGGTGACGTGCAGATGTGCCACACCGTGATTTTTCCAATTTTCCTCGTGCACGCACACGCGTGTGTCGCTCGATCAAAGAGAAAGGACGCGGATTTACTGGTCTTCGTTGTATAGTCTTTCTCTGTTCCTCTTGGCTTTGCGAAACGTTCCATCCTCGTCTTGCCAACGCGATGGTCTTTCTCGATCTTTCCGCGCGGACGCATGCGTCAGTGATCTCTCAAGGCCTTCGCGCATTAACGCCGAGTGCTGTTTGCTTCGTCCCACTTTCCTTAGCGCCCGGTCAACGACCCAGCGGGTAGGTGAGTTTCCAAGGTGCACCAACACGTACACCCGTCTCTTGATTCTATTCCATCCAAGAATACATCGGCGCCGCGCGCGCAGTGTCTCTCAAGCTCCGCTTCGATGTTTCGCCCTCGCCAACACCTCGTCGCACCCCTGCTCGTTACACGGAGGGATGAGAGCTTTCTATGTATACTTGCTGACAAACAGCTCCGCGCCAAGTGGCTTGGGATTTTTCGCTCGGGTCAGGGTTGGAGGAACGATTTTGTGCAATTCGTTATGCAGGTGTCAAGTGAGAGGATTATTTGAATAGAGAGAAAGGTGAAATGTCGGTCTTTAATTCGAGTTTGTCGATGAGGGTCGTTCGAGGTGTAATTACGATCCCGAGGCATTTTTCTGAGCAATTATATCGTATAGAATATAAATGTTCTAGAGAGAGGAATTTTGAATCTGGGTTGGTTTAATGGAAGCTGAAGAAAATTTGGAGTAGTTCGTGTATGGTATTATGTGCTCGTAATGGAAGAATGAGCGCGAGAAGAGAGACAAAACAGAATTTTACACAACGAAATGGATAAAATAGAATAGGTAAAATAAAATACCGTGTAATTCAAATCTCTTCCAAATCACATTGATAAAACAAAATGCTGAATTATTTACGAAATAATGATCTTTAATGTATCTTCTAACCGAACATCACAGTGTCGCGATTCTCAATTCTGACTCTCATTTAGCATTTATCGCTTCTATCCAAAAGTCTCTTTCTAAATTCTATCGTCTCCTTCGTTTGATTAATTAATTTCGCGCCCTGTCAAATTTTGTTCCTATTGCAACCGAGAACACTGGATTTTGATGAAAAAAGAAAAGTGGCATAAAGCGTCATGGCAAAAAGTGGATTTAGTGACGCGTTAGCGATAGCACAGCTAGGGTTCATAAATTTGCGGGTGTATTTGCACGCGAAAGCAATCGCCAAACAGTTCTAACGCGCTCCGCGACGAGGCGCCACTGTCCTTTCGCGAATCCCGAGCCGCGAGTCGGTACGACAGGAAATTCGCGACTCGTGGGTCGGTATCGTGACGTGCAAATTCCTCCTGATAACATTATCACCTAATAGATAGCAGAAGGACCAATTTCGGCCCGCCACCACTAGCGGGAATTTTGAACAGAGGGTAGAATGGTAAACAGGAGGTTGAAGGCAGGTTTCAGGTAGCTGAGGGAAGGGTCAGGTACGAAGGGTGAACAAGGGAAACCGAATAAAGATTCAGATCTCGTAAACCGACGAATGACCCTCGTTCGCAGGCTTGTTTCTAACTCCACGATAGAAATTTTGTGGAATTCACGTAATCAGGGCAGCGGTTTAGTGAGAGACCCGTTTCATGCGCACTGTTGTATGAATAATTGCGACAATACGTAGTTTTTACTGATTCATTTTATTGCGAGTTTTAGAGCATATTATAAATTACGTGGTGAGTAAACAGAAAATACTTATATCGATAATGTTAGAAATATATTTTGTTTTATTTATAAAAACATGAGTTGACATAAAAATCTTTAACCCACTAGTAAGATAAATATAAGAAACTGGTCAGAAATATACTTTTAAGAATAATGTTTTCTCTTCCTGTCCAAGATCGAATTCTAATGAGAAATAATTGGAAAAATGATCGTTTGCATTGTAAACGCGTTATCGGTAAATTTCACTTCGTATGAGACGCGTCTATTCCTGGACGATTGGTGTCGTGTGGCCCACTTGTAAGTACGCGGGTAATATAAAGGTAAGTACGATGTTCAATTGTACGCGATGGCTGACAGTGTAACGGAAACACTGGAACAAAAGTGACGTATTTATCAATCAGATAAAAGCCTTTCAATAAAATCGGACTAAGCATCCTCGTTTATTTATTAATGGCTTCGATTCTTTCCTAACCGTTCATTCGTTTCCAATTACTAATATGGTATAATGTCTTTCTGTTATAGGTAAGTGAAAATCTTCGCTTTCTTTGCTGCTAGCTGTACCACACTTGGCTGTAAGTAATTTTCAAATCAATCGCAGATTAAACTAGTCTACGTCTGGTCGTCATAAACATAGATTGGCATATGTCGATATACACTCGTTCGACGACAACCAAAATACGTAAAAATCACTAAAAGATCGCTACAAATCAAAGACAAGTTTAAAAAACTATTTACAATTTCACATACAGTATTCTACCAAAATTCTGCGCTTCGTTTTATAATCAGACACTATGTTTCTATTATCGCTACCAATCCCCACATATTAAAGTTATTCGCGTCAAAAAAATCTCGATCTCGAAATAACAACGCGAGTTATATAATAATCGTACTGGAAACGTACACAGCCTATCACAAACTCAAAGGAAAACGTCATAAAATGCTTAAACTCCGCGTCCGACTCCCCTCTATCTTTACCACTCTCGACGTCGCGTCGAATTCCGCGCCCATAAAGCCAGTCACCTGTGACAACACGAGTGCACGGGGTTGAAAAAATAGCCAGCGCTGTAAATATCTAGCCGCGTCTCCCGTCGCAGTTTCAACCCCCAGTTGGTTACAACTAAAACAGTAAAACAACCGGATGGTAAAAGTGTCCCGGCGCAAACACGACCCGCGTGCGTCATCGCAGTCCTACGCAAAGGAAGCGCGGGCACAAAAGAGCACCGGAGATATCCGCGAAAGACGGAAGGGTCACTCGTTGGGCCGGAGATCGCGTGGGTATAACGGTGGCGCGTGCGCGGAACCCCCGCAGCTCTCAGCTCTCACTCTCTCGATCAACCCCACCACCCCATTCATGGACATCAACCCTGGAGAGTACGCGGTGCGCCTACCATTGTGGCACACCGACAGTGTCCGACACGTTGTCATTAGTGCGACACGGGTATGTCAGCGAACGTGGCGAGCGACGATCCACCCGAAATCGGGATCGTCGATCACACCATGAACAACGGCGGCCCTCTCTATCCCATAGAGGTGTGCGAGGCCACCATCGCGGTCAACGAGACGCAGAATCCCGAGAGTCGTCATCAACGCGTCAAAGGTTCGTTCCTCCCTTTATTTTCTCCTTTCTCTCTGTGTTTTCCACAGGAAACATGAACTTGAATTCGACCGTGATTCATATTCGTCGTTACGTTCGTCGTGTTGTGACGCTTCGTTGTTCCGGTTCTTTGTTATGGCTTGTTGTTTGTTTATCGACAATGGGGGTGGGGGTGGGGGATCGAAGGTTACGTATGGTGATTCGAGGATGAGATTTACTCGTGTGACAGATCACCCGTGAAACACGATATATTTGAATTGAATCGTTTCGTGGTTGCGCCTGATTGCGTATGTTTTTCGGTGCTAGGGGGAGTTAGGTGACGGATGTGATAGGGTAGGGGTTGCGTGATCGGACAGGATAGTTCAAGATGATTGCATGCTGTACGATGAAGTTATTTTTGCTCGGAGTGGGATTATGCTCCGCGCAGGTTTCAGATATTTCGTGCCACGTAATCGGGATATCAGCATATCTGTTGAAGAAACGTCTTGGATTAGATACGTTTTCGTATATCTGTATAGTAATGTTTTCGTTGGTCAACATACTGTGTGATGGTTACATGGACAATTTGTACGGTGATTTCCGGAAATCTTCTCGGAATAAGTTTCTTAAAGGGGATCCTTTGTTCGAGACGTCTCTTTAATCAGCAGCCGTGGAATCAGTTCTCTCTTTAGTAACGAACCTTATCGCTCATCCTCGTTCTATATCATCAAATACTACGGCACTTTCTTTGAAGTAACGTCAACTACGTTAAAATAACATCAATTGCGATCAACAACCACGCTTTCTTTCGTAAATGAATAAGTTACGACACTTTTTAGACGAAGCTGTAACACCTAAGTGTCTATGAGTATACGAAGAGTCGAGAGAAGGATCTAAGTACAAATTGCATTGCGTCATAAACTATGCTTCGGTTATTCCCGGGTTTGTTCTCGCGTATGCAGCTACCTCTCTTTCGCCGGGAAAAGCTTTGACACTGAAGCGTATCGATTTTTCCTCGAGCGGGGCTCACGTGCTCATTGACATTGACATTGCCCGCTACCACGGCCAGCCTACCTGCCACCTAGTGTCCACGAACCGATGCGTACCTGTCAACCAACTTGGTCAATTCGCTACCCGATGGCGCTGCGAACGTTCGCGTTTCGTTTGCCCCGTGCGCGCCACTCGGTGATTCCCCAAGTTCACCGGCTTTTCGCGAAAAAAATCATTGCGATTGCGGCGCGGCGCGGCGCGGCGCGCGTTCCAATAATTTAGCGCCAATTTCGATTTCCTTGGCGTCGCCTCAGCTGTTTCTGTAATTATAATTCAACTTTAAGTTACATCTCTTTTTGACGGATATAAAATGCCTTGTATTTAGGAATATTGGATAATTATTAATTAAAATGCTTTACGAAATTGTGACATAGCGGACAATGAAGTTTACAACCTCCTGCTATAGGTGTGAATGCAAAATTTCTGAGCTTTGAGAATATTGGATAATTATCAACGAGGATAATAGATTGATCCAAAAGTTTCTTTCGTTTTAGAAGGAAACAATAGATGCACAACATTTTTTGTTGTTGAATAATGTTGTTATTGGATCATACGTAATTTAATAAAAAAAATAGAAAAGAAGAAGTGTTGTGCACGCATTATTTCCTTACAAAGGGAAAGAAAGTTTTGCGATTCGGACGTTCATAACTTTTACCGTAAGATTCGATGCAAAATTTCAGAATATAGGAATTTTTGATAATTGTCAGGTAAAGTGCTTTACAAATCTCAATATAATGGACACGGAAGTTTAGTGTCTTCTATCGAAATTTTAGAAATTCATGAGTATTCGATAATCGTCAATTAACGTTGAAGAAAAATTTGGTAGTTCTATAAAGTTTTATATCTCTTGCAAAATTGTACAAATGCTGCTGAAAAATCTTTTCGTTTGAAATAAGATTGAGTTTCGTGGAGACGAAACAGGGTGAGATTTGATTATGAAAGTGGCGAACTATGATGGCAATATAGGTCGTATTGGGTGTTGCATCGCGGCTTGTTTTCGTGGAACAAGAATGTGCCGATGGCCCACATTTTTAACGACACGATGGATTTCCCAACACGGCCTGGCCGAAACGCGCAACGGGGTCATTGCGCAATGGTTTTACTTCTCTTTATCCAGACTAGAGGCCTGGCAGCATTACATAAAAGCATTTATCTGTCAGGAGCCAAGCATCTAGTCCTGTTGAGCGACGGTCGCGTTCGACACGTTGCTACTCTACTTCCCTCTCTTAACTGCCATTGCTCGTTAACATCGTGTACAAGAAACGATCCACTTCTCAATAATGGAAATCATTTCAATCGCGATTCGATGGTAAATTCGTGACATTTTTTTATTCCATTGAACAATGACCAAAAACGAGCACAAGTATATCGTTTATATACGTTTCTTAATACGACGAGTAAAATATTCTATTTAAAAATATTCCCTCTAATTAAATATAATAAACAACGACTATTAATTTCCTAAGTACTATGGGAGCATGTATGCATTTGGTTATCGATATGGATCATGGGTCGTGAAATTTCGTTAATGCGGACCGTTCATGCAATTGAAGTATAACGCGAAAACACATTTCCTCTATTCTATACGATTTTTCGTAATAAACATTTTAAATGAATATACATTTAACATTCACTTGATGCTTTAAATGGTATCCCAAAATACTCGTAGCAAATATTGTAACAAACCGTACATAGTCACACGTCTTATCCAAAAGTTACTCCACTTAATGCACTTAAGTGGATACTTAAAGCGTTTAGAAACGATCACTCGTATCAAAGTTCGTATTCGTGTCGACACTTGAAACCGACTTTCGGAAGAATTTTCTATAAGATCAACCGTTTTATTCTGTTTAATTCTTGCACATTCAAAGCCAGAATTCGATCTTCTCCTCTGGCTGCCAATTCGCCATCCAAACTCCAGTCAACGACCACAATACGAACAATAAGTCACCTGTTCGACATCCTCTCTTTGCCTAAATGTACTTGCATACTCCGTTGATCAACAGCGAGCCCCAAGTGGCTCTATTCATCTCGGCTAGTTGCACGAGAGATCGTTGTGTGCCCGTCGCCCATTTAATACCATTTTAATCGATCCGCTAAGGCGAGTAGGCGCGCGCTAACCGGACACCTGATCCCGATGGAAGGCTACACTCGCCGCGGCCCTGAGGCCCCCAAGAGAGGGAGGAAAAGAGAAAAAAAATCACGTAATAATAGATACGAGCGTGCACCAGCGGCGGCCTGGCTCGCTGTGTTTCGCAACGCTTCACAAAGGCTCAGGGCCGTTGTTCTATGACTACAACAGAACCGCTCGCGAGGTCTACGCCCGCTATCGAGGTCTCTTTATCCCTTCGCTTGCTATTCAAGACTCCCGCCTAGCTTAAAACTGTCCGACATCGACCGTTTCATCGGACGAAATGACGCGACTTCCGGAAGTCGATCGCGACGACTGGTAACGCGATGACGCGACCTCACTCAGTCGTGACACGCGTATTTTTCTTCGTTCGATTTGTAGAAAAATTACGTTTCTTTTTATCGTGTCTTTTTGCTTTTTTCTTTTTTTTTTTTAAGATCGCTTGAGGTCGACTGCTTGCTCTTTCTTCTTATTTTTCCTATCATTTAGACGTATCAATAAGGAGTTGGAAACAAGTTCTATCAGATTCGGTGATGAGGCTCTTTTCATCCAAGTCTATATATATATACTTCTAGATTTTATCGTCTAAATTGCGGGTTCCCTTTTTTAGTTATTTCTTTTAATAGACGAATCGTATCGTTGTTATTCGATGTGTGTGATTTTAATGAAATCACGTATCGAGGTAGGTATTATCATATAGTTAATAATCTTAAAAATATGTTACATTGATTTATAAAGGAACGTGATAATTATTGGTTGAATATATGGAAATATGGTTCGGTGGTTTAAGAAACTGCAAATATGTATACATAAATATAGATGGATTTTAATATCGTTCAATTTTATTAATGGTATTATTTATTGAAGCATGTAACGTATGCATTTTATTGCTTGTTCTACACGTGTTGCAGTCGTTATGCTTAAATGGAACGTATGCACCGAAAATGCGTGTATCGATCGCAGTAATTTCGCACCTGGCTATAATAAACCCCGTTCACCACTTTATTATCTATTCTTCACATCGATCTGACCATTTACAGTTTCATAACAGTTATTCCAACCTACCATTATAAACTGAATTGCACATTTAATTAGGTTGCCTAAATAGGGTCAAGCAAACTCCACCCACTCAATTTGCATAACATATCCCTCTCTTCGTTATGATTTAACGAATATCGCCATGAACAAAGATTTCCCATACAAATGGTGTTTTATTTTTTATATTATTTTCTCAGCTTCCTAATTAGGATTAATTGTCCCAATATTTGAGTTCTCTTTTATCGCAATTTCACAAATTCCACGAAGAATGGAAATCTTTGTTAAACAAATACTATTCTACATTCATCAATACTAATTTTCTAATTTCTATAATTTTCTAGTACATCGACCGTCCAAATGTCTTAGTTTCTCGATTGCAATCGTGCAAACATCTGCAGTTCAAGTACCAAAATATTAAATATTCTCTTTCCGTTGATAATTCTTTGAATTAGTTTCCCAAATTTCTAATTTCCCAACTCCTGAATCTTCCAAGTATTTAAATTTCTCGATTACGCTTTAAAACGCCACGAAGAACAAAAATTCCCCTTCAGCCTAATTTTCTAATCTCCTAATATTTCAATATTCTGATCCTTCTAACAACAAAACGAATTTCCTAAGCAAACACAATTCGTCGGTGTTCCCGCAGATTGCTTTTCTAGCGTCCTAATTTTCTCATCTACGTTCTCGCGGGCGCTTAACGTCCTCTAATCCCGATCTTCCGATTTCACCAACCGCCAACACCTTCATCCCACCTAGATCCTTTTATAATCACCTTTCGCCGACAAAAGCCACAATTTCAACACGTAGCGCGAAACGTGCAACACCCAATTATCTGTGAACCCTAATCCGACTGTAATCGATACGAAATCCCAAGACAGTCGACTGGAATTTATGGAAGGCGGTTCTCGCGGAATGGTCGGACGCGTCACGTGCCGGCGCGTGCACGAGCAGAAGAGGCACTCTTCTCGATCAGGATGATGAATCGCGGCGGGAAGCGTGGCTCGGCCACGTAACTGGGACGAAGTCCCCGAGGCGCCAGGCGGATCGTATTCTCGGAGGAGCACGGCGTAAAAACCGAAAAGATCGTTCCGTGGCTATGAGGCGAGGTGAGAGTGCTTTCACCTTTCTCCCTGTTCTTCGTCCTCTGTCGCACCAGTCCACGTCTCTTTCTCGCTCTTATCGAGCCGCTTTTACTCTCGATCGCTACTACCTTCTGCTAGCTACTGCCGCTTGCTGGCTGCTTGCGTCTGCTCCACCATGGAGAAAGCAGTCCTCCGACTTCGTCGTTTTCGCCACATTTCTTTCTCCAGTTCCATCGTTTCTTTCCTCCTATCTTTTCTTTGCCTTTCGAGATCGCGTACGAACCCTTTCTTATCGCTATGTCGCTTTCTTATCGACTGTGCATTTGACGATATAATTAAGAACACAGAACTCGGATAGAAGATTGTTTTAATCCACTAAGTATGATAGAGAGTATTGCGCTTTGGATATTTTATATGTCCTTACGCGTTTGTCGAGGTTATTTGATGTATAAACAGAGAAACTCGTGGATAAATGGTAAGGTAGCAAATATATTTTAATACAGAAGTGTAATTATAAGTAAGAATACAATTTGAGCTGGTCCAGATCCGCACGCTAGCAATGTTACCCTATAACTGAAAAGCCCGAAGCCAACGTCGCCTGTCTACTGTTTATGGTCTGCCTTCGTCGCAGTCTTTGTCAATGGTTTGAGAGAACTAAAAAGACCGGATGTAGAGTTTTCTTAGAAGTGGTGACCACTTCGACAGTGTTACGTGCATTGCAAGCGATTTTATATCTTCAAACTGTAAAGGAAAAGGACAGTGTTTACTTCTGGCAAGAGGACGAAATGTTGAATCGTTCGCTGCGAGCTTTCGTATTTATATTTTCGTGAATGGCATCAAAGAAGAAGAAACGAATGTGCTGCGAACAAACTTTAGGTAAAAATTGGAAAATATTTGTAGGACAGATTAGCAGAAGTTTGCGATTTTGAATATATTATTCACCGATCGGAAACATAAAATTCGTCTATTAATACAATTCCTTTATCTTCGATAGCTTTCAGAATATCCTAGAAGCTATGCGTTCGATCGCCAATTATAATCCATTAGCTATTTTCACGCTCGAGATGCGAATGACAGCCGATAGAAGAGACATACGTCGAATATCTTTGGCTGAACTATGAGTCTGTAAAATTCGATCGAAATCGAAGTATCGCATATGGATAGTTTCTTTTGTTAGAGTTGAAATATATAGAAATCCGTTTCTACTGAAACTGGAGCAGTAGGTGTAACTTCGATGTTTTAGATCTACATAGGTGGAAAAGGGGCTCAGTTTCAAGCTGTGACGCACGCACGTCCTTGATTATCCCGGTTCCACCAGGGACACCGCTAATACATCGACTTCTTTGTTATAGATTTACATGTCGCGGCAATGATTCACTTGCAATAACGATTGAATAACTTGTACACAATTTCTTAATCATTATACATGTCGATACACCGGCGTAGATTGCGGTCAAGCGATTTGTGGTTGCAGGTGGAATACATTCCTGAGTAACTACAATATCCTTTAAGCCTTCTTTTCTTTTTTTTTCTTTCTTTTAATATTCCACATACTGCGTATAATTGCCTAATATTATTCTGTTCTAGATTAGAAAATTTCTGCCCTAGTTTAATTCTAAGGATAACTCCGCGATAATTGTCTTATACGTATCTTCGATTATCGATCGGTATACCGTTTGGATGTGGTGTAACAAAATTCCCAAAATTTGTCGAATTAATTAAAAATACGAAGAATTCTTTACGTTAATCCACCACTCTATTTGTGATAATTGTTGTAAAATATAATGACTTTCGTTAAATGAATATTAGGTAAAAATAAATATGTAGCTATCTGTCTACTTAATCGTTTATAATCTTATTAATTAAGTTTCCTAGATTTCGTTTTGTAACATTTCCGTCAGGACCAATTATATCGAATCGAGTTCGGTTCACAGAAAAATTACGATGCTTCCCGGATGATCTAATACTATTCACGACTTACTCGATACTATTATTTCTTTACTTTCGCTACTGTATTACAACTGCTGTATTCTACATGACAATTAATTACAAACCCTATTATATAACACCCTTACATTTCGTAAAATATCATAATCAATGAAGTTTTATATAACAATTTATATCACCACCACGTTACGCGAAATAGTAGAAATCTTGCTTCGTGAAATGAATCAATTTTACATTGTACAAAAATAAAATTCACATTTTCGGAATAGATACGAATTAGCTTATTTATTTATTTAGTGACCCTGTTCAAGTATGCCGCCATTAACCCACCCCTAGAAAACCCATCAAATCAAATTAGTACGTGAACAGAATTTATACACCTTGGCGTATTATCATCTTTTCCTACGAATTCGTTTCAATCAATTCCACCTACAAATCTCATCTCCATAGAAACGACTCCTCAAGTGGCTCCTCAAATAGCCACAGGGAAAGACGCCCCTAATTCGATGGACGTTGGTGAACAGCGAAATCTGCTGAGTAGATATAGGTAGACGTTAAAGAGTCCCCTTCTAAAAGATTCGAAGGCTGGCGTTAAAGAGCCAGTAAGAGGAATTTCGTCACGAACGGCAGCTTTTACGATATCCAGCGTTGTTGTTGAGCAACGTGAAACGGGCCTCGGCCGTCCTGGATGTCGGACGGTAACCCCAGCCGAATCAAGGCCGGCGCACACGGAGACGGCTCTTACTTTCACGCGTTAGAGACGCCGCTCGTGCTCGCTTATATCAGCGATGGGACTTCACAGGGACTCTGGGACCAGCTTCCAAGCTTGTCCACACGACCCTCCTTCTCTTCGAGAACTCGTGACACGATGTTCTGTTCGTTGTAAGAGGACCGCGAATTTTTCCGCGTTCATGGGAAAATGTGCAAGGCTACGTATAAGTGGGTATAGTATGGAAACCTATGGAAAATATTGAAAGCAGAGTAATACTTATTATAATATTTAGTCATGAGACGGATTTCTATCGAAGCTTTTTATTCTTTTTAGTTATGCCGATAAAAGTATAAAGGTGCTAGAGGTGTTGGGATCTGCTCGTTACATTTACATATCGGAACGTTCTAACGAAATTAGAAAGCGCATATCGCGCGAATGAGGATTTATAACCAGATCGCGAATTTTCATACAGATTCGTATTTTTGCGAATTTTGGGTATTTTTCTATAATTTTGTATCTGTGCGTGAACATTCGCTGTCTGTAAAATAATAGGAATCAGCAGGTGCCGTAATATTTATGGTAGCTTACGTTTGATACGAGATACGTCAAATTTTATTTCATTACTGTTGCTTGATTTCTCGAAGAGCGATGATCGCCTCGTGTTGCTGCAAGTCGAATTAACTTCGCTGTTGAAGTTTGGCTCGTGACAATGAGTAGAAATGGCCGATGAATAGGCGGAAAGTGAAAGAGGAATGTGTTAATCGTTTCACTGTTTCGCGTCGGGGAAAGACTTTCGAATCGTCGGTTGAAAGTAAACTGTAGAGTCGCGAGCAGCCGTTACTTTCGCCACGCGCATGCAAGCTTTCCGTAAAAATGTAATATCTGATGGTTAGCGTAAACTATGACGTGGTCGAAGCTCCGCGTAAATCATGTGAGATCGTGATAAATGGTCTCGCCCGAAGGTCGTGATATATCGATTTATCGAACCAGTATCGCGACCAAACCTTACCATTCCAACGAACAGGATGGAAAAGTAGAAACATATTTTCGAATGTGATAGTATACGATTGTTTGATGGTATAAGCGAATTGATTTATTTCACAGTTCCTTCCTCTCTCTCCCTATCTCTCCTCTCTTTCTCTCGTTCATTTATATATTATAAATTAATTTCATATTAATATCCCTTTCGTGAAATAGATATCGATGGCAAACCTGTGACAAATAACACAATGTATACTAAATTACGTCATACGTAGCATCCATTGGGTTGGCAACTAAGTAATTGCGGATTTTGTCATCACCATCTAATGACAAAATCCGCAGTCACTTAGTTGCCAGCTGAATACATGCACCAAAACTAATATCACGATCTGACGAAAATAAGAACCGTTTTCTGAACCAAGTTTAGTAGATTAGTTATCGAGATTCGTATGGAATGGAAATCGAGTTCCTTCTGGAGATTCGCGATAAGAGATCGACGTATAGATGGTACATTATTTCTCTGTCGACAAATAGACTACAATCGAGCGATACCTGGAACCTCGATGGCCTTGCTATCCGCGCTGGACCGAAACGTCTTGCGAAACTCAGATTATTTTCGATCATCTACCTATTTGTTCGCGTCGAATCTGCCTCGTATCCCCTGCCATTAACAGTGCTTCGCATTCTGCAAATGGTATCGTCCCACGATACTTTCCAGACATTCAGGATTGCTGCAACAACGTCTGATTAATCACTTCCTCTCTTCGATTCTCTCCTTCCATGGGATCCTTTAACTTTCTGACGCCTTTTAGTGGTAATTAGTATTTACGAAGGACACTTGTAACGATCATCATGCTTAAGTATGATAAATAGGCTCTTTAATTATGATCCTAAGTTAATAGTGGATTTTTTAATTAAATTTACTTGTAATTTTCAATTTGCATCTTTAATCGTGTTCAAATTTCCGTACTATCGTGTCTTCGACTATACGAGATAATTCTCGGTGAAAGAAAATTGTTTCGTGTTAAGAAAGTATTCCCTTTATCGTTACAAATTGCTTGCTTGTTTCTTCTATGAGATTCCCAAATCAGCGAATGGAATTTTCTACGTCCATTCTCCTATTTCCCAATATTCCAGTTTCAAACTTTCTCCACTTTCTGTACATTTCGAACAATCTGGGGAATACGTCCGAGATGTGAAAAGAAACGTCTCGAGCGAAGTATATACATACACATACAGCGGCTCACGAGAGTATTCGAATACTTGTCACGGAACATTTGTAAGTTTATATTTCTTTAACAAATTTAACAATGAAACACGACCATCCAGATTGCGTGCAACGCATTTGAAACCAATCTTCAAATGTATATAGAAGATACAACATATTTATTGTAAACGCATATTCGGTAAAAGGAAACAGTACACAGCACGAATAGTCCTATTAAAGATACGATAGGTATGAAAAATAATCCTACTGAATATTTAGACTTGTTAATTCGTACTAAATATCTTGTTATTTCTGTACAGATATATTTTCAGATTATTTTCAAACTCTACCACTATATGACAGTATATGAGTATTTATGTTCCAAGGTTTCGTGAACATTTCACTTCGCTTCTTCCGAATAGCTGAAACTCAAGTTTACGAGAACCTCGGCTTATCAAAATTCAAAGAAACGCCAATATATCGTCCGATAAACATCGCGAAAGTTCAAAATGAAAAGTTTACCAAAAAGAGTTCGCAACATCGTGATATCGGTTGACTCTCGCTACGACGCTAATGAAATTTCATTTCGTTTAGTACAACGTAGTCGTACGATGTTTCCACGAGCGTTCTAATACTTTCGTGAGCAACTGGTATACCGTATGGTTGGGCGGATTGGAAAATTTCCATGGGCCAAGACAACATGATACGTTGAACGATGGTGAAGTTGTCCCGTTGGCTGGTCTCTTGTCTGCCTCGGCGTGTAAACACCGTGACGATCCTAATCTCTTGCGCAATGGCTGGACGCCCTTAATGAAATTTCAGGTCAGCCCCAGAGTGACGAAGCCGGTCATTGCCCTCGACTCGTTCGCTCGTTCCACTTTGCGGCCTCTCTCTGTGTTTCCTGGTTTCGTTCTACGCCTCGGTTTTGGCGCGGTTGTTTTGGCGCGCACATTCCTGATTGACGCGGCTGACCCATAAATATGCTGACGACCAAACCGTGAGCTACGTTTACTCTGCGATTAGCATCGATACCATCGTTTGTTCTGCTTTTTCTCTTATTTCTAAAACGTTAAGCTGATCGTTCTTTAACCTTCGCGCAGCACACGCTGTACAATACTATTATCACGAGCGTGAAATATTTTATTTCGTATGGATGAAACGAACAATCAAACGAGAAGGTTCTTTACCTAATGTGATAATTAAATTTGTAGAAGAAATTCAATCGTACGAATTAACTCAAGATAAATGCAACTTAAATTTATCATATTATAAACTTACATTTATCTTGAGTTAATTCCTACGATTGAATTTCTTCTACAAATTTAATTATCACATTAGGTAAAGAACTTAAATTTATCATATTATAAACTAAGCCTTAACTAATGTTTTAAAATGTATTACATTAGGTTGTCGGAAAAGTGTCTTTCTTTTACAGACACGTCTTTTACAACGACGCATTTTTATACGAACACGAAGCCTGATCTGTCGAACGTTGTGATCTGTATTTTGATAGAAAAAAATAGATCATACGTAATTCGACGAAATAATATAAAAATAATAATATAAGATAATATAAAACGGAAAATGTTGCGCATCCATTATTTCCTTATAAAACGAAAGAAACTTTTCGGACGACCTAATAGCAACGGTGAGATATGTACACGAGTCAGAATTGACCCAGTCTCAGTGTTTCGAACGAACGAAGTTAAGAACAAACGTTTGAGTGTGTATGACACATTGGATTCTTTTACGTATTCTTTTAGGTGTTGCAAATTAACTGCACGTGTGGAAAATGCGATCGGTTGGTGATAAATGAATGCACCGAATGTACGGATGTAACGGGGTAGAATATTTTTGTTCGTTTTGAAAGCATTACTTAAGAATACAGTGACACTGGAAAGATGATTAATGCGTTGGTTTCTCCGTCTGGAATAATATATCGTTGTCGTTCTACATTTGCTTCTGTATATCTTTACGTGTGTATAGAATTTTACTGCCAACGTTAGTTCGATTCCTCGCGAAAGTTTAACTGTTTCTATACAACGTGAAAAATCGTGCACCGTAAAGTTTCGAGTATCCCAGAGGAAAGCACAGAACCACAGCGCTATTCTCTGGCTGAGCAAGCAAGAATAGAAAAAAAATGCGGAATTAAACATATTCGAGTAGCTCGAATTATCGCGTTTCGTGCTAATAACTCGACGAACCTCGGTTTGTATCTCGGTGAACCCTGAACGGTAGCCTTCCGCGATCTCGCCTAAGGATTCACCGTTACGCTAATCAACAGTAAAAAGCGCCTAACTCTCCTAGCATCCTCTCACGGTATCTTCGTCCACTTCTTCTTCTCTTTCTCCTTCCTCTTTCTCTAAAATTGGCGAACAGCCTATGCCCGCTCGCTCTAAAACTGCCTTCTGTTACGTCACTGTTACGCGAAAAGTACACGTGGCCGATAACCTTGATTTATATTCCAGCAGGTCCGAGTGAGTTAAGTATATTTTTCTAACAAAATGAAATTTTAAGAATCTTCTTTCAAATAGTTTCATCGGCTAAACGCTTCGAAAGCTCACGTCTGACCCAGCACTGTTTCGATCTACTTGAAACTTACAACCACGAGCGATTTTCCTCACTTTTCCTGTAGAAAATCGTAGACGAAACTCGTACACGGTACAAGCTTATCGTTGGAAAACATTTAACTCTTTCCTTGGAAAATATGTGTTCCAAGATAAGGCGATCGGTGGTAAATAAATTTTACAATCGATCGATTATACGCTACGCGGAATTCATAAATTTACGGGTTCGGTACGGCGAGCACGCATTTCACAGAACGTATTGTTACGGTTCCAGCAGCAAAATGGCTAACAAAGTGGAAATAAACGAAGAAGCATCTTTGGTTCTTAACTTGCAACTTACAAACTGCGATTTGACAAAATAGATAATACGCGGTTTCCACGTCGCTTCTCGCTGGAAAATTAGTTCATCTGTCCCAACTTGTAAAATATAACACGAGTCTTTGTAACCATTCTTCGTCTTTCCCCCCACCTTCTTCTTCTTTCTCGTGGCACGTTGGAGGAGTTGTCACGAGCCGAAAACCGGTCCCATTTTCGCGGGTACGTGGCTCGTGCACGTGCGCGAGCACGAGGACACGGTGGCGCGCACATAAACGAAGTGCGTTGACACGGAATGTCCGCGGAGGGCGAGGAGCTCGGCAAGAGGAGCCATAGGTCACTCACCGCGCGGCAAACGTTCCCGCATCCTTGACGCGTACGCCAGGAGGAGGATCCTGCCGGCTAACGGAATCGTCGATGGCCACGCGTGTGCCAGGACCATCGAACACCCGCTCCACAGCCTTTCGCTCCTCTCTCAGGCGACGAACGTGAAATTTTGATGAATCTGAGAGATTCGAGGATGCCAGGCGAATGCATTATAAATTTGTCCCGTTTTTATATTTATCGTAACATGGATAATACTCGTATGTACTAATACATATAATATACAGGGTGATTGGTAACTGGTGGTACAAGCGAAAAGGGGGTGATTCTACGTGAAAAAAGAAGTCGAAAATATAGAATAAAAATGTTTCGTTCGAGGCTTTGTTTTCGAGAAAATCGACTTTGAATTTTCGCTCGGTACGCGTATCATAGATCGTTGTCTCGATGGAAGAATTTAAAATTTTCTTTTTTCACGTAGAATCACCCCCTTTCCGCTCGTACCACCAGTTACCAACCACCCTGTATAGAGGAATATGCGATATGTGTATTAAAAAAGGATGAATTTATAGTCTGTAGTGAGATATAATAGTAACCAATAGTACAGTAAGTGGAGGATTTTTGGAATATCGAGAGTATTGGAAATATTTCGTTGCAAGTTAATTCTTCTTTATTCGGTCCATAAATTGAAGCTATAAAAATCGTTACGGTTTATTGGAATTATTGTTGTATTGTTAGATTTGTTCTCGGCGAAGAGACACGTTTAATAATTTAAACATAGTTTGCGAGTTAACTGACATTTACCAGTTTGTCACATGGTCATCGGTATCTTGGTTCTGCGATATGAATTAATCGACTATATATAACTTTGTATCCCGAATTCGTTAAAATGCCCAAGTTAAGAGTTGAGACAGACACAGTAGATTCGGACAGCGTTTCGTCAGACATAGACGTTCGGCATATTTAGCCGATGAAACTATTTGGAAAACCGATCCTTCGCGTTTCTTCTTATTAGAAGCTAATTATCCGAATGATATTGCCTATTTCAGCTCCGTATAATATTTTAAAAATACTTTATTAACAAATTAATTCAGTCTTGTCTAAAGATTCGAGTAAATCGAGATAAAGTAAAGATAAAGTAAATCGAGATCACCCGAGTCTAGAGAAACGTTCGAACAAGAGGTTAAATAAAATTAAAAAGAAAAGATTAACGTCGAAATAAAATTTATTTAGACTCAGAGATGAAAGATATTTTTTAATATCTTCAGTTGCAATGTAGTTCCAAGGTTTTTCAATTGAACGATCGAAATTGGTAATTTCTAACGGCCTCTAACGAGGCCATGTTAACTCGGTGGCAAAGCCCGAAAGTAACGACTGTAAACAGTAAACACTTTCATTCACAGCTCTGTCTAGGCCCTGTGGATTTAGGCTGACTGACCCCTTTACCTCATGGCCCCCTCCGCTTCTGTCGCGTTAGATTCGTGTTAGACGGCGGTCTGACTGTGCCGCGCAACTTTCTCTCTTTCTTCGATCAAACCAAACGATGACATTACCTCGTTCCTCGATAAATCGCCAACTTACGCGACCAACAACCTCGAACCTATTAATTTACAATTATAGATTTTATGGATCTCCTTTTTTCTGGAATATTTCGTTTTTATTTCATTCGAATCTTACGCGAAAACGAAAAAATGAAAGAAAGAAGACGAATGTTTCGTACGAATCGTTTACTTGTTGGAGAGATTTATAAATAGAATAATTGGAAATAAATTAGTTAGTTTGCGATTATCAGATAGTCGACAGCTGTACAGAGGATAGCACACGCCGTGGCTTGTAAATCTCAAACTAACTTCAAAGTTTTTCATATTGACAGGAATCTTCTTTCTACTAAGAACCGTGTTCGAGGCCAAGCGGAAGCTCCCTTCAGCGACAAACGCCTCGACATCCGCTTCCCGTTAGAATAACCCCTAGAACGTTACGTAAATATAGCTTAACTAAACGGCAATGTACTGTTTCTCACAAATATTTGGCAAGAATCCGTATACCTTTGCTTCCATACCGAATTACAATTTCGTATATTACTCGCAGATATACGAAAAAATATATAAAACAAGAAGAAAACGAAACTTTCATCTTCGCGAAAAACACGCATCGTTGTAAATTTAGACGATCTCTCTGAAAAATTACCAATCGATTATTTCGATAGTTTGGACAAATTCGGAAATGAGAACGCTATACGAAAAATATACATTTGAAGAAAATATAAAGTTCACGAAGAAAGACAAGCTTTCATTACATAACTTACGTTTTACAGAAAACCTGTCGTTTCTATTTTACGAGATTCATCGAACCTTCGTGCGAAAAATTCCAAATCGTCGGTTCCGATAATTCTATCGTTAACTAAGAACAACACGTATTCCACGAACAAAGGCGACACGCTCGCGCGCCGATTCGTCCTCCAAGGAATCTCCTTCGAATTCCACCGCATCCGTATCCGGAACAGTACGCATCTCCCCTCCTGCCCCGTTTCGTGTCGTCTTGTCGGACAATGGCAGCCGCGATGTACAGGCAAAAAAGGAACTTTCGCGGAGCGGAGCGTGGGCATTGGCATTTCGTCACTGGCCAGGTTGAACAACCAGGTTGAATAACCGGCGTTACGTCACTGGCGTGTACGCGTTCACAGACGGCCAGAGGAAAGAGGGGCAACGGTGCCAACAGGCCGAGAAAGAGGAAGAGACGAGACGAAGGTAAGGGACGGAGGTTCTCAGCGTAGCGTGCAAGGTGGGGACCATGGAGGTCGATCACCTACGTACGGGAGTCAGTGACACCTTCAGGCGAGGACGATCTTTTTTTCCTTCCTTCCCTTCTGCGTGCCCTCTTCTCTTTTCTCTTTCTGTCATCCTCAGACGTCGAACCCGCTGAAACATCTAACTAACTGCCGACTGACGTTATGAATGAACACGGTGGACGAACTTTGGACGCGTGGTCGATTATTATTATCGTCGCCTGTAATAATCGTCTTTGGAATTCCACGTATTTTCGATTCTTAGGTTTTCGATCGTCTTCTCGTTACGGTACGTCGCGATTCGTTTCGAAGTTTCGTGAACGTGGCAGTTCGCTTCTTCGGACTAGATCCGACCTTTCTCCGAGCGAAACGTACTAAGGATAGCGCGATCGAGTGGCAAACGTATCGTCTATGCGTCGTGGAAGTTTAAAATCGACGAAATGTATGGAGATTTGTTCGGATGAATTCGTCGAAAGCAGCACTGTGTCTTTGGTTATTAGCGCTGTGTGCTGTCATTCCTGTCCATCGAATCGATCATCACGTTGGAATTTGTACAATGATAGAAATCAGAACTCTGGTGTGGTAGGTGGATTTGTTGAAAAGAAGCGGTGTCTTTGATTATTGACACAGTCGTATTCGTCAACTGCGTCTGTCGTATTAGAAATTCCAACTGACAAAGTGGTGTACGAACAAGTCTGTCACTGAGAACCATCGTAACACATACGTATACGCAAAACATCGGTCTTCTCCTAATTCGGCATTGCAAGCAGCGTGTATCGTATTGAAAACGTGTAGCACACCATTACATCACCACATCGTTCAAATCCAATCACAGTCTACATGAATCGTATGTGTATCACCCACGATGAATACCGATAACGAACACGTTCATCGATACGAATAAAAGACAGAAGGAAATGAAACAGTCGATCGAACAGTTGGAAACCTTTGGCTCGTTTTCCCCTGACCGTGTCGTACCATCGAAATTCCTCGAAACGGTGCCAGTGTCGGCGTCCACGTGACCGTTCCACCGAAAGATCCTTGACGAAATTATTTTGCACGACTCTGTAACGCCACGAGCGGTTCACGACAGTACCGGGTCAATGGCCGCCGGTTGTTGTTTCTCAGCGTGTGTCGGGAATGAGTATCGCGTCAAAAATACCGGGCCACCGTCTCCGTGAACGGCCACAGTGGTCAAGGTCTTCGGAGCTCGCTAGCCGGAACAACTCGACTGCTTTCGTTTCGTAAGGGGGAATTACGCGCGTTTCCCTTTTGGCTGCGCGTTACGGCATCCGCAACACGCCGATGCACGGAACACCCTGAGGTCTTCCGTCGGCCGTGTATCAATGATCGTAAGAAACGACGCGACAGAGGATTGTATACGAGAAACGTGACGACGTTTCCTCCATTGAAACGTCGATGAATATTCAAACGTCGACTTCGATCGTCTGGTTCGCGTCTAGCAGGACACAGTTGCGATTGGATGAGCTGTTGCAGATGGCTCGCGAAGATTCTCGCGGAATCTGCCGCGCTTCGTGAAATTCCCTCGAGCAGAGAGAAAACGTATAGAGACTGGAAAACAGTATATGCGTGCGCTGATCTTGAAGAACGAAACGTCTTCTTATCGGGCTGTAGGAGCACTGGGTCGAGGAATAAGTTCGATGGATTTCCATTGACGTATACATTTCTAAGAATTAGAAATTTGAGAATTAAGAATTAGAAATTGCCACGAAGAACGTAGGGATACGCGTACTTGAATTTGACGAGAAATTACTCCTTCGTCCTTTTAACATACATTTCACGCGAATGTAACGATACTTGGCGTTGGTATCTCAAGGAAACGCGAACGAACTTACTGCTCGATCTAATACATGTCATTGTTGTAGTATCAAATTTTCGTAGTCACTATCGATAATTACGTGTAAATAATCAAATGGACCTAGTTGATTAGTAGACCGCGGATTTTTACTCAGTTTCATATTTCCAGACTATTTTAAACGTTCGGACAATTACTCCGCTTTGAATATTTCGGATATTTTTGCGTATTGCATGAATTTTGTACATTAAATTTTCTATAAATTCGTGAAAATCCGCCGTCTGCTAATCGATATATAAATACTATAACGAGGCCAATTGCGCGAAAATATTTTTCACGGCCATTGAACGCTTGGTTCGTCGAACGATCAATATCTAAACTAAGAAGGAATCGAAACAAATGAAAACAACACGTCGAGAGAGGACATATCCGCTTATACGTGCTCCCATGCGTAGTTGATGGACATTGACGTTGGAGGGAGGTGACATTGTAACAGCTTCCGCCTGGCAGCATGAAATTTCGAAAGAACGGAGAAGAAGGATTCGAAGAAGAAAGAACGAAGTGCCCCTGTACTTTGCCTCGTTCCTGGCCTTAGTTAACGACGTTGCGGTAGTTGTCTTCGGTTGTAATGGCCACGTTCAAGTTTCCTTTAACGTCCGGCATGCTCGAAAGCGATCGCCTCATCGTAACTACAATCGAATAAATCCGCCATTGTTCCACGTCGATTCTTGCCTCTGGCTCTGATACACGCGCCCATATACAATCGTCGATCGTTATCTCGATGATAGTCGATCGTTTTTATAGGGCAAACGAGAGAGACACGTTAGAGTCTGAAAGTAATTTTGTCATCGAACAGCCTTTCTATAGTCATTGTATATGGGGCAAACCTTTGACTAGCCTGAATTGCTTGAACTGGGTTTCCGATAGTGAAGAACTTTAGCTTTGTAAGGATATAAGGATATCGTGAATTAAACGTAGATTTAGGCATCGTTAGGTGATAATTGTTGAATACAAATTGAGATGGGAAATATGAAATGCGAGATACAGGGAAGAGAATTGTTTTAATCGATACTGAAATTTTCTTTGAAGATAAAATGGTGTAAGAGGTTTTATGCCAATTAAAGGGATTAGAAGGAAATATCGAAAGCATTATTTTTGATTAAATACGTTATTATTTTAGAAATGCTTGGGCATGTAATTTTACAAATATGTAAATACGTGGTATCAGAAATTATCGCCAGCGTTTCTTTCGTTTCTCAAAAATATTATGTAACAAACGGTATTCCCTTCGATGTTTTGTACATTTTCGACATTATATGTCGTCTGTGCACGTTGGCGCCTTCGAGCTTCCCCTAGATAAATATCAGCGGTCTGCTAATAACGATAAAGCTTGCCTTGTGTGTCGTTCGAACGAATTGAGACGTACTTGCACACACCCAGACGTGGAAACTGACGTTAAATCGCGTGGCCGGTCTATAAACGTGTATACGATTTGCATACAATGATCCGTCGTTGCACAGGGCAAGCTCGATATTGTTCGCTTTATCTGCGTAAACTCGCTTTCATCACGGGCGGCAGGTGCCCTTTAAAGGA
The DNA here is from genome assembly GCF_011952205.1 of Bombus bifarius. NCBI lineage: Eukaryota > Metazoa > Arthropoda > Insecta > Hymenoptera > Apidae > Bombus > Bombus bifarius. Next base: position 757,860 of record NW_022884484.1, read on the forward strand.
GAAGTCGAGCAGAGATCGCGTGGGTGGGATCGGAGAGATCGAGCGAGCGTTCGCGTTCGATGGATCGAAGCGGGTTAATCGGAATCGGGAGCACGTAACGAAGGGGATCGAGACGCCTCGCGGCCACTCGGCCGAGATCGATCGACGAGAACTGGGCAGCACCGCTGCCTCGAAAACGTGAGAACAACAGGATCGAATCGGACACGAGCCGCGAATAAATTTCGCGCGATTTACCGAACCGATAGCGACATTCTCCGCTCTCATATCGACTCACCGAAATTTTTCTTCCCCGTAATTTAATTTGTAAATTTAGTTGGACGATGTACAACTGTTACAACATTTACGATATTTAAAGGGTGAGACGTCTATCGAAGTTAATTGCATTCGCGGAGAACAGAATTCACGTAGAAATTTTTGACGTCGCTTTGTCATTGGTTCATTCGGTTTTCTAAAATTAATCGCAACCTGTTTCTTCTGACTCGGTTTGCGATTTCAGCCTGACGTTCTTTGCAACTTCTATTTCCCATAGACAAGTAAGCTTCGAACTTGTACAAGCTTTACGATACCGCGTATCGCAACGATATTCTATCCTTCTCAAATGTTTCCTAGTTTCTAAATTTATGAAAATACGATAAATGATAGGAGCTACGTATTATCGCAGTTATTTGCGAAACAGGCTTCGCCGTAACGAATCGCACGAACACGTTCTCAACTACTTTCCATCCCCCAAAACGATCTACGGAAATCTTTTCACGACTTCCCTACACAACTATTAAAGAGAACAACGAAGTAGAAGAGAAAGGAGGAAGGAAAAAGAAACAATTACGAGAGGCCTATAAAAATATTTGAATGAGAGATAAGAGTATAAAGGTTGGTGATAAACTGGTCGATTGGAATGGCTCTCGGCTGGCACGCGATGTCGCGCAGGCCGTTCACCCTGCCGGCAGGGCGAAAATAGAGGGTCGATTTCCGGTTCCAAAAAGTCGATGAATCAGCGCACGGTCGGGGGCCGCGGAAGAAACCGGCCTGATGCTGCTCGGCCATTTAAATTTGCGCGCCGCGAGCGTCGCGATCCCAAAAATAGGTCGGACGGTGAGGCAGCTCGCGCGGCTGACTTCCTCGTTCATTGTCGCGAATTCGGTTCGCCTAACTGTAGATCCGTCGGTGCACTAGCCGATGCACATGCCACGACCGCGTGCAAAGAAGCGAAGGATAGAGAAAGAAGGAGGAAGAGAGGTCGTTGCATCGTTAGAGGCGAACGCAACGCCGCTGGAAGCGCCGCGGGACCGCTGTGATACGAATTCCTTTTATTCCTTTTCGTAATATCAGCCGTGTACTCTTGCGCTTTGCCATCGGTCACTTTCTTGCAATCTTGTGTTTCTTTTTCTCTTTTTCTAGCATCGTTCAGTAGCGTTTTTCCTTTGCGACAGAAATGGATTTATTAGTTTTTGTTTTAGATAAAGCTATTTAAAGGTATTTAAACATTTATTGTCAAATTATTTTGTACAGACGTTATGAGACATTTTGAAATTTCATTATCGCTGTGACGAAGCATGGTTGCCATGGGCAAGTTTGAAACAGATTCCAAAATACATATATAAAAATCCTAAATTTGTCGTCTCTTAAAACGAAAATGTTATCTTTGCATCTCTGATAAAACAGCGAACACGTTAAAAATTCACGATGCAACGATAAATATTTGCAACGAGTTTTCGATTAAAACGTGACAAACGCGACGAAGCCCGTGAGGTTAGCGGCTGATGCACCTCTAAAGAATGAAACCACCACGATCTAAACCAGGAACGAAATATTTCACCGGCAGGATTCCGTTAGCTCGGAACACCCATGCACGGTTAGGTCCTTCAAGAAAAATCGATCTGGACGAACGAGGATCTGCGCGTTTCTCACGAGAGAGCGAGAGAGCCGTGGCAGTCAAACTGTCAAACCATCCTCCAAGCTCCCCACGTGGCCGTGGAGAAACTAGCTGGGTAATCGCGTCCGAAGAGAAGTCAACCGCGGCCAAACTCTTCTCTGCTCGTTCTCTCGGTTGGTTCTTTAAATTCAGAGAGATAGTTGCTGAAGAGAGAGTCTACGGCTCTCGTAGCGTAGATTTACTGCCTGGCCATTCCCGTTCCGACGAAAGGATGCGTCCCTTCCGGGCACTTAGTCCAAGGGAACAGGCTGATGGAGTCGCGCCGCGTGCGTCCCGGTTGCGGTAACGAGCCACGGCGAGAGCCAATAGCCCGTAGTCGAAGTCCACCACCGTTGGTCCCCGCGATATGCACGCGTTGGCGTGGTCCCGCATTAGCATCGATATAGCGAGGGTCAGGTCGGGTTCAGTGAACCCGATGCATCGCGCTCTCGGTGCGCCGGTGCATCGCGAAGGAACGAGCGAAGAATGAAAAGTGGCTCCGCCACGGGCGTTAGAACGCCTCGATCACGCCGTTTCCGATCATGGGATATGGAGAACGTTGCCGGCCTTCGTTTTGCTCGCCTTTTGCTGCCTGGATATTATCGAAGCAAGAAAATCTCTTCGCGACGAGTTACGTCGTCGATGCGCTGACAGATAGACGGAGAGAGTTATCGCTATTTTGTCTCCTCTTTGAGAGAGAGAGAGAAAGAGTGTGCGTTTGGTATCGAAGAAACAGGTGTCCTCAGTAATATTCTCTTCTTGCGGCATTTTTCTAAATAAAATATGTAACCAATCAACGCAATCGTACTTGGATTCACCGCATATGTCGACGGATATGTACGTATATATGTGTAATAAAGAGCTGAAAAGATGACGAGGCAAAGGAACGCGACTCTGCTAATATTCTACGAATATTGCTAGTGTATTGACTTCGGTTGCCTTTGATGAGAGATAGGAACGAGAGCTGAATACGGATGAATGGCAGTAAATTTTCAGCTGAGGGCGTTTCGAGATGTTTGGCTTTGATAGATGAAATACGAGACTGGAGAGCGTTATTGTTAACTTGAAATGCTTTTAGTGGCGAATACGCTTGATGAAGATCGTTGAACAAGCGTCGAAGTTTGAGACACAAGGTGTTTGAAGATATTGGGAAAGCTTCGACTTCGATAGATACGACGATATTACGCTGTTGTTGACCGAGGTCATGTAGAATAGATGAAAAAGGTCAGGGGTATGAAACGTTGTATCGTCTACTTTTTATCGATATCTCGAATGACGAAACAACATCGTGTTCGTTTTCGTTCTCTCGTGAAACCTTTAAAATTCAATAAGTGACCCGAAGATGGCCCGAGGCGGAAAGTGGATTGATCCGCAGGTTGCGCCGGTTATCGAATAACCAAATTCGTGCTTGCCTACTTTCGTCGTTACGTAACGAGATGGTTGTTTCGTTCGACTGGAAACCACAGTGTCCGAGGGATCCGCTTCGAGCGAACCTCGCGGACCGTTAAACCTAAGAAAAAGAATGTCTAATCGTAAGAACTCTATGGCAAAGTTACGAACCGCTGTTTCAATAATTACGACATCGATTACATCATCGAATTAAAATCCAATACGTCGGACGCAACGAAAGTTTGATTCGATCGAGAACGAAGCATCCATGACTCTATTTCGGTTTGACATTTCGCGAGAAATAAACGTGATCTCGAACGAGGAAACACGATTCTCTCTCGTCATGCAACGACGATTGACTTTTCCAGATATATACACATTCGTTATATACTTTCACCGACGATGTTATTCTGTATTGTCTCGCGACACTCTCACTTGGCTGGTTGCTGACTGGAGATATGCAACGATAACAGTGGAAATCATCGTATCTGCTGAAAGCCGCGCGTCTGACGAAATCTCAGCGAGCACTGTTTCGACCTAGATCCATTCCCATCCACTGGGAACAAAGCGCTGGAATTAATTATGGCGATACTCTTAACCGTTTCGAGCAACATTCTTTATCTCGTTCGTAAGTTGGAAATTATAAATAACGATAATGTCTAACATACATAACGAATCTTAACATCGAACCGAAGCCAAACCTAATCCAATCTTCGTGACCAAGTAACAAAAGGATTATCTGGTTTCCTGATACTTATAATCAAACACGATGCCAAAATTTCAATTGAAATGAAATCTCTCCGCATCTAGAAAATTACAAAACCCTTCACCTACTAAAACTGCGAAACTTTTTCGCCTCGCCCCAGTGGCCCACATATTACCCCGATTACCTGGAACCCCAAAAACGTCGAAGCAATTTTCAACGGTGTAGCGGCGGCCGTCTCGAGCTCTACGATTAATTAGTGGACGAGCAGCCGCGATTCTAATTGGCGACGCGGAATGGGGAGCAACGAGTGAAATTTCGCGCAATTACATAAGCTCAGCCGGCCGGTGCATAGCTGGTGCGCCGCTGCACCGACCCACCCCTCTTCGCTCTTTATCTTCCGTGGATGTAGAGCAATATGGTTAGAGGTGAGTGACCGGCGTCCAGTTGCGTTCACTAACCTCCCTTCTCCATCCAGTACAACGAAGAGGGTATCTGCTGTTGGCGTGTGGCCCCACTCTGGCGAAGCACGCGAGCACACCATCGTATTTCCCCGTCAGCTCGAGTTTTGCTCTTCCACACCATACTACATGCCTCGTCGTTCGTCGTCATTCGTCGTAGTTGAACCGGCTCCATACGCCTTCTTCTTCGTCTTTGTCCTCTTCTCCTTCTTCTTCTTCTTCTTCTTCTTCTTCTTCTTTCTCTCCTCCTTTCACGCTCGTTGTAGAACTCGAGGCACGCGAACAGAACCTGCCATTGGGGACCACACGATCCACACTGGACTCGATTGCACTATCGGTACTCGTATGAATTTAGAACGGCGGATCTGGAGCGCTAGAGACTCCATAGCCACATCCCCGTGACCATCTTCTCTATATCGCTTCTGGCGCCTTCGCCTGTTGATGCTGATCAGGCGTTCGGCTTCTGCGCTGAGATCTTTTTCGCCTGCGATTCGTTTATGGTAAGATCGCAGAAACAAAGTTATTTAAATTCTTTTATGCTTATCAAGAGCTACTTCGATATCGTAATTTTCTCTGGTGGACCGATGCTGTTATATTTCTGTCTCGTATAATTACGAAGATTTTGTAGTTTCCACGGTGTTAGCTTTTATTTATCGAATTTTTATCGAAGTCGATCTCAGATTTCTTTCGTCGTTACATATTATTTATAAATCGTTCTCTGGACCCTCTCGTTCAACTATTTTCTAACTAACATCAAAGAATTGACAGGTCAGAGGTTGTAGATTAAAGATTATATCGTTTTTCGATTTCCGAATAAAAAATGTACAAGGACCCTCGGTTTTCTCGCGAGCAAATCAAACTTCGATAACAACGAGTTCCGAAGTGTCGTTGCTCTATTCTTTCGATTTTCCAGAAGAACGAAAGTAGTCGCTGGTAGAACCACTTTCGTGCGGCGACTCGAGAGATCGAAGAGCGCAACGAGCTGGTTCGATCTTATCGAGGCCGGGTTCGTTGCTATCCGTGTTCGGTGGCCCGTGCGATTGGCCCAATTGGGGTCTAGCGTTTCACAGTTAGACCTAATGGGACGAACAATTACTCTCACGGAAGAATGTCGATGGGGAAGCTCGTTCAAACGTTTCCGTTTCTACCCGTCCTGTGTCGCGGTGGACGAGCTCGATCGGTCTTCAACCGTTCCTCTCCGAGACCCCGTGCACATTTATTGCTTCACTTTTACTCGTACCGAAACTTACTTTCGGCAGTGGCCATTCACTCGGCCCGCTGCACCGTCGTGCCTCCATTATTTACGTTCCATCAATGATGTTGGTCGATGATGAATGATTTTCAAAGGTTTTACATTTTTCTTCTTTTTACGGGAAGCCAGTTTTTTCAGCATATTTACAGTACTAACAAACTGAATTTTTGACTCGTGTTCTTCAAGGACACTGGTTTTCGAGTTGTAATAGGAAAATGAAAAGTCTTAATGAGAAGCAAAGATAGCTCGTGACGTTCTGATATTTCGTGTTACTAAGTTGACGAAGAAAATTCTTGTTATATAATCGAGCGATACTTCCGAGTTATGTCCTTACGTTCATAGAATATCACGAAAGTTACTTGGAGCCGTGTCGACGAGAAGTCGACACAAAAATCCCCGATTCAAACCAACAAACCAAACAACATTTCTCTTCGATAATTTCTTACTTATACAAACACCCTTACTGCATTCTGTTGGGAAAACCACTTACCATTTCCAATTCTCATCTCATCACGCGTACACCAACTAAATATACACACCGAAACTAACAAACACTCCACTAAACTCCCCACTCCGGAACTGAAAACCTTCTAATCACACGGTTCACCCGAACACCCTAGCATCCCATTTACACGGCTGCAGCCCACTCCTACGCCTGATCTATCTGCCACAAATACAATTCCCTGGAGACTCTGTGTGCCAGCTGCTGTCTAATTAACAGGCTCAAAGAGCCTGGTATCTCCACATCAAAGTAGATATAGATCGTCGTAGTCAGCCTACATATGTAGTTCAACGATCTACGATACGATTGACGATCCTAAGGGAACGTATCGATCGGATGTGGAATCGATGTTTCTGGCATGGAATTAAGGAACTTGTACAGTAAAATAGAGTCGCTTGATTCGTCCTAAGTTTCAACATCTTTACCGATCGATCTTAAACTTTTAAACACGGAATGATCAAACGCGTATTATACGTTATGAGATACCATTAGTATTACTTTTCTATTTATATCACGAATTATTCAAGTAACTACTATTATAATTAGCGTTACTATTCGCCACACACAAATGATATTTTTCGAAATATATCGCTCTAAACTTAATCTTTAATGCTCGACGAATCGCAAGATTTCGCAATGTACAGTGGTGGACGCTTTAAAATTCATACCTTTATATACGAGTGTATACTAATTTCGTATTAGGCATTTCTATCACGCTGATAACGTCGTCTATTGCGTTTATTTATTACTTTTGCCCATTGCAATTCTGTAAAATTATAGCGTTTTCCCTCTCCGATATTGAAACTCTTTTTCTTTTATTAAGCAACCGACGATCGCCTAAAAATTGTTCGCCATCGAATTCGCCGCGCCACTAAAACCTCAACTACTCGCAGTTTGACCGAAATACCTTTCCGAGTGAAATAACCCTATCTTACCCTATGGCCAGGATTCGTCGATTCTGGCCAGGTTTTCGCTCGTTCGGCACAATGAGGCTCGTTTAATGCACAAGAGGGAACAACGTGGCATCGCGAACGTGTGCAGGCGTGTACCCCTTCCCCTGTTCTTCCCTCTAACTACCTGTGGACTCGTCGTTTGCCTCTCTGGTCGTATGTGTGTTGCTCGCGTGCACGGTCGCGTGCGTGCACGTAGAGGCAAGGTAGGCGAGCGAACGAGCGTGTGTGCGTACATGCTGGCCGAGGGTCGTGCCGATGACCGATCAAAGAGAAGTTCGCGTTGTGAATACGTGATACGTAACCGTCCAAGGCACACGGCCACTGACCGACGCTGTACCGACTCAACCCGTGCATTGTCCTCGCAGCACGCCGATACCGAACTGACGCCTTATAGTTAGGCCTCTTTGGCAGCGTTATAAACGGGTTCATAGACGTTAGAACAGGAATAGAAGGATTTAGGGATTAATTAGCGGTGATTTAGTGTAATTAGATCAGAGATTTAGGGTTCGCGGATTTTAGACTGGTTTCTGGGATTTCGACTTTTGCGACAGTTCGAGCTTGCGGATCGTAGATGCGTGATGACAGAGACGGCGTTTTGGATTTTTAAACGAATTTTGGCAGAGATGGGATATTGAGATTTTAGGTGGATTTTAGGTGGAAGATAGTCGATGGGAAGGACTTGTGGATTAATTGAGGATGTAATTAGGGAAGGTTTGAAGTTGGTGGATTTTATATGTTTCACAGTTTTACATAGACTTGGGTGAGATTGACTTTTGGAATTTTAAGTGAGTTTTCGGACCGATTGGATCTGGAGATTCTAAATAGTCGTTGCAAGAGAGATTGGCTTTCAGAGTTTCCAGCGAATTTGCCGAGAAATTGGATATCGAGATTTTACGTGCAAGGCATTCGATAGAACGATTTACGGATTAATCGCGTTGAGTCGCTTCGTTTCTTCGGTTTTTGTGTTCCGTTGAAATAAAATCAAAGTACAAAGCGAACATCGAAGGAGCATTACGTTTGTTCGTAAATCGAATGTATCTTCAAGTAGTATATTTTCGAAAGTCGTTGTAGGAAGTTCTAACTGGTTTCGCGTTATCAAGTTACGTATTCAAAGGCAACATACTAGCTTCGCTAATCTACGATACAAAAATCCTGACATTGAAAGACAAAGCGATAAAAGTAAAGGTGAAAATCGACGTGGGAACAATGCGGAGTACGTGCGCACGCAGAAGAAAGGCTAGGAAACGCTGGATGGTTCGTTATCGAGATATCCCCGCTAGTTTCACGGGTTCACTGCACCCCGCAATGGGCAAGATAACTGAATCTGCATCCCACTTTTCAAACGGCGCACCACGATACTCGAGTAACCGCATTTGGATGGTTGCATCCCGATGCGAACTTCCATGCCATGCCGTCCCGATGCTATTTTACTGCTCGACCAGTCTTGCCGGTCAACGAGAAATATGAACTGTATCGGCTGTTGTATAGTTCAGTGAACCGGGGGACGCGAACATTACCTTCGCGGCGTGGCTGGTTGCTGGGCTTTGCTTTGCTATTGCTGCCGTTGCTGTAAATCGCGATTCGCAGCTACGCTGGCCACGATTTACGACCTAGCGTTAACCCGACGTCCAATATAATAATCGAATAAACGACCACGGTTGCACGGGTTGCGAACCTAACCGTAAGCTCGCGTCTCGTAGTCGTGAACACGGAAAAACTCGTCCATGAGTCCGTGTACACGTCTCGATCAAAAATCCTATGATAGTCAAGTTTTAACGACGCTTGTGTTAACAAAAGCATCAAAAATCAAGCACGTAATAAAAATATCCAAAAGTGGTGGTGTTATACATATGAGAAAGAAAGTATACTCGCGCGTGTTGCTGATATTCGTACGCAGTGACTTTTGAAACGCGTGTAAAATTACAAACTGATAGTTTATAAAAAAAGAAAAAACAGACCAATGGAAAATCAAATACCGAAGTTCTATCAGTTAAGAGAATAGCGTTATCGATAGGAATATTTTATTTTCGACTGACGAAAATAAAATACGCGATTCTATAAAAAAGAAAAAAAAAACAGGACTGAAAAAATTACAAAAATCGCGAAGTTAGAAAAGTTGTCCGTATCAAATTGCAAATTACCACTCTAAATGCTTAGATCTCTAAACCCTTAAGTCCTCTCTGCGATCGAAACCTACATACAGATTTCCAAAATTTCAATCAAAATCCGATCGAAAACGCCAAAGGGCGAAAGTGAAAACTCGCGGCGGAGCGAGTTCAACGACCTTCGAAAATTTGCGATCCATTCTCATCGCAGTAGGTACATACCAAGGCGCGACATTAGAATTTCATGGTAGTATCGCGTACATATTTAGCACGGAGCTGCGATCGAAACGGACAGGCTAAAGGCGAGACGAGTCGATGCACTTGTCCGCTTTTGTTAAACGGCGATTCGATTGCGCGTATCAAAGGGGGCAGCGTGGAAACGAGCGGACTTAGCACGAGGATGACGTGTCCCTCTCGCTCGCGCACAAGCGCATAGTAAGCTGCAACACGCGCTCACCACCTACTCGTTACAGCATCGGGGACACTGACACGCCGCGCCGTGCAACTTTGCTGGACAGAACGTTCTCGTTCGACGTGATTTATACAGGCCGCGCGCGGTATCAATGCCATAAACGGGCACGAAGCTGATCGTTTGTTAAAAAAGTAACTTTGCAATTGGAAAACGAAGCTTTTCTTTTCATGCGAAGTGCTATCGTCTCGCTCGTTTTCGAATAATCGATCGAGTGTATATTTGTATAATAGTGGAACCGCTGTGTACATTACTGTATATTTGTTCAGATAATATGTAACTAATAAATTGATTTCGTGAACGTCGCTTTGCTCGAGCAAAGATAAATAATAGCGATACCTGATAAAATGAATTTATTCGATAAAGCAGATAAACGAAACGAAACGTACGATAGAATTTCGCGGATACGATTAATTCGCTGGAATTAATATGGATTTTTACTTCGATGTTTTCGTTATTTCTGTCTGTGTAATTATTAATCAACGTGGTCAGTGAACTAACTACATTATTTTGTGATTATATTAACAATTTCAGTATGTATGAATATATATATATATAATACGTAAGAAGCATCATTTTTAAAGCATAGTGAAAGAAACTTTAAGAGAGGCGTTTAGCATTTTATCGATCATGAGAATCTTATGTCAAGATCAATTTAATAGCTGAAATTCGACTGTGTGAAAAAATTCTTTGAGTCGCGAAGGAAGAAATAAGAACAGAGAAAGAAATGTTATCGCCTTGAAGTAGGCGATTTTAAACGAAATTAGTAGCCGCGCGTGGCTAATAAAAGTCTCGCAGTAGAATAAGACAGTCATGGTCGACCGGCTTCTTTCTTTTGCGAGGCGAGGCCGACTTCCGCGGAGACGATCTTCCTTCTTAACAAGATAAACGTGTCCAAGAATCAATAGGTAAAAATCGTTAAGGCCAAATAAAATGGAAGGGTTCACGGTCGTTGACAGTTGACCGTTTAATTTTCAACGCGACGCACGATTGGTCATTGAATCGTTAACCCGTACGGTCCGTTCTCGATTAAAGTAAATTATTCGACAACTCTTTCGCTTGTTCGACCTATAGATCCCACTGCGAAGGTTCTCGATTTCGATGCTTGCTTTTTGTTTGTTCGATTGTTGGATGGAAATAAATAAAAAACAAGGAAACATGTATAGCAGCACGGAAACGCTTAATTTTGAATTTCTAAAGAAATTCGAAGGAAAATACGAGAATCTCATTGGAGCTTTTTCATCTTTTCTTTCTCGATGGTTCGGATGTTTTTCACATTTTTTAATCAAAGAGTCTGTCCAAATTTTTCCCAAATTTTTTAATTAAAGCGCCTGTTCAATGTTTTCGAATTTCTTGTAAAATAGTATGGACAATAATGCAATGAAGAATATTCCACGGTTGATTCAAGATAACTTGAGCATAGCACTTGGTGCTAAAGTTTTCCAAGTAACCAAACTGTCTAACCCAAACTAGTACCATAAACTTCCTTTGGTTCTTCGATGTGACATACTTAGATTAATTACTACCAAACCAATTATCAAGATTATTCGAGCAAGGTATGCATCGACGTGTAATATCTTTGACACCGTTCTTCTACAATTCTCCAACTCTAAATCTATCACAGAATTCACCCAACTCTTTTACCTACTATATTTAGATTAATTAATATCAAGTCGATTATTAATATTATTCAGTCAAGTTGCGGTTAAACGATAAGTTAAACATGTAAGATCCACTACATTAGATATCGTAGAATTTTCTAATCTCGAATCAGTATCATAAACTACGTTGAGCATGTCGATGCGACGTATCTAGACCAATTATTATCAAATGTCAGTACGTAACTTCCAGCTTTTTAATTTTATTCAAAAAGTACAAACTTTCATAAATATCTGCGATCCGATTAACATTATGGTTCGAAAAATTGCGCTCTACCAAATAACTAAATCTGCAGGCGAACTCTTCTACGCTATATTCTACCATGGAATGTTTTAACATAAAAATCCTCGTCAAATATGAATTTTCACAAACATCCGCGGTCTAATTACCAACGTGATCCGAACAAATTGCACTCAACCAAATAACCAAATCTTCAGGCAAACCCTTCCGCGCTGTATTTTACCACGAAACGTTTCAATATGCGTAAGAGCCCTCGTCAAATACGAATTTTTCTACAAATTCGTACATCAAATATGATAAAAAATGAAAGATAGCAGCAACAAACTGTACTCGACCAAATAGCCAAATCTTCGATCGGACCCTTTTACGTTATACCCTACCACGAAACGTTCTGACGCAAAAAGCCCTCGTCAAACGTCTTGAAACCTGGCCTGACATCGTTTCACGGAAAATTCTCGAATTTCCACAATGCTCGGTGTCCCGGGCTTATGAAGCGGCGAGTACAAAGTGCAACAGTGTGTACCGTTACGAAAGGCAAGAGCGTGCAAGCTCGATCCTCAACTGGGAACACTGTTCCACGTATACCAACAGGCTTCCAAATTGCCTCCTAACTGCCCCCCTTCTCATAATAAATTTCGTCCGCCTTCTTCGTTTCCCCGGAACCGATTTCCCTGGCCAGCTTTCGATGAAAAAGCGAGTCTCGTCCGGTTTGCTCGGCCGGCTTCTCGAAGATTCTTGATTTCGGGGCATCGACAACGAGGAGGCGATGAACTCGGTCACCGGGCAACAAACTGCAGACCCCACCAACGCGACCATCGCCTTTCGTCCTTCTCTGTTCGTCGTTCGTTACCCCGGCACACGGTTTCCTTCTCTGCCGTTCTCTCCCCGTGGCATCTCTCCTCTCTCTGTCCTGGAAGAGGAGAAGGTCCGTGCACACGCGAGCCACGCCACCGTTTCGTAATACACCTTCATGATGCTTTTCAAGGTGACCGTGAACTTCTGAGCACGTTTCCACCGCGCTGAACGGGGGGACAATCGAGCGGCATCGCGAGCCAGAGGACGTTCGGCATCCACCAAGAATTCGCCAAGGGCTCGTTGCTTGCACCATACTTTTTCGTCTTCGTGGATTTTCTAAATTCTTATGCGTATTTCTGTTCTTCGAATGCCTTTTGAAAATCTATCGGATTTTCAGCTCGCTTCTCTTCTTTTGCACGTTGTTCGAACGCTCTTGCAAAATATATTGGATTTTTTGATCGGATATAGCTTCAACGGAAGTTGGCTTTTGATCGCGGCTTCTTCGCAAATTGGCTTCTGTTTCTACAGATTCTTTGCATAGTCGTTGCAAATGTATTGGATTTTCAGAGGATTTTTCTTTCGCGGAGATTCGCCGGACCATTTTGAAAGATATATTGGATTTTTTGACCGGATTTAGTTTCAATGCGAGTTGGCTTTTCACTCTTCGCAGATTCTCTTCCGTCTGCGCAGATTCCCTCGATGCTTGTTCACAGTATCTTCGATCGCGATTGCATTTTTCTTTCGCGCAGATTCTTCGAACCCTTGTTGCGAATACATTGGTCTCTTATTGGATTTAGTTTCCAGATAACAGACAGATTTTTCTTGGATATTAGCGGAAATTGGATTTCGCTTCCTCCAAATGATATTCAAGGAGAGAAATTAAATAGACGAATGATATTATCGTAGAGATTCGATTCTTATTTTTGATATTAATGAAAATTTATTAACGAATTTCGATTAGCACACGCATTTCTGATATCAGAAATCGAACAGTTATCCTGGAAGATGCGACTGGTGTCTATTTGCGCCTGCTGTCGCTAGAGTTCGACATCGGTGACCCAACGACACGATTCGGCCAGCGGCATTAGGTAATTCGGTGACGAAACGTGACTTCTCGCTGGAACATTGCCCCCACCTTCGTTGGCCGGTCTCTTCCTCTTACTTAAGCTCACGAACCTTCCTCGTCACGTGTCGGATCGTACGTGAACGCCCGTGTGGAATAGCGGTTCCTCTTGCGTTCTGTAACAACTACTCGAAGCTTCTTCGTCGTTACGACGTTCTATCGTTGTATTATTCGATGTAAACTTAATCCGGAATGCTCGCAAAAGACTGTCAAAGATTGTTAAAAATTACGATACCCGGTAATTTAAATCGGTTGATAAAAAAAAAAAAAAAAAAAAAATTCGTGAAAATTGGCAAGAACGATATTGATTTTGTTAGGTAGATTTTAGGTCGCGATCGAAAGTTCAGGATGATCGATACGTGCGTTGTCTTGCTTTTCCTGGCAACCGTTATCAGCATACAGGCCGTTAATATTACGTTCCACGTCGTGAGCTGGAAGGCTGGTGAACGTGGCGGGAAACAGGGTTAAGAGTGTGTCCGCGGCGAAGTTTTCGTTTTGCGCGAACGTCGTTCGTTGTCTGACGTTTGAACGACGTTCGTGATTATTTAACGTTCCAGGTGAAGGGGTTGGAAACTGGTTTCTAGAATAATCGAAGCTGTTTTTCAATGACTCGCGAAAATAAATATTTTCAGCGATGCTAGGATTGCAAGAGAATGTTAGGAGAATGCTGCGAAGTCGCTCAAGAGGAGGAAGAATAGTATGTTTAAAGCGAATTACAAGCAATCAAGCGAAGAACCTCGGACTTTCAATTCCAACTTGTTTTTCCATTATCAGTCTTTTCCGATCCTAACGAAACGTTCTTTCTACTAAAACCAAAAAAGATTCGCGCCTCGTAGGATTAAACTGACATCGCGACAATCCTCGCCAGCTTCGACCAACCAACCCAGAAATCTCGTACTTCGAATCCCAATCCTAACCTAACCCAACATTCTCACCTTCGCATCCCAGAAACATCTCTCGGCCATATCCACGAAGCTCCCCTTTAAATCCTTCTCGATCCCACTAAATTCAAGCAAAACTTCAACCTGCTTTGAACCTGCTTGGATTACCTTATCTCTCGCGGAAGGAAGAAGAACAGCGAGTATTGTACAAAGAAGCCAGTTGCCCCCTTAGAAACACAAGTAAATTCTCGCGAGTTAGTGATCGAGGCAGTTACCCACGATCCGATGCGTCTATCCCGGCAATTCTCTATCGTTTTTTATTTTGTAGCACGTTTAAACCGATTACTAAAATTCTACGTACACCAAAAAATGTGTTATATCGATCGAAGACATTCACACCGGGCCGTATATTTCTATTTCCATTTGACGATCCGAGGGAAAAGAGGTCAGTGCCTTTGACTAAATTAGACACTGCGCGTTAACCCTTTGAGATTCGCGGTATTTTCCAGCTTTCGTTCCAGTGGGTCCTCGTTAATTTCGTCGGACACTCTTGTCGAGTCGGTATTTTATAGTATTCCGATGTTTCAATATCTTGGCAGCGAACTAACGTAATAACACATATAGATGGATATCAAAAAGCGAGTGGAAGTAGGTAGGTTCGATACGAAAACTGATACGATTTTTCTTTACACAAAAGTGTAAATATTAATTAGTCGATAAATAATATATCCTAAGGATGTATAAAGATAAGGTTGTGCATACATATACACATTATATATTATATACGAAATACCTGGTTACACAGTCGGAGGACCTTGAAAAGGACCAGGAGTTGTCGCAGCGTTGCATTTGAAAATCACAGATCTGTTCTTTTCAAAGTTGTACGTCACGTAGTGTCGAAGAAGAGAGGAGGATCATCGTCGTCGGCATCGTCGTCGTCGTCGGCCACGAGAAGGCCTGAAAAAGTCCGTAGCCTGCACCGTTGACGTGGCTGGTGGTGGTGTGGCTGCTGCTGCTGGCGGCGCTGCATAGCACGTTGACGTTGTTGCTAGTGTGGGTTACCTGGTTAGTGACCGGCCAACCGAGTTCACTGGCATCGGCCCTCTTCCAGGTTGGCTAATCTCGCGACGAACGGAGAACGCCCGCTCCCTCCTGGCACCGCGACGCCCGCGCCGCCGCGCTTCTTCCTGCTTGGTCGTTTTGCTCGTTGAAAAGCAACAGAGATTCCCTTGGTGGCTGTCCGCGGGCCCGCTCGTCGCTCGCACAAGCGCTCCAAGCTCGACTGGAACAGTTAAGGACACGTTTATTAATAGATTAACGAGCATGAGAACAGGGAATCGCTCGCTACTGGTCTTGCGCCGCGTTCCCTTCTCGCTGCTCTTCGAGGCCGCCGCGATGAGAACTTCTCGCGGGTACACCCCCCTTCGGAACTAATTGGCTTCCTTCGAGAACCGATTTTCACGCGAGATGCCACGAGATTCTTACGCTCTTTCATTTTTTCCCCCTTTCCTTCACTGTTTGGTCTTTTCCTCTTCTTCTCTTCCCCCTTTTCTTCTGTTTGGAATTTTGATCTGGCTTAAA
The DNA here is from genome assembly GCF_011952205.1 of Bombus bifarius. Lineage (NCBI taxonomy): Eukaryota > Metazoa > Arthropoda > Insecta > Hymenoptera > Apidae > Bombus > Bombus bifarius. The sequence continues at coordinate 773,885 of NW_022884484.1, forward strand.
GGACTCGCAACGTTTGGTACATAGATACGAGTGGTGTTGTTGGCTGAACTGCTAGGAATTGCATATATTTACTTGTACGAAGTATTGGTACTACTACTACTACTAGTACTACTGCTGCTGGTAATCGTGATTTATTTAATTAGTAATTTTTAATCTATGTTAGATCGAAGTATGAGGAGATTGATCTGTGCGTTAGATGGGAAAGGTTCCTTTTGGGAGCCTTTGTTCGTTTCCTTTCTCTCTCTTTTTTTTTTTTTTTGGTTTGATTAGAGATTTCGAGATATTTCATAGATAGGAGAGAAGTTTGTGATCTGATAAAAATGCGGTCGATATGCTTAATACGAGAAGATTCCTCGGTTCTTGCAGCTCTTCTTCTCTTCTCTTTTTTGACAGATTTTTAGTCCGATTGAAGAGTAAGAGATATTTAGTAAATGGAAATAAGATGGACGATTTGGTTTGGTTCTTCTCTCTCATCCGTTTTGTTCGAGTGGAATAAGAGCCTGGTCTGTATTCAAATGGACTTTGACGAACGCACGATATTGTTTTTGATCTTGTTGGCCTCTTTCCGCACGGAGATACGTAATCCTCTTATCGGCGAGCGAGTGAATCAAGCAAATGTTATTATCCTTTTGATATTGCTTCGCGATCTTTCTAACTGTTTAACGATCCATTACAAACGTAAGACTTCACATTCCCATTCGAAACACAATTTTTTCATCCTCTGACTACCACGACTCGCGTCATTCACATTACAATTAATATATACACCATATCCGAAAGAAATCAAAATACACAGTATATAAATAGGTAGACAAAAAATATTTAGAATAAAAGAAAGAAAAACAATCGTTTATACTTTCCAAACGCATTGAAATCAAAAAATAAGCCATTAGAAGATCAAAAAATGTTTATGGAAAATGATCAACTAATCGTACGAACTACTCTGCTATTTCTAATGTTATCAGGTAATAGATCTTCAACAAACATCTGTGTACCTAACTTGTCAGAATGAAATCTCATCTCCTATCATCTGTCATCGATAAAAACGATCTTCCTGTTTACCAAAGTCCTGTTCACTAAAATTTATCGATTATGCTTTTTCGAAGTAATCGTATTCCGTTCGAATCGAAAGGCCATCGAACCCTCGTGGAGTCATCGGATTAGCGGGGCACGTTGGAAAACACGAACGATGATTCAGAATTCAGGCCCGTAACGAGCCTGACTAATCTAGCTTGTCCGATTGGCCGAGTGACGCACGGGACGATACGCTGGCAGGTCGTTTACGCGCACGCACGTGCGTGCCACGAGTAGGTGTGCAAGCGTTCTCCCCCTCGAGATTTATCGAATAGAAAACAAGTGGATTCCCGGGATCGCGGTTCAGTAACCTGCTCAACGTCGCCGATAGATCCGCTTTAACCGCCTATTTCTGTATCACCACGTTTATTTCTGCCGACGCGACGAAGATATCCACAAGGATTATTTCCATGTCGAAAACGCGCACGAATCGCCGGAGATCATTTTCAGAATCCGTCTATCGTTCGACAGTAGAAATTTCTGACTCGTTCCTCTACTTTATCTTTTCTTTGCCTTCTCTAAATAGGCAAACGAGCGTTTCTTCATTTGGACAGTTTAAAATGATACTCGAGAGGGAATCTTGCGGGATGAAACGGAAACGAACGATTGAATTAGGTTACATCGGATTTTTTCTGCTCGTTTTGCAAGCTCGCGAATTCACTGTATCTTTTCTTGGAAATAGACAATTTTCAGGAATTTCTTTTTTTAGAGAAATCGATCCGTAAGTTTGATTCCGTGAATTTTGGGAACTTGCGAATTTATCGTAACTGGTTTTTTTTTAGAAAATATCGTCGGAGTATTTTTGTAGAAAAATTGGATTGATATTGGACTTTTGCGTGAATTTTAGGAACAGAAATTGTTTGTATATACGATGAGAAAATATCGAGGGATCTTTTACGGTGTCCTCGAACGATCAACGATATTGTCGATATTTCAAGCTTCTCAACGCAAATGCAGTTTGTCGATAAATATTGACAATATTCTATTGACAATACGTATTGATCATTTTAGTTGAGTAGCTTGAAATATTGACAGTATATATCGATGGTTCGAGGAAACCCTTAGGGAAATCAAACTGAAAAAGGTTACATTCGCCGGGCACACGCGGTCCCAATTGATGAATCTTAATCTATTGACAGCCGATGAATAATAATTTCTGACTAAAAAAAAATCTAACCGCTATATCCGAGCACTGACTCTTCCACTCGCGAAATAAAATAAAATTTACATTTTAAATTGCCAAATTAATATAAACATAGTCGGAACTGGTATGCCATATTCTACTTTACGACCGATAAATCAATAACAGTTTTTAATTCGAAAGCTAAAAAATGTCCGACCATTACCGAGGATCATCTAATTATGAAATGAAATAGTATTGAAAGGCATATGTTCCAACATCTGAAACTCGCGTTACAAGCCTCCGTATTTTTTTCTCCAAGTTCCCCTAATTAGAAAATTTTATTCCGCCAATCGTAGAAATCGTCTCGCACACGTGTCGACGAGTAACTTCCTCGAGAAGGATCACATCAATATGCGCGAGGATCGTTCACCTAGCAAAACTGGGCAGTCACTCTTGGCCGAGGCAACGAACTTTCGGGGCGATGTGGGTCAGAAAAACAAAAGCAACGCCGACTCTCGACTGAAAACGAACTGGCGAGGCTTTTTCTCGAGAAACAATTAAACGAATCAATTAACGAACGATCGAGAACATCGGAGACGTTGCGTTGGCGATTGGCCACGAATTATACGAGTCTGGAAATTACATCGAACTCTTACATCGAACGTCTGATCGTAATAAATGGAACTGCAATTGAATTTAATTTCGAGTTTCGATTCACCCGATTCCCATATTTCGATCGATAGTTTATCGATGTATTTTCGATCACTTAACACGATAAAACATTCGTACGCGCGTTATCTGCGTTATGTAGAACATTTTGAAATTTCATTAGCGTTCTAGCGATACACACGACTATACGTCAGGATCGTATGCATGAAATTTGTAACTGATCCGAAAATGTAGCTGAAAATATATCACAGGAGAACCATATCTAATTAATCCGCCAGCTTATGGATTTCATGAAAAAGCTTCATTTTCATTGAACGATAAATCAAGATATACGGTGGTTCGCGATATGAACAATCGCGTGATTTAAACGTTAGTCGATGGAAGTGGTGGACGTGTTTGTTGACGGGGAATAGAAACGAACTAGGAGAAGGGGCAACTGGTCAAAACAACGATTGCAAATGAGCTTGTTTTCAAAAGACGACGTGTCGATGACGCAGTAGCTTAGGTCGATGACTTTGTCATTCATACTCTTACGCAAGCGTGCGTAAGCGTAGAAACGCGAGAGTACTGTTATGTAGGCTCATTGTCAGAATTTTATAAGAGCTACTCTCCGACTATGGTACATCGACGTTACAGCGAACGTCGTTGGATTTGAATCGATTTAGGTAACACTATAGTTCGCTAATCTTTGCCTAATCTAAACCTAAATCTAATAGATCGTTCATTGTGCAAATTTTGGATTTTAATTTGTTAGTTTCACTTACTGTTAGCTTCTACCAACTCTTACGTCAGACTTTCATACTTTATTTATTATGTTCTACATTTTGTTAGAAAATTTATTTCAAGTAATTCATAATGTATACAAATTAAGTACTTTATTGTAATATTTGCGATCCGCTCGTTAGAAGAAATTGATGAAATTATATAGCACATTGATCGTCGTCAGTCAAGTGCTTCGACGCACAGAAATTTCAAAAACTTCAAAAAAAAAAAAAAAAAAAAAGAAAAGGAAGAAAAGCACGGTTAACCACTAATGTCAACGTCGAAGAGAAAAATATAATACAAAATGACTAACATTCCACTGCATCGGTTTTAGATTCTTTTTTTATCAACCATAATATTCACACAATAGGAATTAAATGAGTTAGAGATTCCATTTAACATGTGCGCAACAAAAATCAGGAAACAGAACAGAAGAAAAAAGGTGATTAATCGATCCTCCGGTTGATTGTTTCATTTTTCTAAACCATAATGAATCCGTGAGAGAAATTTGCTCGTTTTTCATACAATGATAGAGCATAGGTATAGGAAGCGGCGTTGTTTGGTAAGAAAAGGCGCTCTGGTGGCGGGAACGTGGTGCACTGGTAGTGCACTGGCCCAGGGTCGACGCCCGACGTCTCTACGATCGTTATGTCATTCATGCTCTTACGCACGCACGTAACCTCTCGCTACGCAAGCGTGTGAACGTGTGCATGCGTTCTAAGCGCAAGAGACGTAGGAGTACTGTTACGCACCGTGCACCGCCGCAGAATACGACGAAATTCGTACCTCGGAATTGTAGGTCGGCCACCATGTCGCCATTCCTCGAACGAATTCTTTCGCCTCTGCTGACATTCCAAAATCCGATACAAAGCTGTACTCTCGCCACTAAGAGTCTTTTTCAAGCTATCGGAAAACATCGTTGACAATGATTGTTGTCGTGCGAATTTTGCGAATAATCTCATTTAAGGTGATTTTTCAATCACGTCGTAACGAGACACAAACTGGTAAATTCTAAGAAGGAAAAACGATGTTATCGATGCTCGATTGGCATTTTGTCTAAAATTTATAAAGTTTCGTAATCTATGTCCCATTTGTCGATATTCCACTGATAAAGATTTCACCGAAAATTCAAACATTCTACAGGAATTCGAAAATTCCTCAAATATCCCGCTTATTAAAAATCCTCTTAGAATCCCAAAATTCTGGTCATAAAAGATTCCATTAAAACGCCAAAGCGCCATCAATGAATTATAAAACATGTCAGGAATAAATTCTTAAAGAGCTTCCAAATATACAATCTACGAGAATATCTGGAAAAGGTTACCTACCCAAAAATCTGCCTTGAAAACCTCGATCACTTTCATCCCTATCCTCTGCAAATCTTATTATACCCTATCCCCTGAGATCCAAATCTCGATGCAGCAAAAATAGTGGAAATCGGCGGTTCTTGAACTTTCGTTTACCCTTTAAATAACTTCTTTTTCTCGGCAATCTCCAAGACTTGACTCAAAATTACACCATCAGCAACTTTTTCGAAGAGAAAAGATTCGTTAGAAATAAATAAATACACATTCAGAGATGATTAGCGATAAACGAATTGATTATTCGGATAATACGATAATAACTTGCGTATGTTGCGACCGAAGACTTCGTAACCATCCGCAGAAGGACCGCAGGCCATAGGTTAAGAACCGCTGGTCTAAATCTCTCGCAACGTAAGAGATTCTCCGGGCGACAACCAGGTGCGAAAGAGAGTAACCCCGAACGAGAAGAGGTCTCTTCCTCCTCCCAGACGTCACCCTCCCTGCGAGCGAGTTCAAGGACTCGGTTACATCGGCCACGGTGCTCGAGAAGGGTACGGAGGGGAAAAGGAGGCGAGGCGAAAAGGAGGAAGAGCAGGCCGAGGAAGAAGCGTGAGCCGAGGCAGGACGCGAGGATGTGCAAGGGTAGCCGAGAGCGTTACACCTAGGTAGGGCATTGCACCGGTGCGACGCTGCAGTCGAAGTCTTTGGCCGACGCTCGCGGTGCAACTGCAAAGAGTTGCATTCGCGTAGCCGCGTGCAGTGACCCGCCCTACCGTTAGGACGGCCCCGAGGATGCGTTCCCCTCTTCTACTTCTTCTTCTTCTTCTTCTTCGTCGTCGTCGTCGATGTTATACTCTTCTTCTTCTTCTTCTTCTTCTTCTTCATCGTCATCGTCATCGTCATCTACCTCTGCTTCTATGCTTCTCCATCTTCTTTTTTGTCGTACTTCTTCATCTACTTTTGCTGCTTCTCCTCCATTCTCTTCTTGGTCTCTTCTTTCTCTTTTTCGCCGTGTGTCGCTCCTTTCTGTTCTGAGATATATCCGTTTCCACGCCGGCCTCTCGAACGTTCCTATGTGCACCAGGAAGCGAAACCGCGCGTAACTAGGCGATGGTATGGGCGTAAGGAACAAGCTTCTTCCGACACTTACCTTGCCAATAGTATGGGCAGGTGACTATGCACGGCGTGAAAGGGCGCATTATGTGAGCCGTTCGTTCGACAAAATGATTAGCTTCGTTCGCTGAAGCTTTCCAGGTTTAGCGTCTAAAGAACTTGATCGTCGATTTGCAATTGATTTGCAATTGACGTTTCATAATTTCTACAAATACCATCGGACTCGCTGGAAATTTTGTACATATAATCTGGATACTTGCGTTTTATGGTAGTTACAAACATTTTTTTTTTTTTTTTCAAGGTAATAGGAAAACTTTCGAGAACCATCGTACATATGTACGCAGTTTCATCAATTTTCTCTACTCTTCTGGTACTCTGGTGTTATCCGATTTGGCAAATAAGCGGCTGCTATGATTGTCCTGTGGTTGCAAGCTTGATGAGAGAGTTTTTGCAGCAGAAAATTGACCGAGAGGTAGGCATCGTTAGCGGAACGCCTTACGTCATTATTATCGCTGAAACAAATTACAGTTTTGATATGTATCGTCTTCAAAAAATTGGTATTAAAAATTACTTTCCAGGAAGAGTGGTCGCGCTTCTTTATATATCATGTACTAATTATACTCGAGTATTCAATCGTTGCAACGAAAGAATTCTTCCATTTTAAATACCGAAAAAGCTTCTCAAAATACGTTATTCGGAGAAAACATCCAGTGTAACCCCAATCTAACAATTAAAGTGTTAAAAATAATTAAAGTTGTTAGATATTCGATACAACGATTCCATTTATCGTTGTGAAATCTTACCCGAAATATCCTGAATGCAAAAAAGAAAATTCGCGTTTTACAATAACATCGTTGCAATAATCTTATAAAAATTTGATAGGGAATTTTTCACCGGTTATTTGACAAGTAACCGATGGACGATCGTGGTGGTTGGATAAACTCGTCTGCGTGTTTTTCGAAGCCGCGTTTCGCGGTTTCTTCGCGAGTTGACAACCCCGTAACGCTTTGTCTTCGTTCGCTGAATCGTCTCGCTCGCATCTCGCGGAAATGCAGGATAAACCGCACGCATGGAAATGACGCTGCTTTCGCGCATTATCGCGCATCGTGTCTGTGGTCACGTTTGATCCGAGGGCAAAAATCGCGCGCAACGCTCGCCAATGATTTCAAACAACGATAAACTCGGCCGTGTTCAGTTCGATAAGATTAGATCGGCTAAGGAGTTATTTAACAGAGGATTTCACCTATTAGTTGCTACTAAAGTACGACCGTGTCTGCTCAGCATCTAGATACTTGCTTCACCTGTTACATTTTTTACGTTGAATAATAATGTTTGTTTCGACGCGTCGTTCATTCTTCGTCGAAATGTAGCGATTTAAAAATTTTGCTACTGATTACGTAATCCGTCTTTCTCGCGATAACTACAAACCCGACAAATCTGCTTCTAAGTTCAAGCGACTTGTACGAGCAACTTGTCTCGCCCGATTTTAGTTTCGAAGCTCCACCCTTCGTATCAATTATGTGGATCTAACGATCTTCGGAATTGCAAAGTCCTATCTTGAATTATGACGTTCCTCTTCTCAAATAAGAGCTACAACTTTATCGAGCCCTGTCCTAATATATCCGAGAATATAGTTCGCTTACCATTAATTCTCACGGATAATTAAAAATTGCCTAACAACGAACCCTCGTTGCAAGTAGCGCTCTAAGCGATATATCGAATTCGCTTTACCGATATCCATCGGTATCCTTTAATAATCTACATCGTGTCAGATGTCGAACTTAAACAACCCCCCGATACAGAGCATCGAACAGTGATCATCTGTAACCTAATCAAAGCCAATCCGAAACAGACACATCCGATGATTATGTATGTGAGACGACGAGTCGTGAATTTTTGCACCTTTTGACACCCTCGCAACCCTCTTTGGCTGCGTGTCGCAGGTGCCGCGGCGGAAGGCGTCACGGGACCGCGTGTGGGTGCGGGGTAGCGGAAGGGGGCGGCGGAGGGAGGTCAGTGACCGTTTTCCATGCTGGTAGGGGTCGGCGCACTCCCAAGATCGGCGCGTGTGCACGTGCGTGCATGTCGGTGCAAGACGCGCGCCGGTGCAGTCGTTACACTCCCACGTCGCTATGCAGTCCCGTAACATTCGCGGAAGCCGTGTCTCCCCTCCTCCCCCTCTTCTCACTCTCCTCTCTTTCTCGCTCTTTCTTTCTGTCTTTGTCTCTCTCTTTATCTCTCTCTCTCTCTCTCAATGTCTCATTCCGTGCTTCTTCGCGTTCTTCTCTCCTTCTTTTGCACCAAAGTCTCGTTTCTCTTCTCCTGACTTTATTTCCAACCTTCCCTTCTCCTCGCACGGTGGTACACGCGGTTCTCTCTCCCGAAGGTTCTATACTCGTTCCCTCGTTTCGCGACAGCATAGAGAGGACCGCTTTGTTGCATGGACCGATTTTGACTTGGCAACCACACTCGTGCGCCCTGCTGCAAGATAGCAGATGGATAGTGGAATGATATAGTGGCTGGAGGTGTACAGTGGCTGGCGAATGTAGTCGAACAACCCTAGAAATTTTTTACGTACACGACGTATCGTGACTGTGTTGGTAGAACTAGATACACATCTGAGAATGTATATCGAAGTTGAAAGGTATTCATTGGCAGCGTACACTTGGCAAGGATCAAAGCATTTGAATAGTCAATTAATTATTCGCTGTATTAATAAGCCATTATACTAAGTAAGGCTAGTCTTTAGTGTTAATTGTACGTTTAAGGCTGTTATTATTGTTTATGCTGTGTATAATTTTTCGCTGAGCGTACGTTTGCGATAAATCGTTTGTTCTTTGTTGTATAGTACGTTGTAAAATAGACTACTGTAAATGAATTATTACGAAAGAAGACCACCAACGTGTGCACGGCGATAGACATTATCTTGGTCGATTTAAAAATTGTCTCGAGAGAAAATTGGCTCTATTTATGGTTCATTATAAACTAATCAGACCTGCATTCCTCTCGCTAGCCTTCTTTCCAGTTACCAACTGAGTGTGATGCACTCGTGACCATATAGTGAATTATGCTACGCAGGGTGGCAACCGGCTACCATCAGCTGCCCTCCTCCTTTTCAAAGCCTCACAGCCGCGCTCGTTTCCGCGTCCTCTTCGCCCTGGTCCTCGTAGCTTGCTTCTCTTCGTCGCTCAATTGCTTCTCTTTACTTTTTGCTTCCTTTTTTTCCGTTGACTTACGAAGAGGCAGGAGTTTTGAAGAGATTCTCTGGATTTAGAGGGATTTCAAGAGGCTTGTTTTTGGAGTCCTGTAGTCGAGGGTTGAGGATTGACGGGAGAACAGGTTTTATGAAGCGAGATGGTTTTTGGATATGTAGTTTAAGGAGTTACGTATCAAGGGAGATTTTTTTTTTTTTCTTCAGAAAATTTATGTTTGCGATGTATTGATATGAATTGATATTATACAGTGCGAGCCCATTTGCGTGAAGGATACGCGAGGAGAAAATAACAGAGCGTTTGTAAAATAAATGGCACAGGGATAAAGACGGTAGTTTCGAATTTAACGCTAAGAGTGGAAGGTATACACTTCGTCATCTGGCAGAACATTACGCGTACAGAAACAATATGTTCCGCTATTGAACGCAAATTTCACGTTTCCACTGCTTCGGGAATAATAACCCTTAAATACAAAGAGCAATCTAATGCCATCCATTATCATTCCAACTACCAGCATAATTTATTATTCAATCTCCCTCTCTTTATTATCGATCACTTGTGCCGATTTCCATACCGTTCCTTTCTTCTCCCAACGATTTGTCATCCTAGGGAAATTGATATGAAACGTTGAAATCGATAAACTTCAACGATACGACAAACTCTTCATTCGCTGAATCGTGAAAACGATCGATTTGTAATTTTTTACAGAAACCTTCCAAACTCATCGCAATGCATTTTTACACTTTCGTCTTTATCCAACGATATTTTCATCGCCTTCCTTTTTTTTTTCTTTCTTCATTTAACATCGCTTTCAAACTTCATTTTATTTCTCCTTCGCTTTCTAAATATCATTCCATCCTTGAACATATATTCTTCGATCCTGTCGATTCCTTTCGTACAAATATCGATTGGTATACTATCAAAGAAGAAATACTCTTATTCTCCCGAAAAATAACACGAGGGTCTTGTTTACGATCGAATTTGGCGCCAGGCGAACGTCTAAGGACGTTTGAGAATCGTGGAGCGAGCAATTTAGTGGGGGAAGAATTACGATTCTCTGTGGATTGAAGATCGATCGAGCGAGGCCGGTTATGCAAAGGCCTCATTAATCGCTTGCGGACTCGTTCTCTGGGTCAACGCTCCGAGGACGGCGACTCGGTCGGCGCTCATTGTCTCCGGCGTCGGCTCAAGGACCGTGGCTCGTTCAGGGTTTCTCGCGGTTCTCGGGATCGATGACCGTCAGAGGATCGCCTCTCTTCTTCCTCTCTTCTTCCTTCCCCTTTTCTTTTTGTCCCCACCTTCGCCACGTCGGAAGGAGAGTCCGCCTCGTATATACGTTCCTCGGGATCCGATCAAAGCTACTAACGCGGAAATCGACCTTTACGTCGCCCTCGTCGGCCAACCTTCTTCAACCGTATTCGATTAGGTGGCGCTAACGAATGCGAAAATACGGTAGAATTTCATTTATCTATACTTGTCAGGACACAAACAGTTTACGGTTTAGTTGGTTGATTTTCACCGATTCTTCCCACTGTCTGCTCTTTCTTCGCGTGTCTATCAGAAACTCGAGGTTCGAATAAGTGGATAAAATTCATGTCGGTAAAATTTCAGTTAATCGGGTATTGACTAGTTTTGCGCAGATTTGATAAATGAATTGATGTGAATGAATAGCACGTAACGCGCAAGGATTATGTAAATGGTAAATCGAAACGCATCGTGCGAAAATCTAAGGTACACGAACTTCGTAACTGTTTTCATCTGGTAGTACATCTACTGGTTAAAAAGTCGAAAAAACTTAGCTTACTTAGTTTATTCTGTGTTTTACATTGGACCAGAGTATGATCCTAACGATAGAATAACAGATTTATAGTAAAATATTTAAAAAGTAATAGCAGTGGATTTTTCTCTATGATATTCAAGTGCAGAGTTTTTAAAAAAGAAATAAGGAAGTTATGTGACAATTTTATTAACGTAAAAGTAAATAGAATAACAGATTTATAGTATAATAACTAGAAAATAAAAACAGTGAATTTATCTCTATGATATTCAAGTATAGACTTCTTAAAAAAGAAATAAGGAAATTATGTGACAATTTTATTAACGTAAAAGTAAATAGAATAACAGATTTATAATAAAATAACTAGAAGCTAAAAACAGTGGATTTTTCTCTATGATCTTTAAGTTGAAAAAGAAATAAGGAAATTATGTACCAATTTCATTAACGTGAAAGTAAGTACAGAAACTGAAAATGATCAATTCGAATTAATAAAAAATCGTAATTAGCTAGTGCTAATGAGTCGAGAAGAAGCAATTCCCCTTGGTATTTAAAGCGAATTGAATAATAATTCATTCGATATTTGTTGAGAATCACAATGACCAGCTAGCTGGATTAAGATCTGACGAGGCCATTAATCTTCCGGAGATGTTGAATCGTTAGGCAATCGGACGAGGGACGATTACATACGGAAGTCGTGGGCGACCTTGTGATTCGGCAACGACCGTCCCTAAGGCCGTCTAGACGTACGTGATGAATCGGTCGAAGCTGGATTTTACGGGTTCCCCCCACTTCTCGAGTCCTACAACGTTGTTCAGACCTTTTTCAAACTAGAATAAAAGTACGACCCTGATGTTTATTTCTCAATTCACCTGTTCTCCGGATCAATTCCATTTTTTATACGCCATATTCTCTGATCGATATTGCCGCTTTCGATCATTTCATTTAAATTGATTACGAACTTCGATTCGATCGCATGTGGTTAACTCCATACCGTGTGTTCTTCGGTTATCAAAATAAATTATATAAAAATATTACATATAGCAAACGACTAACTTTTCTAATCGTTTCCAACATCCTCGAACAACCGTAAGAAACATCGGACCAGATAGTCCAACCAATCTCGCCCTATCAAAGTAGACAATGTGCAGCAATAAACAGACTGCAGATTTCTGTGCAACTTCGTATTTTTACAGAAACAGCCATCGAGAGAGCACATGCAAATAAACTTTCGTTCTAACTACTAAGAACCATGACAATTCTACTTTAAATTCTTCGTGTGTTTTCCTATGCATACTGTGTCTTCACCTTTGAATTAAAAAGTAAATAATATATCATCGCTCGTATATCAAAGGCAATTCCGGTGCTGAGTTTTCCCGCGTGAATTTTATGACGTTCGTCGCAAAAGAGATCGATCGTTTAACGGTTTACAACGAATCCATCGAGTGACCGTGGTACTGTCGTGGTACACGAAAATATCGTCGCCATTGAGCACGCCAGTGGCGTGAAGAATTGTTCCTCGAGAATCCTTCGGCCGGTCCGCAGGTATCTGTCGCGTTAATGCGATTATAAAACGTCGTTCACCAGTCAGCACTCGGTGATTAGTTATCGTCTGTCTGTTGTCCACGAAAGGATTATCCAAAACAGACATCTATATATTTTGCAGCGTCTTGAAACGAGACGAGATCTGATGTGGAATACGGTCTAGGTTAGGTACTTATTGTCTGAACAGGCTAAACGTCGTGTTCCCTGTGGCGCATACCGAGATTTCAACGTAATTGGGAGACAATGGCGGACTCGTTATACTGCGGGAATCGTCGTGGGCGTGGCGAGTGCCGTGAAAGGGTTAAGAAGTCAATCGGTCACGGAGGACGAGCTCGTAAATTCATCGGCCGCTTGGAATTTCACACCAGTAGCAGTTCAGACCTTACCTCGGTCCCTGTTCGCATTCTTTCGAGAGATGTGTATAGAGTTGTAGACTGGTCGAAACGAACATACAGCGAAGCTGGAAAAACGAGACTGACGAGAACTAACTGCTGGAGTTCTGGGAAGAAAGGAACGCAGTGATTTTTAGGGAAACGGGTATCTAATTTGCGTTGAAGGCGTTGAAAGTGGAAATTTTGGATTTGCCGGATTTACCGCAGAATTATCGTTGCAACGCTTGTCCGGTTTGTACGTTTCCAAGTGATATATGAGATAGAACGAGAGAATCCTAAGAATCAATATCGTTCGTTCTCTTGACAATTTTATTTTATTAACTGTATACAACTTATTTCAATTTATTAACTAACCACGTAAGTGCCTAACCTCGTTTCTATCTTTTGTCTTCCATAATAAAAGCTTGAAATCGTTTGATATAATAAAGACTTGATAATATAGTTGCTTGAAGCATGGTATACATAGAACGACTATCAAATTTCATATTTAAATACAAGTTAGAGGTTGATTATTCTGGCGTTAATTAAAATAATACGCGTAAACCGTCCGAAAGTCAAATTGATCGACTCGATCGATTGGAAAGTACAGGAATACTTTCTCAATTTACATTCGAATTCAGCATCGTTTGTGTCATCATCTTTCAAACGAACTCATCAAACTAGAGAATTAGTTTCTCGAAAATTGAACTTTAATTCCCTATTTATGCAATGAGATGGAGAAATTCATGGAAAATAGAGTTGATCCGTTTGCCTTCGAGGATGCGCGTATATTGTTTAAAAAGAAAAAAAATACGAGGACATAAATCTGCCAAAGGACATGGGGATATCCGAATTGTAAAAAAGCATCTAATTTGCGAGTTATCGGTGATTCAACAAGTAGAAGCAAAGGCGTCGAGGGAGCGCGTGGCCAGTCGCCGCGTTTCTCCTCGTTTTTCACGACTAATCGACAGAGGAAAAAGCGGTTTACCGCGGAACTCCGTGAGAGGAGCGAAGGGGTGGAGGAAGAAGAGGAACGAAGCGTGTTCGACGCGATCGAAGCGGCGACGCGAAGCAGGCCACTTCGGGGCCGCGGCTAGTAGCACACGTTCTTCAGCCTCTTCCTCCACCTCGTCTTGTTCCTCCTCTTCTTCGTTCTCCGCTTCTCGCGGTCCCCTTTTCTCTTGGCCATCGTGCTTCCACCTCTAATCTCTTTTTGCCGGCTCGCTGGTATTCCGACGAACGCGCTTTCGTTGAAACGCCCGTAAAAATCGTCCTTTTGTTATCCAATCGTATCGTTTTAGACTTTCGTTAAATGAATTGAATCACTTTTGCTTCGATTGTTCGTTGCAGGAATAAATTGCTCGATTTTCTTCAATTTCGATCCTTTGGATTTGAATGGTGACTTTGATATCGCGTGTGAATATTTGAAATTCAGTCGTCCTCTTTCTGCAATTCTTCTTTTTCGAAGTTTAATTGCTTTCTTGGGTACTTTCAGAATTATCGATGGAAATTACCAAGTTTAAACGTCGATGCTTTAAATTAAATCGTCAAGAAATAAAATCCTATCGTTTCGATGTTGGATCGCGATTTCAAAAGCGATTTTAGATACCCAAAACGTTCAACCTTCGAACAAAACCGACCAGTTTTTATTATTAACATCTTATTTCGTTCGCTCGAGGCCTTTTACCTAGAAAACAACCTGCGCGAAATTCAGAAATTCTCCAACGATTTAACCGTACGCCTCGAAAATTCCAAAAAAGAAGCGATCTACTAGGAATAAAAAAAAACGCTGGCCGAACAACAGAGAAGCACGGTACCGTGCTGCAAACGCGTTCATCGATCACAAGAAGGAATCTGTTCGAGACATTCCACCATGTCAGATCGAGACGTTGGAACTCGAAGAGCGTGGATTATTTTTAACCGCGCGGATAATCACGGTTACAGAAAGTTGCGGTATGCATTATTACGTGCGTGGCGTAAAATTCGGAGCAGCGACCGTGGCCGTTCCATTTCAATTATGTTCAGTTTCACGGTACCACGACCGTCCGTCAGCGTGGATCTCGTACCGGCATCAATCTATCGGCAAACGAAACCGTAATGGAGAAACTAGTCGGTGGAATAGATGCATGTGCACGCGTGCAACAAGGTGATCGAACGGCCTGGTTGCCTCGGTTTGCAGGTCGCGGCGCAAGTCGTCCATCGGCCGACCCGCAATCACAGGCGCCAGCAGAGAAATTACTTTTTCCATTTTTCTTTCGCCGCGGCTCGAGCCGCTCCGACGATTTCTACCCACCAATCCTCCCCTACTCTTTCACCGATCGATGTGCTTTAATTGCTATTGCTCGTTCTTCCTTCTTTCCTCTTTTATTCCTTTCGTCGTTCTATTTCTTTGTTTTATTTGACAATGGAAGGACATATGTTGTGAATGGAAGACACGTTGACGTACGTGTATTAAATTGTAATGTCCAATTTTGTTAGATCAATTTTCGAAATCTTTGCTTTCGTCGATAAGCGCTTTTATCTTTGCGAGTGTATCTTTGTACAACGCTTTGGTATATCATCTTCGTTTCACAACCTGATGAGACGTTTAAACGACAGTATCGTAAGGAAATAGAACGTCCTTATTGAAATAAGACGATTGTTAAAAAATAATTACAGATCGTTTAACTTTATCGAGAAGCCGATGAACAAACAGATACGATTCACAGATTCGTTAAAAAATGTTATCAAGCATCGGGTACAAAATAGCCGGACAATCCTCTCCTACCTACGCGTAACAATAGCCCAACTTCGATAACTAAAACTCCATCAGTGGTGTTTCGTTTCACCCCCACTTGTTCCTCAATCCACCCAATAGACACCCTTTACACATTGGCCATTGAAGAAGGCCACTCGGCGATCGTTATTTCCAAAACATAATCCATGAACCAATTAATGAACCATATCCTTCATTGTGTTTCAACAAAAGCAGTGCCGTTTTCATTTGATCCAAGTATTATCTGGCGACAGTTTCTCGACGTCAATCGTTTCATACGATAGCGTTCGACGATGGTTCATGCGTGGAACGAGAAACGATCGATTGCAGGTCGAAAGCGAGGCGGTGTGGCAGCTCTCGATTTCGGAGCTCTCGATGATTTAATTCCGCCGAGGCCTGCTCCAAACGAGCATACCGAACCCGTTCGGTGCCGTTGACACAGATCCCGGGCCACTGTGGTTCTCGGGCGAGATATGATCGGGGACACGCGTCGCATGAAAAGAATTACGCCAGCGGAGCGCAGCGTGCATCCTAATGCGCGTGTAGCGGCTGCAGGCACGTCTCGCGACGCCAGCTGCTCCTCCACGCCCACCGAAACCTTCCGCCTTCCTTCTACCAACTTCCCATTTTCTTTTCCTTTTCTTTTTCGTTTAAACTTCCCCGTTTGGCTTTGCTCTTTTTCCGCGCCGTTCCTCTTGTTCTTTTTCCGTTTCTTTATTTTGGCGGGGACTGTCGTTTTCATGAATGGTCGACTAACACGAAGAGGAAGAATAGCAGGAAGAGGCTGGGTTTCGATTATATCATATCGCAAGAATGTAAACTCAGAGTCAAGCTTGTTACGATTCCAAAATCAGTATTTTGTTTTTTATTTATAGCGTCATATAAGCTTTGGAGAATAGCTTGGACGTTAAACGTTCACGAAAGTGGCAATCTGAAAAACCTTCGAATCTCTTGAAAATCAACGTTGTCGTCCGTAAAACTGCAACGCTTTTAAAATCACCTGAAACAGAACCGCGTTTCCTTATCGGTAAATGACGTTGAGGAAGTCTTCGAGATTTTTCGATCGTAGAAAGCTGGCAGAGTTAGAGATAGTTGGCGGTGTAACGAGCGATCGTACGAATGCATCGTACCATCTAAAATTTCCAAAACTCTTATCGGTAAATCGCTCGAGGGTAGCTTGGAGAATTTTCGGCTCTACATACAGAAAGTTGACAGTGCAACCTGTGCTATGCTAGCTTTACAAATATTTGCTTCAATACGTACACACGGTACGTACAATTGTCTCCGCCAGAAGCTGAACCAAACTGCGCCAAATTTTGCCTTTTGACGAAAACCGGCAAAGACCAGAAACTCATCTAAATTGCGCTAAATTTCGATGAAACTGAAACCCTAGCGCAGTTTACCTTGCCTTTCGGTGGCAACAATTTCCTATATACGCGTTGCAACAAATACCTTGAAACTGAGTTTAACATAGCGTAGCTTAGTGTTAGCTTTTCATTGGATCGTCGTCTTAACGAGCGATCGTCCAGGTGGATCGATGGTCGATCGTCGCGCATACGGCGCGCCGGCAAGTTATATGGTTATACTTCCGCAGTGGGCGCTATAGGGCAGGCTATGGGCATAACGGTGCGCGCACCGCGTCACGCACATGCGTGCGTTGATGTCACTGAACCTGCAGCAGCAGCAGCAGCAGCAACAACCAGCAGCCAAGAGTTAAACGCCAACTACTACACAAGGCGTAACAGCAGCAACAGCAACGTTGGTAGCAAGCAACAATATTGCTTGGACGGCGACTGAACTCGCAGACCGCAAACAGCAAGGCGCTCGCGCGCACGCGGCACCGTTCTCTTTTCTGCACGCCTGCTGCACCTTCCCGAGATTACCACCTTATTATCGCAATATGTAATCTCTGCGGTGGTTCTTTCTCACGAAAGAACGGGCCGCGGGACAATGGAGGCCCCGCTAGGGACTCGCACGAAGGCCCACTCGCGTAATTACGCGCCGAGCCACGCAACGATACCAGCCGTTAACGGATCGACCAAGGTGACGTTCGAGAATTTTAGATACCGCAGTATATCGACGCGTTTATCCTTTTGCTGTTGCTCGAGGCGTTGCAACATAAATCTCGTTCAGACTAGCCATGCCGTACGAATTCGTGAATTATTGGCTTGGCAACTAAGCGATTGCGGACTTTGTCATTAGGTAGTATTGACAAAATCCGCAATCACTTAGTTGCCAGCTCGATAATTCTTTAGCTGGCACGGGACAACTTTTGAAGTTTCTTTAGGTTCTTCTTGCTATTAGTTACCAACTTGACTAATCTGGATTAAAGTATTAGGTTTCAGGGGCAATTTGAACGATAATGTTCACAATCGTTAGTTTCCTGCGCAATCTCCGAAGCTGATCGGCGCCGCTTACAGTGATTAGGTAGGATACGGTGTAATTCTGTTTGCGCTTGTTGAACTCTTAATGGAAAAAGTTAATGAAATTCTTAATATTCGTAGGATAGAGAGATTGGATAAAGAGATACTGTGTGTGCTCCGTTCTTAAGTAAAGTAGAATAAAACGATAGGCTAATGAATATCATGTGCAAAGAGTAACAGAGGGTGTACAGAGTGGTTGGTAACTGGTGGTACAAGCGGAAAGGGGGTGATTCTACGCGAAAAAAGAAGTCGAAAATATAGAATAAAAATTTGTCGTTTGAGGCTTTGTTTTCGAGAAAATCGACTTTGAATTTTCGCTCGGTACGCGTGCGGTACGTTATAACGGATCTCACTGTAGATCGTAGTCTCGATGGAAAAATTAAAAAAAATTTTATTTTTTATATTTTCGACTTCTTTTTTCGCGTAGGATCACCCCCTTTCCGCTTGTACCAACCACCCTGTATATGATTGTAAAAAGTAAAGTATTATTCTAAAGATTTGATTTATATATCAAATATTCTCCACTGTATAATAGTTTTTCTCGACATATACGAAGCGTGTGAAAGACATCATCGTTGCAGCGATTGATAATGCTCGAAGATAATTAAAAGCAATTAGAATTTACTCGGATAGCGGTGATAGGTAGTAAGAATACGACACTAATATCTATATTCTCGATGGTTTTGTTCGAAACGTTTCACTTGATGCTACTATGTAATGTTACGATATTACTTAATAATATGGCGCGAAGGCGTGCGCCCAATAATTGTACATGAACGACCGTGGCCGCCACCATAGTCGCCAGCCTGATCATGTAATAGCCGAGAAAACAGCAGGAAGCGATCGACGATGGATTCTGTAACGATCGAACATTGGCCAGTCATTCGAACTCATCTAATAGCCACGCTTGATAATAATCTATAATAATCGTTGGAATATGCAACGGAATCTCAGTCGTCACGACTAACATGCAGCTCTTTACGAATTCTTCCTTTTCGAAGAAGATCGTTCGTAGTAGCCATTCCCTTGGGATCGATCGTTGCCGATCGATCGCTGTTAATGGAAAGAATCGATATGCAATTCAGTATAATAAAATAATATGACAGCCATTATATCTATTATTAAATGTTCTTATCCTTATGCTCTTTCCTATTCTATTCGAACCTTCTTGAGATTCTTCAATTCTTTGTGAATCTTGCGATTGCAAATCATGTCACTGTCACTACAGTTAATTTGCTCTAAAATTAAATTACAACTGGATGATAGAAATGTCGTGTTTCGTATTATGTTATTTCGTATGGTTTCACATGAAATTCTCGATAAAAGTCTTGTAAAGATTAGGAAAACGGTTGATGTTTGCTTCTCTCGATAGCAAGGAACGCGCATGGCCTATGTTTTATCGAAGATTCTCTGAATACTCTGAAAGCTTTGTCCGCAAAAAAGCAACATGCTTGAAAATTTCGAAGGGCATTCCAATTATCACTGCGCGTTATAGCAAGTAACACGACCTGGCCAGTATGAAATTATATTATCATATCCGCTGAAATAATATCCAATTCGGATTTCCCACTTTATCATGACGAAGAAATTGGCAGAAATTCTTCAGGAGGTCATCGATACGGGGACACTCCAGTTACCAAGTGTCGATGATCTAGGAAGTTGCCTACGAAGGCAAAACGGCGGTCGGCGACCGGTCGTTCAGTGCCAAGGACACGGCAAGGTAGACACAATGAAGACTCCATTGCCGCGTGGAAATGCCTTCTAATTATGCCGTGGCTCGTTATATTTTTATCTTTTGCCCGCAACACCCCGCCATCCTTACGGGAAAAACAGTTTAGCTCATAGCTGTGTGTAATTGTCTCAACTTTCTCAGGCTAACGCTACGAATTCTTCGCGTGGCGTTTACTGCTTATTGTTTATGCCAATTAACGTTCCCGTTTACGGGGCTGGATCTCGTTAACCAAGACGTTCACTGGTCCCTCGATGAAAACGACTTTGCAATTCTTACCTTTGCTCCCCATTGTGCTCCACGTTCGCTGACTTCTGATAGATTATGCTACTGGCATCTTACTCGTTTTTTAATATCGTTATAGATCTTTTTTTTTTTTTTGCTTTTCGTATATTAGTAAAAATACACGTACACACGGACGATAAATTTTGGAAGAGTGGAGGTATGGTAATATTGAAATATTCTACCAATATCCAGTGGTACGTAACTTTATTGAGAATATGTTTCCATGTAAATTATGTTTGTGAAATTATTATGCGGTGTAATGTAAATTTGAATGTAGATACGTATACTTACGTGGATATAAAAAGTAGCTAGTTCTGATTCAACGACAGTTACGAAGCGCTATTGTGATCATATAATTTGAATTAGCTGTAACAGCAATGATTAGAATTCCACTTCGCACTATGAATTTAATATAAATGAAATTATGTAGAAAAGCATATCCTCAAATCGAATTAAACTACTTAAATTACGCGAGATCGATCAGAGCAACGATTGATTTAAGTACCATCGGACATTCCATCGCAGAATCTCGTTCTCCGTGTTATCTGTCGATAATTTAATGCTTCCTACCTCCCTCGACAGTTATATCACTTCTAACTGTGCAATAAAGACACACCGCTTATCACCGTTATTGCAATTTGTAGTCGAAACGAAACATTAAATCCATCCAGCTTACTAATCAAGCGAATAACACATTCGTAATTGTTTTATTCCTGCCGTTTATGTAAATGTATATTAATTACATAATATTATATAACCGCGGATATTAATTGATATAAATAAAAATTCTACTCTGACTCCAAGCAAAACGAAATCTGCCTGCCAGATTTTCCTTTAACAATCTGTCGTTCGCAGTTCGGTTCTTCGAGCTTATCATCTCGCACGATCTCTCTTTACTTAATCCGTTTATTTCATTCCATTGGTTATAGAAACACTCGACTAAAAACCATTAATCTTATACATACGAACAAAACATCTGTTACAAATGATTCAACGATAATATTTATTTCAAGCAATAACGACAACAACGATTTAATAATTATTCATACACGTGACAGAAAACTTATCCGTACGATTTCCCCTCGCGATAAAAAGTTAGGCAATCGCCACGATTTAACACCGGTTACCTACTGTAAATCTTTCCAATTAATTCCCTTAACTATCGTTTGATACATTGGCTCGGCTGAAAATTCAATTACCCGGAATAATCAAGCCGACGTCGGAGAACCGCATTCCTCGTCTAGTTCGGTCAACAAACAAGCGACGATTAACATAATTAGCGGCCTATGATCGTACGATGATACCAGTGGGCATATGACTCGTCGAAATGTTGAAGAGATTCGCGGAAGGGACGAACGACGAAGGAGGACGATGAATTCGCAAACGGCGGTTTTCTACCGCGTTCTAGAGGTCGTCGACCAACCGCACGTCCGGATAATCGTTCGTATAAATTTCTCGGGTGCCGCGATAGATTATGCGAACGCGACACGTACCCGCTTTCGACGCGATGTCTCTCTTATTGTTGAATCGAACGCTGGAATCTCCGACCACGTTGCGATTCAAAGTAGAATTTATTTTGGAGTGAGGTGCAAGATACTCTCAAGAGTTTGCAGATGTGGAGAATCTCATTATTTACAATTTTATTACAATTATTTTATCGCACGGATTTGTCATTTTATTTTATTATTTTCGAGATACGCTGACGACCATAAGTACAATATCGGCACATCGGCTGATATTTAGCGCAAACTGTGTATACTTTTCACTGCTTTTATCGTTTGGGTATTTTCTTACGAATTTGTTATTACTTCATTTGTGTGTCTTTTAATGTAAAATACTAAATATTGGGGTTTATTTAGGGGTTTATTATTTATTATTTATTTATTATTAGGGGTTTTTTATTTATTATTTATTGCATAATTTGTTATTTGTAACGAGTGGGTGTTGTAATATTTATAGCTGGCAATTATATGTGTAGCATCGAGCTTGAAATTTTGAAATTCTTTCGACAAAATCCAGAAGATTATGGAATTTCACGTTTCATTATCTTCCACGTGCAGGTTCACTGAAATTCTTTATTCAGGAAACTATTAATTTCCATACATGAAATGGTAGGAGAAGTTTGCTAGCGAACAATAGAATTTATAATTTCGCTCCAAGTTAAAATTGTCGAATACGAAATTTTACTCCGTTGTTCGTCGAATTTAAAAAAATCCCGGTCATATAGATAAAACAGTGGTAAAACCCTCGCCTAGTTAGGATCATCGAATTTCGAATTCTAGTACGTATTTCGATGATACATGGGATTATCGAGATTGGAATTCTCGATAAAGTGGGCGGGTTTGGAATTTTGTTGTCGATTTAGAGCGATCTAATTCGAAATTTTGCCGCCTACGTTGGTTAATCGAATCCACAACTTTATCAACTACACGCAGTACTCTAATTTGAAACTTCAGCGATTCAATTTCATTTAAGAATTTTTTAACTTACAATTAGAAACAGCTAATATCCAACTATGAGCCAACTATGATTCGAACAATTAATTTAATTAGCCAACGGTACGAGAATATTCTGGAGGCGAAGAATACTTATCGTAATTAGTTCAACCGGGATAACTAGCTTCGAATAGTAACTGCAGGTGGAATCCAATTCCCTGCACAAAAGGCAGGAAGTGACTGGTCGATGATTTGAGAATATTCTCGCGTGTCCACGACCCTTGTAAATTGTTATAAATAATTTTAATTCGCTCCCCTCTTCCTAATTTACCGCCGTTGGAAATACAGATCTTTCTCTTTTTATTTCTTAACATCGAACGATTAGAAATTGTCTCGTTGATTTCTTACAGATTATGCGCGAGTGCGACGAAACAAACGAAAGTTACCTAAAATATATAAAATTTACGTGTAAATTAAAAAGTTATATCTGTACCATCTTTGGGAAAAACTATCGTTAAAATTACTTCTCATCGTTTTATCCTTTCATTTTATTATTTTCAACTCTGAAAATTATGGTATTTTAAAGATGCAGGAAGATAGAATTTGTATTATTTTTGAAAATGTTGTAGAAAAGGAAATAGCGTCACAGAGACACTAAATGAGATTTTGCAACATTTCTAACAGGAGGTTCTCTATCTACGTAGAACTATTCACAAACCTCTAAATTTGCAGATGAATAGGTAAAAACACTTTGAAGACCGCTCTCCATTGATCGTGTCATTGATGAAAACATTGAAGCAATAATTGCAAATAGTCCACAGCGTACTGTGCTGAAAATTGGCGAAAGATTACGGATAGATGTTGGAAGATTGTAAAAAAGTATGTCGCGTATCTTCTGGAATAAAGAGACGATTAAAATTTAGCATGTCCATATGCTTGTTAAACTCTATAGGAATTTTCGGGACGAGCTATTATTTTTCTTGTTTTCTATTTTTATTTTTTCTGTTGGCACGTCTTTCCGATCATTCTTCGTTGGAGTCCAATAATGCCGACACGTGCGATCGCTTTATACTAACCGATTAAAAATAGATACCACGCGAGGGCCATGGTGTATTCGTTGCATATAAATGCGTATCGCTGCAGGTCGCTAGCCGATTTCAAGGAAACGACTTCGTCTGACCTCCGTCGCCGCCGGCCATTATGTTCGAGGTCCGTCCAACTTTGCCGTTGATACCTCACCGATTTGCCAGCCAAGCTCGATGCTTTTTCACCCAAGGATTTTATGCAATCAACCGATCTTCTTCGCTCTTTTGTTTCGATTTGCTTTAACGAATGAATTAATTAACGAATAAATTTGCATTTCTTGAATGATCTTACGCGAACGCTTTGCAATGAAAAATTCGTTGGATCCCTGTGAAGGATGAAATTGTTTCGAAAACAAACGTTTTACAGGTAAAAAGAATCGTCTCGCTTCCTTTGGAACGATAACACAAAGCATTAAAAGCTACGAATATACTTGGGATTCGTCCAATGACGAAACTACGAATATCGTTAAATCGATGATCAGAAATTTGTATACATTCGCTGTATATACTTCTATACTAAATACTTTTATATAACATGCACAGTTGGTCATAGAAATATTCGACCATGGTTTTAACACGTTTTATCCACCATGACTAAACAAATGAAAAATAACGTTTAAAAAGAACTTATCCTTGCTAGAACAAAGTAAACGAAATAAGGCAGCTTCTGTAACAAAGAAATTATTTAAAAATTCAATAAAAAATATTCAGATAGGCAAATATATTTTCAATCAATTCACGTCGAAACAAACGACGCGGTTCGTCCTTTCCATTCAAACCAAGTACAATGAGTCCTGCCTTCGATATTCAACCACAACTAAGCGAAATAATCCTCAAGAACCTGTCAACCCAATGACCAATTGGTTTATGACACGACTCGTGCAACGAGGCCAATAGACCAATCATCCGGCACGATCCAAAATTTCGTATATCAGCTATTCGACCATGGGCAAGGAGCCACTAAACAGAGACATCCACTATCCTCGTTATATGGGATATTCTAATTGAAAGCAACGTGGGACAAGGACAAGGGAATAAACGGGCGAGAACGTGCTCGTAGGAAGGAAAGAAACAAGAGGAATGAAAGAAAGAGAGAAAAAAGCAATTTTAGCCGAAGAAGGTCGACACGGTGGACGGCACGAGGGACGGAGAGTCATAGCTCGTAATAGCTGCACCATAAAATCATGAAAATAAATTATTGCGTAGATGATGGTAAACGTTAACTCTCGGTTCTTGTGACACCTCTGTGTCGTTGCATCGACCGTCCAGCCACTCCTGGTCGAGTGGCTGTCGTGCACACACCGTCCAGGAGAAAGTTTGCCGTTTATTGCTGCCTCATAAACGCATAAACGTGCCGAAAGCAAGAGGAAAAAAAAGTCGGTGCAACGTTTACGAGGGCAAACCGTACGACCGAGCCTGAATCTGCGCCGCAAAAGGGTTGCGTGTCCAGGCAAGGGTTGAAGGGTCTTGTGTTTGGGTTGCCAGTTTATTGTCACCATCGAGTTGGCCCTTCCGCAGCATTTTTCCCCGAAAATATCGTATTTCTTTGCTCTAGATCTTACCGTTTCGTGGGATTTCGAATTGACAATGGGAGACACTTCCGGTTCTTAAGGAAGATAGGGTTACACCGTTGTAATCGAGAAAGGGGAATCGAGGCACCAGCTTTGGCGAGTTTGTTGGATGGTTTTTCAAATCGTTGCAGTCGCGACGCGAGAGTTAGATTCGACGTTTTCAGCGCGTGAAATGTAAATTTATATAATCTCCTTGCCAGGATATTTTATGACCTCAATTCGAAATAATGTGGTTGAATTACGCCAATAAGTGAATGAATATGCATGCCAGACGATGTGGAACAAGGCAGAAATATTTCAAAACGTATGTACATACGTCAATTTGTAATTTGCACATATGAATGCCATATTCAAATGAAAGGAAGACACGTCTTATGGAAGAGTAAATAGAGTTTCGTATTTTCTCATAACTTTTTTACTCCTCTATCATTACGTAACATTTTCTCGATGATTTTTACGTGATTATTCGCATGATTATATCTTATCTACGTTTAATTCATCACTACGAGTATAAAATTCTACCTTTACTCAAACATTCGATGTAAAAAGGAAAAATCTGTGGTGCTACGATAGTCTCGCGTTTAAACAATTATCGCAATGTGCGATATTATAAATAGCCAGACAGTGACAAGACAATTATTATAACACACGTTTACGCTTTGTTCTCTGACAGTTGCTCTTGATAATTCCACGGTACTCTTACGCGATACTTTACCAGCTGATAATATCGATAAATTGCTCCAACAATAACGACGTAACAATTATAAATACATTTCTTACTAAACACCTTGCTAAAATCTATATAACAGAATCCTCACGATCGGCCATTGATCCAATAAGAAGGAAGGAAGTCAAGTTCGAAACATACACTGTTGAAACGCGTAAGTGTTCGTCATTGGACAGGTGGCAGAGGTAGATCGCGTGGGTAGTTGCACAATGCAGCGACCCGAGGGTTGATTCGAACGCGATAGATCACGAAAGGTGCAAACGACGCGATTAATCGGCGAACGTTATAGAAGAGTTTCGTTAACGAGCAATCGCACAAACGTTAGCAAATTTTTCTGTTCTGCAGTTCTATCCAGAAAGGAAATGGCGCGTTGCACGACGCTGCACTAGCCGCCCGCGAATCATTTGATCAGCGGTAAACCGATCCGAGTGCAGCCATAAAATTCCACGATAGCCGGTGGCCTAGTCACGAGGACGCTAAACGATAAGGCTAATGCTAGTCCGAAATCTGGACATAGTTTCGTTACGAGCGGGCAACGAAAACGGCGTAGCACGGCGGCAAGTTCATCGAACCTGTATCACGTTTTTTGCCTGTGAGCACGCACGTGCCTATCGTCCTTCGAATCGGAACTGGGCTCTCGCCTTGCCGCGTGTACACGTTCCCGAATTTTGTATCAGCTCCGAACAATCGATTCGAGTAGGTGACCAGGAAATCCCTGTCACCTCGTAGAGGAAACGGAGTTTCGTTTTTAAAGGATAGAATATTGAAACTAGTAACAACCTAGTGGGAGTGAATTAATATTCACGGTAAAGTTCAGGGCCGTTCTGCACAATTGAATCGATATCATTAATGAAATTTGATGAGTCACCAAGTATAAGTCGCTGATGTTAATAAACGCTGTTGCATAATAGCGGCAAGAGTGGCAATAAAATCCAATGAAATTTCGCGTATCGCGAGTTATCTGATTATACTACTCTACGAAAGATTATAAGATTGTAAAATGGAAAACTCTAATCTGCAATTCGTAACTTGTCGATTTACCGGTTCTTCGAAAGTTAGGGGAACACGGATCCTCCAGTGTTTCGAGTATACGTAAATCCATTTTAATGAATGAGATCCACAACGGAGAATTTCGAGTAACCGGATATTACATCAAGCATGGTCCCAAAACCATATATACACGTTCGCTAGTCAAAGCCATTATAACCAAAGAAGCTTTGTCCAAATACAGAAAAGCCATTAAACATAATGTGTCCGAAGAATAAGTTACCTGAGCACCGCTACCTTTCACCGTCGGTCTCTAAAAGAGTACACTGACATCGATCAATTAAGAGGCGTCTCGACACAGAGGCATATAAACCCCGCAATGTCCCTAAATCGAAGATGGAACGAGCCTCTCGAGAACCATATAGTTAACATGTATGAGAAAAAGGGACATAGAAATCGAAGGATGAAACGGGACAAGGAGTCGCGCAGAGGATCGTAGTCTGTGTTGGAAACAAAGACAGAAAGAAGAGGTTCGGGCAAGGCAGAAGAGAGGCCGAGAGGAAGCCGGCAAGGTTAGAGAGAGACGAACGAAGAAGGCAGAAGGCGAAACGACAGAGGTGTACGGACTGTGGCTTGGTTGGCTCGAGCGAGAGGGCGCATGGCCTTGGCCGCTGCTGCGGGGTAATTCAGTCAAGGTTTCGGCCGATGAACTTCCTCCGATGGGAGGAAGGAGAGCCGGCCGGTAGAGGTCCGAGGCGAGTGGTGGGGCGAAGCTTCGGCCAATCGCGAGAACACGCGGCCCAGCGTGCGGCCACGCGATTGGTTGGGCCCGTGACGCCGGTGCCCGGGCCCGCAGCCGCCGCTTGTCAGTGACCTCCAGCATTGAAAATACGATGAACTCTCTCGGGGGGCTCTCTGTAAGAGCGCACCGGTGCGCTGTGTGTCCTCTACTACATACTAGGTAGCCAGGGCGTAGACATTGTAGATGGTCGAGGCAGCCTGGCAAGCAGGCAGCCACATCAATCCCTCCCCTCCACAAACCGGCGTCGCTCCGAGTAAGGGCTGCACGGCCCCCAGGTAACCAACACTCGGCAGCGCCGAACTCCAGTCAGACCAACGCGAACCTCCCTCGAGCGAACACTTACTTTCACTCTCTTCTCTCTGCCATCCCAATACGTGCGCTCTTTCGCTCACGGTTTCCTCCAGCTCTCTCCGCTCGTGGTTCCTTCCTCGCTCACGTCTGGTACACCACCCGGTCGTTCATTCCACTCTATCGACAGTGTATAACACCGGCGAGGTGTTCATCGGTCGCCACAGAACGCACCTGCCCCTCGTTCCGGTAGGTTCTCGGCAAACCAGAGTCAGTTTCCCTTAGTGTGATTCACTCCCCCGGTCACTCGAGTTCCTTACGTTACTTGATCACGTGATCGACTTCTGTGCGTTACACGATAAACAGACTTGGAGATAAAGAGAGAAGAAAGCAGACAGGAATTCGTTTCTTACGTAGATTTCTCGAGCAGCGCTTTTTTTTTCTTGGTGATATCGAGGAGAAGTGAGTTAGTGTTTATTAGTCAGTGATACCGAGCGAACATGTAGTGAACTGATGTCGGTTCTCGGCTCAGTGCAGTGCCGTGCCAAGTGGATGATACATCGAAGAACCTAAGATATTCTGGATTCGTTATTGTGACCGAACGATAGACAAACATCATGATCCTGACCCCGGATAGCAGCGCACAGGCTACAATGGCGACGTCACCGGCACCGGAATCGCCGATCTCGAGCATGTCGTCGCATGGCTCCCGCACGTCCAGCGTGTCGCGCATGTCTTGTGTCTCTCAGGGCATGTCAAGCCCTTATCACGTGGCTCAGTTACCCCATCATCTCAGCCCAAACATGCCTACCATGGACTCTACCGTTTCGTCAGCGAAACCTGAGCCCGAATTGAACATAGGTACGGCTCGGAACCACTAATCGAAGAAAAATTAGAAAAGAAAAAAAAAATGAAAAAATCGCTCAAGGATAAAATAAAAAGACACGTTTACGTATAATTCTATTGCCAAATTTATCTTCCAATACATTCTGTCGAAAACTAACGTTTGAGCTTAATTTGAAAAAATTCGACAAATTCTCGGTCAGGTTCAACTATATCAGTACGTATAAGGAGATTCAATTGCTTTGGATCTCGTGGAACTGAAAAACGATCGTGCGTCGTGACAGTCGAGTGAAAGCAGAAAGTTGTAACACGCCGATGCTGTAACCCGCCGCGAGAGAGGAGAAAGTGTTCTTCTTTCTCTCCCACCTTTCTCCTCCCAGACGCGCGCTATCCGCCACGTGGAGAGCAACGTGAACCCGACACGTTACACGTCCACGTTATATACATATTGTGCTAGTGAAATCACAGTGCGTAATCTATATTTCTTTTTTTTTCTGTTCTCTTGCAGAATTCGACGGGACCACGGTATTGTGTCGTGTCTGCGGGGACAAAGCGTCCGGTTTTCACTATGGGGTACACTCCTGCGAGGGATGCAAGGTGAGTGGAAATTCGAACTCGATATACAATACAAATCCGCGTATACTTCGCATATTTCGTTCGACGCTTTTCGATCCGGTTTCGTTTTCAAAAATATTTGCTTACTCGACTTTGCGTTCGAACTTCTCCGTTGGAACTCCTTTTTTTTCTTCCAACATTCCGTACAAAAGTTATAAATTGATCTGAAAATCGTTTGAACGAATATCGCAACGAGTATCGCCGACATTTTTGATACTTTTTACTCGATCTTTGCAAGATTTTTGGAATAATGGATGTTGGAAATACGTAAATACGAATTTAGCATTGATCCACGAGTACCGTGAAAAGTATCGATAATGTGGAGCCGTAACGCGATGTGACCAGGAAGTGAACGGAGTTTGAATGTGAATGTACGATGTGACCAAGGCTACGGAGAAGTTATCGACCCGGCGTTGCTCGACCTTGTGCACGCGGAAATCGTGAGACGTTCGAACTGGTCTCCTTGACGTTGCCTCCTCAACCGGGCAACCTCTCCTCGTGGATGAAAAATCTTGCCAAGGCCTCTTTTCTTCCATCCATACGACGATCTTTATATCGAGAGTTCTGGTCAGAAAAATGACATTCGAAGTATTATTCGCGTTAATTCCTGATCAATTGCGATATTCTTTCTTGTATATAATGATTCATAGGGCATATAAGAAGATCATCCAAATTGATCGAAATTATTAAAAATATATATGTCATTTATATCTTGCGATTTTATTTTTCTATCGAGAAAGAATTTATAAATTTCTACGATACAGAAGATAGGTAAAAATATTTCGAATGTACGAGATAAATTTCTTGGAAGAGATTTAGCGTGACTTTTGAGAAAAAGTAGATAGAATAGCATATTCAGCGATCAGATTTTTCTGGAATACGAGGAAGGTCGGGGTTCGTACAATGGCTTCGCGGGCGGTTACGCAAAAGGAGCGGGAAATGTGGCGAAATTCTGTGTGGAACGATAACCTTCGCGTGAGAAGGGTCCGGGACAGGTAGACAGCCGTTTCTCTCCTCCTAAAGACAGTTTTGTGTCGGTGGTTTTCGTGTGGCCGAATTTTAGGGCAGGTACGTGCAACGCGAAGAATGCACATCCGTCCGTACAATTTCCTGTCCAGCTTGTCTAGCTTTTCTCTATTCTTTCGATTCGAATCGACTCGTCTCTCTGTCGACCATTTAAAATTGAAAAGAAAAAGAGAAGAGGAAAAGTTCCTTTTCTCGGTATCATTGGGAATTCTAGTGTAAAAAGGTTCGTCAAAAATATTTCGTATTAAAATGATTCATCGTTGCAGAGGATATAATTGTTTCAACGTGGCATTTCGAAAGAAGAGTTCTTTCCCCGCGAAACCTCGAATCGAATGTAAATCGTTTCCCTCGAGACTGATAATTACGCCCCGCGAAGGCCAACGTCCTCGTGCTCGTCATTGTGCGACTTCAAGGAGGCACGTGGTGGGGGCAGCACAGGCCGCGAATTCGTTTTAGGAAGTGGCAGTACGCTACCCCCACTCTTGCTATTATATCCCCTCCACGTCGATTAGAGACGCGTGGTGAGGGATACTCCGCCAAGTGTTGTAAACCGGTGCGCCAGTGCTCGCAGATCTTCTTCGTCCGTCGACTTGATGATTTCGTTCTTGTATGACATCTGCTTACTTTATAAGTTGTCTTACCATGCACGTAATATAAATTGAAACATTTAATAGATGCATTCCAGATACATTCCAACGTTTCTAGTTTATCTTCGACAATTAGAATTGATGATTTCCAATAAGAAAATTAATCTTCTCCAAACTAATCGATCAATCCTATGTAGATTCGATCAGTATTTGAAAAGGTAGCTTAAAGCTTCTGAGTTTAGAATCTTCTCAAATAGTACGACGATGACTGAGTCAATCTGCTGAATCCTAGATACCCTTGTAAAGACACCCCAGAGTCGTTTGTTCGGTGTTCGTACAAAAAGAAAGAGAGAGTGAGTTGGCAGGACCGCCGAAAAGCCAAAGAGATGATGGCGGCCTACCACGCAGAAGAGAAAGTGTCTCTTAACCCCTGCTGACTGCATTTTACCTGGACTAAATTTTCGAAACGGAAAAAATCAAATCGACCGTTCTTCTGAACAATATCTGATCAAGAATTAGACTCTCTTAGGGTCCCCTACCTTGATCTCACATCCCTGGTGAAGAGAACGATCAGAAGAGGTGAGGGGAGTCTCGGGCTGGGTTGACTGGGTCAGTAACTTATGGCCGTGGCGTAACACACAGGCAGTTTACGGCAAACGAGTCGACGTCGAGTGACCTAGCCGCTAGCGGTAGAGACCGTCTTATAGGTACTGGAACACGCAGCGAGGGATCAGCGGTGGAAAGGGAAGAGAACGCGGAAGAGTGTTGGATATCTTTAAGACTAGGTCGCTCGGTCGCACTGCTGTTGCACTATTTCGCCATACCGCTGGCCACAAGCTACTTTTCCTCGGCCCCTGAGCTTCTTGAGTTGTTCCAGTCTCGCAGCTTTACGAGGTCTTGCCGAAATCTAAATCTGCTTAAGGTTAGGATCAAAGTTTAGGGGATATTCGCATATATAGGCCCCTGTAAATTAAGCTTTTCTAGGGAATATTGTAGGTAAAATATTTTATGGCACAATTAGGATACACCTGGATAGAGAGATTTGGATAGTAGGTTAGGTCACTGGTGCCCCATGTTTTCGGGATGGAAAAAGTGACGCGAAGATGGCGGCCGGCGTGTGGCTCGCACTGGCCCAGATATCTCGCCCAGGCCGTTGCCCCCCACGACACTTTTCGTGTACGCGTCACTGACCTGGGCTCAGTTTTACAGCACGAGAGATTCGCGGCGCCGCAATCAGCGCGCGCGATAAAACCGCGATAAAAGTCACGGCATTCCGGCAAAGCGGGTAACCGGCTTGATTCACGAAACGTTCATCCGAATCTAATCAACCCAACCCCTAGATCGCTATGTCATTCTATACCTATCCCTCTAATCTCATTCCCCTATACAGATATGTCTATCTACTTCATCAATCAACCCCTTTTATCCCTTTCTTACACCAACCAAACCTAACTTTCCCATCTTCAACTCGAGCATTTCCAAATTCGTCAAGGAAATTATTTTTCTGACTTCCACTATACTCGCATATCAGAGTGTCATACTTCGCTTCAACCGTTCTTCTCCAAAAGCCACGTGCAGGATATCGAAAGATAGATGCAAGAGCCTCTCTGAAAAGCGAGACAATTCTCTGTGGGGGAGGGAGTGCGAGATTTCTCGTTTTTATTTTTGCGTCGACGTTCCTCTTTAAATCTGACTGGCGCGGGCGGCGGGGCAATCAACGGTGGAGGTGCGCGTCGACTCTTTTTCCGGAGGGTTGAAACCAGGCGACCGGTGCATTAACCCTCCGGTCGTCGACCCCCGAGCCAGTTACGTCACACGCTTGTTCCCTCCTCCCCCCTCCGTCCCAATGCCCCCTTCCATCTTCATCGTTTCCCCTCCAGATCCCTCTTAAACCCCCCCACTACTCCTCTCGCTCTCCTCCTGCGTCTGCTGCACCTCCTCTCCTCCTTTTCCCCCCATCTCAAACCACCTCCACCACCTCCTCGTCCATCCTCCTCTTTCTTCACCTCCCTCTCGGCTAACCGTCATTTTTGATGTCGTAACGAGTCGTGATCTCATTTTCATTTGATTGCGCGGGTATTTCGGTGCTCGGTTGGGGTTACTGACCCCGGTGCATCTACTTTAGAATCGGGTCAGCCGCTTATTATCGTGGTAGGTGTTCGCTCGACTCGGTATCTCCGGCCGGCCGAAGCGGCAGCGCGTTTCAAGATAACGCCGCTGCCCCGCCGCGCGGAATCGGACGTCACGCTCCTCTACGCCCGATAAAGCCACCCCGTGAAACACGACACCCCACGCTATGCAGCCGTTTCGCCGGGGCATGTTTCTTCGCGGCTAATCGGCCGGCGATTTTTCGGGGTGCATTGCACTCCAGTGACACAGTTGTTGGGGATGAGGATAAGAAATTGGGGATCAAGATGTTTCAAATGTAGGCTAATCTTTCTCTTGCGTTTCGTTCCTTTTTCTTAAATTTCGTTTGGATGATGTAGGAATTTGTTTCGTTAAGATAGATGCGATAGGTTAATCAGAAACATTTTGTAGAATCGCGTGATAATTGCAAAGAAATTGCATTTGATACAGACGTGTTTTACGTTTTGAATGATTATTATTATTTCGTACAATTATGTTGTGACAACTCTAAATAGAATATTTTTAATTTTTGCGTTATACTTCAGTAAAATTCCTATTTCAATTTCTAATTAAGAAGTAAAGAAAGTCGAGCTCATTTTCGAATAACCGATGTAGATAGATTGGATTGTTGATTTCTGAAATTGCAAGTGCTCTTATTTATTCGATACAGCGTTGGTTTGGTTAGCGATCTGTGACAAAATCTCGAGCGTCGTGGAAACGGAAAATAGTTCGAGTGGTGACCTCGGCGATCGACTTCCTTGGTATCGATGCCCGGGGAATAGAGCAGCGAACTGTTCGAGGTCAAACGAGAGTATAAAAGCTGGTCGGCCAACGGCACCATTTCTTTTCGACGCTTCTACTGAATTTACCAGATTCTCGATTCTTCCTTATCTGGCATCTCTTTTAGAATATCCGATATCACAATTGTAACATATATTTTTCCCCCTTCATACAAATCGCTTTCACATATCGATATAAAAATGTCCATAATATTAAAACCAACATATATCGTCCTAAAATTACGATCACATTTCTCTGAAACAATCGCACAAACAATAAAGTTTAACTACGATCAGAAACATAAATCAATCAATAGATTCTATCTTATACTTTCCAACCCCTTTACCAGCAACTCTTACGAAAACCTAATACCTTATCTTATTTATTATTAAATATCCGACCTAAAAACAGCATGAAAAACCTGACAACAAATCACATGAAGAAGAATTCATCTCAAAAAGCGTTTCCCAACCACCTTCCTATCAAAACTTGCTCCCTCTTCTCAATTTTCCATACCAAGTACCTTTGGCACATTCAGCCGCTCATGGACGACCAGCATCATCTCTGACCTCGGTGATCGGTACCACGGAGCGATCAGGCATATCGGTGTCCGGGCAGTCGCGAACGAGCAAGCGAGCTGCGAATTCTTGGGGTCGTAGGTGCGCGTCGATGCGAGCGCGCGTGAGCGGTTAATGCCCCCGAGCAGAGCAGAGAGTGTCGCGCCGTTTCGAGCGAGAGCGCATGCGCCCGCACGGGCGCGCGCATTATGTACGTCACCGTTACTCCGTTTCGTGTCCTGTCCTCTCTCCCCCCCCCACCAATTCTCCTTCTAACCCACGGTATCACTCGTTGTACGTACCTCTATCTCGCTCTTTGTCTTTTCCTCTTTCCTTGTCGCATCTCTCCTCTCCTCTCTTACTCTCTCCCCCTCCCTCTCTCTTTCCCTCTGTGTTTCCCTGTTCTTCGTTTCCCGTCTTCGTTGTCCCTCTGGCCGCTGTTCGCCCGTGGGAGCAGATACACTCACCTTCCCCTACCAGGACACCCCCTCTCCCACCCAAAGGAACGTTCCACCTCCCACCACGGTGGTACGGTCGCGCGCTCCGGTCGTTGGCCCCGCGACCACGTCGTGTGTATATCCCACACTCTCCTTACCTACATCTGTATAGGCTCGCATCTCGATGTATGCACGCGTGCACTGATGCATATGCACGTCGGCCAGCCAGCCGAGCCGCGAACTCGCTCCTTTCGCGGAAAATAAAAGCGAACACAACCGGTGAACGTGACGCGGGACACTCGAGGTCTTTCGACAGGGTTAACGCCTCGCGTGCGAATTCTTTCGGCAGGGTGGATGCACTTTTTTTTCGGAGAGTAGAGTAATCGTGGAAGTGGGATTTCTGGAGATGCCGGGATCCGTTGAGCAACGAGAAACTTTCTCGAGCGAAAGTTTCGGCGATTAGGGCGGGCCACTTTTTGGAATTCTGCTGGCTAGCTGTGTCAACGTAGGGGTTAGCTACTATTGCTAGATTTGGAAAGTGTAAATCTGTGTCAGAGAGTTGTATGTAGGGTCTTGATCGAGGGATGAAAGTTTGTTCGTACTTTTCGAAAAATTTCTCCGATTTTTCTTTGTAATCAACCGTCAAAGTAACATTTACTAATTTTCTATAAGCTGTAATTTCGATATATGTACCGAATATGTAAAAACATGGCGGGTTTACGTTACAACACAATGCAACGCGATTTTATTTGTGCAAATCGTTTCTTTTCGTAAATCTTAACGAGCTCGAACGAATATTGAATCAAATTTGCTACTAAAATGGACTAGATTTAGAGCAACGTTGTATCTACTCTAGATATTCCGCAGGATTAAGTTTTCGTCGATTGCAGGGTAAGATCACGACGCGACGTGGCGATCTGTTTGCATTTTCCGTGGTTGTGACACAATGGTGGCGCGTGCGCCAACTCACGTAAGTCGGAGCACGACACGCAAAGGTAGTCGCCCTCTGACCCGTCAGGGGGAATGCACAGAGTTTGAGAGATCGATGCACCGCATTCTCCCACAATCCCACCCCTCAATGCTGGTTCCACCTCTGCCGGATTCCCGCCAAGCAAAGGGGTTCAGCAGGGGTTGCTGGCCTCGTCCGGGCATCCGCGATACCAGCTCGCGCCCGATAACAGCTTCCGGTCGTCCCTTCCTAATCTCCTAAACTCCTGTGAAATTTCCTTCGATCAGTCTCCAATTTGTAAAAAAAATTACCAAACAGAGTCGTTTATGTCGGTAAACATTTCTTAATATTAGTCTTTTACTTTCTTTTCTAACGATCGTCGATTTCTACGTTGATTGTGACACTTAAATGTTTGAAGAAGATCTTCGTAGTAGGTTTAGTATAGACTCTTTCAATTATCGTATGTGCCAATTTAAATTAGAACTTGGGGATAAAGAATACCAAACTAGATCAAAATATCTCATCGCTTGGATATTAATCGGTTTTTAATTCGTCAGAAAAAATCTTCGATAAATCGTAACAAAACTACGATACACTATCATGCTCATTACTTTATCTAATCTCCCTTAACCTAACTTACAGAAAATTCCTCTTATCCCCTAACCAAAAACATCTTCATCGACCTTTACTGTTCTAAATCAAAAAAAGCCTGATACAAAACCAATTCTATTCATATCTGTCACCATGTACGTGTCCCCTAAACTAAAAAAGCTCCATGACAAACCGATTCTATTAATACCTATGCAAGTAGACATTTAATCGTCGTGTAATCCCGAGGCAACGAATTCGTGACCTGGTAAAGCGCGGAGCCGCGTTTCGTAGAAAACAAACGCGAGGCAGGGTTCATTGGCCCGGGTTGTCGAAGGCAGAGAGAGGATTTCAAACGGAAAGCTGGCCGGGACAGCGTCGTCGATCGACGGCAGGGAAGCTTAACATTGGCAACGCTGACAGTTCATTGACTTGCATCGAACGCGTGCACCGATTGACAGGCCGGGCGCGGAGGTGCAACGGTACATCGTTCTCTCGTTGTCTCTCTCTCTTTGGTCCGTGCACGAAGTTGAGGTAGGCGAGGTCGCGTGTCTGACGTCACGAGAGAGTCACTTGACGACCAACAGTGTGTCGCCAATTCCGTACGCATACGTGCAATGCACACGAGCCCGCGCGCCTGCGCCTCTGACAGTACAGCGAAGGCCCGAAGATACGACGACGACACACGACGACGCCGTCGACGCCGCCGACGACGACGACGACGTTCCACGCGTCGTTCGTTACGTAACTGCCCCGCGAGGTCGTTGACCGATACGCGGCCGGGAACTTCCTCCGCCCTGACCTACCTCTTTTCTCATTCTCAATTAGCGGCTGCTGCATGAAAAACCGACCCAACTGAACAATCTCCGACCGTTTCTTTCTCATCCATCGTATCGTGCCATTTTATTCTTCGTATTATACGTTCGTTTTATTATCGTTTGTTTACGTTCACTCGGCAAGACTCGTCGAAATAAAAAGATACAGTTTATGGAGATTCTATGTTGGTTTTAAGTTCAAACAAACGGAGCAGAGATGGATCGATGAAGCTGGGGTTATTCACCCTTTCCGGTGCAAAGAAATCATCGTAGGCCGGTCGAAAAAGCGAACGAACCCCCGAAAAAGGGCGCTTAGTTAGGGTTGACCGTGTGTGTGTATATCAAAAAAAGAGGGGTTCCCGCGTTTATTCGTCGACATTCTTCTCTCGAGAAGAGTATCAGGGATACACGGGAGGGTAGGAACAGTTTTCGAGAGGGTGGTTCCTTGCAGAACGCAGCGAGGTGACGGTATGGTGGTAGAGGAGGAGGAGGAGGAGGAGGAGGAGGAGGAAAAGGAGGAGGAGGGAAGGAACCCGTTAGTAGAGCGTTCGAAGCGCGCGCGAGCCTCTATGGTCGCATTCGACCGACAAGGAGCACGATATATATCGAGGGTTTGCCAGCACGCGCGAACGGGACAGGGAACAGAGACAAAACGGGACAGAGACGTACAGATCGGGAGAAAGAGCGAGAAGGAGAAAGAGGGAGTGGAAATACGAGTGAGAAAGAGAGAGAGAGCGACGAGGCGAGGTAGAGTGCGCGCAAGGGGGACTCTCACTTTCACGCGGTGAACTGCGGGTGAACGTCCGGGAATTGGGTCAGAGTGTCCCCCACCTCGGCGAGCCAGAGGCAATGTGCCGAGGCTCTATGCTCTCTGTGCTAGAAAGAGCCAGTCCACAGCCAAGCTTCGATACAAACGGTCGCTTCTTTTTCCCCCGCCGAAAACTCGCGTTCCGAGTCTCGCATGATATCATACAGGCGAGCAGTTACGCTTGATTCGCTGGTGAGTTTGGTGGTTCGAGACGCGTGCATCGTTTTTCACGTCGTTTCACCGACGACGTTTCAGTGAATCGTTCGAACAGGACTGTGACACGCGAGATACAGCAAAGTTTCTTGGACTTGTCCGCTTCGCTCGCGAGTTCTCTTGGATCGTTCCACAGTTGCTAACTACGTTGATACATACTGTGAATAATAATATAAGAGGAGGAGAAAGAGAGATCAGTGCGCGTGCTGAAAGACACGCGATCATTCTTGAGGGAAGAAACGTGTGAAATAGAGAATACAAATCTGTCTGGGTGAATTAATGGGGTGCTTGTGCGAATGTGACGTGGCCACCCCGCGTACGGGGACCAATTGCTCGTCGGGGTCCTCCTCGGACAGTGACGGCCAAACTGACGAGGGTTTCGTTGGTGATTCACAGGGATTCTTCCGGCGCAGCATTCAGCAGAAGATCCAGTACAGACCCTGCACGAAGAATCAACAGTGCAGCATCCTGCGTATCAACAGGAACCGCTGCCAGTATTGCCGTCTCAAAAAGTGTATCGCTGTCGGGATGAGTCGTGATGGTGAGTATATTTTTCTATATCTACGATGTTCCCCGCAATTTCCCTATCTGTAGCGAATAATTGCTCCAGAAGTTTCGTCATATCGTGGAATAGTTAACTTTAACAACGCCATCGTAGTAAACTTGCGAAAAGATAAACTTAATCGAGAAACGAAACGTATCACCGTACCAGAAGCACCAGATATCTTTTCTCGATAAACGAACTCGTGATCGCGTAACACGCACGTTTGTCCCAAAAAAAGTAGTTTCTAAAATCTAGAGTGGCGGGTCGTTGACCGTTTGCGTAACGCCGCTCCCCGCGACACAGCGCGAGTGTCGCAATGGGCGAAAGTGGCCAGTTCGCCGTTTGAGAAAGCAGTTGCAATTATATACTCCCCTCGAGGCCCCTCTCGCTCACGAGCTTGCTTTCTTTTCGAAACATCAGGACCCGATTCAGCCCGACGACCTCTTTTTCCCGCCGCGAAACTGTTCGCGAGTAGATTCGACCGACAACGGCCAGACCTACCCGCGGTCAACGACCCGGGAGCATCGGCAGCCCGCCACGGACACATCCACTGCCGCCTGATCTATAAACGTCCGTATCTCCTTCGGGAATCGGTCTCGACCAAAAATAACAAACAAGATTCTCGAACATTCTCTTCGTACTCCATATACGTAGAATCATATTCGCGCTTCTGATAAGTTACTCTCAATCGTCATCTAACGTTAAGGATCTTTCGTTAAGAATCGTCTGAATGATAACGATCGAGCTGATTAAACGTCGGGTACATAGTTTATTCAGACAAAGGGAGTCAAAGTTTGAAAAGCGAGTCTCCCGCTGATAGCAGCATGGATCGTGCAGCGAGGTCAATAGTCGGGCATTGCTCGGCTTGCATGCGACTCCGCGTCTATAGAAAGAGTACCGCTACTCGCCGCTACGTACCCGGTGACCCTTCCACCTCCTTCCACGTTGCCCCCACTACTTCACCAGTCGCGTACACTATCACGATCATCTCCCGCTTCCCCCTACTGCGGTTTACTCGATCTCCTTGTCGAAGTTTCCCCTACCACGCGTCTCGCAACGACAACGCGCCGTCGCGTGGCGCTACGCTCCATGCGGAGACCTCGCGAACTTCGTCCCCTTCGCGATCGTCTTACCCCTACCACGGCTGCGCGCCATTCCCTCCTCCCCACTTCCCCTATCGCGGTCGAGCCACCTGGCGTTCGAGCGCATGCTCGTCCGAGACAGTCCCGCCAAACAGATATGACTCGACTCGGCGGCCCGGCAATTTGCGTCTGGAGGCTCGGCGAGGAACCTGCTCCTGTGCTTGCGCTCGATTTTGTCGTCGCTCGACAGTGATACAGTTCCTGGAATTTTGCGTTGATCGACGCGGTTAGGAGTTAATCGTATTCCTTTACGACGTACATGATACACTCTAGATAGCGATCGACGTCAATGACATAGGGGAAAAAAATACAGTTAGACGTTCGCGAATGATCTCCGAGTAGAATACCGTCATGATATTAGAGCCCCGGTGTCTGCAGCTGTCTAGCGGTGGAATTTGTACGTGACTTAAGGGGCCACGCGTTATGAATCGTGATCGCGATATGACCTCGTAGTCACCGGAACAGGCAAGCACGTTAAACTACCTCTTTCGATCGAACGAATTTAAGACACGCAGACGTAAACAGATCGATCGGTAAACAGATAAAGAGAAATCGAATTCCAAGAGATATTGTCATAGGAAGTTAATTTTGTCGAATCGAAAGGACGTGACATCCGATGATAGCGGGAGAGACATCGATCGTCCGTGAACAGATAAGTCCAACGACGGCAGCTGGTGACAGGGCAAATAGCCAACGAGCCAAGGGGTTGCCCAAGGTCGTCGAGGGTAGCTTACCCCCAGCAAAGGAACTTCGCATCTGCGCACATGAGAGAGAGTGTCTCACTGCTTTCTCCCTCTCTCTCTACCTATCTCTATCTCTCTCTCTCTGTCTCTAATAGAATCCGCTCTTTGTCGCGCATTCACACACCAACACAAAGAGAGAAGGAAGAAAGAAGCATACACCTAGAGCGGTGTGTGTAGACGTGTATATAGGCGCACACATACATGTATATACGTAGTCACGTACACCCTCTCTTTTAGTGTGCTTGCTGGCCGCTACGCTCACCGTGTACATTCGCTCGCTATATAGTATATATAGGTCGGCGGTACGCCTCGTGCGGCTGTCGCTGAAACCAAGTTCAAGGCCAAAGGCTCGGCAAAGGCCACAATCGTGGCCGGTGGTGGGAGTCGTTGATGGCTGAATAAGTGGAGGGGCTGTTGAACGCAACCCGCGGAACATCACTCAGTCGGCTGTGATGCTGTCTCGCGTTTGCACGCGTCCTACTGTCGCGCTCCTTTCTTGAACTCTTTGCCCGCCCGTGTGCGAACCAGACAGCCGTGTGTCTGGCGGCGCGCCGTCCACGCCGCGCCACATAACACGATCCTCGTCGGAGTGACTCGCGGTAGCCACGATAGTTAGCCGATAGTCAGCCATCAAACGGATTACAATCCATTCCAAATAAATATACGAAGAATATAAAAGCGCCAGAAAGGGTAGAAAAGAAGAGGAAAACATTCGTAATTGTAGAAAAAAAAGTTGCGTGTATGCTGTGCCGGACGAATTCAGCGCGAACGTCGACCCATAGTGATCGTGCCGATGGGAGATTAATTTTGGTGCGCGGTGCAGTTCGCTCCGAAGCTACACGCCGCAGACACGATTAAGGGATCGAGCATTCCACTCGATCGTTTTTCCTCGACCGTCATGGGAGACGAGTTACCTATATTGAAAGGAATCCTCAACGGAGTTGTCAACTATCATAATGCACGTAGGTGTTCCAGAAGAGACTTTTTTTTTTTAACAAAAGAGTGTTATCGAAATATCGTTGTTTCCCTTTCACGACCCTCCACCCGTCGACCCGCTCTCGTGACTTTCTAACGGAGGAAGGATTCGTAGCGCAAGGCCAAGGCAACCGCCACTTTCGTTTCTCGCGCGCGAGAAAGTCGTGCGCTTTCCCCTCTCGATTCTTTTTTTTTTCTATACCTAGTGCAGATCGTGTGTAGGCATCAAGACATTTATCCACCTGCCTGAAATATAATATGCGAAACATGTGCTAACCCTAACTATATATTTGGTGCGGTGATACGTAATACAAAAATACAAAAAAAAAAAAAGTAAAAATATACAGAAGCACGAAAAATAAATCAAAGATTATTTTATGAACCAATGGTGTTTCCCTTGACGTTGAACGAGTATTAATAAGAAAACGCGAGGGTGTTTCATGAAATGAGACGCGTACCAGTTTTCCTCGTAATTGCGCGCGTGTCAGAAGCGTTCGAAGGCCGCGGGACGTAGCCCGACACGCCGTGTCCGTTGCATGATTCATTCATTGATCGCATTAACTATTCATCGACGTGTCCTTCCTTCTGCTTACCACTGACCAAACCGAACCGTCTCGTTCGTCTCGTTGATTCTCGTCGGTGTCTAATGGTTGGCCATTCGTGTTGTTTCTGGTTATAGCGGTGCGATTCGGCCGTGTGCCCAAGCGCGAGAAGGCCAGGATTCTGGCTGCTATGCAGCAAAGCTCCCACAGCCGTTCTCAAGAGAAGGCAGTAGCGGCCGAGCTAGAGGACGAGCAACGTCTCCTGGCCACCGTTGTGCAAGCTCATCTCGACACATGCGACTTTACCAGGGACAAGGTAGCTCCGATCCTGGTCAGAGCTCGAGAGACGCCTAACTATACCGCGTGTCCACCGACCTTGGTGAGTATGTTGTTCCCTCGTAAACCCGTTTACTGACATTTATTTCACTCTTCGTC
Source organism: Bombus bifarius (assembly GCF_011952205.1). Lineage (NCBI taxonomy): Eukaryota > Metazoa > Arthropoda > Insecta > Hymenoptera > Apidae > Bombus > Bombus bifarius. The sequence goes on from NW_022884484.1 coordinate 816,645, forward strand.
TCTTACTTTTTTGTATTTTTTTTATTATCTTTTTTTTCGTTTTCTGTACATTCGCTTTCGAGACTTTGCATTTCGGACGAATCATTTTTATTACCGCTTACGTCAATAGCAAACGGACCTTGGATCGTCCGAGACACAGTCCATGCTACGCGGAAATCGAACCAGTCGTCCTCGACTGAACGAGGAAGTTAAGCTTTTTCCAATCGTGCTCGAAACACTTACGACTTTTATATACGTATAATAATTTACGAGATTCTAATCTAGAATCGGTATTTGTTCACGGTTGCAGGCATGCCCCCTAAACCCTAATCCTCAACCGTTGACTGGGCAGCAAGAATTGTTGCAAGACTTCTCGAAGAGGTTCTCACCGGCGATACGTGGTGTGGTGGAGTTCGCGAAACGCATTCCTGGCTTTAGCCTACTGGCACAGGACGATCAGGTCACGCTGTTGAAGGCCGGCGTGTTCGAAGTGTTGTTAGTACGGCTGGCCTGCATGTTCGACGCTCAAACGAACAGCATGATCTGTCTAAATGGACAGGTGCTCAAACGGGAATCGATCCATAATAGCAGTAACGCTCGATTTCTCATGGACTCGATGTTCGATTTCGCCGAGAGGGTGAACTCCTTGCGGCTATCGGACGCGGAGCTGGGACTGTTCTGTTCGGTAGTTGTGATCGCCGCGGATAGACCAGGATTACGCAACACAGAGCTGGTCGAGCGCATGCACAATAAACTACGGAACGCTCTCCAAACTGTCCTGGCACAGAACCATCCTCAGCATCCGGATATCTTGAGAGAACTGCTGAAAAAGATCCCAGACTTGAGAACTCTGAACACTCTCCACTCGGAGAAATTGTTGGCCTTTAAAATGACCGAGCAACAACAGCAAATGCAAGCTCAACAGCAGCACCAGCAACAGCAACAGCAAACGCAGCACGTGATCAACGCTCAGCAACCGCAGCAACAACATTGGCCCATGGAGGAGGAACCACCTGCATCTTGGGGTTCAGCCTCGGATGTAACTCTAGACGAGGCCGTGAAGAGTCCCCTAGGCAGCGTGTCGAGCACCGAAAGCGCGGAAGTCGCTTCTCTAACGGAGTACCATCACGTGGCCCCTCCAAGTGGTCACCACGCGTCCAGCGCTCCTCTTCTAGCTGCTACCCTAGCTGGTGGTCTTTGTCCTCATCGTCGACGAGCGAACTCAGGAAGTACGAGTTCCGGCGACGATGAACTACATCGTGCCTCTCTCTCGAAGACGCCTCAGCCACCTCAGTGTCCACGATTCCGTAAGCTAGACTCTCCAAGCGACAGCGGTATCGAATCAGGCACTGAAAAACCAGATAAACCAGCAAGCAGCAGTGCCAGCAGTGCACCGACCTCCGTCTGCTCCAGTCCCCGTTCCGAGGACAAAGAAGTTGAAGACATGCCCGTGCTGAAACGAGTACTTCAAGCACCTCCGTTGTACGATACTAATTCTCTAATGGACGAGGCGTACAAGCCTCACAAAAAGTTCCGCGCGCTACGCCAGAAAGACAGTGCAGAAGCTGAGCCAGCAGTGATCGTGCAGCACACGCAGTCGCAGCTTCATCTTCACCTAACCTCGCCACCGGCTCGAAGTCCGTCGAATCAAGTACAAGCTCAATGTCCTCAAACGGCCAGTCTATTGAGCAGCACGCACTCGACGTTAGCCAGAAGCCTGATGGAGGGTCCACGAATGACGGCCGAGCAACTGAAACGTACGGACATCATTCACAATTATATCATGCGCGGAGAGGCGAGTCCCAGGTCGCCAACTGCATCGCCCTCGCCGGCGGAGCAGTGCGCCTCCACGACCACGATCACCGCCCGTTCACCCCAAGGATCTCAAGGGCTGCTACAGTGCGCTACCAGCAGCTACTCGACAACCAGATGGCCCGCTACGTCCGTCATTACAACGACGACGGGCGCCCGGCAACAGCAGCAACAACAACAACAGCAACAGCAACAGTCTTCCTCGGACTACCTCATGGTCGGGAACTCGCCGGCCTCGTCGCCAAGGTACTTATCCGCGGCGGCGACGAGTAGTACGAGCACGAGTCCACGGCCTGCCTCGAGTACGGCAGCGACGCTCGTCCTGTCCGGCTGCCCGAGCAACATGATGGAGCTACAGGTGGACATCGCGGACAGCCAACAACCGTTGAATTTGTCGAAGAAATCACCGTCCCCGTCGCCCAGGCCGTTGGTAGGCCCGTGCAAGGCGTTGTCTCTCGAAGCGTAGTGGTCTCATGGGGTCGTATGAACGTGTCTTGTTGTTCGTGACGGATGACGGGTCGTTGTTTGCCCCCCTCCTCCACGCTCTACCAGCCAAGTCCCGCGACAACGCAGTTACGGCGCTTACGGAGCAGCGCAGACCACCTATTAAACGAAGCGACGTCACGGATGGACGGTGTGTTTCGTCGCGACGAATTCTTTTTTTTTTTTTTTGGTACAACAATGGTGGTGTATAGTTGGTGTCGCGCGCGCCATGCGCCGCTCCCCTCCCGAGACACGAACCATGGAAAAGTGCCAGGACGCTCAGCAGCGCGTGATAAACCAAATAATTTATTAATTTAAACTATTAAACTATCGAATTAAAAGAAAAGAAAAATGAATTGCGCGAGACACACGGAAAGGGAGAATACGGTGGCCAGGTGGCAAGACGCGAAACGTTCTGAACCAGTTTCGCGGACACTTGATATACAATGAAATAGGCGTGTCTACGCGATCAGGAAGACGGAGAACGAATTTGGGAGTGAAAAGTGCATGGGAGGACGCTGTCTGTTTTCTTTGTTTCCGCGCTCTCCGGCGGTACGTGTCGCGATCTATGGACCGTGGACGATGATGGGTGGATCGAGTCACGAAGCACATTCGAGAAAGTGATATCTCGAGGTGTGTTGCCACCGGGAACGGCGGAAACATGGAGAGTTGCGTGCTTCTTTGAGATTCATCTCTATACCTAAAAACGGAAGCTTACCTACCCATCTACCTACACCTTACCACCTTATCGACAAAACTGTGAGAACAACAGCAAACAAGAAGGAGAGCTATCTGGTCTAGACGATCTTGAGAGATAGCGTGTCGATGCCCCTTTATAATAAAGGAAACAAGAAGAAGAAAAGGGGAGCAGCAAAGGTGAGGAAAAGAAGTGGAAGAAGGAGAGGAGGATTGAATGTTACAGAAAAAATTGAGTAATCTATCTTACATGTGATAATCATGGAAATCGCGCATCCTGTACAGTACTCCACCTCATTCATCGATCATCTACTCTACTATAATTATTGAATATTATTACAAGTAATTAATATTATTGTAACATGTGTAAGGTATAATAATCGTAAAAAAGAAACGTTATCATCTTGTGTATGTGCGCGTAGGGAAAGAAAAAAAAGACGAGCGTACGAATGTGAGAGAAAGAGAGAAACATAGAGCGCAAGGGAGAGAGAGAAAGAGTATGCGTGCATGAAATCGACCAGGAACAAACACAAAAAAAAAACAAGCGATAATAAGAGCAACAGAAACGAACGAATGGAACGTGAGCGTGCTTGTGCAAGTGAGTCGGGGCAAAAATCGCAACAAAAGTATAATAAAAAACGTAAAAACACGAAGACGCGGACAAAAGATATATGTATAGAAGGAGGAAGGTTGAAGCGAAGAAAAATCGAGGAAAGAAAGAAGGAAAAGGTAAAAACAAACGGCTTTTTAGATCGGGTGACTGTGTCTTCAGTCGGGAAAGCGCGCATTTTAAAACGGTTTTAAATAGTAGAAAATGAAAAAAAAAAGACGATGTTTCATTCAGAACATGTATATGAGACTGACCCGGCCCGTCGCGGCCTCCAGAGTTTGCAATCAACCGTACGTAGTACCTTTGTAAGCCGTAAAACGTATCGTGCCTCTCGTCTCCATCGGATAAACGAGTTTTGAATCAACCATCTCTCTTTAACTTCCGTTGTCAACCTCAGAATTCGGGTCGCGTCCAGTTGTTTCTCCTTATCGCGAAACAACTTGCGAGAAAGCATCTAAACAGTCGTGTTGTTCACCCCGTGAGAAAAAAAAAGAAACGGCAAGAAAGAGATATGGGACAAAAAAAGACATGCGACGGAGCGTGCTCGCACGTGTTGTCGCGTGTCGTAGCAAGACAGTGATGGATTAAAGAAAATACATAGACAGATAAATATATAGAGGAATAAATACAGCCATAGAAAAGACACGTTTACAGAGAGACGGAGAGGAGAGGCGGAGAACGCGTATGACGATAGGAGAGCGTGTGAGATGCGTGTGTGTGCGTGAGCAAGAAGTAGAGAGTCAGAGAATACGAAGAGTGACAAAGAAAGATAGAAAACGACGAGAGGAAAGAAAGAAACGAGAAGAAATGCGGAGGAAAGCGAAGTCGCGTGGTGTAGTAATTCGGCGTTAAAGAAACCATACAAAGTAACAACGGCGCAGTGTAAATAGTAGATTCGTAAGGCTAAGTCCTAGAAAGGCGCGAGTGGACGAGTTTTTTGCTTTTTTTTTTCGAGAAAAACGAAATGCTCGGTGAGAAAGGAAAGAAAGCGAGAGCGAGAAAGAAATATGTAGGGGAAAATATAGAGCGAACAAGCGTGTAAAAGAGATGAAAAAACATACAGTGCGAAGTTATATACGCGGCGGGTCGCCCCCGACGTGTTGTTGAGACGCCCGCCCCACCCCCCTTATGCCCCCCGTAGTACAGTTGACACCGAGAAGTATCATATCGGTGCAGGAGAGAGATAAGGCATAGAACACAATGAAAAAAAACCATAATGGAATGTAAAACAGTGAATCGTGGCGAGAAAAACGCAGCAACAACAACAACAACAACAACAACAACCTAGAGAAAATACACGAAGAAACACACGCTTTGATGTAACAAAACCACATAAAACATATATACACACGCGTATAGACACGGAGCAAAAAAAAACGCATAGGTCAGCTCGAAACACGAACAACGCGAGAAAGAGAAACGATAACATCATACACGCGAGTAAAACAAGAGTAAGAAAGAGGAAGGAAGTGATAGGATGAAAAATGGTAGGGCAAAAAGTGACGCGAAAAAAAAAGAATTGCTCGATGGGCACGCATAAAAACCGTTGTCTCGCTACTTTTTTTGAGCGCAGCACCGTTCGAATCCCCTCGATCCACACACGCAGACAAATTCACACACGTTTACACACAACCTTGAAGAAGCTTCGTAGTGAAACCACTCTGTGTATTTATTGTACTCGAGGACAAAGTCATTCCCTCCCCTTTTTACGCTGTGTATCACAAAGCGCAACACACATAACACACACGAACATACACGTACACCACGCTCCCTCGACTCGTTTTTTGACCCTTGAATCCTTCTTGCTGTCACCTATCGATAACCTCTACGAAACGAACATCCCCTTGTTTCCTTCCTGCAGCATATTAGCCAGTCCCCGCTTAGAGAGCAATCCAGCCATGTGAACAGTTGTCCATCCGTATCGTCGTAGCCATGTCAAGCGTACATTTACGTGTACACTGGCTGCGATTTTTCCATATCTCAAGCTATTATCCACAGATCGATGCTATCGTCTCTTCAGCAAATCCCCCAGTTCGTCCAAGTATAATTGTCCTTTCCATGTCCAAGTTTCCCAACGAGTTCTCTCACAATCCTTGTCCTCAATACCCTGGATATGTCCCCGCAAGCGAACTAGCGTTGATATTCGTAATACTTGTTATGCATAAACTACACATAATGATTATTATAGTAAACGATACATAAAGTATGATATATTTCTCTATCCATTAAGAAAAGGAGGATGCAAGCAGCTGTTGTTTCTTGGTGGAAACTTGATATGAGAGAGAGAGAGAGAGAGAGAGAAAGAAAGAAAGAGAGAGAGAGAGAGCGAGAGAGAAACAGTGCAAGGCAGAGCGCAAAACAACAAAGATATAGGGATGAAGAGAAAACGTAAAAAAAAATCATAATAATAATAATAAACGATAATATTGAATGGTGGAATGAATAAAAAATAAGAAAAAAACATTGTACGGAAAAAATGAACATACCGAAAGTGTACTGTATTACAATTGCAAGAATACAAACGCAGCCCCGCATATTGCCCAGTGAGCACGTCGTTTTGTACGCTTGGGAGTTGTGAGGTCGTCTGAATAAACATTGTCTGGTGAATTATACAGAATATCTTGTCTATTATTTATGCGTTTAATCCTTATCCTGAAAAATCCACCTTCTCGTTCATCGCTACTTTTCGAAGGAATCGCTTCCTCGTTTTTCAAATTTTTGCTTCTACGAAAATAATGGTCTCTTCTGGTTTGAAACTATAGAAGTTTGCAGTTACATAATAAGCGATCGTTAATATATAAAGTATCCGAAGAAACATTGGAAGAATTGGAAATTTGTTAATTCAAAGGAAAGACACTTTTATTTCGGGACCGTTTTACGGTACACAATATTCGATGAAAGTTATTTGACAGTTTAATGTATTAAAAAGAACAATGATATTTAAGAGAATGTTGCGCAAATTTTTAGGAAAATTTACGACCGCTAAGTTCTCGCAGTGTAAACGCATTAACTAAATTACTTCCACTTTAATTTCTCTGTCATAAAGTATCGATTTTGTATTTTTCTTTTATGCCTGGCAATTTCTTTCTAACGTCATCATCTCCAAATCGTATTTGTCAAGTTAAAATCATGGTACATGGCATTAAAATTATTTATTTATTCTCAAACCGGGAGAAACAAAGAGGATTATTGGGAACGATTTGCTCAGAAATGATAATAGAATCGATTTCATAAGATGCAGAAAGTACACCAGTTAAAGGGAGAATTTTCTTCTCGATTTTCGTCGCTCAGGAAAACAAAGTATCGTCTATTAATTGTTCCATTATCTTCTTCTTTTTCTGGAACAGGATTCAAAATTGAAGTCATGCTCTTAAAATGATTTAAGCGTCGTTTTAAAAATGTCCTCGTATCACGTAGCTCGTTTCTCGCCCCGAAGTTACAAGACACATTTGTGAATTCTAAATTCGGAAATATTTTACGCAAGCGACGTTACTCCTTAAGTGCCCGTTTTCTTGCAACTTAGTTTTTAGTGCCGTGCAATATCACCCCTGAATATTTCAATACATTTCAGAAACAGGCTCTGCCTACTAGAAAAAAAAAGGAACGCTCGATACACGTAAGTGAAATATTCTAACCATATTTACAATATTTAAGAAATAAAACAATTATTATCCACCGATATTCCACCTTTTGAATTCTATTAATAAAAATACGAATTTACATAAACAATAAATATTCGCAGTCTATCTCTATATTAAATATTTTTAGTAGTATCAGCTTATTTTATTCATTTCGCCTTATTAACCCAGCAATTGAACTCGGTGACATGGATTACAATATCCGCATTATTTTTCTCCCACGTTTCTATGAAATATTGTAATTACATCTACGCTATTTAATAAGCAAAACAATTACCATTTACATTCAGCTGCTCCACTTTTTAATCCTTCGTATCTCTATCGTTCGTTCAGTCATAAAATTATGAATTTGCATAAATAGCCGCAGTGTGCTGCAGCCAAAAATAAAAGACAAGAAGGAGAAACCGAATAAAATGGGAAAAGGAAGGAGAAACCAATAAACCTGTGTAACAGTTGAAAGCCGGTAGTAAACACGGGGTGAATCAGGAGGATTAATCGTTGCGCGAGCTGTGTTGCATAATTGGCCGGGGTTTCGAAACACGGTAAAGGGGTTGGTGTAGGATTCTTCGGGGAATCGAACGGGGCAATGATACGAACTAGCAGCGAATTCCCATAGCGGGTCACGGCGCGTGGCACTTCGTGGGCGTCGGTTGCCACGCAACCTATCTCACCTCTTCGTGTCCTATCGCTAACTTTCCCCTTTGCTTCCTGCACTTTCCACCTACCCTCCTTTTCCCCCTTTGGCCGTTCTCCTAACCCCGCCTACCTAACGTTGCATTATACGAGCACGGAGTGCATCTACTGGTATTAAAGCACGCGCACCCCCGCTTTCAGACTGCTCTGATTGCCACGGGACGAGAAAGCCGTGGGTGGAACGAACGTCAGAACTCGTAACGACGGAATTATCCGGGTGCGTCGCCTCGTTTCCACCTTTGTTCCGCTTGATCTCTTCTCTTAGCTTTTTATTTGTTTCGCTTCATCACCCGGTACATTCCTTTCCTTGATTCGCGCTGTTGTTTGTGTAATTATATTTTGCATAATAGCTGCAAGGATGGTATTAGTACTTACAGTGAGCGGAAGAAAATTTATGAAATCAGATGCGTACAAAGACGCCATAATGTAATTACAAGATGGGTTTGTATTTTGTTGAGGTTGAGGTTGACCGGTTGAGGAACGAGTGGATGAATTTGTAATAGAAAAGTATATTGAAATAATTAAAGGTATAAGTATAATGTGTAAGTATATGCCGATTCGGATCCTTACTCTCTTACTTGTGTTACTACACAATGGAATGATAAGGAGCACGTTCGTATATTTATAGCAAAAGGACATTACCAAAAAAGTTAACCTTATAGCTTGGGCTAGAGGCTACAGGGAACATAAATAGAAATTTATTTATTAGTTCCTTTGTTCTTAGACCTTGTAACCCAAAACATAATGTATATTCAAGGGTACAATAATATGCACCGCTCCTTATTCAGAATATTTCTGCGTAATAGCAGTCTCCAGGTCACGGATGTACGTAAATAAAGATGTAGAATTTTTCTTGAAGTAGTTACTTCGACATATTTAATAAGAGCAACGAATAAATATGACGTATGTACAAGGGGTATTATATATAATACATGGAATACGACCGTTACCAATAATATAAAAAGCTTTTGGAGAATGCGGAAAATTCATAGTGTATCAATTCTAAGCTTCCTTTTATCTTCTATTGTAACCACATGAAGGTATGTAAAGACACTGTAATTCTATGATACGAATTTATATTTAACAGGAGTAATCGCTAAATATACTACATGCCACAGAATACGCGATTTTATGTAACTTTTAACACAAACTTTTAGCATAAAAGTTGCCAAAATTCATCGAGTTTCAATTTTTTAATTTTTCCTATTCGCTGTATATCAGCTTCGTTTTCCATTGAAGTATATCTTTATATCAGATTTTCTCATTCCATTTTTATGACACCGCTATGAAAGTGCTACCAGGTGATACGAAATTTAACATGCTTGGATCTAATTGATCAATGTTTGAATGTCATAGTAAATATATACATCGTATCAACATCTTTCGTAGTCCTCGTGGATGAGGTAATATCGTGTAGCAATGGCTAATTTAGATTTTGGAGTATCATACGAGACGGTGGAATAAGTGGGTTGAAATTGGATGGGAATAGAAATGAGCAGAATGGCAAACTAAGTTGCGAATGACATTTATTTAATTGTAGGTTTAGATAGAACGTTGCTGCTTGTTGCGCAGTACGACTTTAATTTCGGTTGTTAGGTATATTACTTTCAAACTAGGATTTGTTTTTGTCCGACGAATAGTAACTCAGAAGTCGTGTGAAATGAAAGTGGGTTTTAACCCACGCAACAAATTCTCCGTTGGACTAATTTTTGATAATATTTGTACACTCACCTTGCACTATCAGCACTAATTTTCCTATACAACGTAAGCTTCTCGCAACATTTATGAAGCTGCGAAAATTCTAATCAAAAAAGAGACCCTATAACGTACAAAGTATTAGGTTTACCGAAAAGTTTCTTTCGTTTCATGTTTTTTCTTTTGTATTATTTCGTCGAATTACGTACGATCCATTTTGTTCTGTTGAGATAAACATCGCGATATTTCACAGACTTGATTTCACCTTCGTATGAAGCTACACTGTTGTAAAAAACACGTTTGCGAAAGAAAGACACTTTTCGGACAACCTAAAATAATTGTAGACGTATCCTTTCAACAGGATACTTGTAAATTATCCTGAAATGTTTTATTTTGCAATTCTCTTCTCTTTCCTTGTCCGTCGTTAACTAGTTTCCTTTTACGAATGCAATTAATACATCGGATTCAGATTCTGAACAGAGATAGGATACTATTTCAGGACACTTAACAAGAAAACAGAAAATTCAGCCTTACATACGATCGAAGATTTTCTCATTTCTGTTGCTCGTCTCTTTCGAGTTCTTCGAAAACGCGTAATTCGTATCATCGCATCGTTTGAATCGATCGAACGCGGACGAACGAAATTGTCCATTCGAACGTGTCTCGATCCACAGCGTCGGAAGGGGAGATCGAGAGCCGCGAGAAACGGCATAAAGCTGCACATGAAGCTCGTTCATACTCGGAATTCAATTATCGGCCGGACCGATGTCGGGCATTGTCTTCTCAAAGGAATCGTTCCAGCGGACGTAGCCGACTCGAGGCCACCCTTGACTGCCACTCTTGGCCGCGTGTGCTGTCCCTGGGCAAACGCACTACATTCCCAGACTGGGATTTAGCCTCCAGGACGTCCTCATGGACGCACACACCACGATTCGTCCGGTATCCAGCCCTCCTCCTCCCTATTTTAACCGCTGACTGAGCGTTTTAAGCTCGATTCATGCGTCTCTTAATCGTGGACAAACCACTTTATTCGTTTGCTATTGTGAAACGAGAAAAAGTGTTCTTTATGCAGATTACATTTTTTTTCGTCTTTTTAAGTACAGTGTGCTGTTTAGCTTCTTTACATCTGAAGTGTAGTTAACGATATCTAGTGAGCGAAGAAACCTTTGTCATTTTCATTTCTTTAGTTGTGCTCTTAAAAATTTGAATTTGCATAAACATCCACGGATTAATAATTATCGCACCTACCGTCAAAGTTCTTTCAGAACATAAGTCAAAGTTCATTGTGCAGTCCATATTCTTCTGACATCCTTCAACCCTGTAAATTTGTTTATATTAATAATTATGTTGAAATACATATGTACTCGGAGTGGGTCGCTTGATATTAACATCTTGGTCTACATCAACGCTATTGCTCTCGTTAAAAAATCTTCCAAATGAAAGTAGAGTGAACAGCCTCGTGGATACATTTGATTAACGACGTTATTAACGTCGATCAGTCCGGTGAAGATCGAATTCGTCCGTTCAGATGACCTCGTATATTTTCTAACGCGCTTATCGAAGCAGCTCGACGTTTCTTATCAAGAAGCATTGACCCAGCGGTTTTCATCATTCTTCATCTCGCGCATAAACTAATTACTAAAATTTCGCGACACGCCAAAGAATACGTTGTAATTTGATTCGAAACGGGGTGTTCACAGCGGATGGCTATTGTTACTTTTATCTGAAAATCTACGAGAAAAAAGGTCAATATCGCAGACTAAATAAGTTTGAAAAAATGTTGCGTCATACCGGTCGAAAATCGCGGGGTTAACCCACCATAAACTCGTTCCTGTAGCGTCCAGACTGTTCAAACAGTAGGGTCGACGTGTGAATCTGGCTTAATAAAAGCGGCCGGCTCTGCTCGGCTTAAGGAGCGCGTTCAAGGTCCGAGCGAGGTCGCAGACACATTCGAGAACGGTCAGAGCATCCCCCCTTGCGCGAGAGAAACCCTCCCCCCTTATCAATGCGCGAGACAACGAGGCGGCGGATGTGGATCTCAATGAGACTTTGCATCGTCCGCTCTTTCCGCTTCGAGCGCAAACCGCGCCTCCTACGGGATGCAAGTGCGAGACACTTTGTCCTCCCCCTTGCTTTTTCTATCTTCCCTGCCGCCTTCCCTCCCCAACCCCCTTTTTGCCGCTGTCTCGCTATCTTTCCCTCCATTCTTGCTTTTCTTTTTGCTCGTTTCTTTCGCCTCGCTAACTCGCGGTGGAACGACAAGCGACGAGAAACGTTGATGCACGTGATTTTTCACTGCAATATTCATTTTTTACTTTCAATCCTTTGCTTTTTTATGCCTTTTGCTACCGTTGTTTATTTTTGCTTTCGCCTTGTACGTTCGTTCGTTTTTGTTTGCCTTTTAACGTGATCGCGAAAGAACAGATTTCTCTTTCTCTTTAGATAATTTGTCTGGGTGTTTTGTAATAATTTTTATTCCTCCACCACCTTCGCCTTTATTGCGGTTCTTTTCTTTTTTTTTTTTTTTTTTGTTTTTCGTTCGTTGATTTCTGTAGGCGGATGATTTTAATCGTAGAGGTTTCTCGTGTAATCCGAAAAGGGTGAATGAATGGATTTTTCTTTCTTTATCGACAACGTGTCCGAATGTTTTACAATAATTTTTATCCTTCTCCTAGTTTCGTCTTTCTTTCGGTTCTTTTCTATTTCGCGCTTCGTTCGTTGTCCTTTGTGGTCGGATGATTTTTATCGTTTTTAGCGCAAGTCTTTCGGCTGGCTTGTCTGGGTATTTCGTGACAATTTCTTCTCTTTTTCTATCTCGGTTTTTCCATTCGATGGTAATTATGGATATTTTTCATCTCGTGTCACCCGTGTTTCATTCGTATAATTTCGTTAATATGATTTTACTTTTATCCCGAGGGGGTGAACAGGTATTTTTATACAGAAAGGTCAAGTAACTTGCATAAGTGTCTTGTGATAATTAAAAATTTAATTGCGAAGAGCTCGATAAAGATAAGAAAGGAAAAACCAAGTAACGTTTTCTGCTCTTTTAAAAGGGAGCAATTTAAAAATTCATTATACTGTCAGCAAATTCCATTTCGTGGAGCCTACATTTTTATTCTGATTTGTAATTAAATATGTATATTTGCCACTCTCAAATATTTTGTAAACATTGCTGTAATTTTAGTTGCTAGCGTTTGGCTTTTAAAAAAGCCTCGCGGATTTATCACATGTTTTTAAAAGCCTTGTATTTTGAACTTGACAGGTTATTCTCGTTTTTAGCTGCCCGATGGTGAAGTATCTCTGTTAGCTACTGGATGACATAAAAGTCAGAAAATCGACAGAAATTGACGATATCGTGCTTTTCTCTCGTTCAAATGTTTCAACGGGCGTTTTTTGAAAATTCAATAATCAAAAAGTCGAATAGACGTCAATCGACGATAACGTAATGCTACTTTGTTAATCCGTGATAATTCTCGGATTACGAGGAATCGCTTCTCGATGAATTCAAAATTGTCTTCTATATCTTTTGCTATATTTTTCAATAGAGAAATACTACCACTCTGTAATAAATTCCGACATCAAATTTTGCTGTTGTTGTATTTTATTATTTATTGAAGGAAAAAAAGAAATTTCCCATTTCTATTCAACCTTTGGAAATTTCTTTTTTAAATTCTTCTTCAAAGATGTATCTTTAAACGTTTATTTCCAATCGATCCCTTACGAATTCTTTCGAAATTTATTTTCTACTTTGAGAACAAAAATTGATAGAAGTTACAACGAAATGCTACGAAAAAAATGTCCTTAGAAGTTTGGACACGAAACCAAAACGAGTTTATTAGATGGGGTGTAGAAAGGAGACGAGAGAAAAGGGTTTCACAAAAAGGACTCTCGAGCAGACATCGACGTAGGCAGTTGCCGAGCAAAGAAATCGCTACCAAGGACACTCATTTACATGACTATAGCTGAGATCACAGAATTACGTATTAGAATATAATCACAGTAATGTATCTCGTCCCTTTTTCATTTGAAAATTTTTACCTATCCTTATTCGCTGATCTATTTATTGCCTTATTTCTAATTTACATCTTTATGTAATATAATCTCACCAAAGTATTTTCCTCTTATTACCTTTCGTATCAAATATCCACTCGTAAATAAATTACCAATTAGTCCAACGAACTACGTAAATAAATTAATTACCTTATCTTATATTAATTATACCGTAAATACATTTCCAGTTAGTCTAAGTGACCTTTTCACAGATGTTTAAAATGGCTTAGTAAAAACAAAAAAAAATACAAATGTCCATAGTTAAATGTACATATATAAATATAATAGTATAGTGTAACAATGTTCGTTCTATTTTCCGAATGAAAGAAATTTTTGCTTAAGGTGCATGTTTTTCTTTTTAATTATATCCACTAAAATATGAATTGCCATATACATTCACAGTTTAGAAATAAGGAATGCTATATGTATAACACTTAATCTTCTTTCGAACTAAACCTACTTTTAGTCACAGTCAAACATAGTACAGTGTAATAATACGTGTGTACACAGTTCAGTGTAAATTCAACAGTGTAACTGTTCGAATCGTGACAAGTCATAACGAAACGAGTGCTAAGTGTACGACTTACGACAGTTGAGAACGATAATTACCGCAACTTAAATAGCTGTAAAGAAAATCACCGAGAAGGGATTTAACAGTGCTATACTGAAATAACAGTAATATATCGGTGCAACGTTTAGCTGGATAAATTGGATCAAAAGAGAATTTCTTATCGTCATTCACGAACCCAACTCGTGTGTGCAATAGTACGCGAAGGCTGATAGAAAATCGAGATTATACGCGGCATTGATACTATTTGTGAAAGCAAATAGGCGTAGTACGGTTTACGAGCTCGAAGCGAGGGATTTTATATAAAAATTTATATTAAATTACCTTTCCATCGTCGTACGTTCGTGATACTTGTTCAAGCTTCTGTGTAAAACCGTATCATAGTTTAATATTTTAACTCACAAACAGTTAATAGAATTTATCGAGGCAAATTGTGCTACTGTGTTATGTTTAAAATAAATTTGTAAAAGTTTCGAATGTTTTCACGTGAAATTTATGTTAAATCATATTTCTGTTGTTGCACGTTTTTGGAACCTTTGTCGAACTTTTGCGTACCAATCGCAGTTTAATAATTTAAACTACAGTTAGGTATTTAATAGGATTTATCGAGATAAATCATGCTATTATGCCGTTTATGAAACAAATTTCATAATTTTGAAATGTTTTCGTATCGACTACCCTCCAACAAAAATCTGAAATTTATGAACGTAACTTATTCGAAGTTTTCATCTCCTCTAGCGCTCGAACGATCCTTTTTCTCAACTGGAAACGATTTTCTTGGTTGTTGATTTAATACGACTCGACCAACAGGAATCAGGGGATTCGTCCGTGGAGGAACGTTATCGAAGCGTCACATCGATTTTCCTTGTAATTTTCCCTTAAAAGAAGTCCTTGCACAACATACGTGAAGTGAATACGTTTTTTAATATAGTAACATCGTCAATCGTATCTGACCATACTGTCCTTTGTTCTTCGTCGTTATATTTTAATAAACATTCTAATCATATTATAAGCAATTTGCGACAGACAAAATCACAGTGGTCTTCTTAACTGCCACCAATAATTACTAGCTCCGTTCCACAAAAGTTTGAAAATAATCTTATTCGTAAATAAATCGCAAGTGAACATTTCGAGCATCGAATCGACATGACCGGATGAAATTATTCCACTTTGTGGAGCAACGAATCTCGTTTCTTTTATGTGAGTAGTCAAGTGACCATTTTATGTGAAGGTGGGTTATATTTCCACGCTTTATGGAGTAAATAGCTTTCCCCTCTCAAAACTATATATTTCAAAATTTATTTCCAATGTATGACGATTAGGATACAACATATGGGAAATAGGTTTAGGAAAATTTGCAGTCTGATTTGGTACGTTGAAAACAGAAACAGCGAGGAATTCCCTCGAAACGAAGCTTATAAAACTTTCAACGTTTCACATACTTTGCGTGTTAGGCGCATCGTTCCTGTACATTTTAATTTCCCGTAAACATCGTTCACAGCTTAGCGATACTTAACGGATCGTAAAACCTGTAATTAAAAACGTGCGAAGGAAAATCTCGACTCCCTTCGGGCAATACAATTTCAATCAGCGAAATCAAATTTACAAAACTCTTGACTCTCGGACCATTCTGTTTCTTACGTTTCCTTACCGCGCTTCCTCTTAATAGCTCACTTACCTACGCACCACAACTGCTTTTTTTCGACGACGTACAGTTTCGACGAGATTATCCAGGATTTACCATTGCTCTCAGCTCTCGTTCTTTCTCTTTTCTTCCCTTTTTTTTTTTTTTCTTTACATTCGCGAGCCCGTGGATGGATGGTCATGATCGAAGGGTGTCGGAGAGATCGACGCTCCCCTTTATTAGGCCCGTGACGTTCTTCCGGGTGAACGTTCCCTCGTCCTTCGAGGCCTCCCACCGTGGCTCGTGCACGAGCCTCCACGTGGCAAGGTCACGACCCGCGCGAGAAAGCAACCTTGCCCGGATCTTTCTACCCCTCGTCGAAGGGAGGATTTACGAGCGTACGCCTACCCGGCGAGGCACGCGCGCACCCTGACACTCCGATACGACCGATACGACCGTTCACGCGTTGTTGGTCCTGTGCCTGCCCTCGTCACGGCGAATAAAGGCACGATTGAGTTGCCTATCGATAACTTCGCTTCCTTTGCATCTTCTTTCGTTTCTCTCTTTCTGTTTTATCTTTTAATATGTTAGTCCGTCGAAATTACGAAATTCCGTAGAAACGTACAGTGCGAGAGCGCAGTGTGATTTTATTGTCTCTAACGAAGGGAAATGTTTGTGCAAAATTGGATTCATGTAACAAAAGTTTTATATCAATCTATGAATTACTAGTGCTCTTCCGTTTGAATTATTTTCTTCGGATAGAAAAAGAGATCCCTGTCGCAAGTGGAAAAAGGAGAAAATGTAAGAATTGACGGAGAATACATAGCTACCTTAGGGAAACGTGTTTTCAATGATTTCGATGCTATATGATCGTATTATAACGAAGCAAATTCGTTGTTATTACGCAAGAGAATTAATCGACGCTGATACTTGGTAGTTCGTGGCTTGTTGAATTTTACTGTTAATATTAATAATTCAATTGCGTGCAAAAAGTTGCAGATCGTTGCAATTTATATCTGCGATTAAAGAGCAATTCGTGACACCATTTTGGATATTTATTGGACGCAACAGCGACCAGAATATACTCTACCACCCTACAACACTTACATCCCTTGATTCCACCCTCCCTATTCGGTTTCAATAGTATCGTTCCTGGCCATCCGCTTCCCCATATTTTTTCATCGTAGCCACTTCTTGGAAAGGGGATGAAATCTCAAAGAGGAACTTCCGTGTCTATTTTCGCTTGATATCGTCCCGTTCTCGTTGGATTTTATGGCCATAAGAATAAATTCTCCACGCACCTCGTCCTTTCAGTTCCTAAGATTATAACTCGCCAGCGGATGTTTATGTATTTATGGAAATTCTATATGTACAAAGAATAAAAAGGATGGTGAAATAAAAGCGGTTGATATAACATTTACTCTAACAAATTTCTGTTCAGTCTTTACCTTCTTAGTTGTGTTCGCGTGAAGTAAATAAAAATGTGAATTCGATGACTGAGAAAATCTGTATATCATCGCAAGCAATTAGCAATCTCTTAACAAAAATTCGATCCTTAATTCCGCCGATCCTCGATGTAATATCGCGTAACATAAAAATATTGGTAGCTGAAAAAGTTTAGAAAATCTCTACAACATGCGAAAGAAGGTCGACCGTATCGAAGATCCACAAGGGAAGAACAAAAGTCAGCAAACACCGGCCCCTTTGTCATTTATTTCCTCTACGTTCGATACGTGACGCGATAAGACGATTGTACGCGTCTTCCGCGTTCTCTCGCCGATTAATGACACCTGCCTACCGTCATTTTCCCGGAAAAGTAGAAGGGAGACGCTATACTTTTTTTCCCTCCCTATTTTTCTCTCTCTCTCTCTCTTTCTCTGATCCGAGATAATAAATTCAGGCTGTCCAAGTTACCGGTGACACGGGTCGTTTATCATCTGCTACTACGTAGGATCAGTTGGCTGAAATAAATCTCCTTACGGAGTTACGGATTTTATTCTCCACCCTATACTTGCCTGATGCAATTGCCGAAGAATGGAGGCCGCAAATGGACGGGATTCAAAGTCAATGGGGTCGAAAACGAGATCAATGCTGCGTATATTTTTTCATGTTTCTCGTATTACGACTTTCTGCTGAATATCTTATAAGATGAGGAATTTTTAAGGATATTATTTAACGATATTATTGTCGTAGAATTATTGTATTGTTATTAAACGTTAATAGTAATCGTTACGTGTACACTGATGTTGATTATCTCAGCGAATTAAATTGTACTACTTATCGTAGAGTGAATCGCGCATCTATTTATTATACAGAAATTAATATTTATAAATAATCCGTAAATAAGCTAAATTTATGATAACCGGTATCGTTTCGTTCCAGTGTAGCGTTGAAATTTACGTTATTATTTAATTGCTTAGCTATGTACCTTGCTTTTTACAAATTGTCTAAATCAGTTTTAACGATCGATTGTTTGAATTTCGATTAAAAAATACAGATCAATAAAAGTAGAACATAGATGAAGCGAAAAGGAGTATCTTCGGAACTCGCTTCTTATCAGTGCGATATCTTTTATGTAACTTTAAATCCGAGCCAATAAATCAACCGTGTTTACTAAAAACACATATCGATTCTCGTTTACAATCGAGGACATGTTCGTTCGAACATGTTTACATGTTCGTTTCTTCCGCTTTGCCGTCGCGTTCGCTTCATTAGAAAGATTTCACTCGAACGACTTTTACAAAATCAGACGGTTCTTTATTTCTGTCGTTCAAGAGAAAGAGAAGCTCTCGTTTGGTAAAATTACTTCGCGCAAAAATCATCTACGTTTCAGTGTTATATTTGAACGTTCCTCGAGTCATAAGTCTGCGCGGTTAGAAAGTACGTCTGATCAAAGACGATCCGTTTCCACTTAATCGTTTGTAGTTTCACCGTATCGAGTTTCGTGTTACTTACTTGTAACATTTTGCTTGTGTCTCGCCAAATTAATCATATTTCTAATAATTTCTGATAATTATTGTTACAAGTAGCATTAGTGTCTTTGAAATAAATAAAATTCTCATATTTCTACAAATATAGGAAAATATATAAAATATTCGTTTATGGTTGGCTACGTGTGACGAACACATAGAAATTTAATATATTTTTTTTGGACTAGTTTTATAAAGAAAATAAATTACAGCAAGCGCACTAAACAAAATATTATTAATTAAAAATGTTAAACAACTAATATAATCAAATCTCTGATCAGAATATTGACGTTAGAGACTGTTTTTGGAAATTTTGAAATTTCGTTCAGGGATTTTTAAAGAAATTTCCAGAGTTCTTTCTTGAAAGGATTTTTGTCTTTTCTTCGTTGCTGAAAGATTTTCTGTTGTTAAATGATTTCTTGTCTCCTCTCGAAATTTCGGACTTTTTCTTCTTAGAAATTCTCGAGTTCGTAAAAATTTAGACAAAATCACTCTGATACTTCCAATGTTATTTTCCCATCTAAAAATGAAAATATTACCAACACTTTCAATGAAACGAAGATTATTCGGTCGAAACAAAGATATGTACAATGAAACAAAAATGACTACATTTACAACGTATCACGAAGAGACGTACATATATATACATACGTACATGTATTCGCCATAAAATATAGTGAATATCCTATGAACTCTCGAGATGATGGATCTACTAGACACAATGAAGCCATACGATAAAAAGATATGACAGAACAGAGCGAAAGACGAAAGTCAGAGTCTCGAGACTCTGTCCCTTATCGTCAAGCCTGGAGTTCTCGAGTTCTCGAAATCTAGATGTAAAAATAAGCGACGACGTGACCTTGACACCCGATCGAACCTGATCCGAGAGTGTCGTTGAGCAATCTGCGCAGAAAACGCCAACGTCCCGACGCTCCTTCGTCGCCGCTGTTTTCAACATCACGTATACCGATTTAGAAGACATAAATATATTGTATATACATATGTATGTATAAACGACGATATCATGCTCCTCTTTTTTTCTTTTCTCTTCTTTTTCTCGTCGTTTTTTCTAGATTGGAAGACAAAGATGCTTCATTGACAGGAAGATAATTTGTTTCTCCGATGAACGTAAAAAGATAAATACATATATTTATGGTACAGAAACAGAAAGAGAATAAACATAAGAAAATCTTTCGTTTCGATATTTTCTATTAATTTCCGTGGAACTTGCGATATCTAAGAAACCTAACGCCAATGCACATATCTAAGAAATTTTGTCAATAATTCGAATAAAGTTGTAAATTTCATTGACAGGAAGATAATTTGTATTTACGATGAACGTAAATACGTATATTTATGGTACAGGAACAGAAAGAGAATAAACATAAGAAAATCTTTCGTTTCGATATTTTCTATTAGTCTCTATGCAACTTGCGATATTTAAAAACCTAACGCCAATGCACATATCTAAGAAATTTTGTCAATAATTCGAATAAAGTTGTAAATTTCATCGACAGGAAGACAATTTGTTTTTACGATGAACGTAAAGAAATAAATACGTATATTTATAGTATAGAAGTAGAAAGAGAATAAATATAAGAAAATCTTTCGTTTCGATCTTTTCTATTAATTTCTACGGAACTTGCGATATCTAAGAAACCTAACGCCAATGCACACACCTAAGAAATTTAGTCAATAATTCGAATAAAGTTTTAAATTCATATTTCAATATTTGAATTACGTTCTAATGTCTGGCAAACTAAAATTGCTCCCATTTCGTGAATTATCGCGTTATTGAGCTGTCAATTTATTTCCTTCGTGGTCTATTTATTCCCCCTGAAATCACTTCTCTTATTCTCCACGTCAATATACCAGTTCATCACAAATCAAATCCGTATAATTACAGAAATATTTTATTCCATAATAACCTGATATTCTGACGAGACCAAATCCTACCTCTACTCGTCTTTTGCTCTTCGAAATAAATAGAAACCTGACTTTTTGAACCATTTATCATATATCTTTTGTAAAATCATAAATCAATAGATTCATCGACGAATGGAAACGAAATCGACGAAAAGGACAAAGGGGAAAAAAGAGAGAGAGACAATTAATGAAATATTAGATTACACCGTTAAACGTGAATGTGGCGTACAGTTTCGTGACAATTTATCGGGGACACAGCGCGATCGACAAGGACAATAAAGGGGCAAGACGTTCGAATCGTTTCAATCCAGCTGACTGATCTAGACCGAGCAGATAGAGTGTTGAGGTAAGCCGGAATGGAATATCGCGATCAGGGTTACGGTAAAAGTATGCCGGGAGAGCCTAGAAGTTGAGGTCGTGTTGAGGCCCAAGGGTGCGAAGCTCGAACGAGACCTTCGCGAATCGACAACGATCGCGTCTCATTGGACGAATCGGCGCGACGCAGAACCTGCTTCGATCAACGCGTTGGTTGCCATCGTTGATGGTCATCGGTGACCCGTGTTTCAGTGAATCGTTTAGGATAATTAAGATAAGAATTAAACAAATGTTCAACGACGATCCGCACAACTTTGTTATAGGAAAAGTACGCAAATTTCACAGACTTTCTTTCACGTTTGTACGAAGGAGCATTGTTGTAAAAGACACGTTTGCGAAAGAAAGACATTTTTCGGACAACCTAATACCTCCTCGCTGACCACGTCGATTTTCATCATTTTTGCGTCTTCGATATTATCTCTCGTTGAATCTAGAATACACCATATTCCCTCATCCTATCGTTATTATACTAAACAAGTTCGATCATTCCGTTCGAAGATAGCCATTGAATTTTAAAAAACTTATATTCTTTAAATAAGCCTATTTTATTACGTAGAACGAGTAGCTATATCAAAATACAATTGTTTCGATAGTTTGTTATATTTATTATTTATTCGATAGATATATCAGATAGAATAGAATTCACAAGAAACACGGATACACGTTACTGAATAGAGTGGAAAACAGACTCCCGAAATACTCGTGGATTTCCAGCGCAAAAAGCTGGCCATTCGGTTTCCGGCCAGGTTTCAATTCGCCCTCGTTCTCCGCGTGTCGACCGTCGATGAAAGAGAAAAATAAGTGTCATACGTTCACGATATCGCGGCGAAATAGCACACGTGTAACACAGCCGAACGAAAAGGACAAATTTTTGTTGTGTCCGTACGTAAAGAGAAAAGTTCCGCGCGTGCCAGTTCAATTTCACCGGTTTCAGGCACGACTCGGTTTTACACGCGAAATTCGCCTTAGTTCCTCGAACAAATCTCCCAGGGGATGGGATTCTCGGTAAACGTTCTCGATGTTGGAACCGAACCGCTCAAGGGTGGAAATTGCATCGGGTAGTTGGGATCGTTTCACCACTGACTTTTAAGGTTACAGCAGAGACTAATATACGGGGTGATAAGTAAATAGGGTTTAACATTTTCAGCCAGATTCCAATCTCGTCGTAGCTTCGATAAGCGAAGAGCGTAATATTAACCTGTAATATTTGAACGAAATTATTAATAAATATGTACATGGATGATCGTGTCTATATAGCGATTATTTGATTTGTTTAATTTATTACTGCACGAAGAATATTCCATGATAAGACTTCAAACTTGCCTTGAATACCATGGAAAAATTCATCAAAAATTCATTCCTTTGTCCAGTCACTACAATGCCCATTTTGAGGACAAGAATTCAGAATGTTCATCGAAACGATGAATTTAATTTACGTTTTCTATTTACTTCAAACTATTTCATTTAAAAATGCTGCGACTCTGCCGGTTCGATTTACTTTGCACTACCCTGTATTAATTGCAAATGTTTCAACATTAAACGTTTCACATTTCTACTTGAACATTTAGAGTCTGAGCTTTGGAACTTGAAGAATAGTGAAAAATCCTAATTCTCTCGCCTCGTACTCCTCCACACTGATTTTTGATCGAACGTTTGGACATTTAGAGTCTGAGCTTTGGAACTTGAAGAATAGTGAAAAATCCTAATTCTCTTGCCTCGTACTCCTCCACACTGATTTTTGATCGAACGTTTGGACCTTTAGGATCTGAGCTTTGGAACTTGAAGAATAACATTAAGAATTAAACATCCTAATTCTCTTGCCTCGTACTCCTCCACACTGATTTTTGATCGAACGTTTGGACCTTTAGGATCTGAGCTTTGGAACTTGAAGAATAGTGAAAAATCCTAATTCTCTTGCCTTGTACTCCTCCACACTGATTTTTGATCGAACGTTTGGACATTTAGGATCTGAGCTTTGGAACTTGAAGAATAGTGAAAAATCCTAATTCTCTCACCTCGTACTCCTCCACACTGATTTTTGATCGAACGTTTGGACATTTAGAGTCTGAGCTTTGGAACTTGAAGAATAGTGAAAAATCCTAATTCTCTTGCCTCGTACTCTTCCACACTGATTTTTGATCGAACGTTTGGACCTTTAGGATCTGAGCTTTGGAACTTGAAGAATAGTTTAAACATCCTAATTCTCTCGCCTCGTACTCCTCCACACTGATTTTTGATCGAACGTTTGGACCTTTAGGATCTGAGCTTTAGAACTTGAAGAATAACATTAAGAATTAAACATCCTAATTCTCTCGCCTCGTACTCCTCCACACTGATTTTTGATCGAACGTTTGGACCTTTAGGATCTGAGCTTTGGAACTTGAAGAATAGTGAAAAATCCTAATTCTCTCACCTCGTACTCCTCCACACTGATTTTTGATCGAACGTTTGGACATTTAGAGTCTGAGCTTTGGAACTTGGGCAATAATTAAGGATGCTAATTCTCGTTTTGTCTCATCGTCTTTCGATCGCAAAAAAGGGAAAACAGTCTGAAAAGAGGAATAGTCGACGACGACCAAGGACGAAACGGGGCGATAAGGCGATCGGCATTATCGCGAAACGCTATCGGCTCTTACTTCGATCGATTTCACGGCTGCTGAATGTTTGTCTCGCGATTCGAAACGACACATGGCGAAACGTGGTTTTCCGTTCGCATGCGTCCAATACAGGTTTATCGTACGTCGAATCTGTTATCTGAGTTCAACAGCGTACGAATCTATTCTCGTAGAACGTTTCTGCGGAATGTAATCGATGATTCGTTAAGTTTCAATAATTCGAAATATTACTCACGCTACGATCGCTGCTCATCGTTCGGAACTCGTTCGCACATCAATCACGACATTGTTCGCGACTGCGGAAAGATTCGCGGAATTTTCGATTGCCAATTGAGTTTCCACGGATTAGATTTGGGATTTTCCACTCCCGGGTGGATTCTTCACAAGCGCGTTTGAAATTTTCCACTGCAAAGCGCGTTTTCATGGGCCAGGCATGAAACTTTCGAATCCCAAGTGCGTTTACTCGGACTATGGCCAGGATTTTTGACTCGTAAGCGCATTTTCAACGCTTCGAACGTTCGACCTTCGAGTTTCCACGCGTTAGGTTTTGCGATATCATAAAAAAATTTACGATAAAGTTTATTATACAAACTTCATAAGAGCGTAAGGTGAAAGACGACTGCCTTCTCTCTCTCTTTTTTCTCTCTCTTTTCTCTTTGCACAAGCATAGGAGAGTTTTTATAGTTAAGACAACAGCTACTAGCTTCATCGAAAGTAAAGTGAGAGGAGAGGAACTCGCTTGACATTGCTGCTGATAATGAGTGTTTGCTGTTTGTCGGCTCAAGGTCTGTCCCCTCTCCTCTCATCGTCATCTCTTTATTATTCTCTTAACTAGCTAGTAGTAAACGTTTGTTGCTTCTTCCTTTGTTACGGAATATTTGTGAATATTCGAGATTGTCAAGTTCGTTTAAACGAATGCCTTGCACGCTCGTAGAAACCACTTTAATATCGTATAATATCGAATACGAAGAATATTTCGTTCGTTAAAAAGGTTGCAGTACATTTATTCAAAAATTTATGCTGCTGTTCGATACGAACGTCCGATAAGAATCGTACCTAATATGAAATATGCAAAAATACACGAAAAATTGAATTATACGAATAGCGTGTGTAATGGCTAATTTAAACGTATAGATAGATATTCAAGGTTCAACTCTATTATATTACGAAATGGAATATTCAGAAAATTGTAACGTGTATTCGAACAGTATATAGCGTTTTAGATGAAAATGTATTTGGAATCTTTTTTCATTTTTTATATCCTCTTTATTTATCCTCACTGCTGTGTATCCAATTTATTTGCCACGTGTTTGATATACATTTTTTTTTCTTTTTTGTTTTTTTAATTGCATCCAGGGGTGTGGAGTTTGCGGAGAGATAAGCTTCTCTGATATGGAAAATGCCATTTTACCTGATGAGGTCAAGAGAAATGGTTCGATCCGACGAGAGGAGGAAAATAATACGATGTATGCAGTAAAAATATACGGATAGGATAAATATTGAAATGTTAAATGACCAGCGACCGCTTCTTTATGAATCATTATGCTCATAGAGATAAAGCAACTTTATCAATTGCATTTCCGAGGTCGTCATTCATCGGTCTATTTTCCGTCTCAAAGTCTAGCTCGCAATTACGTTCGATAGCGAACACTATTCTAATCGTAAAACTAATACTTACAATTTACTATTTTTCAACTATTTCCATCGCTATAGAAGCTCAATGTTAAAGGAAGGAATTCGAAATATTCCTTTTCAATTTTTAACCAACTTAAACGATTTCCTGGTTCGTGCAAACTATTCCATTTCGTTAGACGAGTTCTTTTCCATCTGTTGCCTCTTAAGGGGTCGAATTTTCAAGGGTAGTTTCGTCCCACAAACTCGTGTTACCGCGGCTAACAACAAAATGTGTATCGAATATTTCTCGTTCTTCGAGCCTACGATGTTTCGTCCAAATCGAAGCCGAACCGTTTTAACGATTTTTCCCTTTCACCATGCTGCAATGTATCTCCTCAGCGGAGAAACAAATGTATGGAAATTAACACATTGACCGTGACAACAGTCGTGAAACATCTACTTTGCTGGATCCTCCATACGTCACGTTGTATTTCTCACGGCGAGCAACGTGCAAATATTTCTACAAACTTAACGAAGAATTCGTTGATTTCTATTCTGTATGAATCGTAGATTCGATCGAACGTGGTGGAAGAAAGAGGGGAAAAACCTTAAGACCACGAAACGAAACTTTCCACAGGCGGACTCGGTCTATTCCGTGTTTATCCTGCGAAGCTACATGCCCGCCTGCCGTGTGAATCGCGATAAGGGTTATCGTTTGGCCTGGCAGATCAAATATTTAGCCATACAGAACGCACGGCGACGAGAGTGGTCCGCATTAACTGAAGGATCAGCTAGAAACGAGGCCGCCATTCTATCGACGGATTATCGGTCGATCGATTTTCAACGCACTCGTATATCGTCCGCGTTCCTCTTTCTCTGCTCGCGTCTCGATTTCGTGTCAGTATGTCACGAGGGTATTTTTCTCGTTCTACGAGTCTTCGAGTTTTACTTTTCGCGATGAAACGCCGCACAAGCGAGAGAACGTCTCGGGTTCAGACGTAATTTAGAACTGATCGCAACTGAAACTTCTTTCTTTCTTATTTAAACGATTTTATCTTGTCGTTGGATGATCGTCTATAACTATATCAGCCGCTATAGTTGTGAATATAACGTAACGCGTGTAAAATCAGTGACTTGATTAAAATCGTGGTTGAATCATCGGTTCAGTTTTATAGGGTCGATTCGTTTGAAAAATCTTGGCGATTATAGAGAGGAATTATTAATTTGTTAGTGTCGAGATAAAGAGTTTCTAAAGTTCAACGTATGCCACGCACAGCATCCTGTAGAACAGAAAGTCGTGAGAATTGTTGGAAGAATTTTATTAGTTCGTAATTTAGATTAAAATAGAATTCCGCTTTGAGCAAACGCTTTTGAAATCCGCGATATATTGTGTTGTCAGTGCGGTAGGCAAAGTTGTTCTTTGATATTATAATAACGTAAAATATATAGAAAAGATAACATTACCGAAATAGAATGTTCAGAAGAAGAATTTGGCGAAAATAAAAGACAATGTGGCAAGACAAATATTAAAATAGAGAATAATCTAACAGCAGGTACTTACTGAGCCAACTTTTAAGGAAACCTGAATCCGGGAACCTGGAAAACATCTGGTCGAAAGCTGTTATCCGCTATTCACTTTGCACTACCATACGCGAGTATATGTCTTTTGTACAAAGGACGGCGCTAGACGAAAGGGTTAAGCGAAAAAAATTAATGGAAAAGCGCGAGAGTGAAATGGTAGCGCGGCACGAAAGAAAGCGGCATTAATGCGCGTGCAACCAGGTTAAAAAGGTCGTCGACCGCGGCACCGTGCCGCCAGGAACACAGATAGAAAGGAAAATCGCTACTTTCCACGATTAACGATCTACTCTCCAGGCTGCTTTTCCACGATTCTCTGCAGTTACATAACAGACAATTACAAAGCAGTTACTCTTTAATTTCAGCTATAAAGCAAATTGAAATTTTCTACTTCCTCTATTGAAATTGGTATTGGTAATATACAGGCTGTCTCACAGGACGTGTGATACTAGGTCGTCTGAAAAGTTTCTTTCGTTTTAGAAGAAAATAATAGACGATAATAACGTTCTTTGTTTTATATTAATTTATTGAATTATGCACCAACGTAATAATAGACATATAACGAAACGCATCCTACCTAATTCAATGAAATAATACAGAGTGGTTGGTAATTGGTGGTACAAGCGGAAAGGGGACGATTCTACGCGAAAAAAGAAGTCGAAAATATAGAATAAAAATTTAAAAATTTTTAAATTTAAGAATTTAAAAATTTAAAAATTTAAAAATTTAAAAATTTAAAAATTTAAAAATTTAAAAATTTAAAAATTTAAAAATTTAAAAATTTAAAAATTTAAAAATTTAAAAATTTAAAAATTTAAAAATTTAAAATTTTAAAAATTTTTTAAATAACGTCAATCGAGACAACGATCTACAGTGAGATCCGTTATAACGAGACGCGATAAAGTGCACGCGTACCGAGCGAAAATTCAAAGTCGATTTTCTCGAAAACAAAGCCTCGAACGAAAAATTGTTATTCTATATTTTCCACTTATTTTTTCGCGTAGAATCACCCCCTTTCTGCTTGTACCACCAGTTACCAACAACCCTGTATAACGAAATGGATCCTATCTAATTCAATGAAATAATATAAAATAGAAATTGTTGTTCATCTGTTATCGCCTTATGAAACGAAAGAAACATTTCAGGCAACCTAATACGATCGGGCAAGGGACAAAATTTCGTGGTATTCGCGGAAACAAGAAGCGAACGCGTTCGAGCAGCAATTAGGCGAGTATTAGACAACCAAATTTCAAACTCGATTTTCTCGAAAACGAAACGTCAATTGAAAAAATGTTGTTCGTTTTTTTTTCTTTCTTTTTACTTATTCTTGCATATAGAATCGTTTTATGTCCGATTACACCAGCCTGACTGTCCTGAGAAATCCTGTACACAGTGGTATGGTTAGGTTATTATAAATAATATTAATAATAATCTTTAATGGGCGAGAATTTTGAAACTACAACCGATTATAAAGATCTATATATATACCTCTTGAAAATTGGAATATCATATAACAAAAGCATTAACTTTTAAAAGAAATAGAAAAATTACATTTGTACTTAAACACTATATTCACATTCCAGGAAGGTCTAGTCTCGTGTAACTAGTAATTAGTCTAAAAGAAATACATAAAAGTCAGTTGCTTTCATTGTTGTTACACGAGGATACTGCAACTTAAACGTTGGATAAGAAATCAGCATCATCGAAAGCATTGACAAAGTACGACATTGGCCGCCTGTTTTCCTGATAGAATGTCATCGACCGAGCTGCTCGTTATCGTCGAGCGACGCGTCCACGAGAGTGAAAGCAATAAAAAGAAAAAAGAAAAAAAAAGAAAAAGAAGAGTGAAACCGCTCAGCATGCTCGTTTATTCCGTTCAACGC
The DNA here is from genome assembly GCF_011952205.1 of Bombus bifarius. Taxonomy (NCBI): domain Eukaryota; kingdom Metazoa; phylum Arthropoda; class Insecta; order Hymenoptera; family Apidae; genus Bombus; species Bombus bifarius. Next base: position 845,453 of record NW_022884484.1, read on the forward strand.
GTGCCGCGATCATGCGAACAGTACGTTTTCGAAAGTTTTTGGCACACTGATCGCGAGAACACCGACTCACCGAGTCCTGTGGCGAAAATGTTTAATTCGCGTCGAGACGGTACCTCTCTCGCGTTTTTGCGACCTCGTTTCCCCGTCCCGTTATCGTTTTCAACCTGCTCCATTCATCTTCCAACGAATTCGAGCATTTTATTTGTTTCGACAAACCAGTACTATCTTCTTCCATCTTTATTTTTTCATTTAATATTAATTTTGATTTAATATTTTGATTAAATTAATATTGATTAATTTGAGATAATATTCAATATAATAATATTTTGATTCTTTTTTATTACGTGTTTTTCTAGATTTACATGTTTGGGTTTATAGATTAGCCAAGCTAGATTTATTAGGCGTATTTACTCGCGCGTGATTCGCTTAATCTAGTAGAACGTCGCGAACGCATTGATATAGTTGAATTCGAACGTTCTTGCTGAATGAAGATGAACGTCGTCTATAAATCACTGGATACTTGTAACAACAATGTACACTGACGACCAGACTATTCACCAATACAGGTAAACCTTGTGATTCCTAGGTAATTTTATGATAATTCTTTCATTCGTCCACGTGTACTTTGTCTATGACGTGTTCTCGAGAATAGAACGATTTGAATGAGGCTATAAGAGAATTTCTTCATTACAACTATAATCGTTAAGAATTTTCTTAAGTTTCATTATTCGTTTACGTAATTTCTCCTTCTACTTTTATGCTAAATATTATTTACAAGTATTACAAGTTCTCCTGTTTACCCCAACGGGAAGATTCTGAACAATTATAATTAGGAAATAAAATATTTGTCAATTATTCTTGTCATCCTTAAAGACGTTTCTCAAGAGGTCAACAATTTATCGTTAGAACGCGTTCCAGGAAATGTATCGTATACATTTCCTGAGTTTCTGGAAACGAATCACGTAATCGGAAGAGCGAGTCGAATAAGCGACGGTCTTCCTGTCGCGACATCTGAGATACGCGATCACAAAGCCGATTACACCTTTCGATTTTATGTTAAATATCGTCTGAAAAGATTATCGAAACGAGAATCAGACTCAGACAACTTTTAACTCGGATTACCACATCTTTCGAAATGAATAAAATAAGATAAACTGCATGGACCAAGTAACTTTCGATCGCTCGAATCTGGATAACATTTTCAGTATAAAAATACGCAAATACGATGTAATGCATTTTGCAAGAATTAAACGTTACGATGTGGTACATTGCAATTTATTGCAACTTCCAAAGCAAAATTCACTTTGCCAATCGACGCGTCAAACAATTACGTTTGCTAGATAAGACACAATCGTCTTTTGCCACTGTTACAAAATATCTTTCTCCAGAGGTTAACGAGCTATCGTGGCCATTTCCTGAATTTCAGAAAATGAATCACGCGATCGGAAGAGGTTGGCGAAGTGCGACAGTCTTCCCGTCTCGATATCTGGATTTAGATACGTAGCTGCACCTTGGCGGCAAGAGTCGATTACTCACGATCCCGTTAAAACCCGTTGATATCAGCTCGAAGTGGCCCCGACTAGTCTGAATCAGCGACCCACTTACCTCGAACCACCTCTTTGCGTAAGAATTTCTCACGTTTCCCGTGTACCGCTGAAGTTTCGCGTGTCATTACGGGTAAACGCCTTCTTCCTCTCCGCCTGGTTCTCTTGCCTTTCCGCCATCCACTACGATCCACGTCCGTCCCCGCTGACCACAGACAGGTCGTCGACCTTTCCGGCTCTTGGCGTTCGTTTACCGCGCCGAGGAATCCTCTTTTCCATATCGTCTTTTCTTTTCCTATTTTCTTTTCTCAAACGTCTCGTGGCCATTAGCGTCTGTATCTTTTCAGGAAGATTTATTTATCGGGGCACTCGTATGCGTTTCGTAAGAATTACATAAGCGGAGTAATTAACGAAAGTCGGCCATTCGGAGTGGAGCAACGTTCGTCGCGTGTGATTCGAATTTCCAGACAAAATTGAATTGCACGTCGTCCATTGATGATGAAACACAATTTTGAAAGTTCGCCTCGAATAGAGATCAACGGTATCATCGATTTTCTCGCACTCTTTCCGCTTGTTTTTTAGCGCCCTATTCACCATCGAACTTTCGCTCTGTTCATTTGGTTTAGTGGAATGTCCATTTGTATAAAATAAATAACAATCGTTAGAATTTATTTGAATCTCTTGTACCTTAATACTTGTATCGTTTCTATGCAACGTTACTCATCAGATTTAAGGCAAATTCGACAGGCAATTCCAAGAAGAAAAAAGTCGAAATCCAACTAGCGCAAGCGTCTATATCATGCACAGGAATAGACGTTGAAATTAATAATAACGAGCGTTGATAAAACGTAAAATAATTAGCGTTGATTAAACCTGTCGCAATCGTCGAATTTTTCATATCTCGAAGAACCATCATCGATGATATACACCGGTACATTTTTCTTCAAATCTAACGTCTCATCGTTATTCCGGATTTTCTGTGTAAAATCTGAGAATATAAATTAAGAGAATACGATACCTTAAATTTTATTTCGCATGTCGCGTATTATACGCATTGCGTGGAATTTCGCGTTTTCAAATTTCCCGCGACCGCATAGAAATCCGCGATCTGAACGCAAGAAATGTTATTCGAACGCGAAGCCGAAAGAGAAAAAGAAAAGCAGAGCCGCAGGAGTGGCATCGATCGATGCAACGAGAGTTGCCCGGCCGCGTGAGCCGCCGCTTTCCAGACAATCGGAGTCACCTTTGCCAGGTCGTCGAACCGCAGGGATTTCCTCCGCGCCTCGGTGACGAGGTGACCATACGGTATTTCCTTCTGCTCGGACGGCAGCGCGGGAGTGCGGTCGAGGCACGAGCTCATTGTCAGAAACGAGAGGAGAGGAAGAAGAGGAAGAAGAAGAAGAGAAAGAGGAGGAGGAGCAGGAGGTTGGAGAGAATCAATCGTGCGAACAGGAGAGAGAGAGAAAGACGTTGGAAAGGTGGAAAGTGGAAGGAAGACGGTGGACGAACGAAAGAGGTAGGAGAAGAACGAAGAAGGAGAAGGAGGTTGAAAAGAGGAAAGAGGCAGGTGGAGGAAGAGAGCATAACTGTACTGTCTATCCCTGGGGCCTGGCAGAGCTCTTTTCAGGGTTCACGAACCCCGTTGACCGGGCCGAATTCGAAGGTCGTTGCTCCAGTTTCGTACGAACGGCGACCTCGGCGATTCCACAAATGACATAATTATCGCGCCGTCATCGCTGACGTTACGTCGGTATTTATCGCGGCGCCGCACCGACCACGCTTTTAGCAACGATCGATAGCATTTATTCTCCATCTTGCTATTTCGGTGATTCGAAGCAGAAACGTATCTGACAGGCGACCGTGTTTCGTTCAACTTTTCGTCAAACCTTCTCGGATCTTTTTAGGGATATTAACGGAGATACGAAGCTCGAAGGGATCGTTGTTTTCTGAATCGAAGTTCAGTAGCTGGTGTGACGCGGCTCGAACTGTTCCTATAACGTGCTCTTATTCCATTTATTTTTCCCACAAGAGTGTCGCACTTGTATTACTACACGGTCTTTTTTTTTTTTTTAAATTGACGTAGGTAAGTGGTACGATGCATGGTGCACATTAACACGTTCTCTGTCTGTCCCACAAGAGTATCGCGTTTATTGTTATACGGTCTTTTGAATTAAGATAGGCAATTGGCGCCAAATATATTTTCTTTCGTATGTTTTCTCGTTTATCCTACAAGAACGAGGTACTTTTTATTGCGTGATTGTCTTTCGTGTAATCGGCTATTGACGCTTAATTTTTTTTTGTTATGTCGTGGTTTATCAGCGATCGGTCGTACGCAACAACAGCTCCGGTTAACTATTAATCGGTAGTGCAATTAACCGATCATTTGGATTGTCGATCATCGAAATATAATATCGTTCTATACCTTTTACGATATATAGGTTGGAGAAATTCATAGTAGCGTGCTAATAGTTTCATTAGAATATAATTTCAAGCCGAATAGTTTCATTTCATGACACAAATACATTTATGTAATTCTTAGAACACTATCGTATATATTTCATCAACGAACGATACACACACGTACAATTTAACAATTTTAACAATTTCGTCAACTGTAAAATACTGCAGTTACGAATAATCACAATGTAAAGCAACGAAATATCGGAAGTGTTGGATAATATCGAGTCATTATCATGGTAGTTACGTGACAATAGAGATTATAAGTTCGCGTGGAGTTCAGTGAACCACATCTGGGTCAGATTTTATCGCGGCTAACGAAACTAGGGAAAACGATACCGTGAATTTCCGACTACGATTTTTGACCGCTGGTTTGCTCGCAGCCTCGCGTGTACCACGCGTCCGTGAGCTTACTGTTAAATCAAGGACGATGACTGCTGGCGGTCATCGAGAGAGAAAAATGTGTCGTCTTGGAGAGCGGCGCTCTCTGTGCGCCGCGCTTTGTTCGCGAATCGTTCGTGACTCGCATCGTGATGATGGTAATCGACAAGTTGGAATGATATCCATAAACGTCAAAAAGATGGGAAACGAATTTTTCTAGAACGGAATGATATATATTACGCATGGTAATAAAATTCTCAGAATTCTGTGATTTTGCTCGAACATCCAAACCCTGTGATATTCCATTCATCGCAATTATCGCAATCGCGCGAAGCAACCTGTCGTAACCACGACGCTAAATACGCTGTAACAATGAAATTCCACGTGTAATTAGAAAATACGATTAAAGGATTGAAGGAAGAAAGAAATACGATAATACCATAATCGTATACGTTATGAACACGAAACTTCAAATATAATTAAAAGATAGGGTTAACAAATAGGACGAGATTTAGGGAAATCGTTGTACAAATTGTTCACGAATTGTTCACAAAATTCCACGCGTAATTGAAGTTAGGATTAAAAGATAGCACGAAAAAAAATAAGGACACGATTTAGAGAGATCTCTGTACGAGTTGTTCGCGAAAGATTAGAACGTCGAACGAACGTTTCACCTTGGCTTCGTCATGTTGATACGCGAGAGCCGACCATCGTGGTAATTAGCAGCGGAGAGATAATGTTGGGGGCGTAATTCTATCGGGCGTTTCGCTAAAACGATAAGAAGCCAGCCACGGTTGGAGTGGCCGAGGGCACCGAGAAGGCGAGTTAAGCGACCCTGAAAGTTCAAGAACGCCGGGTGAACGTCCGCTCGCCAGCGATTTCGCCCTTCGCGGTTTACCGCTGCTCCTTCGGATATATCGCCATTCCGTGCCGTGGATCGCAACGCCAATCAGCTGTCTGATCGAATAGATATTGAAATAAACACTTCTTCTTGCCGTACAATAATACGTAGTATTTATTTAGAATGAAGTTTAGGAAATTATCTGTACAATTACTATAGGAAACTTTTATACATTGCGTTATGTGTTATATAAAATATTTTGAAGCTTCAGTAACGTTGAAATGGGATACGATTGTCACTGCTATATTGATAAAAGTTGAAACCAGTGGAAAAATGCGCATGAAAGGTATAAGAAAACTTTTATCTACATATTGTCTGTGTTATATAAAATACATTTTGGTCGAATCACTTTGAAAGAATAATAAATTAATGTAATATCTTTTCAAATTCTATAATAAATATATTCTCTGCCACGCGATTATTTTATTTATATTCGTTGAGATGCTCATTTTTCAATTTTATGGACGGATAAGTAGCACAAGACCTGCAGCAAGGAAATTAAAATAAAAGACGTACGACAAAATAGATTACATAAGGATAACAAGTATTTATTAATCGTAATACATAAAAAACGATCCTTTCTCAAGTCTCCAAAAATGAACGTGTAAAATCTAAAATCTAATTGGTAAAATTTGAAACCAGTCTAAAAATGTGCACGAAAGGTATAAGAAAACTTTTATCTACATATTGTCTGTGTTATATGAAATACATTGAAACTTCATTGGCACTACGACGAGACACGACAGTCTTAATTATGTTGATAAATTCGGAAGCAATATGAAAGCTATATATATAGAAACTACAAGATATTTGTTAAAAAATATATTTAATACAGAATCAATACATAATATGAATCACAGCAATAACGGTACAATAATAATAATAATAATAATAGCAATAATAATGATATAAAATTTCAAGCGCGAGTGTTAGAAGTATGAAAAATGACAAATTATTCGGATCAATACGTACAAGCAAACAGTGCGTAATAAACGTGCTATAAGAGTAAACGAAAACGATTAATAAATGAAACAAATTTTTATCTAGATTCTATCTCTTTCGACTTCTCATACATAGAAATTCCAATTCGCATAAACGTAAATTAATCGAGACAACTTAAGCTAAGTTACATAATTTTATATTATCTAATTACAATCTTTATTCTGCGTATAATACGAGATATAAAATACGAATTAAAATAGAATTTCTTAGAATTAAGTCACTTCGATTCTCGTAAAGGCAATTACACGGAATTATCCATTTTCTTCGTGGGGATCAGAGAATTGGAGTTATGTATTTCGTCACAACTGGAATTCAAGGTGTGCGGTAGTTGTCTAACGAAGCCCGTTGTATTCGAACGTGAAATGCAAATGGGCCACAGCTTGGCTACTTTTCTGACACTCCGTGAGCCGGGTTCAACGATCGCCTTTATTTATGCTCGTGAATGAAGAGTGACGCGGGCCAGCTCGCTGGCAAACGCGCGTGTCGAAGGTGAAGCAGGTTACTTTTCACTCTTCCCTTAAACCGTCTCCTTGTAACCGAAATACACTGGTCTTTCATGTAAATTCATATTTTCGTGGATACAATTAAGAGAGAGACCTAGTCAGAGATCTGTTTTGACAATGAAACGTTAAAGATATTTTACGTTTACGCGCATGTCATACGCGTTTCTGTATTTTTCAATTTCTCATAATTATAGAAAGATACGCTGTCTATATACCACGAACAAGATAACTCTTATTTATGACCAGTGTTTGCTAACGACCAGATTCTGGATATTTCTGCAAATATTATTTTATTTATATTACAAATATTTGTAGGATATTTTACATGCAGTGATAAAGAGGCGAGAGTTGAACGAAGGTATGTATTTTCGCATTTGCACTTACCTTTGTGCAATTTATGTGCACGTTTATACTTGTTGAAAATGCACAAATCTCCACGATTTAGTAACGAAATATTAACTTTGCCTTTATCCTTATCTATTAACTTTGACAGTAACGAACCATTTCTTTTTTATTGTAATTTTTCCATCACATTGATATCGATGTGCAATAAAGATAGTGATTTTGTAAGATAGATTGGAGTGAAAGGAAATTAAAAATATTTCAGAATGTATTATAGCCATTGGTGGAAATGTAAATTGGGATTTTGCAGATTAAATTTTGCAGATATAATAGACACGTGTTTTAAACAAAATAACTTTTCCATATTATAAGATTCCTTTTTCTACAGAAATAGGAATAGAATTCCATGCTGCTATACGTTCTTTTATTTTACATTCGTCAAGCATTTGGTCGTTTTTAGCCAACCGGCCACATAAGCTTGTCGACCACATAAAATCGCAGATTTTCCGCTAGTTATATCAGTCTTTCGTTTCTGATATCATTGAAATAGACTGACAGATAGAAGGACGGTGAATGTTTTACGAAAGTTTATAATTGAGTTGAATTAGGTAGGTCCGACCAAATTTAGACAGGAAGCGAATATATTTTCCGTGGAGATCGAAACAGACTTATCGAAAATTCGACGAAATTCTGAAACAAGTTTCTCTCTTATCGAGATTCGCTCGTGGAGCAATTTACGTATCGCGTTTTATTTTATTTTTTTTTGTCACTGTGATCAATAAAATGGCTCGTGTTGCTCGACTTCTTGGAATAATTAACGTAAGATGTATCTCATGAACCAAAAACATTTTTAACAATACGAATGATTTTGATAACACTGACAAGAAAAATCGCACAAATGCGACATAATATTTTGCAAGAATTAAATCTTACGGCCTAGTACAGTTGAGTCTATTATGGCTCTCAAAATATATAAAATTCGTCTGCCAGTCAACGTGTGAAACTAAAACTACTCTAATACATTTCGCGTTACCCTAACTCAATTTTCCAGCTTCTATCCTCTTAAACTGTTTCTCAGCATTTTGGAACACCTTTAACCACAACTTGATATATTATTAAATGATCGTAATTGGCGTATTCGACGTTGTTTCCTGAAGAGGTACATTCATACTCGTTTTATCCGGAAAGGTTACGTCGGTTGAGAATGACGTAATGATGATGAATTGGTATTTTACAAGGAAGATGCGATCGAGGTGGAATTGGGTTTATTCGGAGGAGGAAACGGCATGTTGTGGGAATATTAATGAATATTTGATTGGATCCTCCTCATTTCCACGACTGTAGCATTCTTGCTGTACCTTTTTGTATTACGATGATTTTTTAGGACTTGTGGGGATGATAAATATAAGAGCAACGTGTTCTGTACTAAACATAAAAATATATATGGAATATCCAAAGTACAGTATTTTCTATGCTATTTAATTTAATATTAAATAAAACAATTCTCACCATAAATTCCATTTTTTTAATCGTATTGATAAAAGTACGAATTTGCATAAATATCCGCAGTCTATGCACGAGTATCTAACGGGTAAGACATATATTGTACAATGACCAACCCATAAGAAAATAAAAAGAAATGGAGTAGGATATTCAATACGATCGATATCTGGACACTGAAAGAGAAGCGAAACGTATGTCCGTTTTATTCCAACGGAATTTCGTAGAAATTGAACAATGGTAACCGACAATGGTGATCGTTCCACCGTGGAATATCCAAGGTCAAGCGTAACCCATGACCTCGAAGTGGAAAAGGTAAGAAAAGGGTTAACGACCAGGCGGAGGAAGCGTAACTCGATAACCATCGACATAATGCCTAATTTTCGAGGGTCACTCGCATTGAAATCGATGATTCGGCCGACAACTGAACGTAACCGCGGTTGTCGATTAAAAATCATGAAACGATCGCGTATGACGATCGTCCTGAACGATCGAACTTCTAAATAAATTAGTTACGTAAAAAGTAAAAAAGTAAAAAGTTAATATAAAAAGCAGGGTGAATAATAATTAAAGCGTTTCAGCGTGACGACGTTTGTTTTTTAATTGGTCCTTCTAACGAAAGTTGAAAAAGTGGATCTTTCTTTAGGTTTTCTTTGCGATTGTAAATTGAAAATGACGAGATTTTTATTTTCAGAAAGTTGAAAGTGCAAAATTGCACAGAATGCGCGTAATATGGAAAAATATATAAAATATCCAAAGTATAGATAGCGTTTTGTATAATGCTTGGTAGGCAATTCTCTACCAGGATACCAGTTTTTTTTTTTGTTATATTCTGAAAAATATTGGTTTGCGTAAAAATCCGTAGTTTACCGATGATTATTATCAGCATAAAAAATGGTCAGTACAATGTCACTAGTATCAATGTAGCGTAGTTATCAGACACAAGTATGAATTTTAAACTTTTCTTCACCGACCATCGTATCTGCTCCTAACTCTCACATTTCACAGAACTGTATTTAGAATTTTGGTCGAATCGTTTTGAAAGAATAATAAATTAATATAATGTATTTTAAAATTCTATAGTAAATATATTTTCTGCCACGCGATTATTTTATTTATATTCGTTGAGATGCTCATTTTTCAATTTTATGGACCGATAAGTAGCACAAGATCTGCGCTAAGGAAATTAAAATAAAAGACGTACGACAAAATAGATTACATAAGGATAACAAATGTTTATTGCTCGTAATACATAAAAAAACGATTCTTCCTCAAATCTCCAAAAATGAAAATGTAAAATCTATCGAATTTGCACTTGCAATTATTAATCGGTTATTTTATCCGTTGCGCATAAAATGAAAATTAATTAGATACGCTATTAAATGCAAGATTCGACAAACGATATCGATTATGTGCACGATTCGCAGCTACTTTAATTTAGGTCGAATAAACACCAAAAAAAAAAAAAGAAGGAAGTAAAAAGATGGAATCATACCGAAAAAATATGAGCAAGCATAACGCAAGAACGGGTTATCCAGAGAAGATAATCGAGGGCGTTAGTCTTTCTATTTCGCGGACGGTTTTAAATGACGTGGCACGCGACGCGATTTACGAGACGAAGGAAGAGAATTATCGAGAGTAAGGTGGCCTAATTTATGGAGTAATCTGCCGTCTAATTAATCGGTCTCGGGGTTCCCGGAAACACATCAGCAAGGCGTTACGTCGCGTAGCATAGGAAGAAGCCAGTAGGGTCGTTGACCGTGCTCCTTAACTGGTATATTTTCGTCATCCCGAAACGCGTAGTCTCGTTGGGACTTTGAGTCGTTTTCGTGCTCCGTTTCGAATTACGATCACCAGGATGGGTCATATGATTTAAAGTTTTTCACACAGAGGCTAATATTGTATAGAAATGATTAAATAAATTTATTGTTCTATTATTCCACTAAATAATAAGATGCATACAATGTACGTAGTATATAAAAGTACATAAAATATGCAAAACATAGTACCTTAATTATTTGCTTCGTTTATTTTAATCATTTTTTTAAACCATCTCCATACAAATACGAATTTTTGCAAATCTACATAACTTTAAAAAAAATTTACATTATTGATCTGCGCTCGATTCACATTGCCGTGACGAAAAGGAATTTCAAGAATTCGTTCGATATTCTTTTTGCTACTATTTCTTCTCTCAGTGAAATCCTATGGATCCTTATGGATCCTAAAGAAATTCAAGTATCTTATATCACTACGAGAAACTATTGTCTTTTTCAAATAATAGAAATCCTGTTTCTAACCCTTTCTGATATATTTTTTGTTACTTAACAAAGGGACAACCAATGAACTAATTACAGTGTCAATTCCATGATCTCGAAAGGGATAGGAGACGTCAAACCTGGGCGTAAAAATCGTAAAAATCGACGATATCTCGAACGTGAAACAAATTCGAGCACGAGGAGTGCAGCTTGCTCTCTAGCGGTAACAAACAAACAGACGTATAAAAGGAAAAAAGCAGACGAGGTAAAAACGAGTGAAAAAAACGAAGTGAAGAGTCGCGCAGCATGAACTAGATTCGAGCGACATCTTTTTTTTTCCATAAACATCGCGAGGGGCGGGTTTCACGCGCGGAACGCGTTGGATAAAATTCATAGAGAGAAAGAGGAATGGAAAAAAGAGGAGAAAGAGGAGAGAGAAAGAGAGGGAGTACTCTCACCATGAAGCGTCGATGGATACCGAAGCGTAGTTTACATCGCGTCGGTGCGGACCGGTTCAACGACCGACACGGTTTCGCTTGCGTTCGAATACGAGCTACGTAGCGTCATGCGCCTCGCGATTACGCTCGCGATACTACGCGAGAAATTCCGTGTCGTTACCGTGGTCCAATTTCCGGCCGACCGACGACGAGTGAAAAGACGTTTCCTCCGGAGTCGAATGATAATTTGGATCACTGCATCGGGTTAATGATGGATGAATTTATGAATTTACGAATCGTATGGATTTTGATCGTAAGGATAATGTGCGCGTGGGTGTATCATGGTAAATGTGCAATTTTAGAAACTTTCTGTAGATTTTATATTATTAATACTATGTTGTTATATTGTACGGTATGAAGCTGGTTTAGCGATAAACTAAATTTATTATTATTTATGAAAATGATTTTATAATAAAGTAATTGATAGTAAACAGTAATATCAGATATCGCCGAAATTTTGTAATTAACCGACTGATCGTAATGTTGATTGTATTTAATTATGGTAAAACGTGAAATTGAGAATCGCATAGATTTGATATATTGATTGTAAGTTTTGTTTACTGACAAATATGTGTATTTAATTTATTACAGTACGTGAGAATCGTTTCATGATAAATTACGTGTGATTACAACGTTGGATATTCTAATTATTTGTGGTTGATTGCGATACATCGCGAAATTGCTATGACGTTCCGACGTTAACAGAAATTAAACGATATACCGGGTGAGTGTCTTTCTATATACTCATTTTCTATACAACCTTTTTGTCTTAACGTTACTATATTTTTTATGTCTCACGAGTACTCGATTCACCCGAATCTGTCGCGATCGACACATGTGTCTGAAAACGTAATATAGAAACTTCGTAGTAATTAAGCGTAACATTGAAAAAATACGTTCAAGTAATTATATATGTTCGCGCGATTTTTCATTTGTGGTATCCCTCGGACAGGAAATAGAATATGGCTTAATATGATTTCACTTTTCCTGCAACTTTCTCGAATTAGTTTATATAAGTATCTCAGGTGTATGTAAATATCCATGTATTCGTTCCTCAGCGTTTTAAACTTTACCATTCAAATTTCATTCTGTTTATCGTCACTGCATCGCAAGTTATCGCTGCACTATCGATCGATATAAGTCTCGATCGTATAAGAAAAAGCTATAATAAATCACAATTCCTTTTCTCATACCTAAACAATACTTCTCGTAACGCAATAAGAACTCTTCCCATAAAATTCGAAAATTTACCGTATCGATCATCCATCCATTCTCCCATCATCGTTAATCCTTAAATTATTCAACTTCTCAAGATCTCGAAAGATGGTACAATACAATTTGATCGGAAAATCGCCGGACCTCTTCGACTATCGCATCATAGTTTTCCTATCAGTGATCGATACTGTACATATTTACAGAACGTTATTATTCATTTCAACGCTTCTACTATGAAAATATAATTGTGAAAAAAATCTGCTCATCTAATAAATTCCCAAAAACGTACCTTTTGCCCCCTTTGAATACACTGTACGTACGTATCGCGTACGGTAAGTGGACGCGCGAAACTCGCAGAGTTCCTTGCTCGGAATCTGCGGACTGGCGCGGTCGTTGCTCCCTTGTACACGCTTCTACACACGTTCTCGCTGTCGGCTCACTCTCTTTTTCTCTCTCTTCTTTCCTCTCGTGACATTATTCCTTTTCCGTGCGGCAGCCGCGATTTTATTTATCCCCCGTCTCGGTCGTGCTTTTAATCCGTCTAATTGCGCCACCCTGTAGCTCGTAAATTCACGGCAGGAACGTAAATTCGCGATGACGGCGCCCTCGTTATCGTTCGCCTTTCTCGCTGCTCTCCGGAAACCACGCGCTCGAGGTATTTTGACACGTGCGAGTCGGGTTCGGGGTTTGTTATACTATACGCTTCCATTCTTTTTCTTTCTTTCTTCTTTTCTATTTTCTTTTTTTTTTTTTTTTGTTTATACCTCCTTTCAATCCAGATGAATCGGTGCATAGGATTTGATGGCTCTTTCGAAGAATTTTTTAAGAGAGATCTTTTTCTCTGTTCGAATACCGTTTGGGTGTTTCGCTTCTTCAAAGTCACTTTCGTTTTTTTTCGGAGGGAGGGGGTGGCGGTAATGGAAGTGGAACAGGCCTCTGGGCATATTTGTATTAGATAACGCTCGTAAATCACGCAACTGCGTAGATTTCATAGCAGAAAGACAGTGTTAGAAGAATGTATTTACATATTCATTCTAGAATTTGTAATTATCTACCTCGTCCGATTACGACACTAGCGAAGTTGTAGCTTCGCGATAAATAGAATATAAAGAGAATGTGATAAATATTCTAGCAGAATAAAATACTCTGTTATTCGTAATTAGCTAGCACGAAAGTACTTAAACGGTATAAACAACACGGTATCAACATAAGAGAGATTGCAAATTATATCTCACATTCGTTCGTAAATCATTTTCCAGGCTCTGACGATCTATGATCTTCTGAAACCTAGATATAACCATAAATAACACATCACCAAGTTCAAACAAGCTACATATCGTAGATTACGTACGATCAAATTACAAGATACAAATATGAAGGAAAGTGACACTCGAAATGGATCATTCCTTTCTTTCGCGGTTTCTCAGCAATTTCTTCAACCTGACTTCGATGGAGCGCGCGATTCGCAAAAAGTCGATCACTTTCGATCGCCGAATACCATTTCGCTCGCTGGTACCAAAGATCGATAGTTCGTTGAGAAAAGCGAAGATAAAAGAAATTCGCAGCGAACGAAGGATCGAGAAACGCGTGTGGCTGGCGCATGCTACACGTCCGCCCCTTCATGCTCGTTCGTTCGACATAAAATACGTTTGAGAGCACGCCTAAAAATGTATCGAGAGCAGTATGTTAAGTACTCCAGCGTGGCCAGGGTGGGACAAGGAAGAAGGAAGAGAAGAGAGAGAGAGAGAGAGAGTTCCTGTGAGAGGAAATAGAGGGCCATAGAACGTACGGTGAACGAACTGGCAACTCGTTTTCGAACGGTAGACCGTATAATTGCGAGTGTTCGTCGCGGTTCAATCGACAAATAGGTCTCGACAAAAATCACGTGATATCTGTAATCGTGTCACGAACGACTTCCACGATAGCCTCTTTGCCTATCCACGTTAATTGAAACCACAAGTGTATCGAATGCCGGAGCTGATCGCCTGAAAATCGACGTCACATCGCCAACTCCACGCACACGCGTTGTACGTTCTACTTACGACAGACGACGCTATTCTTTCTACTGCCTCTATCAAGCTGGTCCATTTTATATAATACGTACAAACAGTATTTGTACATACCGTATTTATTTTCTAACGAAGCGTTTCTTTCTTTTTTATTTTTTTTTTTTTTTGTCTAGCAGGTCATACATTTCGTTTTCACAGTATCAATTTTTCGTAGTTATACGAAGGTACTAATGGCACGGAATTTAATATACTTGGTTACAGCGAATATAAATAATTTTTGTAGCTAGTGAACATTCTTTGGTTCAGGTCATTGAAATATCGTCGATGTTTGAATATAAAGAAAATGTTGGGTTGGTCATGTAATTGTTTGTTTGTTCGTTTTGCATTTAGAAGAACTTTAACGTATTGTACTGGTTATGGGAATTGGAATTAACGAAATAAATAATGATGTTTGATCTGAAACGATTCTTTAGACAAGCAATTATGAAGTAATTGGAAAGTTGCTTGGGAAAGAAGAAACGAAACTGCCTTCCTACGAAACATGTGACACGTGTTAATTTGATTTGCAATGGTCGTTGCTCGTCAATTTAAACTTGACCCTTTCCAAGTACCGGAATACCACTAATAAGTTACATATCGATACGGATCTAATTAAATCTGATTTAATTCCTTTTATCATGTTCGAACAGTTTTATCACGCAGTAGTATGTTAGAAAAAGTAGAATTGACAGAATGAAACGAAATAACGAACAACGAAAGTTTCAGGCAGACACGAAATACGTTGGAAACGATAGTCCGAATAGATAGAATACCGTCTTATTCGCATGAGTGCCGATTCGCGACTGACAGAATTCGTGCTGCCCCCTCCTAAGATGATTCCCTCACCCCAAACAGGCGTCTCTACAGATATAATGAGTAATCCTAAATACTGAATTTTCTTTTTTTTTTCTCTCTCTAATAATTAATAATTCTTCGAAGCAACGCGTTTCTCGCCAGTCGAATAAAAAGACACTTTTCTATGTCGTCGTCCTGTTATATTCAGACTACGAACGTTTATTCCGCATTATGAGAATAAGAAAAAGTATGAAAATATGGAAAATTCCATGTATTGCATTTAAACCTCATTTTTTTATTTATGTTTGTAAAGATATGAATCGCATTGACGAGTTCAATTATGCGAATATAGGATATTTCATTTTAATTTCAAATCGAAATATAAGAATTTTACATTTAAATGAAACGTACTACATGACGATTAAGCGAAAGAGCTTAAAATAGGTGTATTTTTTCGCGATCACCGCGAAATACGTCAAATGTTAATTGTTCGATTTACACAGAATGCGCGAAGAGTTTCTATTAATAAGAAAGAAAAAAAAAAAGAAATCCAATGACAGAAGATCGAAGTTCATGATAAATGGTTCTGCGATGTCGTCGAAACGGCTGTTCGGAAGTAACGAGATACAAATAGAACCCTCTCGCAAACGTGCCACTATGGAGCAAGCAGAGGTGACTGCCCCCGTATTAGGTCACATTTGCGCCTGCTCGAACACCGCCGCCCGCTTGCCGGCAGACGATTATGCCGCGTTCACAGGACCGTCGAACCTTTGACCCGTGACCAGCGATCGGTGATCCGTATTAACTGGCCCGCCTGTCGGCCTCGATGATACATCGATCGAGTATATCGATACCGGTATGCTCTTCGTGTAAAGTACAACTGATAGAAAAACATAATAGCTAATTAGTGCCTAGACTGCGGACATTTATGGAAATCAAAATTTTTTCTGAATAATAATAAGCATTAACTAAACAAACAGAGTTTATGCATAGATTTTTATGAATATAAATAAACAGAGCCTATACAGAGATTTTTGTTCACCTATTAAATATTATGTATCATGTATTCGATGAGCTGATTCACGCGATCCACATGGCTGAAGTCTCCCATGGGGGACAAACGCGTTAAAGACTGCGTCTACGATTGTACTGATAGTTGAATTGATAGGAAAAATTACGTTATTATAAAAAGTTGTAAATCATTGGAGATAAGATCGAAAAGTAATGAATAATACATTCTATTTATTTTTCAATTCCGTACCACTGCTTGTATTATTGTTCGTAGTTAATTTATTTCAACAGGAATGTAATTACTATTAACAAATTGCGTGTGACTCGTAAACACGAGATTATATATGTATCTCTTCCACCACTTGAATTAACAATGTTCGATAATGATATATAGAAAATAATTTCATATTTCATTATATCGTTAATGGAGAAATGCTTAATGTATCCGAGCAATGTCACAAGATCTTGGCATTATTTTTTTATCCGATCTTATTTTTAGAACACACTACGGAAACATTGTTTCTCGTGGCTATAAATCTCTAGGTCTAATTCATAGGATATCTAAATTTCTAAAAGAAAGAACACTCTTGGAATTATTTATTTTTCTCTCATTGTCAATTGACCAGACATCTTAGAATATTGTAAATCTCGCACGAGAGACATAGAGAGTGTTCGATACAAATTTTCAACATTGCCTGGCAGATGTATACCACTTACTTTCCGCAACAACGATCATATTACTAGGGGCTTGGATCTTTAACCCTTACTCTATAGACGAATCATACGCGATATTACGTTCGTATATAAAATTCTTAGAGGTTCTATAACTTGTCCTTCAATCGCATATTTAGCTTCCATAAATGTAACTTGCAGAAGAATGTGAAATAATTGCTTTCGTTCGAGCAACATCGAACCGCGTATGCATACCATAGCTGTGTTAATAACACGACGAATTTCATTAACATCTCTCCATCGAAAAATCGATATACGATATTTAGTCAACCTATGGGATCTCTAAGATCCTCCTTAAGACAGACTTTATATCTTTTCTTTCTTAATTCTTAGTCGTATACCCTGGTTACTTCTTCTTACTTATTATATTTTATTCTTTTATCTCATGTTTTATTATCTTACCTGTCCTGTCTGCTTCGTATATTTTCTCGCTTCGCTAAACGAATTTTTCTTTTCCTAATGATAAACTGATAATAAATAAATAGATGAACAAATAAATACCACAAACCAATTATTAATCTCGTCGTCGATCTGAAGCATCACACGAGCGGACACACGCGTGGACTCACCTATAAATACATTTGGTTTCCGAGTCGAACGCGATAGTCGGTGACGCAATTCTCACGTTCGCGTTATTAACGGTGAGCAGCGGCCGTGGAGAAAAATCTCGCGTCCCCGTAACTCGTTCGCGGTGAAAAAGCGCGAGAGTTACCGGAGGTCGTTGCCACGCGGCGCCCAGAGCCCGCTTCGTCCCTCTTCCACTGTCTTCAGCCCCTTTCGCCGTTTCTCGCTCGCTCCAGCTGCGACCAGCCGCCTCTTTTTCCTCCACCCGTCGCCTTTTTCACGAATTGATTAAACGTTTTCTTTATCCCGGGTTGCGTTTCAATTTCCCCACTTTCTAAACAGAAACGCGACTATTCGCCGCGCTCCAAGAAAGAAACCGAATAAACCCGGGAGAAAGTAAATGCAGATCGAGCAAACGAAACTGTAACTTTGGTTTTCGCGATTGGAAAATCCCGTGTATATAGTTTCTCGAGGATTAGACGTTTGAAGGGTTGCTTTAGGGCTAATCGAATGGAAATTATAGGGTATACGCGTATCGTATGTGATTTCTTCGCGTTTTCGCAGTAGAAGAATGATATTCTTGGAATTTTAGCTACTTTTGAGGAATTTATCACATCGAAGACCGAAGATGCGAAATTGCGAGAATAGCGGCGATCATCGTCGTTTGAACCACTTTAAAGCATGCTGTGTTTCTCGAGAATTTTTCTGAATTCGAAGAATTATTCCAAATGCGAAACAATTTCTACATTAATCTACCACGTCGATGTATTTACTCCTTTTAAGTTAGTTCTTCCATAGCATAAAACAGTTCTCCATTTAGTTTTTAGATCGATCGAATAGCAGCTGTAATTATCCTACGCTTGAGTTATCGAGCATTGTAATTTATAGAAACACCTAATCTCCGCTCAAAAGTCCTAAAATGATTTCCATATCATCTTCAAAATTAGACAGAAAACAGGGCGCAGAATAAAAACTTGAAGAAACGACGTTTATCGCGTACCTCGTATGATAAACAAAATGTATGCTCCTAATATATTAACAATATCATTAAGATCCGCATTCAAATTTGCAACATACGATCCACACGAAATACCAATCTCTCTGCAATGTGTTCAAGTAACGTTCACGCGATATACCCGTATATTCTCAAGACTGTATACACAAGTACATCCTTCGTACAATTCACTAAGATCATAAATGGTCAAAAAATCAGAAATTTCATATACTACGATCTACTGCGACAGTTTGAAAATCAGCCAGCTCACATCGAGGCTCTAACACTTAGTATCATCGATCAACGATCACTGAATCGATTACTCGGTACTATCATTTACGGATCGATGATCGAAGAAACGATGTCATCGGCGTTGGTGCAAGGACCAAGACCGCGAGTTCACCGCGTCAAGTTCAAGCGGCGAACGACAAGGGGTTAGAGGAACGCTTGGCGAACGCTCGAAAGAACGCGAAACAATACGTTATCAAGTCGGGTGTGAGGCTTGGACGAGAGGGGGACGAGCTCGGAAGAAGAGGCTCGGGCGCCGTGGCAACGACCTCTGCCACTCTCTCGTCGCGACGCCCGCGCCAGCGGCTGACCAGCGGCCCGCACTTGCGCTGAATAGTGGCCAGGCCGTTGACACAAGCCGTGCTGGCTGCTGAAACGGCGACGAGAGAAAGAGAAAGAGGGAGAGAACAGCGTGCACCCGCCACTGAAAAAAAGTTCGTTCTCGGTTCGCCAAAGGAGACGACCGTGATTACTCAGGGACCGGCCATCGAGGTCAATCCTTTCTTACGCTGAACGAGGGCCGAAGATTCTGCACGGACGATTCATCGCGTACACGTGTTCGCTGATCGTGTTTGCTTCGCGAATAATCAAATGTCTCGTAATCGTGGAAACGAGAAGGAGGTTGTACGTTGCAGGTTGTCGAAGGAAGATGCATCGTAGAGAGATGGATGTTGGATTTTTGCTGGACGAGTAATTTTATAACGATTAGAAAATAAGAATGATTTTTGAGGTATAGGTGTTTTCAGGGCTGGACATTTTTTGGTGAATCGAGATTTTGTCGAACTTTAACAGAGCAGAACGGGATATTATTTCACGATCGAATTATTTGATCATCTAATGGCGATATTATATAGAATTTGTATTATATAGTTATCTGTGTCTCTGTTGAATTATACAGCTGTTTCATTGTAAGTCTACTTTGCGAGCTGTAAGTCAGCTATAAGACAGAAAGAAGTTCGAAGGTGAGATTTTAGTTAGATTATCGATCTGATCCGATTTGCTGAAAGAGGTTTAAAACTCAGTCGTCAACCCGAAGGAAAATTTTCAGTCGACGGTTTGTGCACGCCGATGGTTCGCAGGTGATCGAAAAACATCGACGGTGTCATACGGCAAACAACGGATGTGTAAAGACACCTGATATTCGTAATCACCTGTCGACGGCGTTATCGTCCGGCTGGTGTCGCAATTACTAAACTGAAGCTTGGTAACATCGATGCCGTGCTCGTCAGTGTCTGATTTCCTGTTATTCTGACAGCCACCGTTTCACCCGACGATGTATGACACCGGCGACGATATCCAACGCGAGCATAAGTCCATGAGTACACGATCCCATCGATGTTGTTTAGTCATATCGATCGAATGAATCGATTGCACGCGTTGTTATAGCGCCATGCGATGAACATCTAGTTGATCGGCCAACAATACCAGAATGTGCCACGTGTTTCGTGTACGTACAGACCGTTAACTCTTCGTAGGTAACGTGAATCATCGGTGTCGAACAGAATCTCGCTCGTAAATTTCTCTGAATCGAATTTTTATCTTTCTTGAAAAATCTTTCGAACGTTTAACTTAAAAACTGACTGTATATTGTAGCAAATATATCGATAGGTATTCCGGAAATTCCTCAGGTTTCTTTGCGAGTTTAGAGCAGTGAAAAAATTAAACGTGGATATAAATGGTTCAGAAAATATGCTTGGCCATGAGTGATTGAATAAGGTAAACGATATTTATATGGCGTAATTCTAGACCTCGTTATCTAACGAAGGCAATTGATGTAGAAAGACGTCGTTTGAAGATTACTTCTTCAAGTTCTAAACAATTTAACTTAACGATTTCCGACATTTTTCGATCTGTACAGAAGCCGGCGAAGTTTGATGACAATAATAACTCGATAACTCGTTTCTAGTTGGTTGTCCTTGTATTTTTTATGCTAATTTGGAATAATTTAAAGGATTGATTGTATAATGTTCCAGTCAAGGATTTCAAAGAACGTGTGTATCGCATGCTTATGCTTGATAAGTTCAGCTAATTGCAAGTGCTTTTACATTATCATTGTATAATGAGGAACAATCATGAATGATTCAAATATATACATATTACTGAAATCTGAGTTAGACGAAGTGAGTGTCATTGAATAATTAAACGAGTATCAAATTGATTACTTTAGACATTGTTCTTTACTACTATCATTAGTGATCTAAGGCTACATAGGTTTCATTCTAACTTAAAAGCAGTAGCTCCTATTGTCTATTACCTAACAGTTACCTAACGACTATTACCTTATCTATAATCGATTATTTTTTATTGTCAAGTGTAATGATTACGCACGGTTATAAAACGTAACTATATCCGAATGATTGTAAATATATAATCACTGGTAATTACTAACTAACGTAATTATTCCAATCTAAACTTTATTACCATTCCATTATTCCATATCGTTATATATAAGTTTCAGAAGAAAATTACATGCTTACCTAACGACTATTATCAATTACTATTTATTAGCATCGGTAATCACTAGTTCGTATGACTACAAACGTGAAAATTACTGAAATAGCTACCTAACCCTGACTATTCGTATCTAAATCCAAATATTACCTAAATCTTATTCTACATTTTCGTTACATACGATAGACATTCAGACAAGTCGTAAATATTTTCGCGAAAACTTATCCATGATTTATGGAAGTTCAAAAATGCAAAAAATAGCACACGTGATATTTACATTTTCATGAGAACTATGTCTATGCAGATCTCAATCTAAATATTGTTAATATTACCATTTTACTACGTTGTTATACGCTAAATTTTGAAAGATAAGATAAAAAAAAAAACGTCACTCATCGTTTCCAGAAATATTGAGACCAGAAACAAGAATATCTCATTTTTATATTGCCATGAAAATGGCTGTTTCAATCTAAACGAACAAATACCATTAACATTACGATCGTATCACACCCCTTCGTTGTTCAGAAAAATTTACAAGACAGTTTTACCGTTTGCGTTACTAGCAGGAAGCTTCGAAACAAACCAAAAAAAAAAAAAAAAAAAAAGGAAAAGGAAGAAAGCAAAATATCATCCAACTTTTACATCGCCCACGAAAACGTACAGCGTTCATTAACCGCACTCGCCTGAAAATAACCTGACTCCAAGAACTTCTCGTAATAATATCGTAAACTAGCGTAAACGAGAGTTTTAATCAAACGAAGAGAAACTGTTAGACGGATGTATAACTGATGTCAATTTCATAACGGAATCTAAAAAGTTCAAGGTCACCCTATGGACCGACGAAACCACCAAAATATTCCTTTACTTCCACGTGTCAGCACAAGCCGCACAAAGATGACGAACACGAGACCGAAGAAGAAGAACAGAAGCTTCAAGCATTCGGAGTAACCTGGCCTAGGTTTTCCAATTTAGAATTAACACTAAAATTACCGAAGTGTGGTTAACCACTAAAATTAAAGTGGTGTGGTTAAAGGTGTGATAAAAAATGATGCAAATTGTGGCCTTTTCCTGATCAAACAATGGAGACACGTAATTATAATTCATATCAATAAGAAGGTAGTTCCACTTGCCAGTAATTTGCGTAAATAAACAGACAGCAAATACTTTTTCAAACTTGCTAGGAATTCACAGTCAACCGACAGTTCCTACCAATGAACTGTCGTACCTTGTTTCCTTTCCGATAAATATCACGTGAATATTAGAGCTTTTTAAAATGTTTCTCATCGCTACAGATTCCTCGATTAAACGCTGTATCAAATGAAAATTCAGCAAACCGTGATCGTGCAAGGAACATTTTCGAGGAGAGGAAAACGAGAGCAGGACAAAGAAAAGGCGAGAATAAGCCAAAGGAAGTCACGTTGACAGGGCCCGGTTCAAGGCCAAGTCGTCCGGTCACAGTTTCACGTGGGAGCCACGCAATACGTGATTCGATTAATTATTTTCCAGGTTCGTCTGGTCGGGCATCGCGTCTCTTTCCGTCTTTTCCGACTTCCTCTTTCTTTTATCGTCTCCTATCTTTTTCTATCCGAGGCCACCACCACGTAATCGTCTTACAGCTCGAGGCTCGAACGCGGAACGCGGCAAAAATAACGTAATTTATATGCCGTGCGGATAAGACCGGCTTTGCAGTGTCCGAGCTGAAGCTGACCGGGTCGCCCATACGAAGTTCAAGGTCGCTGGATATCGGAGATACCGGGATTTTTACGAGCGGGAAACCTATCGTGATGGATGAGCATTAGTAGAGAGAAGAGCTTCGTTCGTAGATAATTTTCGTCGGATGGCCTTCGATGGCGCCTGGTCGGGCCGAGAATTTACAGTCGAACCTCCGAATTAATCTTAGAATATAAACGATATTCGATATTCTTCTAGAACAAACGTTCATAAAGTTTATGATTTATGACTTCTCTCAGATTTTTATTTTTACGACACGATATTCAATATTTTATCTAGGTTAATAGAGTAATCCGTGCTATTCGATATTGAAATTTATGATTTTCTTCTCAGTTTTTACTTTTATCCTGTAATTAACGTAATAGTTTACAGTGGAATCTCCGCTATTCAAATTAATCCTGCAACACAAATTGATGTTCTTCTAAAACTATAACTAAGCTCACGAGTGTATTGTAACAAAGTAATCCATAAGACGGTAATAGACGGCGAACTGTATTAAAGTTTACGATTTCTCTTCGGATATTTGTTTCTACGATACGATGTTGCATATTTCATATAGGCTAATATAGTCATTTTTCTACGTGTCGTATCTTGCAATTAATATTTCTAATTGTTAAAGCTATAACGCGATTACAATTTTTAAGAGGCGAGTTTCAAGTATCGTTTTCGTTTATTTCGAGCCACCCTTGAGAAAATTTCATCTGATGTCGTAAGGTTTGAGACGAACACAGGCAATCAGATATTACTGGAATGGAAAGAACCACGTTGTGTTTTCAAAACATCAGATATCAAAATACGCTACTACGCATATCAATGGTCGTAACGGCATAGATAATCGCGTGGCATCGCTGTTTAGCGACATAACGCCTTATCAGAAGCTAATTACAGCTGACGACACGTCGAGTTTGTCCCTGACTGATAGAAAGGTTGAAGGAATAAAACACGGAAGAACGAGAGATACAGTTACGACAATCTGATACAACGTGACTCGCAAATTCGTTTCGAGCCTGTTACTTTCAGATGACAGATTCTAATTAATCAAAAATTACAATTAATCGCCATATCTATCCGTTTGAACGTTAGATCGATCTGATTATTTTAATTGTGCTACTCTTACCATTAATTCTAGGATTACATAATTCGTAAAATTCACGTTATACTTACGTCTATAACACTGCCATACCATCTCTATATTTATCTATAGAAATGCTATTCTATACTCTAAATTTTCGAAAAATCTGAGAATATTTTTGAGGACGAACTTTCACGTTGTTTTCCCAGTAAAAATAAAGATTCATACGAAAGATACTCCATTCTTGAATATCTTGTGCAAGATTAATTATCCGCTTCTGATATACATACAATAGCGATTATGCATAAGATAGGGTGATAAATAAAGAAAAACAGCAAGATATTATTAAATAAAAAAAAAACCGATAATAAAGCAACAACAAATAATAACACGGTTCCAATGAATAACAAAGAAAAATAATCGAATTAATCAAAATCCAATAATTGACAAAGGCAAGTAATAAATATAGCAAAAGGAAGCACGTGATACGATGCAAGGACAAAGGAATTTTTGCTCGACCAAATTAAAACAGCGGCGGGAAACGAAACTCTGAGAATCGCGTGTCCGGGATGTTCGTTTTTATTGTGTTGGCAAATAGATGTTTGGACTAGAACGAGTTGTTGGCAGGAAGCTGAGCGTAATGGATTTACAGGTGATCGTTTTTTATCTCCCGAACGAGATAACCTATGGCTAGATGCTCGCGCCTTTACACCAGTGGGAACAGAACGCGATTACGAGCCAATTAAGAAATGAGATTTACGTGGGAAAAGCTTAGGCGAGCGATCGCGCCCTCATGAATATGCAGATGACCCGTAGAAATTAATCGGTCGAGTGCACATGACACCGCGTTACTTCCAGTAGTAAAATTGCAACAAGTACGAGATTTTTACAATTTCCAGTGATCCCGTTATCTTGTCCTCTCAAACGTATATGTGCAAAGGTGATATATTTGTATGTTTACTGTGTGGCTCCATGAATAAATGTATCGTGTTATATAGAGTATAATATGTGACCATGATACAGTTATGGTTACGATTACGAAGATTAAAATTCTTGACAAAAGTGTTAGAAAGATATAGTGGTAGCAGTGGTAGTTTGATTTCTTTCCTTTTACTCACATTCATTTCACTCGGGTCTCAGATAGAGATAAATGTTGATGTTTTAAAAGAGGCTTCAGACGTTGATAAATCTGCGTGGTTTTTATAGTTCAGCAACATTATTAAATGGTTGTGGCAACTTGATGTGGAATATTAGGTTATGTAATAATTTTATTCAAATTGTACACAGGGAGGGTGGGAATTCTAACGAATCTAAAATGTTTTTTACTATTTTTGTGTACTATTTGTATTTGCTATTTATAATGCTTATTGTATTTTGCTATCTTTTTGTACTATTGAAAAACCACTCAAAATCGTCATTCAGAATATTCTTCATAGTCAAACATTCTCAAACACGTTCAAACAACGAGCATTCCAAATCTCACTTATGTTTTAAATATATTCAAGCAATAATTCGATCGACGAATTGTTTCGCTTGATATTGTACACGAGAAATTTACGTGATCTGACAAATTTAATAAAACGTCATGCAATATCATTCTTCCGGTTGTAGTAAGTTTTCAGTTCGTGTATCTACTGTTACAATCTCTGAATCTTTCTAAACGCGATTCAGCGGCCATTCTCCGGAGAGACGTTATTAATAAACGTCATTACGACCGTGACGTAACGTGTTGGCCGCTGCAACAGGTTAGCACAGCCGAGTCCTTTACAGTTACTCGGCGCAGTTCGTTGCATCCTAACGGAACCGCCGCTGTTCCGGAAACGTCGCGAAGGATCCACATCCGATCGCCTCCATTGCGTCACTGTCCTCTGTTGCGGTACTCGATAAAATTTTATTCCACGTTCCTGATATTTCAATGTTATATCTCTAGCTTCATATTGGGAAACCATTTCATCTTTGATTTGCAGGTTCGTGATTAAAGAAACACGTTTTAAATTCATTTTTATATTAAAGCTCGATGATACGCGTCGTGTTACATTTCTATATAACGATATAATACTAATTTTACAATAGAAATATGCAATGAAACATACGTACAATTAATTAACATCCAAAAATCGGCAATTAGATGTTCCATAATGATGAAAACATGTAGCAAAAGAGCATGTTTTTCTTAACTGAATCAAATACATCGAAATAAAAGAAATTACACGTTGATGATATGTAACGTTAATTGGAGGAAATAAATGAATAATAAAATTGGTAGAAAATTCGATATAATTCCTAGAATTTGAAAAGTGATCCGAAATTTTGGCTTCTGGTGTATAATAAATCATATTCAGTCCCGAAATGTTTGGATCACTGCGAACGTAGCGCGGCTTCTATCGTGGTTTTTAAACAAAGTTTACGATTACGAGCGTAAAAATAGAGAGACTGACCGGTTGATTGCTGGCATTCGGCAAAGCAACGCAGAATCCTTTTTCGATGGTTGTCGGGAGAACGTTGATTCTACGAAGAAAATCGATAAAACCGGTCACCTCGGGACGAGCTGTGATCTCGAAGCAAACTGCGCCTGTTATCAGCGATACCCCTCATGTTCTAGGAAGCGAAATCGCTATCACCGTCCTTGGACGGCAAAATGGTCGACGCAACCGACACGTGCGTCGTAAAATCAACATTGCGACTGTAACCATTGTAACCGTTTTCGAATCTTAGCAAGGTGTATAACAAGGTTTACGATTTCGATGATTTAGTTTTGATGAATGTTCTTCGCCCAAAGAAGCTTTACTATTCCTACGACTATTTTATTTTACTGTGTTTATACGATCAAAATTTATCCTATATATCGTAGTCTTTCACAAGTCGTAATTTCAGTTTATTTTTCTATTATTGTTTTCATTCGTCGCGGTAATAGTTTTCCAAAAGCAGAGTTCGCAAGAAAGATGTAATTTCGACAACGCAAGAACGTTTCCTTTCAGCCAAAAAAATACTATCGCCTCTATTATCGTTATTTTATCTTTGTAAGTTACTAATCGTTGTTCTAGTAAACTTAATAAATTCCGTTCATTCTCTTTGAAACGCAACAACCTTTACGGTTTCAACTTGCCTGCGACCAAAAACAATCAGTTGGAATATTACAAACCACTTACAAACATGTAATACGAAATCTTTATATCGTAATTTAGTTCGATTATTCATCAGGCACATGTGTCAATTACTAGAAAACTTTTGCCAAAGTATGGCATTATATTCTCGAGTAATACTTGTACGCAAAATTAATTTCGCGATGACTGTTTCTACATCTGTAATTAAGAATAAAAATTCTTAAAGAGTAAACAAAAAGTAAAAAATGGAAATTTGGGACGATTAAACGTTTGAAACTGTAAAACCATAATTCTTTGGTAAATACAAAGAAAAAGAAGAGAGGACAGGCACCGACACTCGAAGTGAAAAAGGAAAGATATGCACAGACTGTGGAGCAACACGAGCCGCGAAATAAGCGAATAGACGGGAAAATGGATTCTGGCGTTAAGTGGAAACGGCCGGGAATGCACAGGCGGAAAAAAGAATGGAACGCGCTAGCAAAGTGCAGGAACGGTGGCTATCGTCGAAGCAGCACACCACCTTCGACCTCGTAATTGCTTCCTGCTACAAAATCTTGGCTTTGAATCAAACCTTTCGAAAATGTGAGGAATGCAACGAGAAAATACAAGATATCATCCGTGCGAGTTTACGACAAGAGCAATAATCCTTTTGATTGGATCTTCAAGGATAAGTAAAATATCTGGTTGTCTATTCGATTTATTAATTAAACAGATTCAACACCGTCTCAATTTTGCAAAACTTGTACATAATACGCTTGGAAAAATGTTCTTATCTATGTACATGTTACAGCCTATCTCGTTCCTCAGCCTGTAAATTACCTGATTCTCAAAACTTTCAAACGATATAAAATAATTATCACAGGCCTAATTGTCCAATTAATATCTTCATCTCCTCGATATGATTTTCCTCTCCATCTGAAATGCTTACCAATGTAAAATATTCAAGTTTCCTCTAATCTTCCCTAAACGCAAAGAAGAAGTTACAAAATTAATCGTTCCATTAAATAATACGCTATTTGCCGATAACAAAATTCCCATTTGAAATTTTTACCCCATTCAACTTACAGCAAATATTTCCAAGACTACGTAGTAACTACCAAACCATATCATCGTCCATAATAATACGGTCCTTGTGTTACATCGAATGTCCGGACACTTAATCTGTCGCGATAATCCCCAATGGGAATTTGGTAGGTGGCCTTGGTAGAACGCGAGGGAGCTTCGCGTCGTGTATTCTTATCTTCTGTCGTTTCGATCCGCGACACGTTTCGATCCGTGATCGATCTAATCGCACGTGGTCGATGTTCGCGCGACACGAGGAGGTCGATCTACACGCGCCGAATTTTCAATCTCGGGCGTTCGTCATCGCCTTTTTAGCGTCGACCCGGCGAAAAGGACGTTCCACGTTCGCTTCCACGGGCCTGCGTTTACGATCGTGACTACGACGATACAAGGGAAGGAGGCACAGAGAAAGAGAGAGAGAGAGAGAGAGAGAGCCGCGAAGGGGCAGGAGACGAGGTGACGCGACCTTGCGCGATTCCAACGATTCGACTAATAATAATACCAAATCGTTTCGCAAATGCCGCAACACGCGCCACGGAGTTCCATCGTTTTCTTCGCATTTTGCTCCTCCTTCCGCTTCTCTTCCGCGTGGCTTCTTTTACACGTCTGCCTTCTCGCGGTCTTGTCTGCTGTAATATATTTCGTGGATTTTTGCAATTGCTTGACATTTTATTAACACGTTGACTGACAGCTTCAAGTATTTCATCCTGCAAGTACTCTTATCGTTAGTAGCTGATAAAATGAAATTTTTCCTATAATCTAAAGAAGTTGGATCCGAAACGAATTAAATTAACGACGATCGATAAGTAAAATTATATCGTACTATAGCACCGCTACACAGTCTATCTCCACTGTTCGTCGAATATGGTATCTTTATACAAACTTTGTAAACTTTGTCAACAATGGACGTGGACGATGATCACGAAACTGGCGCTGGATTTCCATTTACGGACGAGATACGAGAGAACCTCATGGTCGTTCGTTGAAAAATCGTAAACAAAAGTCGGTGGACTCCCATATGCCGATAAAAATCGCCAGAAACCACGGTCACATGATAATAGAGGCTTATTACGCAGCACCAGAAGCTTGTGACTAAGGCGATAAGCTAGAGAGTATTTTTAGGACAGATAGATGAGACGTTTATACGATACACATCGTTCCGACTCACCAAGTGGGCAAAGAAAGAGCAACCGCAGTCAGTGTTAGAGACAAAATGGATGGAGCTATGCCTTTGTTGACGTTTCTATTGGATCTTTTTAATGAATTATGCAGTATATATATTATTGAATCACTCTGTAAGATATCTTTGCAAAAGTAGGCTGTTGTAAAGCAAGTGTAATTCTTAGCTGTAAAACTGAATAAAACATACTACATAGTACATATACATAGTAATGAATTATTCTAATGAAAAATAAAGAACGTGACAGGAGATTATTCCGCAAGTCGGTAGCGTAGAATAAAATCTGTTCGTTCTTCGACGAAGAACATATAAATTGAGATTTTTAAACAGAAGATGCATCGATAAGAGAACGAATAAAAGATCGAAAAATTCGAGGCTGTTCCATCGTATGAACGTAACAAACGATGAAAAGCTATTGAAAGCCGGAGGACGCTCGCTTGCTAGACGATAATTGGTGACCGTTTAGGGCTCGTACTCGTGGAAGGCCTTGGCGTGCCCGAGTGGATTACGTGGCTGACTTCCGGCGTTTTTTCGTGGGTCAATCCTCGCGAGATCACTCCATAGGGTCACCTCCAAGCTTGACCGATGGAACGAATGCAGAACGATGACTCACCTGGCAGACGACGATGGGCTATTAGCAGTCGACGATTAAAAAGGCTTCGAGGATGTCCAGTCCGCGGAATTCGCCTGTTTCCAACCGAAACGATTTCTTTTTCTCTTCTTTTTTTAACGTTCGCTCGATTTACGAAAAGGAGAAAACACGCTGTTGCGACACACGATATTTCTTTCTTTCTATGCTCTCCAATTTTTTACATCTTCTTCGTTTCCTCCCTCGTTTCTATGGTTTCCCCTTTTTGTCAAGGCTTTCGAACGTCTCGAGTTTTCGGAATATTTGGTTTAATGTTGAACGTTTAACTCGAAGGTTACGCGGTTGTCCGTGTCATCAATAATCCAGAAACCGATAAATATGCTTATGACAAGGAACTCACGGAAG
Organism: Bombus bifarius; assembly: GCF_011952205.1. Classification (NCBI taxonomy): domain Eukaryota; kingdom Metazoa; phylum Arthropoda; class Insecta; order Hymenoptera; family Apidae; genus Bombus; species Bombus bifarius. The sequence goes on from NW_022884484.1 coordinate 876,079, forward strand.
GAGTGATATAAACGACAAAGTTCAGTTTGAGAAAATTCTGACTGAAGTTTAACTTCGATAAAGAAAATCTGCGTAACGATTTCACGTCAAACGTTGAAATATAGTATCATATAATAAAGCTCGTTAAATAAATATGGATAATACGAATTTTACTGTAAACCTTCATTCTTTCTTTCTTGGAAAGAACGCACGTGTATTACTTTTTCGTTGAATTTCTCTATTAATAATTTCATTGAAAACCGTACGTACCGTTGTTATCGATAAACAATCGTTAGTAAGTTTTTCCACAGAATCATTCCGCAATTCGATATCTCGTAAAAATAAAACAACTCTTACAGAATCTTTTTCTTTCCCTTTCCCTTGCAAAGATTGTTACTTACTGGAAGACTCTTATTAATTTTCCACGCGTCAACTACGCGATATCGAGAAGCGCCAAATCTCTCAAGTACTTAAGGTTTTTTATTTCTCGAATTCATAAGAAAGGAAGATCTCGGAGATAACGTTCGTGAAAGATAATGTCAATACTTTACACTCGTTTTATGTTCGTTTGGTATCCCTTTCGATCCGAGCGTCACTTGATAACGGAGATTCTCACCATTTCGATTGCATAATCTACGTGGCATTATTTTTTGCTGGATACGCGCAATATTGTCTGCAACGTAATAGCCAATAAATACGTTGACGTCAGGAAAGTGTTGCGTATTTTGCGTCGCGTGGTGATCCTCGTCGATATACCATCGATATATCGTGTGGTAATCTGTCGCGATATTTCCTGTCTACGTGTATATAGATCGCAAGGTGAGGCTGAAGTTTGGACCGTCATATTAATCGCAAGATCGAAATGATGCGATAACATGCAATTCAGCGCGTATTCTTTCAACGTTGGATAGTCGAGTAGACTGTGTACGGGATGTTACATGTAAAATATCCACGAATTTTAATCGTTTCGTTCGCGTAACGATTTAATAAACAGATGCAGAGAATTGGGACTCTATAAAGTGTTTTAGCATAAGACGAATAAGAAGGATGGCATTGCGTCAGAAATAGTTAAGAGTATTACGATTCTCGCGAGTGTTCGTTCTTTTTGAAGAAAATATATGTAATACCTGTCGATCGATATCATCTGGAACATTTATGGCATAAATAATATAGTTTACGACGTGTACATTTATTTTTCAATCGTCAGAATTAAGTCGCGAAAGTATTTTACGATAATAAGAAGAATGTTTTCATGAGAAAATAGAAATTCTACAGCAATGGGATCAATGAATAAACGACGAATCGAGGATCAATTAACGAGGGTTTTAAATTGATTAGAAAGTCGATTGAAATTAATTAATACAAGCTTTTAGTCGAAAAGTTTCTGAAAAAAAAAAAACGAATGCCTTTTTAATAAAAAGATCTAATAATTGTAATATGCCCAATGTTAATTTGCTAACTGTTAAGTTAGTTAATAAATTAAAGAATTTAACATCGACTTAAATTCCATTTAAGAGTCTCTCGATCGAAGAAGCTGGTAGAATAATAGTTAGAGCCAATAGTTATAAAAAACGATCTACGATACAAACTGGTTATACAATGTAAGTATTAATTAGTAAAGCATACAATCGCGTCAAACGAATCCAAGAAAATCAGAGGAAACCGTGTTATTACCAACGATTACTCCATCACTTAGAGCTTCTTGCCGGTTATGTCAATTCTGGCCAGTTTTTGTCGAACACGTTCGTCAAACGAGATGAATATGAAATTCGAAACAAGGACAATCACGAGAAGTAGCTGCTCTTTATATCAAAGAGTATCAATTTTAATGAAAATGAAAATCGACGTAACTTACTTGTTTCGCGATTTTAAATTTTGCCATCGTTTCGTTTATCGTTTGTCATATAAAAAAGGAAATTTTTGCGCATGAAATAAAATTTATATTTCTATTAAGCAAATAGAACAAGTGTCATAATGTATATTGAAAACCAATTGCTTTCTTCAAAACATTAACAAGAGTTAGCGTGTATCGAAATACTTGTAAAAGTAGTTCGATGCGATATTTTGTAATATAAACCTCCTACGTAATGATTTCGTCATTATAAAATTTGTTAAGAAAAATGGTGTGTAACATACGCAATGGCGAGCCATGTTATTCGACAAACAATCAAACAACCGATGTGCTCCCTTTAATTTTCCTTCGAATATTGAATACTTAAACATCCGGAGCGTTGATTGCAAAATGGATGGAAAACAACCTCGAAGTCGTTCGTAGAATCAGTCCTTGATTCAATAACCTCTGTTTTTTCTCTGCTTCTCTTTGGCGTCCGAGGGAAACGAAATTCGATTAAATGCATAACGAAACACCAGCTGATGTGATTACATTGAAAACAAAAGCAGACGAAAACAACGTGGAAATAATTTGTGGTATATCGAAATAATATTAATCTCGATTCAACAGGTTTCATCATCTTCATATTTTTTTTTTCTTTTTGCCAATTTTACACGAAAGGAAGCAAAGAGATTAGAATTATTTAATAAGGTTTAACGTTTTGAAATTGAGCCTACAATTTTGTATAAAATAATCGAATTTGTTGTATATCGTAAGACACTATTAATCTTTATGTAATAAATGAAAATTTAGAAAAGCGGAAATAATATGAAAAAGGAGAAGATGATCCAAATAAATAACTAACTCGGAGAGTTTCAGGCTTGAATGAAAGAAAAATGTCGTAGAAATGGAAAAATAAAAAACATAACTCTACTGGAACGATAAGAATAATAAAACAACGTACTCTGTATATGTACGTACATGTACGTACTCTGAAATTATTGACAAGGTGAAAGCAAATATTAATAAATAATTCTCGTATCGCATTTTTTATGAGAAAATAATAATCTCCGAGATTAGCCTTTTTTTTCGTTCTTCGATATCTCTTTTTTCTTTTTATTTTTACCGATAGTGGGATAATAGATACAATTAACCAAAAAACAACATTTGACGAACGTGTTTTCCTTCATTCATGTTTGCGTCATGGTTTCTTGTTATTCCAATATTTTTCTTGTTATCAATAAAATGACAAAATTGGCTAATACATGGACAATTTCCAATTGTTCGAGCGACCAAACGCCACCTAAAAGAAAGTCAACTTCGCTATTCTTTCTTCGCATTTCTATCTTGCTTTTTAATCTTTGCCAAATATCCACACGGCTTTAGAAATGGCGAACAATTTTCTTGAAAACTGCACGTTCAACCTAACCCTCGAATAAATCAAAAGTAACGTTATTAAAAAAATATATATATATACAAAAATTTCTTCTCTAAATCGAATCTAATACCGCAAAGTAAAAAGAAAGAATGATAAATCCCTCGAACAATGTGTCTTCTTCTATCCACAGTACACAAGGTCGTCGTTTCCGATCTATAAAATGATCTTTGTCGGAAATATAACGATTTATCGGCAGAATAACAATTTATGAAACCGAAGGGGCCGAGGAGTGGAACGCTCGTATGGCCATGTCGAAAGAAACAAACGGTCGAGCGTATCATTATTCACGAATGTAAAAGGAAGGCTGACGCACGCGAAGCGGGAGTCGCGCTAATCGCTGGTAGCCCGACGCGACCGCAGCCTCGACGTCGTCCGATAACGAGGAAAGATTATGCCCAAGGACAAGGCCACGCCGACTCCGCGCTACGAACGCGCGGACGTTCGCTACGAGGAGACATTGCAACGAATCCGCGAGGAACACCGCCAGATATGCGCTTTGCAATTGTACGTCTACTGCGACAGACACACAGTGGCTGCGGAAAATATTTCTACATCATTGTATATAAATACGATGTATAATAATATACCATTCGTATACTAATTAAAGGCAGTTTCAAATTGACACACTATAAATTTGAGTAATTTTTGTATTAAAAAATTGTTTAGTGGGTGATTTTCATATCGGTACCAAGTCATCTATTCCTTGACAAACGTATCATATTTATTGATTATTCTTGTTAAATATAGATCGATCTTGTAAAATTCTGCGGTCTTTTTATACTTTTCAGTTTACAAACCTTCTTTTCTTCGCCGTTGCAATTTGGTTCGGGTATATCAAATTTCGTATCATTCGAGCGATTTAATGGACAAAATGGTTGTAAAATTCCACTTTTTGAAATTTTCGAAAATTTTATTACCAAAGCGCTTGGTCGGTGGTTATCTTGAAAAAATAAAATTTTTTGTTTTATCGAGTTAACCGATTCGGCAAATGAGCGACTCGTATGTAAATTTTAGCATCCAAACGATTATTGAGATAACGAGATAACATCAACAATACGATCACCGTGATTCTAACACGCGCACCTACTGTCCTTGCCACGCTACCAGGCCCACTGTCAACAAGAACAAAGTGTTAGCTGCTCCGGTGAGTCCGCCTGCTTTATCGTTCATCTCGCCATACGTCGATATCTAACGATTCTACATGGAAGATCGACGAATTGATAGATTCTTCCCTTTTAGCGTTATGAATCTTTACGACCTCGATTGGTATCACACAAATGGTATGTTTAATTGGCGATTGGCGTAGTTTGAGTAGGTTTGTTGTATTGTTTGATACTATCGATCAAGAGATCACTGAGAGATCACTGAAAGTTTTCTGTAATTGGAAAGTGACGTGGTTTGAGTAGGTTTGTTCTGTTATTTGAAGATGTTGATCAAGAGACCATCGATGTCTTAACTTAAATTATGTAGCGTAGCGTCTATAGACGCTGTATATTAAGTTTGCACACGTGCAGAACAACATCCTGTCGATTATCTAATCCTATCCGCGACTGGCCAAGTTCAAGTATGCTTGACAAATTTTCAAACTCGATTTTCTCGAAAACGAAGCGTCGTATGAGAAAGTTTTCTTCCGTATCTTCTTATCTTTCAGCGGAGTAACATAGCGTCAAAAGAATAGAATAATTCATCAGCATAACGTTTTCAAATTTTCTACAAACAATGGGCGCACTTGCGTATGCTTCGTAAAAGCCTGGCTTGTCCTCTTCCGAGCTTATTTTATACGAAAATAAATTGTTATTCAAACGCGTACAATCCGCAGAACGGAACGGGTGGTTGGCTGTTCGTCCCTTTCGCGGCCGAAACGCGGTCGAAACGCGGCGTAACGCGGTCACCGGTTACAAAAGCGTCCGTTCTGCTTGTTTTCACGTCCTTTATATTTGGGAAATACGGAAACGTAACAGACGTCCGTTTCCTTCTGCTTCCACGTCTCGTCCCGTTACGTCACGACACGCTCTCAGTTTCCGCCAATTTGCGTCATATGTACGTGTAATATAAACCATGATGCACACATACATAAGTACAACGACTACGAAAAGTATCTGCGCGCTGCTGTATCTATCGTAGCATTTACATACTAATCAATCAGATCCAAGTATATTAAATTTCGTACGAGTCAGTAGTGATTTCGAGTGACTAGGAAAAATTTGATGCGCTCCATGGGAATGAAACGTATAGAATCTGACGGAAAAATATTTGATTGAAAAATAACGGTACGTGCGAATATTTCCTGTAGCCACTGCATAGAGTGGCTACGTACGATACAATATAGAAGAATATCGCTTCGTATCAAGTAAATTAATTTGACGATCGAATCGATCGTTTGTACCGATGGACAGTTCGTGACACGCGTTTCGTCGACGATATCGTAAGTGGAATGGGCCATCCATGGTCAGACATGATTTCGATATCGTTGATACGTTGATGAATGATCGCGATGAGATAGCGTTGAATGTGGAAACGACGTTGGAACGTTCGAACCACTTTTTAATTTAAATATTACATAAATATCGAACAGATGACAAAATGTGATGTTAATAAGTAACGTCGTTTACTGTACTTCTATATATATGAAAAATTGCTACATACGAAGTTTCATTTTAGAAAATGTTACTTTATATGCGGTAACCTAATTCGGTAGCTTTGTCTCGTGTGTAACATTTCATATGCAACGATCTAATTTGGTAGTTCTGAGTAATAGATATCTTTAGGATCAATCTTTTTGGACATTGATGAAATTAAAATAAAAGGGAATTACTAAACTTAGTAGAGATAAATTATTATTAAATATTACTAAATACATACGATACAGAGATAGATAAATACAGAGATAAATAATAATAAAACTTACTAGAGTTTATATTATTCGAACCTATTATTATTATTATTTATCTCGTCATTAGTATTTATTATTTATTTTTATCGTTTACCATCGACGTCTTTGTTGTATTAATATGTAACCTACATAGGATATATTATTACAAGGTTTTGTTCGAACATACTTGGCAAAGTATTGCAGATGATTTAGATTTGGTACATTGGATACGATATACGTGATCTTAAAAATGATTCAAAAGGACAGAGAATTAACATCGACGACAACAGAGGCAAGCTATTTCGTCAGTGTAAGCAAATCGTCGACAGAATGCGATACGCATGACGACGCGAATGATTTACAACAAAGCAAACAAGGGATAGCGAGCTTTCCGAGCTTTTGAAACGCTTCCAATCCTATGTTTCTGTTTACGATAAAATATCAGATTCTTTTCGAAAATGGGACCTTGAAAAATCTTTCTCGCGATATATTTCATTTTGAACCATCTTCTCCCTTCAATTCCTTTCAGATGTTTGCAAAAGTCCGCCGATATGAAAATCGACAATCGTTGAAAAATTAAAAGAGAAATAAGATTGGTTCGAAGAACTCCACCTATAGAAATTCGTACCAGTTGGTACATCTCGATTATCCAGTTGAAATCTCTAAAACAATTCCGCCAAGTTCGAAAGATCCCCTGCGACTAAGAAAGAAAATACTGGGAAAAAGAGCGAAAGTGAATCAGAAGTGTGGATTTGAAATTTATCGGCTATCACGCAACGCTTGCTCTCACGTGACAAGGTGATCGACGTCAAAGATGGTTCAAGGATCGTCGACGAGGGCGATGAATTTCAATGGTGCCTGAAAGAATATAAAATATCGACGCGGAAGACGAAGATTTCAAAGAAGTTGCTTCGCGAATATTCTATCTTGTTCTCGAAAACGTCGGCCACGTAGTGTGCCACGGTTTCTATGCAGTTCGAGGAAACGTGAGTCAAAAGAACGACGCGTGGACATCGAAGTCCACCATTCGCATCTTCCTGGAAAGACATTAGACGCGATCTATTCTATCAAACGTTGGCCTTGGCGTAACACGACCCCTTCCACGAACAGATATATCGTTTCATCGTGGAATTCGAAGGAGTTCTGGCTGTGGTCTAACCTCGTCATTGATTTATCGTCGCTTCGAGGTGTTGTCGTGCAATTTCGAAGGAATTTCGTTGTTGACATTTGGTATTAATTTCGGCCATGTTCGATGGACATCGAAGCTCAGAATTCGCGTTACCATCTTAACCCTCGACTGGTATCGTTGAAACAAGATAGATCGTTGCAATAATTTCAATCGCCACGTATAATGTTTAAGCGTACAATTTTATTTATTTCCCTGTGTGTTTGTCAAATCGCGTAGAATATGGAATATTAAATAAAATGCATCGAAACCGAGTATCCTAAACCAACGGTATCAGTAGACGACCAAACTGCGAAATTCGTAGAAATTCGTCGACTTGTTGGCAAAATTGACTGTATTAATAATACTCTCAAGTGGTAAGATAATTATCCGTCCGAAAACTGAATCATTTTTCAACGCGTGAAGAAATTTTGCTTCCTGTTAATTATGAATAACGCATTTATATAGAATTAATGCGTTTATATAGAAACCACGAAGTATCAAAGTTTGAGACTAGTTCCACCGAAAATAAATATATTTATGATTCAATTAATTAGTAATTTATTAGTAAGAGAATTGATTAAATTAAAATTGATTGAATTTTCTTCTCCATTGGAAATTATGTGCGCTTTATTCTATTCATTATTACGTAGTTTCAAGTTGAAATATTGATTTTATTCAACGAATCAATTTCACGCGACCAGGTATGTCTTCGGATCGAAAAACCTTCGGTTGTATAAGAAGTAGCGATAAGTACTATATATACAAAGAGCGGCGTGTTTCTACCGATCCTCTGTTTACTGCGCCATTTAAACACACCGAACGTTATATCCAGATCTCTGATAAGCACACGTTGCCGTGTTATCGCGATAAACGCCGGAGTTCAAGTACGGATCCGGCTGGTCGTACGATCATAACCTCGAACAACGCCATCGTTTACACGCGTGTGCTTCCCTCGCCAGTAGGTACATACATATCTGAATGAACCAGAGGAAACGAAAGGAACAGAGAGGAAAGAAGAAAATTGAAGGACAAAAGTGGAATTGTGGAACTGCTAGCTTCGAATATCTCTGTTATTTCGTGTAATAAGCGAAAATGTTACTTATAATCGTTGCATGGTCGCAAGAAAAACGTAACAGTTTCTCTAAGTCTAAAGGTTAATTTTTTTTCATTCTTTTAACCGTTAACTAAGTTTAACTTATGCGTATAATTGGATTAATATCACTCGAGAAACTGTACGAGTTACGAATTACAAGTTAAATTTGTTTATCGATCCGTAACGATAAAAGTAAGTATTTAGTAACGAGACAAATGAAATTCTACGAGGAAGTTTTATCATTTATACGATTAAAAATATTTTATACAAATTATAATTAATTGATTTCTCCACCTAGCGTAATCCAGCTGGCATCCAATCATCCATAGTCCAAAGATACCAGTAGAAAATTACCAATCTTTATCCTTCCAAGTGTAACATACGAATCAAAATGAAATACGTATTACCTTCGTCCCTTAAAATACAGAATATGCGAGTTAAACTCGAGTACCCCAGAATCAAGTACTCTAACACAAACACGCGTATCACTTGCGAGCAAACGACACTATTGAACGATAGATTTGATTGTCGAATTTATTACGATAAATTATCAGAAAAACTATGGCTCTGAGTAATCGTATAAAATAAATAAGAAGGACAAAAGGTGTTGGAACGATCTCGATCGTTCCAAACGATTCTACATTGACGCTACCTGTCGAAAATACTAATCTCTTCTCGATATCTGTGTCTGATTATCTATGACCACTGATACGTCTGTTCCTAAATCCGCACGGCCAGCCGTTCCAGCAGGATTCTTTGTACTCGCGAAGGCCACCGAGGCCATGGAATTTTATTTTTTACCGTGGCCAGCCGGAATATTATGTCAGCATTATGTATAGACGCGATACCGCGGACGATGCTTCGATCTTTTCGGGCAGAAGTCAAACTGAAGGCCAGCCACGCACGAGAAACGCCTCGTAGCGAACCCGAACGAACCGTTCGACGTCCTTGCGACAGTTTTAGTCTACGTTTTAGCGAGTTTTATACTCGCGTCGGCGTGCAAGTCTCACCTACAACATATGAAAGTTGATTTACATTAACCGTTCAGAGACAAAACGGGTACTGCACTCGTTTGATCTGAATGAAGACACATGGTGTTCACGCTATCGGTTTGTGTCTGATACGCTAAGATATGAAAATAATGTTTGTTCGTATTACGGAATTTTCATTTTTTTGAAGATTCTGTATCGTTATGAAAAGAAGATGATAATAAAAATTCAATTTAGTCGTTGTATCATCGGTATATAATACGTAACATAGTAAACTGCGGATTTTTATTCATTTATGAACAATTTAAATGCGCAAAAATGCACACAATATAATAAAAATATGTAAAATATCCAAAATATAGTACCTCTTATAATATTTATCAAATAAGACAATTGTCTATCTAGGTTCCATTTATTTTTTAACTACTATTTGGAAAAATATGAATTTGTATAAATATCTGTAATCCAATTATTACAAATAATGTGTAAATCGATTTTGAAAGAATTGCGAGTGAGATGTCGTCTATTCTGAAAATTCAACGTGCTTAAACGTCACAACAGCAAATTTGTCCAAGTGGTAGATACATCTTACGTCACTATTTCCAATAAAATCGCGTACTATGGAAATGATCGTACACGTATTTGCACGAGACTAAGGCAGAAGGTTTTCATACGTCAGAATCGAATGTCTATTGTCTATGCAGAATCCACGTTTGGTTTCTCTACGAGAAATTCAAGGCTATATCATTTTTCTAACTGGGGCAAGTGGTGTTTTTAGGAAATCGTGTTTGTATATATTGTTGTTGATTTATTTGGCCGTGTAATTCGGAGATGAATCTTTATGAGAGTGGGAATTGGAACGTGAAGCTCGTTAATGGGAGAATATCGGCCGGTATTGGATAGCCAGGCTTCTGGCATCAGGTTGATAAGTTTACATCACGAGTCGTTTGAAGCATCTAACAAATAAGTTAAAAAGCAAATTCCAAAAAAATAAAAATAAAAATTGTTTCTCTTAACTCCAAGAAATTAGTAAAAACTAATAAATTAATGGAAACATCATGATCTACTTCCTTTACATCGGTCCATTTTCTCCTTAAAAGCACACGAATACATAAAAATACGTAGTTGATAACGTTCTCGAAAGAAATATTACCTTATAGATATTTTGTCAGTATTTTGATAGAAATCGTATCACAAAATATTATCGAGACATAAACAGTTAAAGGTTAAAAAGCGGAAGCTCGAGCTCCTAGAGAAACCGAAGAATCCACGAGCGAGAGCTATAGAAACTTAACGATCGGTGTCAATAAGAAACGAAACGTCTGTACGATAACCATGCGAAAATCAGCAATCAAAGCGTCCACGAGTTGAAATAGCGGCGAAGCTCAAGGCCAGGAAGTCCGCAGATAAAGTTTCCGCGAAGCGGTCGAACAATCAAATCGATCGTGACGTTACTCGAGGTTAAGATCTGTCGACGCTCTGGATCCGTACTTGAACTCGTCCCCGCTGAATCATGCTGATATCGCGCTCGATAACGAAATCACACACGCGCGTACAACACACGTTGCTACCATATACATTATCGTTCAAAAATATTTGAATATCTGCTTATTTCTAACAAAACGTGTAGTAGCTCTGTCGCGATTCTCGAATTTTTACGTTTCAATCTAATTTTAGCAATCAGCAAGGATTTCTAGCGGTTTAGAGGAAGAGACGTTTAACATTGAAAGGAGAAATCATGCGTACGAATAACAAACTTTGTATATTTCGTTCAAGCTTGAGATATTTTTTAACGCGAAAAAGAAAAAGATATAATTGGATCGAAAATGAGTGGGAAAATTCGGCAGGATTAATCGACGATCGACGATTTTGTTCCCTAGGATTGTCATTGGTACGTAACAGGATATTTCGACGGGATTAAACTGATTTTGAGAAGCATTGCGCATTAACGAAATTAATGTTTGTAATTGATAAAACTGGTCGAATTATTTCGTCGTTTGCAGATAAACTCCTCGCGTCTCGCAATTTCTCAATTAAATTTCAGTCGCATTAATACACGAATTACGATCGTGATTTGGCAAGAAAGCAAGAAATGCTAATTCATCGTTAATTTGTAACACTTTAATGAAATTCGAATACCGTTGCTAGAAATTGTGCAAACTGTACAGTGCTTACGAACGATAGTGTACGTGTACATAAAGACACTCGGCCAGATAACCTTCCACGCTGGCCGCCAAAGAATCCGTTTAGAGGCGTGCGGTCGCGGTAATCCGCGGCCAGAAAACGCGAGACCAATCGATCATTCCAGAGGGGACAAGGGCAGAACCGTTTTATGTAATCACCGGACACGTCAGAGATCGTACGTGAAAACGTTAAAGCGAGCGTGGCGCAGCTCGATTAGCGATGCGAGCCGACCGTTCTGAAACCTCGGTGTTGTCGCGTTTGCTACATGTTGTTATTGGAACGGGCAGCTATTTTATTTTTATCTTGTATTCATTTCACTTTCTATATTTTATTTTATTTTAAGGAGAAATTAGGAAACTTTAGGCGTAATTTATACAGAGATATTATGCAAATTAGGATTAATTCAATAATTAAATAATCGATGATTCAAAGAGGCTGAAATTCTTCAAAATATTATTTCACCGCGGTCTAGGCATAACCTTCTCATATTTAATTGCGATTAATTCGTGGTCGGTGAAAGAGGAAAATATATCAAAGAATACACTTCCTAAAAAAATAAACAACAAGAAGAGCGTCTTGTATATAGAATGCTATTTGTGAAATCGACTCTGTACACCAACTCTCGCCTCGCTATGTCATAAAATCGACGAAACTCCACGTACTATCCATTTTTCACCTTCGTTCACGATTTGGCCAATAAATCGTCGAAACTGATAAGAAGCACCAACTTAACATGTCTTCTCGTCTTTCTTTTTCTCAAAAGCATAACTTGTGCCGTTTCGCCGTCTCCGATACATCTTTGATCCACGAGGATACGTGGAAGATGACGCAATCAGCGTCTCATAGCAAAGACTCGAGTCAGTGAAAAGTGCATTGTTATCGGCCGCTCCAGCAGCTCCTGTAAGCAAAGATTATCTCTGTATGAATGTAGGCGCTGGTAACAGCGCGGCAAGGGGCCACCACGAAACTTGTCGATCCGTACAAATTTCAAGGCCGATGCGAGACGTCGCGCGGGTACACGTGCGTCGTCTCTCAAGGCCGTGACAATAGTATGATCTTCGTCGTGTTCCTTGCCCGGGTCCTTGAGCGGTATAGGTGCGAGAAACGCGACTTTTGCGCGCTGATACGGTCTGTCGACGTCTCGCAGTTGTCAGGAAGTTGCATTCAGTTTACTGGAGAAAGGAAGAAGTGTAAAAGCACTGATGCGTGGAAAATGGGGCAATCTCCATGTGGAGATCATTTTCCTACACATTTTACGCTATACGTTGCCGAACAAAATTATTTCTATGAGACAATTTTTAAGAAATGAATAAGTAGATAAGTCACGATAAGTTGAAAGGGAGAGTGTTCTGATTTGATTTCATTGAATTTTATATTTCAATGAATTTAATCGCTAGAAATGGTTAGGAATATTGTTTGAAAATTGGAATTGAGTACTCATAGAAATATAATTTATTTGTTATTGTATGTCTTTGGAAAGGCTGGCGAGGAAATTATTGGAATTATTAAAAATCGGTAATTGATTCTATTAAAATGATAAAATGATAAAGAAAATTCCATTAAAATGATCCTGTTGTACCGAGTAATGTATCAGAGGCGAACATGTTTTGCGCGCGTGATAAATTGATAACGTTAACACGAAGTCAACATTCGTACGATATTACAGGGAAGATCGACTTTAAGACAATCGTTAAACAAAGGTCCAATAAAAATTTCGTTTAGAACGAGATCGTTTGACCAACCGAGATACATTCAACTTTGGAACACGACTACTCGTAATTAATAGAATCGTAAGAATCATCGAGAACTTTAAACAGTACAAACGTTTACCTCTCGGTTAAAGGAGAAGTTACAAAAGGACAGAGCAGCATAGACTCGTAAGAAACTTCCATTGCGCCTGATAAAACAAATCTCAAATGATGAAACATTTAAATTTAAAGCACGAAATGCAAGAGGATGACTTTGTGTTTCCTATTGTTTGGCACATAATTAAATCGTATTGTACGTATCACTGTGGCACTATACGTGAAACTGTGTTGCAGTGGGATAGTATCGATTACCTGGGCGCAGGATATTTATGGATGTTCTATTATAGCACCGAACGTTAGAATTACGTATGGAACGTTCACGTGTAGTATATAGTTCACGTATAGTATATAGTTTACGTGTAGTATACACCATTCTACGTTGGTGAAAAAAAAAGTGTTCTCTACTAGTGTCATATTTATTTTTATCGTCCTTTTCTGCGATAACACGTGACAGATATTTGAAGCGCGTCGGTGACCGTGTAATTCAGCTGTAAGTGAAATAGATTCGTAAAGATCAGACACGGCGGCAACTGTACGTAATTCGGTAACCAAGTCGTAGTATCTCTATTATACAATGATTGTCAACACAGTCGTTGCGATTACTAATTTTGTCAAATTCACGGACAGTTGCGCTACGATCTATCATAATATAAACAAAGCTAAAAAATAGAATATACAATAATTCTCCTTCCGTCTTCTAACTGGCAATATATCTATTACTATGTAACGAAATCTCGGTTCGTTTCTCGCTAACGCTTATAAACTAATATAGGGGGGACAATTATTTAACGGGAGAAACTAAACGAGTTAATTGACACCAATTAAGACTTCGCCGAAATAAGTGGGATTCTACAACAGTTCGCTCTTCTTCTACGTGTCAAATTGTCTCAAGTAAGTAACACAAATAACTTTCAAACAGCTGCTCCAATTTCCAGTAAAAAAAAAAAAGAATAACAAAGCTCGACGATATTCAGTAGCTTCGTCGATAAAATTCTTCTGTAATATGAAACACAGGTAATCCTCGAAAACTTGAAAGAAATTCAGTTTCCATCGAAAATAACGAAACTCGCTATGGTTAAAGTTTCTTGATAAGTATCACGAAACTCAGGCGATTCGTCAAAAAAGTTCTTTCGTAATATACAACAGACGACGCTCAAAGACCTCCTAATAAGAATTACGTAATTCAAAAGATTCGTCGATAAAATTCTTTGCGAATATAAAACGGATATGACCGTCGAGAAATTTCATCCACAAACACAGCAAAGTTCATCGTTCTTAGAGGCCGTAGCAACATGTTTTCCTTTTGTACATACGACACGAATAATTCTAGAAAATTGATATAATTTCGTCTAAGGACACCAGAGATCGATTACGAATCACCAAGTTCGAACGATTTGTCAACAAAACTTCTTTCTTCGCGTACAACGCGAATAATCCTGGGAAAATTGATCCAGTCTTTGAAAATAACAAGGCTTATCCCTGTGATTTCGATTGGTTTGGATCGACACGATGGGTAGCGGTCCGCGGAGAGGTCAGAGATGGTAAACGGTGTCGATTATAGGCGAGCCTGTTGTGGTGGTGGCAGCGTAGCATGACTGGTAGCCGATATATCTGTATACGTGTCCGTCCCAGCCGCCCGTGACCACGTGGCCTTGTCCTTGTACGACGTCGACGTCGAGCGTTCCGTGCCACCGACACCCGTCGTCGGTCGCCGTGGAACCTTCCTACGAAGAGCCGCGGCGGAGAGAAGAGAGATGTCCCAGCTCAGCTCGCGTGTGCGCCCGAGCTTCTCGCTCTCCACATATAAATGCACACGGCCAATACATGTAGAGGTAGGAATGTGTGCTCGTGAACGCGTTTACGTGGAGCAAAGGCGCCGTTTAACGCGGAATTACGAGGTAATTCGTCTCTTGCCAACCGGCAACTGCGTCACCCGTAACTGTAAATCTTCTACCTATCGATTCGATGCAACCTTGGACAGCGGCTAATTGAGAGGTTTAGAGGAAACGCGGTGCGAGTGATCGAATCTTTAACTCGAGAATGACGTGAGCAAAGGTGAGTTTTTATAGAGGAATCCGTATGTTTTTGGAGGGTAAGCTATTGGGCGTGGAAACTTGTTACCTGTAGGTTAGGCGTAATTTTGAATAGTAGATATTCGAGAAGCTTAATGGGAACGTAAAACGAGCGATAAAACACCCTTCGTTCGAGAAGATCGCGGGTAAAGTTGCGTTTTAATAGAGAAACCCGGGAATACATTTTTGAAGAATAAAGTAATCCGATGCTTTACACTGTATCAGTTACAACATTACGTACTTTCTGACTATTTTGGAATTTTACAAAGCACGACTTGCGCGTGTAACGTCATCCGTAAAGCGAAGCGTGAAAACTCGCATGAAACACAGGAAATCTCGATATCTCGTCACAAATAACGCGTCACGTTTCTCTTGACTACAGCTTGCAGTTGGAATCACCTTTTGCTCGCATTAATCACACAAGTGCAAAGGAACTGTTAACTTTAACCTCGGCAGAAGATTAAGTTGTAACTGACGTTTTCCTTAAAAGAAAGAATACCAGTCTTATAGCTGCTAAAATATAAGCTTCAAAATTACCAAGCATTTTGTACTTACACGTGTGTTTTATCAGAAGATACCCAGAACATGTAAAACACGCGTCCCGCAATACATACAAATTTACAACATACACGAAGCTTGTGTGCAACTGTAATTAGTAGCCTGGTAACTTCACGAGTTTCGTATACCGATTTAATCAACCATAAGAAATATATTGCTGAAAATTATTGACACGCGTAATCGTGTTTATCATTATCGATCGCGTTCTCGATTGGCTCGCCCTCGCCTTTCGATTGCATTTCAAAATCTAACATTATTCATATTCTTACACAACGAACATGTTAAAACGAGATTATGAAATTTTTAATTCAAAGCTGACACGGAATAAATGGTTCAGGGTTACTCTTCTCTGATAGATTCTCTCTTAAACAATAAACGAAGGAGAATAACGCGACTTAATACAAGTTATATTCTCTGTTTTTCACGAAGAGACAGTTTTTTAATCGCGCACGCTAACGTCAATCGATTCTGTATTATGGAAGTTTTTATTTAAATTTTATTTAATTTTTCGAATTGCAGGATTCGACAGATTCAATACAAATTTCCGTGGATTTATTAATTATTTCTGAAAGATTTATATCTTCCTATCTCTACCATCAGACGACTCGTATATGAATTATAATAATTATATCAAATTAAATATACATAACACTTTATTGGCACTTTACTTCCTTAGAACGCAATTAATCCGAAATATATGCATCTAGAAATAACTGGATGATTCTAAAGCAAATTTTATCTGAAATAGTCGACGCGTTGTGAATTTATTCTTTTACGAGCTTTGCTTCCACGTGTACGTACGTATATACGAGAGGAACATGTATATATTCTGATAGAAAAAAAACGTTGTAAAAAACTATATAAGAATAAAAATAAAAAAACAGAGCCGATCCTGAGAGTTTTATATTTCACGTAAATTAAAATCATATATCTCCCGTAACATCCCTTATATCAGATTTCCCTCGGTATAGGTTAACATTCGTTTGAAATACTCTTTTCATTGGCCATCAATCTTGAAGATATCGTGGAAAGATTGAAATAAAACCCCTTGTATACCGTTTCTATTCATGAATCTGAAATGTAAACGTCGGTATTGCGTTCGCATTTTGTGCAAAATTATCCGGAAGAACTGATACCGCGTGTCGCGAATAGGAGAAGATCGCTATCGCGTCATCGCATCTCGCATAACATTATGCAATTTGATTAAAAACTCTTCGAAAACGAGGACTGGGCGATTCTCGACGAGAAGTAGAGTAGTAGAGATCTTCTGCTGATCCGTGGATTTTCGCTGACGGTTTACGATGATCCAGCAGTCGTGTGTTGCGACGCTGATCAGGCAAAATACTATGAGGCAGATTAGTTTCATAGCTGTAATTTCTGGTCGAAGAGAGGGGAAATAGGAATTGTCAGAATTACTGATTATTACTACTGTTTATTTCTTGTTGTTTTTCATAATTATTCTATGATACTTGTTACTTGTTATATTTATTAAAATACGTACTACTTGTTTACTGTTACTTACTAATATATTATAATGTAGCTTTTTATACTTTCATTTTTTTATTCTTCGTGTCATTACATTGAAAGATCAACAACGGAACTGTAAAATTGTATAAGTATTTAATATCTTTAATGAAACAAAAACTAACTAAAATATGCAATTTCCTTTGATTCCAAGATTATGTAATACCAAACAGTTTTGTATTATTTAAATACAGGTATGATTAAATAAAATTTTCTAATCTCCTAGAAAATTACTTCTTTCGCGGTTATGTCACTATTCTTCCGGGACAACAGTTTGTGAATAATATAATCACGTTACATAAAACTAAGCTAAAACGGGAATAGAATATTTTCGATTCGTTGTTTCCACTTCGTCGAAGGATCACTGAAAATACTACGCTACTCGCAAGCCAAATCTGAAGAAATCAACGCCAAATTATTCTTGACCTACGCCACGGCACACCTATACAATAAATCCAAATATAGAATAAGAGTAAGATACAGTAATCGATCCAATGAACAACAATCGATCGTGACTCGATCCATGAAACTCCTAAGAAGAGTTTAACCTTTATCCTGTGTGTCAATTTCATGGTTCGATCAATTTCCTATACGATAGCTTCGTTATTTGTAACGCGACACGAACAATTTAACACTGAACGTACAGAAATTTCATTTCTTCTGTTTCTGATAGAATAATTCGTAATCATCGCATTAACTTTCATTAGGAAAGTAAATTATTGTTTTATCGAGTTACAGAACGCGCGTAAGGATACTGGACACATCACGGAACCGCATTACATAAACCGGAGGCACAAGAACAATTTCTATAATTTGGAAAAAATCATTTGTCACAGTATCGTCGAATACTGCAGTTTCTCTTTCATTTCATCGAATTGCGAGATCCGCACGGAGGAAAATAAACTATAACAGATATTGACCAAATTTCTGAAATTCCCCTTCGCGATTACGATGGAAACCCCATGGCAAACTGTAAATTGGCTGAACGAAACGATTAAATGAAAATTTGCGTTAACGCGACGTAAATCTAACATAGTGTAATTAAGAAACGTATCTACAATTATTCCTACGATAAAAAGAGTTCCCTTAATCCTCTAAGCCTAACTCAACCACTCAGCAAAAAACCTACCGACGCAATTGTCCCAATCGGAAATAATAAATTCCCCATATCTTGGCGTCTGTCTTGGTATCGTTGAGTCACCGCACTTGCACAAAGCTTCGAAACCGACGCTACGTTTCATCTTCTCTCGATATAAGAAACTATCTCTAAAGAAAGAACCTAAGAAGCAGACGGAAACAACAAGAAGCCTTGAGAGGGGGCAGAGAAAACGGAACTCGTCTCCGCCACCGTGTTGGACACGTGACACGGATTTCGAGATCGGAGGATGGCCGGTCGACGTGGCATATACGACGAAAGCACGCGATGCATCTAAACCGGGAACACGTGAGAACCAGTTCGGATCCAGTTCCCCCGGCTGCAGTTGCACCGGCTGGCGGTGGCGGTCGCATCGATCGCCTGGTCGCCAAGGCTGCGTCTTATTCGGGCAAGGCCAAGGTCGTTGGCTGGCATTGCCGTCGAGCGAAGGTGAGATCGCAATTTCCCGCACGGGGGTTGCGCGCGGAAAGTGCAGCCGGGGTCACGGGCGATCCGCGAGATCGAACCAACCGTTCTTGGCATTGGTCGGGATCGATGCGAAAACAGGGAGCAAAGGGATACAGAAGTCGCGGCAAGGAGAAGAGGACAGGCATTGGTCTGACGTGCCAACAAATTTTGTGTAGGTGCGTTTCAAGCAGGTTAAAGTTAAAAGTAGTGGTACGAGACAGATGCAAGAGGTTCCGATTGCTCTTGATGTCTTTTAAAGGGGATCGAGCGAGGTTTAGAGGAATATTTTTGGTTAGTTTTGTGCACGCCTTTGCAACAGATTGGAATTGTTGAGAAGTCTTTCGTAAGAAGTACATTATATATCTTTAAAGTAGAACAGCGAGTCGACGTGCCAATAGATGCGCTTTCTACACAAGTTAAATATGAGACGAGTAGCGAAATTAATGTTGACATAAGCTTCTAAGAGCGACTAAAAGGATTGTAGCAAATTTTCTCATGAAATTTATGAGCACCGTAATTTGTAAAGTTCGACGGTGATTCTATGTGCTTGTACATTACTTTGCTAGTACTGGTTAGTAGGTAGTTGGCAGATGGTTGATGTGAGCTTCCTAAAGGAGGACATTAAAATCTACTGAAGTTATCGTAGAGTTTAGGTCGTAGATTGTGCTATACCTCATGATTATGTGTATAACACTCGTAGATTGATTTCCTTGTTGAATGTCTCTGTGTTGAATATATTTTCTGAACAAGAAATTTTCTAGTATTTCGGTAGTATCTCGTATCCATGGTATAAATAATTTAGTTTAGAGGAAAGGTCTGGCAAGAAAGTGGACTGAATTCTCTCATTCTTACTCGGAAGCTCGCATACCTCATCGATGATCCACGTTCTTCTCGAAAACGAACCTTTGTTTATTTTAATTCCTGTCTATGTGACTATTCGTTTCGCTTTTATTTCTAAGAAACTAAATGGATCATAGATCCACACACAACTAGAAATGAAATAACTAAAAAGTGAAAAGGATAATTTTTATTTTAATTTTCTCCCCCCCCCCCCTCTCTCTCTCTTGTGAGCAATATTACAGATTTGCAAAAGTGAGCGATAAAAACAAATAGAACGACGTTAAACGAGCAATAAAACTTCGATAAATATCGCGGTATATCGTTCAGGTATCAGCAACAGCAAAGTTGCGCAATAATGACCACCTCAGCGATGATATAATAATGGTATTGCAAACAATATTAGTCAATAGGACGTTTCCTGGTTAGATAATGGCAGCAAGGTTACGTGAAAAGAAGCAACGTGTGCGCGAAGGTGTTGTTAAAGCTGTTCGAAGCTGACTTCTACCTAATCGGCCTATAATACGAGACAAGACTGGTTGCGGTCGGTTCATCTCGTAGCTAGGCGGCTTATTTAATTGACTCGAGTTTCGTGCGTTGTTTAATTTTCCACCGAGACACGTATTTTTATCCGTGATATCGCTTTCAATC
The DNA here is from genome assembly GCF_011952205.1 of Bombus bifarius. Taxonomy (NCBI): domain Eukaryota; kingdom Metazoa; phylum Arthropoda; class Insecta; order Hymenoptera; family Apidae; genus Bombus; species Bombus bifarius. The sequence continues at coordinate 896,686 of NW_022884484.1, forward strand.
TCGATGTTGCTACCTGATAAACAAACTACAAATTAAAAGAAACAAACGAAAATTCCAAGGTCACTTCCTACATCATTTACTTTGCCAGAGGGAAATTTCATTCGAATTCTCATAATTAGTAAAAAAAAAAAAAAAAATGATTCTATTATCGTTCAATCGCCGAAACATTCTACAACATTTATTACCACGAAATGGCATTCCATTTTAACTGCTTGTTGTTCGTAAAAATTTATATTTTCTTTATATTCGATTACTAGGCATCTCGTACTATTTATGCCAACGAATCGAAATTCCATGACGATTCTCCAATTAGAAAAAGTTTGAAGCCCCGCGTACCGCGTATTTCGACAAAAGCAAATCATCTCGTTCTCCTTCCACCCCGTAGACTATTCTTCTGTCTCTCCCTCGACGTTCTATAAATTCTTGTGTGTGTCGTAAAAATCGAAGGTCTTGACATTGTTCCTCTATTCAGCCATCGCATCGATATCACGACTTTAAATACGCCGATGCTCGTTTAAGCGGTACATCACCCTTTAAAGGAGGTAGAGCCGGCGTCGAATAGAAGACCTGTGGCGATATTCTACGTACAGTAGTGGCTCACGGAAGTATTTCAACGTCACAGAAAACTTTTATGCGTGCGTTTTACGTAAAACGTATCGAGACTTTATCAGCGGTTTGACGAAACGCTTCGCACAATTTGGATGCGACCTGGAAATCTACATGAAAGTTACCAGATATTTACTGCAACGATACATTTAGTAGTAAATTAGTATGTCTATAGTATAGATAGCCGTAAACATGTCATTGGTACCAAAGATAAACATACATCGTGGCTTATTATTAGCGAGTAACTGAGTACGTTCAGACACTGTGTTGATCTTTCCAAAGTGTTTCACGATGATGATGATGATCATTATGAAACTTACGTCTCGAGATTTGTTTCAAATTTTGCCAATCTGATCGCGATAGACGAGCCTCGTTGCAGCGCTATTGAAATTCCACATTATGGAAGTATAATAACGCGTGTTGAAATACTTTCGGCAGCGACCGTATATCGAGGCTCGTCTGGCACACAGTCAATAATGCACCTAGTCGATTGTATACGAATCGTGTACGGCTCAAGCATACTGAAATATTTTAGTCTTATGTTTCGTAGTTTCTGTTGGCACTCCGGTATCAAGGACAGCCTTCATTCTTGACTCGAGGCGGAAACGCGCGATCTTTCGCCGTTTCGATCGTTCCAACGTCCTAACCAAACAACATTGGAAGAGAACGGAGAAGAGAAGCGAAGTAGGAAGGGAGTTGTTTTGGTGAGTCAAACTTAATTGTTTCTTCATCTGCACGATGATTACGAAGGATTGCAGTTGGAAATGAATCGCAATTATTGTCATCGTTTGCTAATTATTGACGTAGAATCGATTCTATTTGCATTGAAATACATTGATACATTGTTAACCGGGCACGTGTATAAAATCGATTGCATATGCATTAAGTTATGTAATTATTAATATATGGAATTGTTTATGTCGTTGTCAGAGCGCCGTTTACTTTATCGAGTGATGACTGTTTCCTCTTGATTTCTAAGATTTTTCCGATAAACGTTGATATCATGAAGTTTTGTAAAACAACAGGTCGGAAATTTTGTTAATCGCCTGTATATCGACGTTACATAAGGTGGTCACTTCAAATAGTTTTAAGAAGATTTCCTATTAATATACTTAAAAATAGTACATTTTATAAATAAAAGATACGAAAAGATCAATATCTATTTTCTTTAATTCACCTGCAACACGAAGCTACTTTTATTAGAAAAAGTCTATAGAACATTGCTATTTATAACGTTATTTACTAAATATATCGATCGCATATACTGTTAACACGTATAGTCTACAATAGAACATAGCAAAATTCGAGAAGAGGCCGAGATATGCTAATTGTTCGTGTCGAAAGGAATGGACAAGTTCTTTCAAGGGAAACTTGAATCCAAGACCACTCAACTGGCGATTATCTTACAATTTTTACCAAGTTTATCCGCTATCTTTTCGTTAAAATTTCGTTACCACACATCCTAATATTATTCCTACTGTTTCTCCATCAAAACCAAATTGATTCTATCGCGCTGATTACGCGAGTTATGTAAAAAATGTTTCTCAGTATCGATGTAAGTTTAGAATCGCGTGTGGATAATCTAAAGAAAACGTCGACTAATATCGACAGATATCGATGCCAGATGATATAAGTTCGCTGATCTACATCGGAATCGCATAAAAAGTTTATTAGCTCAACGTAGAAATTCTCTAGCGTTTACCTTGCTTGATATTTCTTCGTACACGCGCGTAAAGCAGCGTGTGTATCATTAAGAAGCAGATTTAATTACTTCCGGCTTGAAAATTCCGGATCGTTCGATCACGAGAAACATTAAACGGCCACCTTCCAGCAAAACGAGTTTATATTCCAAGGCCTTGAGAATCATTTCAAAAATGAAATTTTGCAGTCGAACACACAGCTCGCGTATCTCTTCGTCGTTAATAATCCTTTCACAAGGTGTATCCATTTCGAAATGAAATCCATCAGAAGATATACTACACTGTAAACAATTAGGTCATATTCATCATTCAACATGAACGAGCAATTTTCTAATCGAATAGAATGTACGAAATAATAGAGAAGAAGATTGTTAATAGCGAAACATTGAATTAATTTCAATTATTTATAGTAATTTTAATATCTGCTGTTCGTTTCAATGGATTTTGAAACTTTGTCAGAGAATCAACGCTGCTCTACCAGATGTATATCGTGAACGCTAAGTTACTGCTAGACACGATATCAAACACACACATAATCGAGTTCGACATAGTTTAATGTCATATTACGTTCCACGAATATGACTCCTCAGATCGATATTAATTCCTTGACAGTCTTTTATCACTGAAATCATCAACCTAGATTATTAAAAACCTTGTACCAAGCTGATTCTAATCTCGTGCGAATAACCTGTGTATACAATTTAAGGAAATAAGAATTTGAAATTGAGGAATAATTTCTAGCTGTTAGTTGTCATGTTTGACGACATCGAACAATTGCAACGTTATACAGGGTGGTTGGTAACTGGCGATCTACAGTGAGATCCGTTATAACGAGACGTGATAAAGTGCACGCGTACCGAACGAAAATTCAAAGTCGATTTTCTCGAAAACAAACCCTCGAACGAAAAATTTGTATTCTATATTTTCGACTTCTTTTTTCGCGTAGAACCACCCCCTTTCCGCTTGCACCACCAGTTACCAACCACCCTGTATATTCGACATAGTTTAATTCTATAACACATCCCATGAATATGTCTTTTCAAATCTCAACGATTGCTTGTTATCCAAACTATCATTTTGTATCAGTGGAAGTTTTCGTTAATTCTTTAAAATAGAAAAAAGAAAGAAATAAGAATTCGTAATCTAGAAAAAATATTCAGCCATTATCTGCTACGATATTAAAAGCTCGAAAAATTGTGCTCGATATAACGCCGAATAAACTTCTTATACTCGAAATCTCCACAATTTTTTGTCCCTGAAACCATCATTTAATACAGCAACGTGTAAATAATATCAAACTAATAAAATCTCATACAAATCTTATTAGCAACCGATGCAAAATAAAAAATCGCAAGAAATAATAAGAAAATAAAATTAGGCACCAAAAAAGAACTTTCAGCTTTCCCTATTTTCCCTTTGCTGTAGATAATTTTGGACAAGCTACGTAGTCGTTAGGTTCGAATATCGAGTTTGATTAAATTTGTCATTGTTGGAATTTCGATGTGGGTGGCTCGGAGGATAAACGAATTTTTTCCTCGAGCTACGTCGCCGAATATTCGCGGTCAATTGACGTCATGTAATTCGAGCAAACAACGATCGATGGTTAGTCGCGCGGCAGCCGGCAGAGCAACGATTTATCGATTCCATTTCACGTCATCGCACCACGTGTCACTAGATAATGCAATTTGCCGCAAATAGAATCCATCGCGGTAGTCCATTACACTATCGAGAATCACTTTGTCCGAGTGTATTAATTCGAGAGCTTTGCACTGTGCAAGCTCGTCCGCGGAATTTTCACCGATGTCTTAGAATTATATGTGGCGAGCTTACGTATGATCACCGGACAAAACCAGTGATATAGAAGGATGTCAAATAAGTTAAACGTTTGTCGTGACATTTCGAGTAAATGAAAACATCCTTTGGTGAGCATTTGTAGTTCTAAATGGAATTATAATATTTCTGGAATATATCAATACTTACTTCTTAACAAATATAGACACGCGGAAAGGATTACGAAATAACGAATTACAAATAATTTCGATCTTTCCGATCCTTCGTCGAATTCATGGGCTGCTGCGATAAAGCGGCAGCTTCGCTCTTCAGTGATTTGCGTAAACCGACAGAAATCGACCGAAAATCGATCAGAATCAATCGATAATTTGTCAAAGTTTGTCTACTTTTTGATGATTCGTGAATGAAAGAAAATTCGATCTTTCGAATCGAATGGAATTAAACTTCGAACGTATAAAGCTTCTTCGATTTATCGTTCAGAAAATTAGTCGAAACGGGTGAAAATTCGGTTCTCGAGTCACGTACTTACGTACGTGTGTACGTGTAACACAAACAAAGTTTTGCAAGCGCCTGCAATTGAACTTGCGCACGTCCTCGACTGCCGTTTATCTGTCCAACTATCTTACATTTAATATTTTTGACGGAATTTTTTCAAGCACCGTATTTTATCCGTGCACGAGGTTTCTTTTTTTCTCTCATTGGAGATAAATTAGTATTGAGAAATGGGTTATCACTTACGGTCACAACGTCAGCAAGGACTGCGCGGCCTGACGAGTCAAGGAGCAGAAACCTTGCAAAGTTCGCGTTAAACGTTACCTTCTATCGCAAGTAGCGTGCAGGCCGCGAAATCAAGCTATCATTGCGTCGCTGACGAATCGTATGAACGGCTTCTTCGCTGACGAGAACGTTTCCAATCGAAAGAATACCACAAATATGACAATTACGTTTCTTCTTCTGCATCTTTCATCCCTTTCAGCGTTTCGCTCTTCCTTACTGATAAAATTTATCAACGATTATTAGCCGAACTTTGACATTCGCGCTTATTCATTTGCACCTTTCAAACCTTCGACAATTTCATTCTCGTTTATTGATAAAATTTCATAACAATCGATTCGACAATAAAACGACGAAGAATTCAGGACGAAAAAATGATCATCTTATTGTCAAAAGTTCCCAATATATCTCATACGAAACTTTCAATTTTTTCTACAATTCCTAACGTTATACTTGGTAACGTGTTCTGAAGATCGATACTCGCCGATCACTCGTTTCCGATTGAATTTTTTCTGCCGCCGTGAAGAACGTAGAATCAACATTTCAAAAGTTTCATCTGCTTTTAGCCGAATCTATTCAGCTTTATCTGACCACGGACACGCATGGCAAACTTCCTTCACCTTGCAACTTCTCTTTAGCCTTTTCACGACGTCAAATGAAACGGAACCTATTCCGATAAGATGGAACTCTATAGATAGAAAACGACACGGCGTCCTCTGCCACGGTTAATAAGCGAGGGTATTTAGGTGCAGTCATCGAAGATGAACCGGCTTTTCGTACCCTGACCGAAAGTTCGTATCCTTGACACAGAAAACGGCAGTAGTCTAAACCGAGGAAAGCGGCCGTTCCATTTGCGATTCAAATACCAGAAGCATCGAGGACGAGAATGCCAGAACAGCGAGGCGAATTAGGCGGTTCAAGATCGCGACGCGACATTTCCTCTTCGACAATCCACTGTCTCTTCCTTCGGTTTTTCGCAGCCAGTTTTTCATTCTTTCTTCGTTTGCTTCGTTCTCCTTTCGATATTCGTTCGTCATTGACCTAATTTCCTCGTTACGCTTCTATCTACGATTACACGCGATTTTTTTACCTACACGTTTCACACAGCGTGTGCTTGTCCTTCCGTGGAAGGATTTAGAGTTTATTTATGTTGAAGGTATGTCTAATACGTCGTCCATTTGGTTTCATTAAGCGTAGCTTTTCTCAGAATAATGAAACAGAGTTGTTATAACCTTCGATATTGTACTACATCTGCATGATAATGACCCAGTTATTTCTTATATACGTGTATATACAATATGTGTATATATACATTGACATCGAATATATTATTATTATTATTATTATTATTATTATTATTATTATTATTATGTACTGTTACGTGTGGATAAACAAGACACTTTATTTATAAAAGAATGTTTCAACAGTGTAGCAACTGGGAATATTTGTAAACTCAGTCCAGTGTTAGAAGAACATGGAAACTGTCAAGAGAAAATTTTAAGGACTCGGAATTTTAAGAATGAAGAATTAGAAAAATGATAAATTGTTTCCTAGAATCTATTCGTTATGCGTTCACAGCAATCGTCTATTTCCTCTGTACGCTCCGAAATAGTTTTTCGTTAATCGTCAAATTAAGATAATTCTTCGAACTTGTAAAATAAGTCTGCGAAACGACGAACATTCTGAATCCTTCCTTATTCCATCGCACCATCAAAGGATCACAAATATTTAAGTTATCATACTTTCGCTCATAGAAACCTATTCAACCAACGATCAAAGAATTGCCGTCAGTTTATCACTTACCTCCTTTTCTATATGGATGTTCACAACTGAACTGGGTCGAATCGGCGAGAAATCCTCGCGTGAACGTTCGTTCCAGGGAACAACTTTCTCTCTCGCCCTCTACCGCACGATCCTCGTGAACAAACACTAGGAATGATTTATCATAAAAGGCAAAAGGGGTTCGTGCGGTGGCGTAAGCGGTCGAAATTGAAATGTTAATTCGCTGCTACGGCAGAACGCGGCTCGATAAACCGAGATTTCCACAGTACCTAACCGATAACTGTAAACACGCGGCTGAAAGTCGTCGCGAGCCGCGAACACGCGCATGTATGCGGATTAACCTTGATCCTTACAGCTTACAACCTCGGCCGCACGCGCTCAGACAACGTATTTGCGTTCGGTAAAAACTGCGGATGATCGTCGATCAGCGAGAAAAAGAGACAGGAAAAAGAGAGGAACGGAAAAGTCAGCAAAAACGTGGAAGGAAGAAAAAAGATGTTTTCATTCGTTTTTTCTCGATCTACGACGATTGTGTTCTTCCCGAATAATCTGAATTTAACGCTCGCGCGTGTGTTAAAGTACGAATTCAAACTTTTTAAACGACTTGTGAATTTTTTCAAAATCAACAGTACTGTTCTATGTGATCCGAATTGTTATTAAAATGTAGACAGCGTTTGATGATTTTGTTTTGGTACATAATATGTGTGTTGAAAATCTGAAAAATCTGAACAAAAGATACCTCTGATAGGGCGAAAACGCGAAGGGGAAAAGGTAACGACAGGATTAACGAAGATGTTTAAATCCAAATATTTGAAATGGTTTTTGATCTTTTGGCAATCGTGAAAGATGATCGAGGATTGGAGATTCTTGTGGGACGTCGGAAAAGAAGTTGCTGGGGAATTTCGAAAGAATCTGGGAGGGACGTTTTGAAACGCGCGCGATTTCTCTAGCGATTTTTCGATTAAGAATGTATAATTTAGAAAATTAAGGACCACGACATTTTTGTCGAATTTCATAGAATCAAATATATTTTTCTGTGTAAATTGTAACTCGTATGCATCTTCTTCCTGACTCCTTTCCTACAGATTCTTCATATTCCTTTACGTACAACAATAGCATTTCTTTCTTTCAAGAATTTCTTTACCGAAATAGTGGATCACTAAATTTTCTTCTTCGAGCCTGGAAAATCATCTCCTTTTCATTAACATTGTCGGTTGTTCTATTTTTGTTATAAAAGTCATAACGCAGTATCACGAATGTTCTTCATCTTCGGCTACCATTTTGTCATTACCCCTTAATCCTCTTCAAATTTGTATGAGGTCGTCCGAAAAGTGTCTTTCGTTTTATAAGGAAATAATAGATGCACAACGTTTTCCGTTTTCTATTATTTTATCGAATTACGTATGATCCATTTTGTTCTATCAAAATAAAGATCACAGCGTTCGACAGATTAGGTTTCATGTTTGTATAAAGGTGCATCGTTGTAAAAGACGTGTCTTGTAAAAGAAAGACACTTTTCGGACAATCTAATACATACTTAATAAAGGTGAATTATTAATTTAAAAAATAGACAAATAAAATGCCATAGGATTTCGACAGATTAAGAAGAATATTTCATTAAAAATCACAAGAGGACCTACGTAACTCAATACATTGTAGACTCAATATAGCGTAGAAGGTTAAAGGGACGCTACACGAATTCATTTACACGAACGAACGTATAATTTGATTAAGCAGCATTTATTCGCATGTATCGCATACTTCATAGACGAACTTTCAGCTAGGGCCAACGACATGGACCAGTCACGTTCCCGTGTCTAATCTATTGTTAAAAACAATTATACGAATTAGCCCGGAGGAGTCGAGACGCGATCCGGGGCAAGGTTGGCTATAACGGGAATTAGGCGAATCAACGAATTGCTCTCGTCAGCGTCAGCAGTGTCGTTAAATTCTCGTTGTGAATTTTTGTTTAGACTTACTCTCTGGGATTTTTCGACGAGAAAGAGCCGTACACGTGTCTGGACTTAATTTTATTCTCCTTGAGAATACATCCGACGATGGACATTTTGAACGTTAAACAGTTTAAGCTAGGCTATAAACTAACCTCATTATCGTGTTTAAACGTTTTCATTTTATCTAAACCTTTTGTGCTCTATCATTCCCACGACACGGAGGCCCGGCTTTTCAAATGTCATTTCATATCACGAGCTTGGCTTTTTATTAACCGTAGTCTCGTCAAGCACGTTATATTCGAATTTTGTCTTCTCTTCAACGAGCAAGAGCATAAAATTGAAATTGGATATCGCATAGGAAAAGCTGAAAAATCATAGTGACGTTTGTCGGATTACTTCTACTATTCTTGTAAAGCAGAGAACGTGCTGTGTTTGTTATTGTAAAAAATTGACGATATATTTCCCAGTCGCGTAAACGTATCGTGGCGTAAGACAGAGTCGTAACTATACATTGATTATGGAATTAAAAGTGATATATGGAGAAACTCATGTACAACCGAATTCAAAGTCTTAGAAGCTCAAAGTCTTCACGTACACCACCGTGGTTTTCAATGGATCTAAAAAACAACGATTACTTCATATTTTCTTTAAATACATCTTTATGGCCTTTATCGTGTAAGATATATTACACAAAATAAAATCAGGTACCTAAAATTATCATTAATCAAATATCTAAAATTAAGCGATTAATCTAATCTAAACGTAATTCATACTGTTGAGAATCACGTATGACCCAAAAATATCAATCGAAGGTTAACATGCATTGCGTTGCATTTTCGATAGAATCAGCATTCCTTTTTCCCCTTTCGCCGCGTAATTTTCCTCCACGTTGGAATCTCAAATTTGTCGTATCACTTCGCGTTCCTTAAGATCAGCAGAATTTTTTATAAAATCTTTCTAAATATCCAGGACTACGAGAAGGACCCACAAAAAAAAATAGGATGTAAAAATAGACAAAGTATTATGTCGAAAAGATCGAATGGAAATTCGGCACAGCTTCGCTTATGATTCAAACTATATTCGATCGTGAACGTTCGACCGCTTATTTCTTTCACTGTGTGTCCCAATGAGACCGGGAAACGACCAGGAACTATTGGATCGGCGATCGAAAAGAGTGAAGGGGACGCGAGTACAAGACGGCCCTGAGAATGACGAATTCCAGAATGTTTAAACCGTCCGCCCTTGCTGTATCCGCGTCAGTATCCCGAAATTCGACGTTCTTTAATATCATCGAATCGCTCGCCTCAACTTCTTTCTCCCGTCTTGTCCTTCGAATAGACCAGACGTAAAACCGATTTTACGGACCAACATTGTCCGAAGATCGTTTAACTCCCGAAGGGAGCCATAATTCAGCTCTGATTTGATGTTCTTGCCGATTAGTCAATCAAGGACGCTGTTACGTTATATTTTACTATATTTTCTTATTCTAAGAGTATAGATTTTCTGTATAAAAAAAATAATGGAAAAGGTAAGAACGAGAGAGAGGATGAAAATAATTCTACAACAAAACGAAGAATAAATTGCGTAATTTAATTACCGTGATTCGATAGAATAATTTGTAGCAAGGAAATTTGAATTTTTATTCTGACTTCAGATCTCGTCCCATTCGATTGTTATCTTCAAGTTTCTTGACTCGAGTTGAAAACGAGAAAACAACGGCGAAACGACGGATAGAATGGAAAGATTAGAATTACAGAGAGTATTAAATGATCGTCGACCTCGGTCGAGGAAATTCAACGAGGCTACCGTCAGCGTTAGGCGCTCGTTCAATCGCGTTATCTGACCAATTAAAATCAACCGTTTGACGTTTGTTGCCCTAATAATTCAGAGAACGAAGGCGGATCCAAGGTCTCGCGGACTGCTTACTCGAACGAACAATGCGACTCGCATTGATTTCAAGCCTCCAAGGTTAGCTGAAGCGAATACATCGTGCGTCCACCTTCTGCCAGAACGATTGTGCAGCTAATAGAATGGCATTCTTGTGAAAAATCAGTGAATTTATTGCCAATAAAACGAATGCGCGTAATGGATACGTTCAAATGAACGCTTTAAAAAGAACACGCCAAGCGAACATGTTAATAAGAACGCATGATATACACACGTTGGAACGAACATGATAGAACAGTGAAATTGAAACTTGCTTAATCACAAACTAAACTTTGTCGATTAATTAACAACCTGCGAGTTAGTACATGTATTTCGTACATTATTAAATTTGTTAAGGTATACCAATGCAATTTTCCGTATCGTGACTATCATATTCAGAGACTTGGCGTAATATTATTAACTTTCGTTAGCAATATTTAATTGATAACTGATAGAAAATTCGTCACAGTTTGCGATGTATTAGAAACTTAGTTTCACGAGTAACAAGTAGCGTTGAAACAGCTAATTGTAAGTGTAAAAATGATATTTCTCATACGCGAAGGAAAATGTGTAATAATGAAATCAGTGTAAATACAGAATAGACAAAGATATCGTACCTGTACTATCGAAACTAGTCAAAAATACGACATTCGTAGAATTATAAAAAAAAAAGCGACCGAATAGTCACGGTATATCGGAAGTACGATTTAGATTTACGATGAAACAGCGGAAACGGAAGGGAAAGTAAGTGCATACACGATCCATGACGAACGACGAAAACCCACGGCAAGTGTTTCGATCGATTAGTATAAATTCTATTCTGCTTTCATCGTCGATCGATTCGTCAGACTGGAATTCCTATAGACGAGAAAGGGAGGTAGATAGACAACTGCAAACGCTGACTCACTCGATTATCCGCGGCAAGAGTTGAATCTCAATTAAAGAGCAGTCTTGTCGTCGGTCAAAAGCCCCATTGCAGTGCACTGTACTCTTTGTTTTCCTGATCAGGGCGTCGTTTGCCGTTTTGCATCCAAAACTATAATAATACTATACGTTTAATTCACAGTAATTTTGAGGAAAATTTACCGTAAAATCTGTAATTAATTATAATATTACGAATTAAATATTCTACAATCAACACTTATTTAATTCCCATGTTTTCATCATTTACGTAACTTGTCTTTTAACGTAAAATCGACATAATGATAAAAAAACGAACGATCGAATTAAGTAGGTTCTCTTATCGAAAACAGGAAAGAAGTCGATCGATCTTGCTAGAATCTGATAAAGACGAAACAACTAAAAACCTAATTTGAACTATTACGGTCGGCTGTGACTCAAACGTAGCGAGGATTAAAACCACAAAATCCCAACGAACCAAAAGTGTAAGGGATTTATTGTTCCAGGAAAGAAATTCGATATACATGAATACATAGAAAATTTCACTCGATGAACGAGAAGGTATAAACTATAGTTCTCAGTTTAGTGTTCTATCGTTCTGGTTGAAGTGGGAGGATCGTTAAGACGGCAATTAAACACGTGTTTCGAGGTAAATTCGGTGATGACTAAATGAACCGACGATAGCATGTACGACGAAACAAGAGGCAGAAATAGCGTCGTTACGATCAGAGACACGTGCGCTGAAGCGAACTCGATTGTCGGTAATGAAGCTGGGTTCAACGAACCCTGTGATACTTTAACACGTGGTTATATTAGGACTTTGTTTATAGTCGTTGCACCGCGTGCACTTTACGCCGCCTGTTCAACAAGTGATTCAGTCTCGTGACGACCAACGCGATGAAAACAATTTCACCGTTGCATCTTTTTCAATGGCAATCCAGAAATAAACACAGGAAAACCGCCCCCCGCGAAAAAAATGCCGATTTTATCCCCCTGACGATGGATTCATCGAATGTTTGTCCCGAATTGAGCTTCTCGGAAGCCAAACCGATCGATTATCTTTCCAATTAATTTCCTCGTTTTGTTACGTAAATTTATTTAAGTAGATGACACGTATAACGTTCGATTCTAAGGTAACAGTTAAAGAACAGTATTTGTAATATCATCCTGCTACTCTGCTCAGGTATATACGATCCTAAACAGATGTCTTATATCGATAGATATTAATGAAATATAAATATTTCTGAAATATTTGTTTTCGGTATTCTATATAATTTTAGTATCTGGTATATTGCATTGCTTTTTACGAATAAAATATTCCAGGAAAAGAAAAGATACAAACGCGAAGAACATGTTCGAAGAGCTGAACACTCTTCTACTCTTTCCTGCCACTCTCACTACGACGTTTATGCTGTACCTTTCTCTATAAAATAAATATTTGCATTTACGTACGAGCGTGTGTGTTAAATATAGGAATTGATAAAACCTTGTATCTCGAAATGACGTTCGCTTATTGACATAAATCCTATCGATGATGATATTGCATTTAACCTTGTCATTTTTTCTTCTTTTTTTTCCCCCCGTTTGAAGGGAACTTTTTTACTTTTAAATTTATGAAAACGTACTCGTATTCGATGGATTAAACACTGTTCCATTTTTCTCTGGCTCGTTGCAACGCATCGTCCGCGAACCGTGCAACCGTCTGTCCATCAATAATTTCGCGATACGTCGACGAATCGTTCAGCCACATTCGTCTTCGCGCAACCGTGCGTTCGAACAGACAGGTCAAGGTTTCCTCGTTGTCTCGCCACAGGTGGGTCAAGGTTTCTTCTTTGCTTCGTAATCAGCATTTTTTCTTCAAGAGTCGCGACATCGCCCTTTACACGAACGCCTGACGAATCGAGGAAGGTTGTATTTGCCAACAGTTCGAGCTTATGAAGCAATCACGCGGACCCTTTACAGAGGAATGAAAAGGCGATCTGATATTAAGGCGACGACGCTTCAACAGCGACTAATAACTCTGTCGCCAGCGAGTTTTCAGCAAGGTCTTCTCACCCATAACCTTACCTACAGCCAAGTATGACAAGGTCATCGACACGGTTCCAAAATTACGCAAAATCTTGCCCATTGCGGAATACTGGCGTAAAGTTGTTTAGACATCGTCTTGCATTGGGCAATAATATTTGATCGATCGAGTTGTTTGATTTCGAGATTAAAATCGCGCTTGTAAGGCAAATTTTACTAAATTGGAAATCGGATCTCTTCGATCGGGAATTTTCTATATTCTCGTTAGTTGGATAATTTGAGATCGGTGAATTTACATTGCGTGAATAACGCGAGATCGTGATTTATAGATCACTGAAATGGTACTGTACATTGAATCTAATCTCTATGACGTAGCCTCTACTAAACGTAATTCTTGTACTTGAATAGTTGAAATTTTGCCTGAACGATCGAAAGCATGGAAATATTATCTGACTTAAAAGCAACGAGTGACGAATTGCACGAATGACCATGTAACTGTACAGACTCTGGTATTTTACGTACCAAGGTTTTCATAATTTAAATTTGGCACTGTTAAATCTGTTTGTATCAGAATTTGTGAAGTGAAAAAAAAAAAGATTGTAAAAAATGTTGAGAATGTTGAGAAGACATGGTTCCGTATGCACGAGATTTTCGTATTTTCTTTTTCATCATGCGTCTGCTCTTCTTCTCGTAACAATAATGTTACGATGATTTTGAGAAAAGCTTCACTACACTCGTTATGTAAAATCGAATGTTTTAACGATAGAAACTAATGTTTTCGAAGAAAGATATCTTGTAGGCGTGGACCAAGTGATGACACGATTCAGAAGGATATTACGCAATATTCCAGGCTACTGTATCTTCCCTTGGACTTTTTATATCCGCTACAGATCGTTCAGTCAGACTGTTGCCGACTGAAACGATTCAATGACACGCGTTCTAGAAGATCGTATAGACAGACTTCAGGAGAGGCTCGTATAATTTAACAGTTTAATAGTCCGTGTACCCTTGTAGCCAGTTATTTTTACGATACACGATGCCATTCACGTCAATTTCAGCTATTAGAAGGTGGCTGTAACGAGTCTGTAAAATGTTACTCGTGTCGTATGATCTGGAAATCGAAATGAAATTTTATAATATCTTAACGATTTACATGGTATCGGTTAGGAGAAAAGATTTTACAGTCTGAGCCTGATTTTTTCCAATAGATGTCCCGAATTTCTTTTGAGTCTTTGACGATCTCGTTATTATTATCTTATTATTTTTTATCGAATCTATCTACGATGGACTTGAAATATTTAATAATATTCGATAGAAAAAACTACCTAATGCCAAGTGCTAATTTCCTAACTAACCAAAAACTAATACCATCCATCCTATAATTTTTCACGCCAACGTCAAACGCATAAAATATCACCATTATCTACTACCATATTATTTTTCTTTTGTTTTTTTTTTTTTTTTTTTTTTAGAAAAATTATTTCCGTATATCCAAGCAGCACTATCCGGTTAAACTTCAAATCAATTACGTTCCAGTTTTCTAAACAAGTCTGCAATACCGGTATTCCAATACCGGTATTACTCTCCTCTCGTTGTATCTGGTTATGACAGATATCAAAATATCGTCACGACACCTTCCCACTAATATCGTTTACGCTCCAATTTGCCAAACAACCAATTACATTCCGCTATTTCCAACCGATGTTGTAAGCACGGTACCACGTAACTAACAGTGCGATACTATTTTTACGATAATATCGAACCTTTACATCCACGTTCTAAGTGACTTTCTTCCGAATACCACGCAGTACCATCAATTCGTACGAAGGAAAGACGAGCAGCAAAAGGAAGAACACGAAGAAACATAGCACGAAACAAAGGCCATAAAACGCTCCGTCATCGTATCATCGAGGTACATCATCCTACATAACTGAATCTCGCGTCAGTCACACGATGTCAAGGTCATTGATACAAATGGATCCTTGATCGTAGAACCATTCTCGCTAGCGTTTCGGCATATCCGTAGTGAGGAACGAGAGTCGTACACTCTCTCGTCGGCCTATTTTTAGACGTCATTGACATTTGCACGTAGACAGACCGAGTCGCGTGTACACTCCACGCACTCACGCACTCCGTGTGCACGCCCACGCGTGCCCTTCAACGCGTACGGTCCTCCTCCTCCTCCTACGGGACGATAATAACAAAGCGGGGCGAGGAATGGAACACGGTGTGTTCATTGTTCGCTGGTCGGGTGCGCGGACGTGATTTCTTTTCTTTTTTCTTTTCTTTTCTTTTTTTTTTTTTTTGCGATATTTTTAGTGTCGCCACACGGAGAGAGTCACGAGATAAGTGGAAAGGGAAATGAAATGATCTGCTGAGCGAAGAAGTTAGAGCAGCGATCGGATGTTCTGGACTATGCAGACGCAAAAGGAAGGGACGTGTGCTGATTCGATGAACGAGTGCTGTTTTCCTGATTCACCATGATCATCCTGCAGCCACCTTTTTTGGTAGCTGCTGATGCTACGGCTACGATATGATCTCATGGAACAGTCATAGGTAAAGATGGTGGTAATTTGATTGCAGGATTGTATATTAGCGAGGATTAATCGTATGTCGTTTGAGGGTATTCGATAATCGAGTATCGAGTATGTCGATAGTGGTATAGAGTAACAGCAAGGATTACTCTACTGTAATTACTGTTATACATATACGGCGTCATGTACGTAACTACACTGATCCCTAGACTGCAGATAATTGCGCGTTTATGGGAAATTTGAAGGTACGAGAATACAGAACGCACGATAATGTAGAAGGATATATAGAATATTGTAGTATCGTAAACTATTATGATTAGTTTATTAATAATAAATGGACTAAACAGATGTTAATTAAACAGGAAACGATGGTTATTTAACATGAACTAATCACAACAACGTATTACAATTAAGACAACTAGATAATTAATTAGCAACTCTCGTCAACACGGATTCAACTCACTCTCTCGACAACGCTAGCAACGCTATCTCAACAACGCAATTCGCACTCTCTGGCTTCTCAATTTATACCGCTGTTAATTCGTTTATGCCCCATAACAACCCCTTGTCTTTTGTCTTAACGCCACCAAGTCTCCCATCCACGATACTACAATATAAAGTATTATATGTAAAGCACTGTCCATATTCGTATAAAATAGTAACACAGAGACTACGTACGAAACACAGAAAAATTCACCGTATTGCTCTTAATTAACATATTAATACGGTAATTACTACTTCTGTCTAACAACGAAATTCACTTAAAACAGAAAACTATGTGTATACGATTTTAATAAAATGAGGTAGTTTAATAAAAATTCGTCGGTCATAGCCGACGCATGAACCCTGGAAAAGAACGCGTATGCCTATGCAGCACGAAATTTCGCTGGAAATACGAAATTCCTCGCGTCTATATTGACCGGATAATAACGTGCGAATAACGTAGCTTAAAAAGCAATAAACGAGAAATATCTGCGTGCGTCATACTTGACTCGAGGTCCGAGGGTTAACGCAAAAAATCCCAGGGAACAGATGGACGAACCACGTCCCGTGGAAACAATCGAAAACAACACGCTCCTCGAATGGAACGTTGGAAACGATAAAAGAGCTCCGAGAATCGGCCAAGTCGTCATCGATGGACGTCGGTGGAGAACAAAACGACACGAACCCCGGCCCCTCAGCCTGCCACGGACGTCGCGTTGTAAACCCGCGAACTTGATTGTCCTGTTTGGCCGAACGGTGGCCGCGTAATTTCGCCGAAAGTATGGCTCTTTTGTGGGTGGTTTACGATGGCCGATCGAACGCCAGCGAAGAATACGCCTGGCAAGACGCTAACGTAAAAAAGAAAGAAAAGAAAACAAGTCGGCTGAAAAAGAGCGCGTAATCGCGAACGATCGTCGTCCGCGCGGTGAAAGTTCAGAAAATATCGAGCAGCCTAATTTCGGCTCCTCGAGAGCCGCCCCCGCCTTCGATTCGATATTCGTGATCCGGTTTTATCGTCGCCGAGCTTTCCGACTAACTGTAAACACGCGGCGAGCCTCTCGACGTTTCTGATAACTTTATCGAAGCTTAAGGGGAAAAGACAATGGTCTCTCCTCGGTTCTCTGATTCTTCTGTATTATATATATATAAAGAGAGAGGGAGAGAGAGAGTAGAGAGGAGTCAGAGGGGAAGAGTATAGCTTTCTTTCTTTGGTTTTTGTTGGTTTGTCTCGTCTCTTGGTTTTTTGGAGAATTGATGACGAGGCACGACAAAGACTTGGCTGCTTGAAGAGGCGGTTGTGTGTTGGGATGATTCCGCTGTTAAAAGAGATTGGTGGAAGGCTTATTAATGGAGAAGATAAAGGAGTGGATGATTTTGCTGAAGTTGATGTTATGGTAGGATGTGGTTTAATATGAGTTCAAAATAAATTTTTGGACAAGAAGCGTATACGTTTGGTTGAGAAGCTTTGTATTTGCTTAGTCACTGTAGGAAATTTCGTAGGGGATTGTTATATCGTAAGGAAGTTTTCGTGAATTTCTCTGGGACATCGTTGAAGGGAATTTTAGTTTAAAGATCGGGAACGATGGATTTGATCGAGGCGAAAAATAGAAAAAATAAATAGATAGCTTATCACTGGTTCGTAAGAATATCACAGTTAATAATTTCTTTGGAAGATTATCGGATAAATGATTAAAAGAAATATCAGTTTGACAATCGCTTACTTCGCTTGGTTAAAAATAGGAAAATTGTAAAATGCATTATAAATAGTTTCTTGCGTTAAATTATCTGTAATAAAAAATCCTAAAACCTTCAGTATCCTCTTACGAAGACAAATACAAAAATAGCTAGTCGAGTCTAAATCTCGTCAGATATACTAACGTGACGAACTTCAAAATACAATGTGCAATTTAAGCTACAATGACGAATTTTCTTGGCTCGCGTGCTGTCTCAAGAAACGTCGTTGCTCTTGATCCACTTACACGTCCACGAAAAATAGATTTATCGGTCAAGTTAAATACGCGAGTGGTGAAAAAACACCTGTGCACGTTCGATGCGATTAATCGATTAAAGAAAAAAAAATCCAAAGAAGAGATAATTTAACATTTACCATTTAAACATTATATTTCATATTAATTGTAATATAACAATTTTTATATTAATTACAAAAGGACACATAATTATTTTTATAACCACTATCAATTAATATTACATTCTAAATAATCTTACGTTAAACGATATTAATTTAAATAATACATTTTAAATAATCCTTATTGGCGTTCGATGCTGTAAAAATCTCAAAGTTCATTCGCATTTCCTCGCAAAACGGCCCGTGTTAAGATCGTACGTCGCAGAAGATCATTACTTGCCAATGCAACGTAATTATCGTTGATTTTTATACGATTAGAAAGTCTGTTGCATGACTGATATGCCTACGGTGTATACCTTATGACTATTGTTAGTGACAACGACTATTTCGTCTGTTTTCAATCATCGCCTTTCAATTTGATTGACGATAGTAAAGGATTTCACGCGCGAATAGGCGAGAAATCGACTCGTCGTCCCTCTACACGTCTTCCCTATTTTCTACCCTCTTCGGCTTAGTGACAATAAGACAGCATCCACTGCCTCGAACCATTCATCTCTCTTCCCTTATTCTATCCGTTTATTTCTTCGGCAATCGCTCGAGTCCTGACAACGAACTTCCGCCCCCTCCTTCAGGATTACCATCATTCGCTTTCAACCAATTTTCTGTGAACGTTTTTGTCAGACTTAGATCGCCGTTGCGAGACGATGATATAAAATATCGTAGAATAAGCGCGATTATTACGTATACGTATGTTATAGTTAGATAAGCGTGTAACACTTGAGATCAGAACTGCGTGAAATTTATTTGAAATAATAACTTCGAACTAAATATTTCCAACAACGTCGATCGCTACGTCTTGTGTTCTTCATTCGGTCGATTTCGATTTAAAGGTAGAAAGTAGTTCTAAGATTTCAGCCCGTTGCCAATTAATTTCGCATTAGCGAAATGATACATTTGCTTTCGCAGCTAAATATACGTTTCTTGATCCAAAACTTTGGAAATATTCCTAGTCGTAATAATTCTATAATCAATTTCCACGAAACTTCGTCGACTTATCGCGTGCTTTCACAAAACTTGCGTCTTTCCACCTAACAAGTTCATTTTCAATTCTGTCGTATCGAGATTCCCCTGTATAATCGTAAACCGAAATTAAAGAAATTAAGAAATTGAAGTAATTTAAATGACAGAATTTTCATTAAATCACAACATGGGAATTTAAATTATGTTTGCGTTATAAGGCAGAATTCGTTTAGAATCGAGATAAAATCAGAACATCGACAAAAATGTAACTCTCACATTTCTCTGCTGTGATCTTCTCTATTATTTTACTGCCTCTTTCTAAACAAGTTTCAATGTTTTCAGTCGAGCCAGTATCGTTCACGATTCTAAATCCTTAACGACGATCGAAAGCAAGATAAAAGGAGCATGTTAAAGACCTGTAAAAGCGTGGGCGCCTGTGAATGGTTTCCTATCTCGGTTTCGCTCTATAGAAATCGGGCCAGTAAACTCGGATAAAGGTATCGGTTCCCGCATTTTCCCCACGAGGTACTTTACTCGCGTACCTACGCGAACAGGTCTCCGCCAGTTAACCTTCTCTATACCCAAGAGAGATTCATCGTTCTCGTCGGACAGAAGGAAAGTTCTTCCGGCGCATTGTCGACATCGTTCAACCGATATCGTGAAGTCTCTCGGGTAAGAAGCTGGCATCGCGGAGGCGGTTTAAGTGGCGGCGGCAAAAATAATCTCTTTACTTTCACCGAGTGCAGACAGTGAGAGTGGACTGTCTCCTCTGGAACGTGCTGATCTTCCTTCGAGGATAATCACAGTTCTTTCCTTTCTCGTTGTGAACCGTGTACAGTCTGTATCGCAAGATCACGAACGCAAATACGAATTACTATGGAGAAAATTAATCGTTCGCGTGAAATGAGTTTACCTGAATTTCCTCGGATCTTAGAGTAAGGTATAAAATTTATCGAATTTCTTTCTTTGTGTATTTTGTTTAAAGAATAGACGTACACGTATGTAAAATTAACGTTAAATCGTATTATTATTATCCGATATCATTTCGCTGTACGTAATTGAAAATACGCTACAGATTGAATTGCAATATAGAAATTTAAACGATAGAATTTTCAACTATATTCCCGTTGTGTTAGAATTAAATCGCAACATGGAAATTTAAATTACGTTTGCATTATAAGACAGAATTTGTTTAGAATCCAGATAAAATTAAGTTATTCTTGAAATTCACCGAATTGGAATTAATTATACCTTCGAGTCGATTACACGAAATTAGAATTACAAGAGAAATTCATTTCTCGTGGTGTCTGTGTTGCAGACTGTACATTGTACATTGTATATACATACAGTGTACATACATATAGTGGCTATAGGTAGCACGGTCGAGCGACCTCGTTTGTATCCGCTGGAAAAGAGCGACTTAAGACGATGTTAAGATTAGGATCGTTGGATCATGATCGATAAGATGTTAGGTGCCTTAGGATGTTGGCTATATTGTTGGCTATAGATTGAGTGAGTTAGATCGACGCGTGACTCTTGATTTTTCCTCGTTCGAAAGTTGAACAACACGCTGTTGCTCTATTTTGCGATACTCGAACGGCGGCCTGTGAAAACGGAGCGAGAAAGTTTTCGATTTCTCGTCCTCGAGTGTCTTGGTACTTGATACATATCTTTCGACGAACAGGGAAGAATATTAGAGAAACTCAGGTGTTATGAATATTTGCTTAGACTACGGAATATTGGGAATATTGCGTAGATTATAAAACCGAGTTATTCAAATATATTTTGCTTATATGGACACTGTAGAATGGGAAGAATATTCGTAAAGCGTTTAATAAAATAGGAAGAATATTTCTGACAAATTGGATAGGTTGGTAGGTATATTTGAAAATTGCAATATTTTAGAGAGATCTAATAGAATAGAAAGAACGTTCGAAAAGGGGTTCATAGAATGGGTGTAACATCCGAAAATTTACATATCTGCCTAAAATAGATTCGATCGGATAGTTTCGATATTCGAAAAGGATTTGATAAATTAGAAACAAATATTTGGAAAGCTAGTTGATTATCGAATTAGAATAGCATGGTATATTTATGTATACTTACTTGATACACGATGTATATGTACGGTGAAACATATTCAAGTGGCTTAAGAATATTATTCGTACAAATTCTCAAACAACGTAATAACTTTGAGTCTACTATACCAATTAGAAATACCGAAGAATCGGAATGGTTCAAACGATATTCAGTGATAATTTTCGATCTTTCGTGGACCATTGATCGCTCAGGACCCGAAATCTTATCCATTTCGATATCAAAAATCCTATGAATTGCAATAAAATTCACAAAGGAAGAAAAGCAGACGTCGAGAGGCAACGTTTCAAAGGAAATGTGTCAGAAAATACTAGTCAGTTTGAAGCAAAGGGTCAACTGGTTCACCTCATTAATTGGAGCAAGGCCCATGAAGCTAATTAAAGTCAATTCCACGTCCAACGTGCTTGGCTGCTTCTATTTTTCATCTCGCTTCGCAGCGTCGTCCACACGTTTATTTCGAACTCGATTATGGAACGTGAAAAAAGCACGTAAGGAGCCTAAAAGTGGCGCATGTAACCGTAATTAATGCGCGTCCTTGGCATGTCCGATTATTCGTAGCTAGCCAATGCCAGAAAAATTACAGACAGGAAGCTACGTGGACATAAACGATTCCACTGAACCGTTCCTTCTGTCCAACTGCGAAAAATGGTAGCAGAGAGTTACAGGTGTGACGTTTGAATCGCTACTTGCTTCACAATTTGTATTTTAGTATTTCTATCGAGATAAAGGTAACGTAGAAGCAAGTTGAATTCCATATGGCAACAGTAAGTTTATTTTTGTATTTTTGTATTTTATTGGAATAAATAAAGATATCCTAGATTAAAATTCCATTCATGAATATGCGTATAATAACATTTTATTTATTCCATGATTTGTACTTTTGTATTTTGTTGGAGTAAAGACGTTTGTAAAAAATTAGGATGAGAAATAGAATGAGCAGAAAGATTTATCAGAATGGGAAAAAGGATCGAATAGAACGATATAAATTTCTTCTTTTACTTTTCGTTTAAAAGCAATAAATGTATTATTTGCTTCGTTTTATTTTACGTTTGATTATTATCAGCGTGCAAAAGATTCGACAGAGGAAGTGGTTTTATACTTTTGTTCGTTGTTACCCTTTTATTTAATGGCTGATCGATGTTGTCTGTATCTCCTTTGATCGACAAACGACGAAATAATCGAAGTGATCGAAAGTTCGTCGCACCGAGAGCAAAAGTGATGTTCACTGGCGACTGAAAGCAATTTAATCGACTGCAGAATTTCACTAACTGCGGAAAGAAACTTTCGATTTCGTTTCGTGAAGCAGAACAGTTCGGTACGGTATTTAAATAACGTTTATCACGAGCAAATTGAGGTATGTCGATGAAAGACGGAAATGAAATCGACTTCGATGCACCGTAACAGCAGAGACAATCGTTTCGTCGTTACTCGGCGAAATTATTCTAGAAATCGTCGAGTGTTTGATCGATCATCGAAAATTTCAGTTATCTTATTTAACTCCCGGAGGACGAAATCTCCGATCATCGAATTTTTACATTTCAATCTTCTCCTCGCTTTAGCGGACAAAAAGAGATTTCCGATTTACTCGAAATATTGAACATAAGATTGAAAGAAAAAATTATACGTACGAGCGGGAAAGATACTTTTGAACGTTTTCAGAAAAAATACAATTGATTCTTAAAATTTCCTTTTGTTACGATCGTCTGTTAATCGCGTCTCTACCGTCGAATAAAAGCTTAGTATAAATCATAGCTAATCTCTTCTTCCACTGCTGTCTGCGTCCCAATTACGTTCCAAAGGGAACGTAAAAAGCTCTCATGATGAAATATGGAATATGAAGTCCTCGAATATCCGAGAAAAGGTTCCTCGAGCGGCGATAAATCTTCTCGTTAATTTTTATCAAGGATTCCGATGTTGGATCAAACTTTCGAGGAAAATAATACTCCGTTCCTTTCGCATGGTCAATTGCAACATGGAAGAGCGAACGAAGTGAGGATTCTTAGTATGTGGGTGGTTTGGTCGTGCCAAGTTACTGTCAGAATAATTACTATGATTTGAGAGTAACTAGAATGCAATACGTTTCTCTTGTACGTCTCTTGTCCACAAACGAACGATACGTTTAGTACAAATGTTGTCTTATTTGAAGTATGAATATTTATATACTTGTATCGTTCATTATATGTTAATGACTTACGGCATCTTTAAATAACAATTATGACTTACAGCATCGTTAAATAACAATTTTTAAGCTTCCTTCTTTTTTTTCAATAAGTTTATTCGGATTATTTAGATGATTTATATATTTAAATAAGAATTGTAAAAGAACAATGTATACGAACTGTCGCGATAGATAAATATCGGAAACGTAATTATAAATTTCTTTAGATCGTCATGATACTCTGTACTTCTTTGCTGCCAGGTGCTTCCGCATTTTTCATTTTTATTACGTGCTTATCCTCGATCGATGACTATTTTTCAACCTTTACTATTTTTATTACTATTTATTTATTACCATTTTTCAAGCTTTATTTCTGTCTAATTAATCTCGTTAAAATATTTCAATGCAGCATTAGAGCAAGTCCGTGAGATTATTTATTAGATAAACGTTACGTTTGAAAGAAGCAAAGATGAGAAAAACAAAGATGTTATAGATCCGTGAGAATTTTACTACAATCTACTATAATATTTTACAACTTCATAATAAACACACATTAATTACTCTACGATTACTAAAGGAAAATAGTCAGAGTGAAAAAATTATATTTATATAAGTTGATAGCTTAATAGTCAATAGAATGTTCAATATCTATTTGCTCTATCTGAAATTATAGATTTCATGTGATATCTAGAAATAATATGAAACGTATAAAATAAAATACTCCTGTTAATTGTTCACGAATAATAACTAAATCTATATTCAAATTCAAACCATTAATCTATTAATTTATTAATAAATACTATGTACCTGGACGATGAAATTACAAAGCGTATAGAAAATAGAGTTGATCGGTTTGTCGTGTGTTTCAATTTGAACCAAATACATAATATACCGAAAAGGAACGAGGTCTGCGAAAAGAATATTGAAAAGTCACAAGCACAGTTACATACGAACGACTAAAACCCGATTACGTAACGAAGACGAATTCCCTCGGAGCTTCGCGGTATATAAATCGGTTTATCGGACGTCGGCCGACGATTGAACGACCTCGAAACAGTGACAGTGGATACTCCCTGTCAGACAATTTGAGAGACGCTGGTGTGCACGACGCCTCACGTGGTCCACGTGGTCTCGGCACACGCTTTCACAACATGGCGATGAAAGCGGGCGTTGAACCTTCCACAGGTTGTGTAACATGGTCGAAACAATATGTAGGTCGCGTCTAGTTATCCCGGTTTGTCGACGCGAGACTGATTACGTCAACAGTCGTCTGACGCCGGCTAATGCCCGAAAGCAAAAAAAAAAAAGAAAAAGAAAAACAGCGTTTAACGGTACACTTAGGTGAATTAAGTTATTCACCGTGTTACGCCATCGACCAAATTCTTTGACCTTTTAAACTCTAAACTTCTTTCCCTTTTCTTTCAATGCTTCTGCTTTTCGCCGTATTTCGAGTTTTGGTATCTTTCAGTAAAATTCGCGCGTTTGTCGAATTGAATCTTTCGAAAGATTCGAAACAGTTTACAGAATCGAGTGATTCGTCGATTTTGAAAAAGAAAGAGAAAGTTGTTGGTACATAACGTTCCGAAGGAACTTTAACTCTGTCGTTCTCCTGCTTTACCCTCACGTTCGTGTCGCTTCGCGTATTTTCTTTCCAAATTTTCAAATACTTTACAAACGTGGAGTGATCAATTATAAAACGTGCTACACGTAATTTATTAAATACGATGATAATTTATAATTGTACTACTAATCTGTTGTTTCGCTAATTTGCTTGCCAAAGTTCTTCCATTTGTTATTGTAATATCTCTCTGTCTCTCTTGTACAGTTAATATATGCTCGAAGTTATTTATATTACTATCGAAGGTTTGCCCGACCCTTCCTCAAGTTTTCTGCTTTTCTTCGTTTTCTAACAATCCAACTGTTTTAAGTGAAACGTTGTTTAAATATTTGAACATATGCAGTACTATACTTTAGCCAAGTTGTCCAACACCCGTCGATTACGTTTAATTATAATGCATAATATATTCTTTTAAAAATACAGGGTGGTTGATAACTGGTGGTACAAGCGGAAAGGGTGTGATTCTACGCGAAAAAGGAAGTCGAAAATATAGAATAAAAATTTAAAAATTTAAAAATTTAAAAATTTAAAAATTTAAAAATTTAAAAATTTAAAAATTTAAAAATTTAAAATTTTTAAAATTTTAAAATTTTAAAATTTTAAAAATTAAAAAAATAACGTCAATTGAGACAACGATCTACAGTGGGACCCGTTATAACGAGACGTGACAAAGTGCACGCGTACCGAGCGAAAATTCAAAGTCGATTTTCTCGAAAACAAAGCCTCAAACGACAAATTTTTATTCTATATTTTCGACTTCTTTTTTCGCGTAGAATCACCCCCTTTCCGCTCGTACCGCCAGTTACCAACCACCCTGTATATCAAACTCTTTATGAACAAACAAACAGCCGTATTAGAAATTGGGAAAAGTTTTGGCAAAAGTTTTCCACGAATTCTCATCGTCTATAAAATTTGATCTTGATAAACACGGATGAATTTCCATCTTAACCTTTTAGATTATCTTTCGTCTTTACGCTTTTGCGATTATTTTCTGCCGTTATGAATTACCAGCGGCAATTTTAGTGCCGCAATAAATACCGATCTTGGTAGAACCAATATACTTAGGGTACACAAAATTCGCGTTACTTATCAGACGACAAATGTATTTTCGTTTTCCGAGCGTAAAGGCATTTCCAGGTGGAGGGGCCGGGGAATATATAGTCGTTGATAATAAATGGACGACCTTGCCGTGCGTAGAATTGATAAGAATTGTAACTCGCGTATCATGGCCTTGTGCATATTTACAGCTGCCGGAGACCTTGACGCGATTAACCGACCAGCAATTATTCCTCGAAATTGCCTCGTGATTCATTTCGAATCGATTATTCGGCAAGCGTATTCGCCGATTTGCTCGCGTTTTCTCGTGGCCCTCGAATCTATCGTAACAGCCGTTTTTCTTCCTCCGTTTTGATAAACATCTGCCACGTTAATAAAACGGAAATGATAACATTCGATCTACATAGAACGCTATGTCGATTAAAAGGTAGGATAGGCTGACATTGGAAATTTTACAGAAAGGGAAATTGATTAGATAGGCGTATCAATTTTCATTATTCTCTTATTTCTATGTAATATCTGTTCTTCTCGTTTTACGATTTTATTCTTATGTAAAATCGTAGTAAACGAAAGGAGAAATATTATATTACTAAATATTGCAACGTAACATACCGATCGCGTTTTCTATATTTTCGAAACAAATAGAATTCAATAATCTCATAATCGAGTAACTAAAGCCGAATTCCGATATCCAGTTCGGCTCGATAAACTAAGAGAGAAAGGCTTGAAATCAATCAACAACTGTCGATTAATTTCTCGCCAATCTGAAAAACGATCCCACTATTTCAAATCTTGAAACTTGCAAATTCTAAAAACATCGATCATTCTCGTTAAAACCGACGATCACGATGATTTATCGTTAGAGACCTGTAAACTTTCAAACTATAAAAAAGCTATCTACCAGTTGCCCCCATTAAAATCAATAATAGCAAGCCGATAATCGTTGGATCGTCCGTAAACCGAGATCGTTTCACTTTATAAAAAAGAAATTTCACTGTCTGGAAAGACATCGCCTGGTCGAGATCCAGGAAGATGAGGATCGTCTAGAGAGCTTAGGCAGTTTCACAGGCCACTCTCTCTCGGTTAGCTCGGGTCAATAGGTCACCCACGCCTCGATTACTCGACTTCTATCGAGGCAAAGCGAACCACGTTGGAATTGCGACACCTTCCCTTTTGCCATTGTAAATGCATCGCAGATGCCACTGGATCGAGACACGGTGGTTGTCGTCGACGACGTCTTCGTCGTGACTCGTCCGCTTTCTTCCATGTATATACTCTTACTTTTCTTCGGTCGAACAACGCCAGCGAGTCGTGGATCAACGACACCAAGTGCTCGATCCAGGAAGATGAGGCGGCCACCGGTTAACTTTCTCCGCTCGAACGAGGCCTGTAACGAGTTCTACTTTATTGTAACCAGTCTCTTTTGCGCAGGGTGAAATCAAACCGTTGTTTATAGGCCTCTGTCCCGGCAAGCTAAATAATAGACGTGATTTGTATCGCGCCTCGGAGAGAGTTTATTTATCTCTTTAACGCTTTAGTTCGATCAGTCGCTTTTTTCCAGATTTTGCGGTTTCATGGGTCTGTGAAAAGTGTTCTTCTATATTTCTGTTTTCAAGTTTATGCATACGTCGAGTGGATGTTACACGTTTCAAATAAATCATGTCTATAAATTTAGTCTAGGAATTCTTCGAGGCTTTATAGCATGCGTGCTAGGTCTTCTTATTTCTTCTCTGTTTTTAAGAATATGAATGTTAATCGAATGTTACGTGTAATTTAAATTACAAAATTTGCAATTTAATTTCATAATTCCCTTTTCCCAGGTTTTGTAATTTGTTGGATGTTGTGCTCTTTGATCTCTGCTCTCGAATTTACATATATATGTTGCACGTATATTTGAATGTTGTATATTTTAACGTATATTTTTAGGCAAAATCGAAATACACTAAAAGCGATCATCTCCGTATTCTTAACGAACACGTCCTTAGAGAGGCGAAGAAGAAGCTTCGATAAGGTGTTCTTGTCGATGGAACAGAAGAAAGTTATCGCGACGGGCGCCGGTAACGAGTTGTTGTTTTACGAGCGCGACGAAATCAGGCGAACGACAAACGATATCATACGCGAATCGATTTCTCGGGATTCGTGTGACACGGTGTAATATTCGACGTGTGTATTAACCCGTGTAATTTAACGCGAAATTTTATGATCACGTTTGCGCGAGGAATTCATGCCCAAGGTAAGGTTCGCGGTTGAAACTCTTTGTCACGTGTTTATTTCTCCGCGAGTCGAAACGGTATTTACAGCTGTCCACGTGTTATAATTGCCATTTGTATCGCTATATTTGACTAGCACCGTGTTCTTTCGATCAACTAGTGTTGAGGTTATTCGACGTGTAAACAGAGAAAACTCGTGGATAAATTGTAAGGCAGAAAATATATTTAAATAGAAGTGTAATTAGAAGTAAGAATACAATTTGAGCTGGTCCAGATCCGCACGCTAGTTGTGTTACCCAATAACTGAAAACCCCGAAGTCAACGTCGCCTGTCTACTGTTTATGGTCTGTCTTCGTCGCAGTCTTTTGTCTACACGCTGTCGATGGTTTCGGTGCTTGAGAAAACTAAAAAGACCAGATGTAGAGTTTTCTTAGAAGTGGTGACCACTTCAACAACTAATTCCGTCTTTGCTTGCCGTTATCACGAGAAGGTTAGCAATTTGCCTCTGGAGAATTTCTATCTTTAGGAGAAAAATAGATATTTTACGAGGAATTTTGTAACAGAGAATATACACGAAGTTTCCACTTAACGGTTTATCTGATTTGACTTACAATCGTTTTTAGTTGAATTAATTCGCTCGATTGGTTTAGTTCAGTTTTATCCGTCACTCGAATTTTAAGTTTACTCATCAATTTCCCTTAAAAACAATTTTTACAAGCTTCCGCTGTATTATCACGATCTTTATCTTGGATAATTAATTGTATCTTTGATAATCTGTCAAAATTATCACACTTTGTGTGGCACCTATTACTCATCGATACCGATAAACATGCTAATATCTCTGAAGAAATAAAAACATAAATTTATTTCAGAAAAATTGTACATAAAATATAAAAACAGAAAGTTGTATCTAATAGAGAAATTCTTGAAGCAACTCTTTTGCAAGAAATATCGTAATAGGATGTAGGCAAAATAGAAATATCTCGAGCTATGTAGTAGCCGGAATATTTCTTTTCAAAGAACGTTCAACTTACAACCGGAAGGCCTCAATTTTGACAAACGTGCGATACCGATATCAGGCTGTGAAAGTGTTGAATCTCGGGGAAACAATATCTAATAATCGACTGTGTCGAGACGAAAGTTTCCTTCCTCGATGCTTTTGTTCTCTCGTTCTGATTCGTCGGTTCGATGAGATTCCAGGTGAAAATCGCAACAATGCCAACGAAAGTTTCGATGTCCGCGTTAGATCTGTCAGAAAGGAACGCGCGAAACCGACCATGTTCGAATGGAGGTTACCGAGTGAAAGACAACACCAGCGAAACCGAAAGTTCTGCCATTCGTTCTACTTTCCAGCGTGAGCGTGCGAGCAATTGGGTCATTCCATTTTTTTACGAGTCACGCTCGTAATTTTGTGAATGTACCGAACTTCTTCTGATCTCGTCTGCTCTATGAAAAATTCAATTCTCTTGCGAACAACAAAATTATGATTTTTCTATGGTTTTTGCTATGCAGAGTGATTTCGATAAACGCGATGATTTTTCGCGTAAAACTAAATCGAACAAATATAGGACAATATCTGTTCGTATGATTGTTCGTTTTCGAGAAAATTGAAAATTTCTAAAGTGTATACTCGACTTTGGCTAATTTCCAAATATGACAGAGAAGTAGGCTGAAACTTTGAGATCTCGTTTTGGAGAAAGTGGAATTTAAAAATCCAGATTTCGACAAATTTGCAAATTCGTTTCTTAACCAAGCGTCGTTCAAAAATCTTGCATTTCTATATTTTCGACTCGTCTTTCACGTCGACTGGTTCGTGTCTTTCGCGATCGTATCGCAATTCCAGAACCACTCTGCGCAATTAGTTCGATGGAAATATGAAAGTTGAAGCTATTCAATGGCCGAGAGTCTGCTTCTTATTAGAATTTCCGTGTTTCCCTACACTTCTTCTATTATTATATAGTAAATAGCTGTGGTGTATGAAATGACCAGCCGCGAATAATTCCATACTGTTACATATGCTACTTTCGATTCCGATCCCACGGATCAAGCAGACACGAGTGAAAGTTTTTCCTGTCTTTTGAGAACGAATTTTTTATGAAAATATCTCGTAGTGCTGTACATTGTGCTAGCTTATAATAAGGTGTAAAATGTTCGTGACAGCAGAAAATTTATGAATATTTTACTGTTGCATATAAGAGTGTGTCGCGATGCTACTTTTTCTCTACTGGCAGAAAAATAACCAGTGTTGAGTAACAGGAAGATTCTTGCCGTTCTTGATTATAGCATTACGATAGCATAACTTCGAGATTACCTCGAGTCGTATTGTGCTCGTTGTGCTTCCTAGGTTTGATGTCATAAATTATTTTCCTCTATGTTCTGATAATTTTATGGAAAACGTAAACACCGATATTCTATGTTCCATTCTAAATTTATATACAGTTAGTTTTGAAAATATAATGAACACACACTCAATTAACACCTTCTTCTTGAAGCGTTTCATAAATTTTCATAAATTTTAAGAAGTTGGAAACAATAATATTTGAATTTCATAAATGTTCAGTTTTGCTTCCTCCTTTCGAGACTTTCGATCGAAAAATCTTATACACTTTCCTTTTAATTATATTCGAAGGCAAACTATACGAAAATTATTTCCGCGTGATTCTCTCCGCGATTCTTTATTACCATTGTACCATGACTTTTGAATCTCATTGTACTTTTCGTAATTAAAGAACGATCCTTTCGATCTAAATTCAATAATTTCGCAGAATATTTCTCTGTCTACGCGCAAGAAGCAACCACTCGAGATTATTTCCATTTCGTTCTTCAAAGCCTCTATCTCTGGTCTCGATCTCTCGTCCGTATTTCAAAGCTTCTCACATTTTTCAAACCGCCCATAAATCATTGTCAACCAAATTTCAACCCCAACAATTCCACGTGAATAATATTTGACACCTCTGAAGCATTTCTAAAAAAAAAAAGTTAGGGTTGCGGAGTCGATAATCGAAATTTCCCACTTCAACGCCAACTCCGATTTCTCTTTCTCTTTATCACCGCTATCCAGTCCAACTCCATTTACGACAGATTGTTAACTTACTCTTTATATGTATGTTTACGTACTAATACTAATTTAAGTAGCGTAAAGAGCAAAATTTATCATCGTGATGATGACATCGACGCACAAAGAATGAAAAGGGCATTCCCCGAATTTGATACAGAATTATTATAATAATATTATTATATTAATTATAATATTATTATGATATAATATTATATAATAATAATATTAAATGATATTATACAGGGTGGTTGGTAACTGGTGGTACAAGCGGAAAGGGGGTGATTCTACGCGAAAAAAGAAGTGGAAAATATAGAATACAAATTTTTCGTTTGAGGCTTTGTTTTCGAGAAAATCGACTTTGAATTTTCGTTCGGTACGCGTGCACTTTATCGCGTCTCGTTATAACGGATCTCACTGTAGATCGTTGTCTCGATTGACGTTATTTTTTAATTTTTAAAATTTTTAAATTTTTAAATTTTTAATTTTTTAAATTTTTAAATTATTAAATTTTTAAATTTTTAAATTTTTAAATTTTTAAATTTTTAAATTTTTAAATTTTTATCCTATATTTTCGATTTCTTAGAATCACCCCCTTTCCGCTTGTACCACCAGTTACCAACCATCCTGTATATAATATTATATTAATATATTATAGAATTATTATAATATAATATAATTATAATTTTGTGTGCTAGACTAGATTGGCCGCGTAGTAGTGACACGTGTATGTGAATATGAGTGTGTGGAAGTATGTGTGTGCGCAGCGTCTCGAAAAACAGATGAACGTAACTGTTCCGTTGGCTGTGTGGTATGGAAGATGGTGAGACAAAGAGAGTGCTGAGACGAGTGCAAATGTATATCGACGAAGATCCCGGAAATCTATTTTAAAACTATTTTAATACGAACTCTAAGTGTAACCTTAGTGTTCCTTTACTTTTATCTCGGCAATTAAGATCCGCTATTCTCAACACTCTTTATTCATTAAGAATGTATCGCTACAATTGTAACACTTGCGCGCCTGCAAAACAAACTGTAACACGAATCGCGCCCTGGCGTGCTTCAGAATTCAGCAGTTTCTTTCTGTAATACGAAAAACGATGAAGTTCGATATTTAACGTACGGTTTCGTGCCACGCGAGATATCATGGAAATCTAACTGTCGTTTTGTACGAGAGTTACCCATATTTTGAGCTTTTGCAATTTGATAGAAATGTAGTATTTTTAATATACAAATAGTTTCGTCGCAACAAAAGCTGTAGAATTCGCTTTTATCGGACAGAAGATTTACGTTATGTTTCTTTATGTATCTTTATCATGCAGAAGGTTGTGCAATTTATAATTCCATCAGCTTGACGTCAGAGGGCAAAATTATTACTTGTGCAGCTATCAAATTGGCCTTAGTTTGGCAACGATACTCGTTCAGCTTCTGTGGTCTTGTAACGCTACAGATGGAAATTTGTACTATTTTAACGACATTTCGTGACATGTCTCGCCTTACGATGTCGTCGAAACGAGTCGCGAAGATTTCTCCGTAGATTTTAGAAAGACCTCTCCCACGAAATTTATATTTTCCCAGTTGCGCAACTATCGATACCAAGCTGCGCTATTTGCTCTCAACTGCAGCCCCGACTGCAATGATCTGAAATTCCTCGCGATCTTCGACTCCGGCTACGACTTCGCTGTCCCGAGAAAAATCGTCGATTGAAAGAGCAAACACACCGAGCCATAAATCGAGCCAGTTTATGCCACGATAGAAGACATTTCACGTGTTACGACAACCTGTTACTCGAACGGCGTGTTCGAGACAAGGAAATGTTCACGGGGTTCCCCTTTCTACGTAAAAATTGGGCTGGTTACGAGACGAACGACTGTCTCGGCTCGCGGCTTTCCTACGTTTCGGCGTGATCGCTGGGCCAGACAATCGGACGATGCAATGTGCAATAGCGTGTACGGCACGGTGCAACGTGCCGCGGCTAACGACCGGCCAGATCGTTGCTCCAACCAGGAAATGAAATGAACCGGCGTGGAATTGCACGGTTTCTCGCGATCGTGGCTCGCGGAAAGTGTGTCAGCCCTTAAATGGGAAAAGCACAATGCGGCGAGCAACGAGTACGGGGCTCATTAACGTCGGGCCGACAACTGACTCGAGAACGATGAACGTCGATTAACAGGCCACTCGAACGAGAATTTTATCGGCATCGATCTACGTATGGAACGTCGATCTAGCGCGGAACGTTTCCACTTTTCATATATCGTTCTCTGTGACAGGTGAATTTTACACCAATTACGGAAATATTAATCGTTAACTGTGGACGAAACCGAAATTGCGGTCTACTTAATTAATTATTCCGTTTATTTCGACCGACCATGCTATCGTCAGGATGCGGTTTTTCTGTTGCATTTCTTACGATAAAACAAGATATAGAACAAATCATAGAAGATACAAACAAGGCATAGAATCGCCCGTGGCTAGAAAGTTGAAGGCGAGCACACGTAGATGTATCTGATGAGGATTTCAAGCTAATTATACTGTTTAGCGACTTTTCCCAATTATGATTACTCGACTGCAGTGTCCATTTACGAAGGTACAACTTTTTCAATTTAATGTCTTCCTTTGAAACTCGATAGGTGGATGTTTTCTTACAGTGGAGTAAGAGCGTAGGAATTCTTTCAAGTTGTACAAATTTCGCACGCCGGTGAAACTTGTAAATTTATTACAAATATATTTATACTTTCTACGAAACGAAGTTGCACGCTTCGGCTTGTACCGTAGGAACGGCTGGACGTTGTCCTTTTAGAACACTGACGTTCAACGAATCGTGCCAAATATTTTCCATCTATAGTCTTAAATCCATCATCGATCAAATCGACACCGGTCTTTTCCAAATGCAGATAAACAAAATTAAACACCGCGCTTTTGCTTTACATTTATCTTGCGAGTACGTCGATATTACTCACCAAAAAAAAAAAAAAAGAAAAAAGCTGGTGATTAAAGAATCACGCGTGGATTTTTTGTCGATCGAAACAGCGCCGGCATCGCGAAGATGAAAGGAACGAAAGGAAATACATTTTCGTTTTGCGATCTCGAGACAAGAGCGAATTACGCGTTCTAGGCGGAATCGCGAGAGTTGCAGCAGCGGTGCACTTTCTCCGTAGTAAAAGTAAAAGTTTCGCCGAGCGACCATGTTGAGACACGGTGCACAGGCAGCGCATTTAACCAACCAACGGAATCGTAGCTTTCTATTATTGCAAGATCGTCAACCTTACTCGCGCAGCTTTTCATTTCACGCAGATCTCTCTCGATTATGCTAAAATCGACATCGTTTTGCAAGGCTGACATTATCCGTAGCAGTCTGAAACCAGCTCGTCTTATTCTACTTGATCATTTCTCGTTGTAGCGAGTTTAGAGTATTTTACAGAGGAATTATAACTCGGAGATCGTTCAGTGATTGATCGTGGGTAGACTGTATTTGAAACAAAATAATGGGATTATTTAAAAAAAACACGTCTTTTGTGTTGGTTAATTTTTTCTAATAAAATAAAAGATAACTTGAGTTTGACCAGTTTTATTGTAGAAATCAGATACGCATATAAAATTAATAGAAATTAAGATTCTGTTATTGTATTGGTGCATTAATTGCAATATTATTCGTGGCATTCACTTGATTCTACAAATGTATTACGGTTATTTCAATTACATATTTTCAGCGCGGGTTTCAAACAGTCAATTGAAACGGACGTTTCTCCTCGTTATATATGCAACGAAATATTTGCATATATTATTTTCATGAAATCTTGCAGATTCTAGATTCGTGTATTATTGCATACATTTCTTTGCTACCGTAGCTTTGTTCATTATCGTACACGAATGGAATTCTCATCGTCGGACGAGAACCGTTACGAATTAAAATGAATTAATGTGAAGATAAAGGTATCATTTTGAATGATCCTCAAGTGTGAAAATTACATTTTATATTTAACACACTAATACGCCTAATTCCTTTATCGATTCTAGGAAAGATTGTTTGCAGAGCTCGTTGCGAAACGTGCACATGATTGAAAACAAATAGCCGAAGCGAACTTCCCGAAATAATTTCTCAAATAATCTCTGATACTATTATGTCAATCGTATTAATAATAGAAATTTATATAATGAGGTAAATGTGTGAAAGACGCGTTTTATAAATCAAAATTATTTATAAATCAAAATTACCTGTTGTTCCATAATAATAATAATAATTTAATCGTTCATCGAAAAAATCGATCTCAACGTATAATATGAAAAAATTTGCGCAATTCGTACCTACGAACTTCTGTCTCTGTAGCAAAATTCTCAAAAGATCGAATCTGTTGTTTCGTTTAAAAGAACTGAACTAAAATAAAAAAGAAATCATTTAAAACACGTTGCTCCAATAAAGCTGTCGAAAGCATTTAAACACGAACCAACGTTGTTCTATTTCTATAACAAAATCAGTAAAACAATTTAGCTGTTTCAGATCGTTACTTTGCATCTTCGTTCCGAAATAAAATTTCCCTAAATCCACCCTGTATCAACAATTCAAGCTACTAGCATGATTCGTACTGGCATATTCACGGGTCGACAATCGCCTCCACATTTTCGCGTTTCGCTCGACAAAGACGACGCGACGCGTACAGTAGCTTGCAAAAGTATCGAAACGCTCGTAGAAACCTTCTGCGAATATATTACGCGCGCCATACGGAACACTTGGAGACGCGGTAAGTGGCAAAATACTTTCGCGAGCTGCTGTAGCTTTTATTCAATCAGTGAGAGAAATTCCACTCTAAAGTGGGTTCCTTGTTGAATGGAACAAAAGCGTGGAAAGGTGAGAAAGAAAGGACGCGAGAAGAGGTCGATCCATTACCTGAAATCGCGTAGTTTCAGGCGCAACGTTCGGAAAATGCAAAGAGCGTTCAAGGGGAAATCGGTTTCGCGTGGTTGAAACGTAAAAGGATCTGTGACGTATATTATAATGCCACGAGAATGCGATTTTCGCGTACATTCTAAACGTCGTGGAGGACGATCGATCAATATTCCAAAGAGAAACAGCGACCGAGAGTTCTCAGAAATGAGCTCGGTACGGACAAAGGAGCACGCGTTGGACCTGGTAGCGCAGGTCAGTTCTATTTATGTATACGAATTCTTGCGTTTTCCGTGAAACTGCGTCCGCAGGATCTACCAAGTCCCTCCTCCCTCTCGCGAAACCATCGTAGAAAGTTTTACGATCGATATGCGCAGGTATAATCACAACGTTTCGTTTTCTTCGATCAATTTGTAATTTTATCGAATTCTCGTTCTTTAGCCTGTTTCTTGAGATCATGAAAAGGAATCTCAAGGATTCGCTCGATATTAGTTTCGCCGTTGTTTCTTCAATCGCCAAGATCCTACAATTTCTACCATCGATTTCTACAATTGTACAGTATTCGAAGTTTGTGATCGTGTTTTTTTATTTCATTGTTTGCAAATCTGTATTATTGACTGTTTGGCATTCGTTATTATAATCATTGACGTAACGTTACTATTATTAATAGGATTGTAAAGGTATATTGGTTAAAGAATGGTCAAAACGGTACTAAAAATATTTGCGGGATCAGCGAGTGGAAGAAAATTTCGAATATTTTAGTACGTTTATGCAACTGCACAAAATTATCGGACATGAAATTGATGAAAGATTGATGAAAGTTATAAATATCGAAAATAATCAAAGAACGACTGAGAATGAGTGGAATATTTCACATCGGAGAAATTCCACGTGTTATATAAGAAATTTGGAGGTCAGTACGCAGAAACAATAAAAAAATGTTTATATACACGTTTGACCTAGCTGACCTTGTTTACACGGTATGGCTGATTTTGTGTTTTACCAGTTGTTCGTCTGTCTTCTTCACAGAATACTACCAAAAAATTTTCGATACAAACTGGCTCTCGTAAAAAGGATATTTCGATACGACACATAGGATATAATTAACGATATAATTAATTTCTAACGAAAAATGAAAGAGTGCTTGTAAATATAATAATATTGCATAGAAGTTATTCAAACGATTCAAGAACAAAGTCAAATTGTTTGCATCTATGACCTCTTCTTTTATTATTATTATTATTATTTTTATTTATAACGAAAAATGAAAAAGTGTTTGTAAATATAATAATATTGCATAGAAGTTATTCAAACGATTCAAGAATAAAATCAAATTGTTTGCATCTATGTCCTCTTCTTTTATTATTATTATTATTA
Source organism: Bombus bifarius (assembly GCF_011952205.1). Lineage (NCBI taxonomy): Eukaryota > Metazoa > Arthropoda > Insecta > Hymenoptera > Apidae > Bombus > Bombus bifarius. The sequence continues at coordinate 934,718 of NW_022884484.1, forward strand.
TTATTTATAACGAAAAATGAAAAAGTGTTCGTAAATATAATAATATTGCATAGAAATTATTGAAACGATTCAAGAATAAAATCAAATTGTTTGCATCTATGTCCTCTTCTTTTATTATTATTATTATTCTTATTTATAACGAAAAATGAAAAACTGTTTGTAAATATAATAATATTGCATAGAAATTATTGAAACGATTCAAGAATAAAATCAAATTGTTTGCATCTATGTCCTCTTCTTTTATTATTATTATTATTCTTATTTATAACGAAAAATGAAAAACTGTTTGTAAATATAATAATATTGCATAGAAATTATTGAAACGATTCAAGAATAAAATCAAATTGTTTGCATCTATGTCCTCTTCTTTTATTATTATTATTATTCTTATTTATAACGAAAAATGAAAAACTGTTTGTAAATATAATAATATTGCATAGAAATTATTGAAACGATTCAAGAATAAAATCAAATTGTTTGCATCTATGTCCTCTTCTTTTATTATTATTATTATTCTTATTTATAACGAAAAATGAAAAACTGTTTGTAAATATAATAATATTGCATAGAAATTATTGAAACGATTCAAGAATAAAATCAAATTGTTTGCATCTATGTCCTCTTCTTTTATTATTATTATTATTATTTTTATTCATAACGAAAAATGAAAAAGTGTTTGTAAATATAATAATATTGCATAGAAATTATTGAAACGATTCAAGAATAAAATCAAATTATTTGCATCTATGTCCCCTTCTTTTTTGCTTTATAGCAGTACGATATATTGTACTTTACGTAAAGTATTTTAAACTATGTATTAAAAAACACTTGAGAAAGGATATTTCACTCTGTTAAATAAGCAACGTTTATATCAAAATTCTTCTTGTCTCTTTCATCTCTTAAGCTGCGACAAATATAATTTTTTAATTATCTTTAACGTATCGAGGTAAGAATTGGGGCTGTTAATCAAACAGAAGGGGGTTGCTATCAACGTTTCCGTGGTGTAGTGGTTATCACATGTGTTTCACACGCACAAGGTCCCCGGTTCGATCCCGGGCGGAAACATAATTGCACCCTTTTTTTTTTCATTCATTGACAATCGAAAAGTTAAGACAGTCGATGATAGCGTAACTACCGAGAGGACAAAGATTTTCAAAGTAAATGTTCGACATATGTGCCCTAGATTATTTAGTTACACCATGGAATCTTACATTTATTTTACGAGAACATTAATAACTGAAAACTGAACGATCAAACATCAAGCTTCTTTCAATTTCCGATCATTGTCTTCAATCGCAATCTAAGAATTCTCAAACGAATGCAACTTGAAAATATATCAATTCTAAGAAACTAACGAATCCACTGTACGCACGATACCTTCGAGTTTCTCCAACTTCTCACCAATATATTCGACTCCGATGTAACAACCGTGGAACGAACGAAACTTCGAAATATGTAAAAGTTAAAAAATCGACCGATACGCGCCCTAACATCGCGTCGTTTGTCTGAACGAGTAACACCGAGCGAAACATCGAGAAGAGAGAAAAAAGAAGAAGGAGAATCCGGTGGACGCTGAACACCTGTTTGAAAGATTCTTGTGGACGATGTTCCCAAAACGGCGAGATTCCATTTGCAAAATTCCACGTAGGGCAAGGAGGTGATTCCCAGCGATGAGGACAGTTCTTTGTGTTACGAGCGGAGGATGCGTTCGTGGTATGGGGCCGGTGGAGTCAGGCTATGGCAAAACGGGCTGTCTCAAGGTCGGTTAGGCACAAGGGCAGCTTCAGTCTAGTCTGAACTCGACCGCGCCCTTCGAGGTCGTGCCATCTCGTTCTCACACGGCCAGTTTTCTCTTTTTTCTCCTCTGTCCTTTCTTTTTTTAATCTTTGTCCTTCTCGCTCTCTTCGTTCCTCTATTAATTGCCAGTTAAATGTCGTTGCTTTCTTATGTACGGACCGCAGCCTCAATTTCAATCGACGAATACATATCTCGAGACGTGAATCTTCAACCCTTTGTTTCGTGACTGGATTTTAGCAACAGCAAGACTGACGCAGGAAACAGTAATACGAATCACGATTGTCATTGTACACTGCAACGATATTTACATCTGATAAGTTTATATTTAAAAATTTGTAAACTACTTGCTATGACCTTTCACGTTTCAAATAAACAAGTTTCGTATAATGTGTATTCTATGCAAAGAAAATAGATTAATTTTGTTAAACTCTCTTTATGCAATGCGTTTTTATATACTACTGTAAAAATTGGCAAATATGTCGCTACCTACCAGTCATCCTTTTGACAGAATGATAGACGTATCTGGGTTAAGTTTAGAGAAAATTCGAATTACGTGGAAATATCAAAAATTGATGCAAATGAACACTACAAATTTAAATTAACACTAGAACTACCGGCATTTGAGACGTAGCTATCTCTACCAAAGCCAATCGAAATGACTGGTCCTTAAAAAATATGTAATAGTAGAATATTTTTATATTTATTGACCTATTATTATCTTACAAAAGAAACTCCATGTTCTGAGATCATAAAACCTGTATAATAACAATAAGTACAATAATGAAGAATATTCAGTACCAAAATCCTTGCTAACAAGAAGATTAAAAAGAGATTAAAAAATATTTCATTCGAGTTCTACAATTACTTAAGCGTACAGGATAAGCGCTATTCTGAAAAATATAACATAAAACTGAACTGATCTGTTTCTTTCCGAATTTTTATTTTTATTATGTAGTATGTAGTATGCAGTAGAATTTTGATTAACCAAAAAATTTCAACGACAAAGAAGAACAGCGAACCGATGGATCGAGCCCATTGCGTGAACGTTATTCGCAAACTGAAAATAGCCAGCTCTCGAAGCAATCTCGTTTTTCTTAATCGACAGAACCTTGATCCGTTCGTCGTTCCCTATCGCGTGCCGGACGATTATGAAGCGATTCGAAGCTCTTGGGGGGTATATACCCGTGGGCTTATCTGACCTGGCCGACGCGACGGGCAATTAATCGAACGACAATGGTCGCCGAGCTTCTCGCACTAATTAAGTTCAACCTCTAGAATCGGTGGCGCACGATCTTCAACAAGGTCACTAGGTCATCCCTTTCACTCAGGATTTTCAAGATAAATGTTCTCCGTCTCGATCAACAATGGTATAGGATGAACGCAATGAATGTTCCTTTTTGATAACGTAAACGTATCTTCTATAGGATATATCTTCTAAATTGGTTTCAATATATCGGCGAAACATAGGAGAAACGTTGTATTAGATTCGATCGTTATAATTGAATAGGCGAGAATTGTCATAAATTCGATCACGCAGAAAATCGTGCATCGATTTTCTAGAGATCATTATAAACGCAGACTACGCTTTTGTCGAGTTTAAAAAGAAGAAAAAGCGACCTCGACGAAAGATTGAGCGATCCTTTAATTCTATGGAACTTTATGGAATTTCATGGAATTCAGTGTGCGTATATAACATCGCCTGCTTGATGCCAATTAATTTATAAACTTTTTACAGTCACGTACGTACTTATTGTTCCCAACCGTATAAAAGCTTTAGAAGTTTATGATAATCATACCTCAACTCCAGAAACTCCAACTACAAAAAAGGAGACAGATTTACGGAATCAGATTATTTGGCAAACGAAAAGGCAAAATTTTACGCGAACGACGTCGAGTCCTCTGCGTTTTTCTCTCGGCTTTCGGAAGACGCGCTCGCGTACAGAATTATTATTGTCGTTTCAGGCATGAACGGAAACTTCCTACGTAGAAGAGGGTAACTGACGAGAAACAGAATGTATGGTTGCGTTTCACGAGACACAGAAAGAGAAAGAGGGACAGAGGTTGATACGGGGACTACGTGGAAAGCATCCTTAATTAAACGCAGCGGCGTTTATCGAGTTTCCCTATCTCCTGTCTCGTGACCGCGTAAATCGGCTGGTCTCAAGTACCGATCCTTTCATGGCTACCACCAAGGTCACGACCTCCACTACGTGCAGAGAGCGATGCACGCACTATTAGGCACACGCCACGCGCGTGCATGTTGCGTACGTGCAGCCTAATCTGTGGGATGCATCGACTCGCCAGGGCTGGCTCGTGGTCACCACGTGCCACCTCTGACTCTAACGGAATTACGAAGGTACGTTGACAAGGAAATTTTCATCGAATAAAAATAGTTTAGTACGCTAGAAATACATTAGAGTTATTTTTGAATTAGGAAATCGGTGTAATTAGCAAGGGGTTTAATTGAGTTTACATACAGTGGCTGACGAAAGGAACATTTACCATAAAAAGGCATGTACAATATCCATGTGAAAGATATGAAAGATCTTGGAATTTCATTAGCACTGTATCGAGACACGATCGATTAGATCGATAAAATTTTTAACGAATCTAGAAACTTGTATAGAAATTACGAGACATTTAACGTGAACTTTAACGGAGTGAGAATTTAGAGTAGGAACTTCAATCGAATTATAAGGATTACCTCTAACTGGTGATATTTATCGATTTCGTAAAAAAAGAATTTATGGAACAGGTGAGCTTTACTTTCCACCAAGTAATATACGCTAAAACGCTAAATAATAGTAAATTTCACGGTAAGACCTTTTCCTACTTTCCAGCTTACCAAATTAATCAATACGAATTGCGAGCGATTCGCGTATCCTACACAAAAGAGAACAATAGGGAACCTATCCGAACAACTTCATACAGCCTCCTATCAGTAGAAAATCATCTCTGAAAACCCGCTATACGCTCCAAGCGCAAGAACCTGCAAAGAAGAACCAGCAGAAGATTTCGGAAACTTGTTCCAAAACGAATCTCACGGAACTCTTTCAACTGGAGGAGCAAGCATCGGTCTATTGTCTGTGCTGTCGCAGACGGCGGCGCAAAAATTCCGCCCCTGGAGCGTCGCTTGGAGAGGGCTTCGAGGGTGAGGCGGCCGATTCCCGGCGAGTTTCAGCCTCGAGTAAGCCTGGAACGAAGACTGTAGAAAAAAAGGGCCTGGTACAGAAGTAGGGAGAGGGGCGGAAGGGCCGGGGAAGCGAAGGGGGAGACAAAGAGGCCGAGAAAGGGGGAGTCGCGTTTCTGAACGCGCGCGAGTACGTTCGCTCCGCTGCTGACGGGGTGAACGTACGACGGTAGACGCAAAAATCCCTCCAAGGTCGGTGCATCCCTATCGGTACCCCGTACGTCCGTCTGTTCGTGCCACGGTTCACCGTCTCCCGTCCCCGCCCTGTTTCTACCACCACTCCTGGCCAAACAACCGACAGTTATCCCCACCGACTGCCCCAAATCACCCACGCGACCGGGCTGACTCGATTCAGGGACGCGCGAGCTATACCTGCGCCTCCTGCAGGATCAACCGAATGGGAAAACAATCGGACCGCAAAAGCGCGGCACTCTTTGCCAACTCCTATGTCGTTGTGAGTGTTAAGCTGCGTCCTCGCTCAAGCAACAACCAGCAACTTTCTGTCGGTGTTTCGTGTTTCTGGTTGAAACGTTGCTGGTTGATGTACGAATATTCTTCCGCGTACGTCGCCGGTAACAGAAATTGCTACTTGTTGCATGTTTTAGCTCGGAGCGGTGAAAATAAAGAAAAGTAAGAGGCGCGTAAGAACAAACATCGCGACGGAACAAATGTTTGTTCGGCGCGTACTCGTCGCTAGGAACAGACGTCGTTTTAAAATGAAGACAAAGCCAAAAAATATTCCTCCGATTACGTTGTGAACAGCGTGAACGAAACGTTCGTACAAGTCGGTGTTCGTTGGAAATGTCTTGGAACACGCAGCAGCAACAGGCGATAAAAGCTTCCTCGTTGTTACTTCGATGGATTTTTTTTAGGTACTCGTTGAAACATGTAACAACAGCGGACAACAAAAGGATAGTTCTTAACGTAGATTCGTATTTAACTCAAAAAACAAATGAAAGGCGTTTTGGTGTAAGTTTGGTCGGCGGAGTAACTAAAATTGAAAAATTACTGTCCTAAAAAGTATAGCCGTGTTGAAATAGAAAAGTACAACGTGAACTATGTAAACCCGATATCGAGGCCTTCTCGAGTAACCTCGAAAAACAAGAAAACTTGCCCTTTTTGTATCGAAGGGGTACCATATATTTCCTGGCCTTTTTTCCGCTCAGATGGCTCGTGAAACGGCAGGTTTAACTCGCATGTGCCCACTTTCGTTGATCAGGGTCGCGTGGGTGATTTTACCTGATCTGGTGGGGCTGCGTCCTTTATTCGGATGCATCGACCGTTCATTTCGATATTATGCTAATAACGTTTTAAACAACGAGCCGGCAGAACTCTTGGTGATTCGGATAAGATTCTTGGACGCATCGGCTTCAAGAAAGCCATTTGTGTGAAAATAGAATGTAAATATATCGTTCAATTACTGGTTTGCACGCAAGTGGTTGGCAAATGTACAGGGTGCGTTTGTAGGGCGAATATAATTTCGACCGTTTCAATAACGAACTGACATTTTTATTATGTCGTAGTCCAATCTTCTCGTTCTTTTTCCGAGGCGACGTTTCTTACTTGTCTTTTATAGCAAATGCTGCAAACTATAATATAGTTTCGAATTATTTCGATAACGAACTCGTATTTTTATTATTCTCCGTTTTCCATTTTTGTTGTTTAACGTTCTTCCACTTTTTGGAATTTTTTTTGAATTTGTTTAACAAATCGTAAAAAGCAGTGTGAAAAAAGTTATGGAGGAAAAACAAGATAAATAATGAAAGTTTATGACAAACGGCTCACAATGTATCAAAATGATAGTCGGAATAGATAGAGTGCTGATTTGCGGCAGCTGGAATCCGCTGTGCCCCCATATTAACCCCCACCTTCAACATGACTATGCTACAAACGATCGTAATAACAGTATTCGAATCTTAAAATAGCTAAATAAAAGGTGTCCGCCAAGAATCTTTATAACCCTCTTTTGTAACGCTCTGTATAATCTATAGACCATCGTCAAAGCCAAAATACCCAAATTTCATTTCATTTTGCTGGTCGCTCGCAACCATTCACAAATCTACCAATACCGTTATTAGCTACCATTAAACACTATTAAACCATTATTACACCAATGACGACTACAAATTATACTGTGCGATCATGAAGACCTGTTGCCATTACACATTCAAGCAATGGAATTACGAAGAATAAAGAAATATAACGCGTGACAAAATAGCAATTGGTTATATATCAAACGCAGCGGTTGCAAAGCTAGATGATTTTATCCCTTTAGAAGTCAAAAGACTTCACGCTTGTATTCTACGTTTGTCTATGGAAAACGAGAAGTTCTCCAGTAGGAGAGTTTCGATTTATTTAAAAAGTTCCACAGAAAGAAAAAAAAAAAAAAAGGAAAAAAAATATTCCGAATGTTAAAAAGTTAAGACGCGTTTTAGTATACCTCGTGTACCTGAGGTTAGAGAGTTAAGCGTCAACCTGTGTTCGTAAATCTGGCGCGAAGGCGTGATGTGACAGCGGGACACGAAATTACTTGGCTCGAGAATTCGAAATCACCGGGAGAAATTGTCAGCCGCCTTGTGCGCGTATCTCGGCCTCCGGGGGCCGTTGGGAAACCGGCCGTTGGAAGAAGAAAACGCGTGTCGGATTTATTCCGGCGCAGTAATTTGCGGTTTCACGAACAGCACGTGGACGCGAGCTGTCGGCGGTAAATTAAAATTTCACGTGCCTCTTCGAATCTGATGGCACCCCGAGACGGAATTTTTCGAATGGAAAACGACCTATAACTCTTCCAGCGATTGCAATTAACTCGTAATTCTCACTTGCTACGTCTGTGTTGTGTAAGGGGTGTGACAATTCAATGGCACAAGTGCTTAAATATTTACTTAACGTCCACGATGATGGATGTTTTCTTTGGTTTTATCGCGTGAAAGATATATGATCGAAATAACGAGAAAAGAAATAAAGAGAAAAACGACGTGCGTTTAAAATTAACTTTAGAGTATACGTTTAAAATACACTATCACGATCTTATTATTATTATTATTGTTATTATTGTTATTAATCTTTTATAAGCAAATTAGATTATGAGACGGTGAATAAATTAGCAGGGTGTGTTTAAAGCAGTAGAAGATGCTTTATAAAAATTAAACCATTAATAATTGTTCATCGTCGGTTGATCATCTTTGTCACTTTTCAACCCCATCGATTCTTACGCTTCTACGCGACTAAGTACGAGAACCAACTTTTACCACTGAATCGTCAAATTTCCTAATTTCGAAGAAGATTAGGATACAGTTATAAACATATTTAACATATAAAAGCTGCTTTTGCTCAAGAAGTGTAAGAATAAAACTCAACTTCGACTATTGAACTTTGTCCACACGTACGTTCGTACATGTACCAACGAAATATGTCAAAGTATCAGCAGATATCGCAGATCCAAACTCATTAAATTGCAAGATAGCTCGTTCAATTTCTCAATCGATAAGAACTCGAAGAAAAAAATAACGGAATGAAAGGAGCGCGGAGCCGATTAAACGCACACTAGAATTCATGAACTACTACTGCAGTGGTTCGTAAACTCCTGCAACGCACACTACAACGTACATAGTCGAAGAGAATGGATTTTGTCGTTCATAGGGTCGAAAGGGTTAATAAGAGCTTAAGGCTGTGCAGCGAAGATGCTTTTCGGTAAGTGACCGTCCGTCAATTCGCGAAGAATGCGTCGCTGGCTAACGAGCAACGCTCCCAACGGTTATCCAACAATAAAAATAATTTGGCGATGAATGAGGGTAGACGGTGTTTAGGAGAGTGAGGCCGACGTAAGATATTTTTATTGGACGTCTGCAGTCTGGATGCACGGCCGGCCGTTAACCCGATGCACTCATTGCTCCGTGCCAATCCATATGGAATCCTTGCTCTCGATTCCTCTTCAAGCGTCTTCCATCTTCTTCGGCTACTCTGCACGCCCTCGCGCTTTTCAACGTTTACGTCCGATCTGTGTGCCTCGTTCAACTTAGATCGAGCACTGTTTGCTAATCTTATGGGTTCCTTTTAAGGTATTTATTTTCTATACGCGTTTATGGTACATTTAAAAGCCCAGATATATCATATAATATATAAAAGTATATCAAATATCCAGAAAGGAATATTTCTCATCATTTTTTAACAGGCGAAACGAATTATCATGTAGGTTTAATTCCTTTAATTCTCTTCACAAAGATATTGGAATTGTATAAGGATACACAGTCTATCGATAATTTTACAGAAAGTGAGCTTTTTAAAATTGCAAAAGTGGAATAACTCGTAGCGTGCAAAGATGTACAGTGTATCGAAAATACAGTATTCGTTATAGTATTCAGTGGAATAAATTTCTACTCACATTCTATTTGTTTAATTAGGTTTATAAAAAATACGAATTTCTATAAAAATCCGCAGTTCAGTTGTCAATAACATTCTTCGCTATTATTATATATCATTGTTGCATACTACATGTACATTATATACATACGTATATGCCAATAAAACTGTCGTTACGAAAATCGTTCGTATTCACGAGGACTGTCATCGAGAGCGTTAATCTTCAAGCTCGACGATCTTGAAACGCACTCATCGAGATTCCGTGACGAAGATGGAGGCACGCCAGCTGTTGAGAATTGGTCGTAGAGCAAAGTTCCTTGCACTCATCGGCTTTCAATGCCAAAGCAACGAATGCGGTTCGGGAAAGGGTAGCACACGCGAAGAAGAGGAAGAAGACGACGAAGAAGAGATATGCGGTTTTACGCGAGCGTTCAATGGTACTTCGCTATATGGCTGTATAACGTTTATGGTACTCGTTCGCCACTATTTCTGGAGGATCAACATCTAGATGAATCGCATACGTGGCGCTTTCCTGTATTTCCATCTTCAGTACGTGTTATTTCAAAATGCTTCGACGATGGTTCGCTTTAAACGCTTCGAGAATGGAAATGTATACTTTTTTCGCCCTTCTTGCCACCCTTCTTTCAAGAAATACAAACAGACTTACCATTTTTTGGGGGCTTTTATTTTTCGTAGCCCATCTAAAACGCGCGAATAAAAAATAATCGCTGTTTATATATTGTTTTATTACAAAAAAAACCTATTAAAATAACAGACTGTTTGTAAAATTCGAGGCACAAAATTTCATATTAGGTTGTCCGAAAGGTGTCTTTCTTTCTTCTCTCTTCGTACAAACCAAGTCTGTGAAATGTCGCGGTGTTTATCTTAACAGAACAAAATGGACCGTGCGTAATTTGACAAAATAATATAAAACAAAACAAAAAACATTATTTTCGCATAAAACGAAAGAAACTTTTCGGACAACCTAATACAACAACACATATAGCGCCACAAGTAGGTTTTACATTAATTCTATCCACGAAATTATAGGACTCAAATGGAAGAAGAAATGGTATGAATTACGACAAAATATAAAGAGATCTCAAATTCAATACCCTTTGCGAAGTCGTATTAAAGTTAAATTATTACTTTCGACCCCGGTCTACCCTACAGTTGTTATATAGTATAGGTTGCTATACGCTTCTTTAATTAAAGAAGCTTCTACAGGGAAGTCTCTTTGTCAGTGTTCCCGGAACAGCTCGATTTCTTCGATCCTGTGGGCGTTATCGTTTGTCAAGTTGATTTCACAAAGAGCAAAGTTTGATTCTTCTTTATAGCAAAATTATCTCGTTTCGTTCGTGGAGATGGTTTACAACTTTTACCTAACTTTGTTTTATGATGAAAAAACATTAATGAATTTAGGTAACGATATACACAGTTAATCAATATATTTGAAGGATATTGTCGATGTAATAATTATTTAAATATCATTGAAATAGAAATTCATCTTTCCATTATACCTCTTACGTTCTATAGAAAAATTACCATTTTAATATCTTCATTATTTACTCATTTATTTGTTTGTTTGTTTATTTATATACTGTTTTAATTCGCGGAAGCTAGTAAATAACAAATAAATAATTTTCGACTTGGACACGCCCAAATTCTTTCGTTTTATGTTTTATGAAGAGGATCGAAGAGGTCGATCAAAAAATGAGTCGATCAGCATGGCGGCCTCTAAAAATATCAGAAGGCTCGAGGAGCACGTGTGAATCATCTCGATCGAATGCGAGCAGTTTGTTGTATCGAGCAAGGCCAAGGTCGTGAGAGGTTATCAATAGCTAAATTAATGTTCCCCTACGCCACGACGCCTACGTACATTGTTATAAAAAACACACTCATATCTGGAACTGTGCGTAGGACATCTAAAATAACAGCGTCGTTATACTTTTTTCCCGATCGACATCAATCGCATGCTAAATCTCATCGTTACGAAAAAAAAATTTCATTTAGTCGTTACGAAAAAGCCCTTTGCCACTTAGAAAGTTTTTGATTTATCAAACTTCTCGATCGAATATCTCACGATGTTCCTTTTTTTTCAATTTAACATCGCGATTTCGTCAGCGTTTTTACTTTTATTCTCGAGCCAATGGAACGTAAGCTTGCGCAATATTTCTGATCGTTTGTCGTACAATTTTATACGAAACGACGTGTCTCGTCTCTTTGTTGTCGAACATTTGCATCAAACATCTTCGACAGCACGCGACGAAGGAGTAGAGAGTCGAGAAAAGGGGTGAATTTTTTGCTCGTCCACGGGAATGTTCTATTATCTGTTCGGAACGTTTCGTCTTCACGGTTTCACGAGTTTCTTTCTAGCATCCTTGAAAAGGAGACTCTCCCCTGACCTTAAACAACGATAGGTTAACCTTGGCACGTGTTCGCGCGATTGCCATGCAGCATGTTGCATCCCCTCGAAACCACTTCTGCATCCCCGTAACGCAGCCTTCCATCCATTAAAATGATAAATACGAAAGCGTAAGTGAATCTTCGATAAAGGCGTCACCGGACCAGAGAAATTGCTGGATCATCGAATCTCGCGAGTTTCCATTCTCAAGACGATCTTGTATTCTCGTATGACGAAACATTTACGGTCAATACCATTAACCACTAAGAACTATCCGATCATAGGGGTAAATATATATTCAGTGACAATAATAATAATAGCAAACAATTCTTGCGAATAAAAACGATGTGAATTTGTAAGGACACATTGTAACGATCAACGAAAGTAATAACAATATTAACGTATTAACAAAATCATACGCATTGATATTTCAAAATTTTTACAGAGAAAGGATTCTATATTTTAATTCTATAAGAATTTTGAAATATCAAAACGTATGATTTTGGTAATACATTAATATTGTTAATACATATATACAATATTGTTAGTATTGTTGATACAGATATACAATATTGTTAATATTGTTAATATTGTTAATATTGCTATGTAAGAACGATGTGAATTTGTAAGGACACATTGTAACGATCAACGAAAGTAATAACAATATTAATGTATGGTATTAAACAAAATCATACGCTTTGATATTTCAAAATTCTTACAGAGAAAAGATTCTATATTCTAATTCTATAAGAATTTTGAAATATCAAAGCGTATGATTTTGTTAATACGTTAATATTCTTATTACTTTCGTTGATCGTTACGATATTTCCTTACAAATTCACATCGTGTTTATTCACAAGAATTGTTTGCTATTATTATTATTGTCACTGAATGTATATTAAGAGAATGTATATACGGAGAAAGGATTCTATATTCTAATTCTATATCTTTCCTTCCTAGTTATTTTCCCCAATATCTACGTTAAATTCAGAGTAATAACGGACACTATAATAGGCTTATGGCCCGATTATAGTTACCAGCGTTACTCATTAGTAGCTCCCATTTCGAAGATTTCATAGTAAAATCTAGGCTATTTAATAATAGCACAAGCGTGTTTCCGTGCGGCGAGTAATACGCATCACTAATGTTAGCGACCTTATAAATACAACATGGAAATACCCTGACTATAAAATATCTAGCCATGTATATCCATCCGCATATTTATATTCTTCGAGTATGAATGACCAAACGACGGGTTTAATTATTTAACGTGTCGTAAAAGAAACATTTCGATAGACCTCGAATTAAATCGTAAATAAAGAAGATTCTACTTTTACTCGACGATGACAAATATGTATTAAGGAAAGCTATGTATTAAGGAAAATCCATTAACGTAATTAAATGCACATAAAATTAACGTTGCTTTACGCATTAATAAAATCAACATGTGGCGTGGCAAAGAGAGCCTTGAACTCGATGCTGATTCCTTCAAAAGGGGAGAGAAAGAGAGAGAGAGAGAGAGAGAATCATTGGGACCAAAATAAAACAGTCGGTCAGACACGAAATAATTAGCAATATTCTAAGGTTGAAGGGGTTTGAAAAACCGGTTAATGAATTTTTTATGCGGAATCGTATATTTGCCAAGGGTAGCATCAGCAGGTATTATAAGCTCGGTATTAACGAGTTAGGGGCGCAAATTAGACGTGCCTCGTTTCGTTCGAGCTATTTACCCTCGACATTAACGGTGTGGACCTTCTAAATACAATCGGCCGTTTTATATTCTCGTTACTGGCGTCAACGAATCGATCGGTGTTCCTATAATAGAATCAAGAAGGTAAATCATTCTAGAAGTTACTAACAATACGCAAGGAATTTTCACGCTTCTTTGCTCTCAACAGTCACAGAGGAAATAACTCTTTCAGATGAATTTCTCGTATCGATCTTCGAAAATCTAATCGTAAATATTAACAGACGTAAGGCGCATCAGTCTCCTTCAAGATATACCTACATTCACATTAACCCAAATTACATGTTAACGTATGTACCTACCTATAGAAAATCGAGTAAAATTTGTAAAAATTCTCTCGCAATAAAATTCCTGTTTCCAGGAACCGATATCGCTAATAAAATTTATTCCCTATTAAAGTATACTCTTTCCCTTAAAAACGCTAAAAATCTGTCTTTCATAGACCCACGGACCAATACCCACGAATCACCTGCAAGCTGCGCACCAACTCGTCACGCTCTGAATCAACAAACTCTCGGCTCGTGACTTCGCGCGAATCTGCTTCCAATTCCATTCGGTTCTCGACCATTGCCGGTCCATCGATTCCATATAAACGTCGATCTAGCCTTATCAATCGCGTTGATTTGACGCTCTCTCGCGGAACCGTCATCGAATCGATGGCGTTCCGCTTAATAGAACCGACGAGGTAAATCACTTCGATGACCTCCGATGGAACAACGCCGGTGAAACGGTCGCGGTGACCCTCGCCAGCCTCGGCTCTCACCTCGTTCGAGGACAGATCGATGCTCGAGCAGTGTCAATGTCAGTCGTAGGGCGGAGATGCGCGACGAGGCGAGAGGGGTTGCACCGGCATTGCGTCATCCTGACGTCAGGGCAACCCCTTTCGCTTTACGCCACCCTCCAGCCTGTATGTTTGCCCTTGTACGAGGCGGCTTACAACCCTCCCTCCTTTTCGCGCCGCCTCTGCACACGGCTGACACGAGGTATAGGCCACGTTGGCCTTTTCCAACTACGCGATCTAGCCGCCGCCACCGCCACCGCCAACGTCTGTCTCTCTGCGTCTCACAAGCGGCCCAACCTGTTGATCGACCACGAGAATAAACTGCAACCCTCATTATGGAAAATACCGGGGATCCCTTGCCACCAGTATAGCAGATAGTGCATCAGGATCGATCAATATCGAGTGATTTGGAACATTCATGTGACGGTTTTAAACTAAAGGGGCGAAAGGACGATCGCTAGATTGCGGATTTTTATGCAAATTCGTATTTTTACGTTCTTAATTGGAAAGATTGAAATTACGCGGAGATTTATTTTGTCTGGTAAATGTTAAAGACGAGTGGTATAGGAATGAGCGAATGAGCTAGAAATATGTAAATGTACAGGGTGGTTGGTAACTGGTGGTACAAGCGGAAAGGGGGTGATTCTACGCGAAGAAAGAAGTCGAAAATATAGAATACAAATTTTTCGCTCGAGGCTTTGTTTTCGAGAAAATCGACTTTGAATTTTCGATTGACGTTATTTTTAAAATTTTTTAAATTTTTAAATTTTTAAATTTTTAAATTGTTAAATTTTTAAACTTTTAAATTTTTAAATTTTTAAATGTTTAAATTTTTAAACTTTTAAATTTTTAAATTCTTATTCTATATTTTCGACTTCTTTTTTCGCGTAGAATCATCCCCTTTCCGCTTGTACCACCAGTTATCAACCACCCTGTATATGTATATACAAATATGCATATGTGATGTTGCGACGAGTATTATACTTCAGATATTTTGTATATTTCGTTGGCGTACTATGTACATTCTATGGATGTATATTCTGTATCTTTATGTCTGACGTAAGTCCATAAAAATTATTCTTACTTTGATAACGTTTATATCCAGAATCAGTTACCAGGTTTTTCTTAATTAATTAATTCTTCATTTATTAATAAATTATCACCACGCCTGTTGAAGAGTTACTATCAAATATACTCGATAAAAGTACGCGAGTAACGAAAAATCAGTTGTAGCGCTATAATGCGAGTGTTTGGCTTGTGGAGAGCAAAAGTCAAAAAGTGTAACTGAAATGTTTTTCCATTATTACGTAAACATTAAATACATAAATATACTTCTCAGTTAACGGTAATACACGTGTCGCTGTTTTATGTTGGCGCAGAAACGTTAGAAACAAATTAATAATTGCGTAAATCCTTATTTCTCAACGGCGTCAGTGACGTACAAAAGATTCAAAGTTATAAAACATGCTAGAACTCTTGGGTTAATAGTTGAGTTTGAGAAATGAATTATGTTTAAAAAGAAGTTTAGGAATTGCTTTTATTCAAATGGTTATATAAACAAAATTCGAATATATAATTAAAAAAATAAAATTACACAGGCAAATCGATGTTTACGATTAAATTGTTCTTCGTTTCGAAGCGATACGATTCATTCTGTTTGTTTTACAGTAAATCGGATAATTATCCGATTCGCTTGTTTTCCTGCGGAACTTTTTATCGTTAGAGTAGAGAAACAAAGAAAAAAAAATACATTTGCACTTGGTGCATTCATTTTAATGTTTGTTATATAATAACAAGAGATCACGAAGTTCTGCCACTCTGTATGACACGTGGCAGAATACGTATGTAGGTTAAATCTCGCTCGTGATCATTTAGATGATCAACAGGATATCGTCGGTATTTACCTATCAACAACAAATACGTGAAACGTTTTCGTTAAATGGTAAACAAAATAGAGAAACCAATTATCAATCGAAGTTTTTATTCATCGATTAATCGTTGTATCAGTACGCCCATACGCTAGTTATAATATCAATTAATATTAAATATTAAGAGAAAAATTAGCATTTTTACAAAACTCCTGGTACTTCGAATTGTTTGCTTTGAGGAAACATAGTCCTGCCAAAAATTAATATTTTCTTTTAAAATAGAGATAAGTATGTTTCGTTATTGGAATATATGTAAACATAAATACAAGACGCATACGACAAATAAATAAATAAATAATCCGTAAGCGTAGACGGAGATAGTTAAGGCAATTGTGGCGACGAGATCACTGATCGAAGTTCAAAACGACGGCGTTATATTTCTCAGAACACGAGGGAAGCAACGCCATTGAAAACGTTCTAATCGTATCTGGCCAAGGGACGTTCCGATCGACTATGTATTCATGCAGCCAAGGTCAGAGTCGAAGGAGCACCGTGGAAACTCTTCCGATAATTGGCTCCGTGCACCGAATACAGAACAGAGACTCATCAGTCGGCGTCGCCTTTGAATCGTCCTCGAATCGTCGAGCAACTCGTTTATGGAAATTCAACGACACGAGAAAGAAAGTGGACGCGTCGAATAATTGGCCGTGGAACACGCGCAACCGCGGTAATTTTACTCGACCGCTTTGACACTTGCAGTTGCTCTTCCGAGAGAATCTTCGAAGCCTTCGAAAGGTCGAGCGAACATAAACAACGAAACCAGGCTAAATAACAAAAGGCGAAACTTTCATCGAGGATAAAAGAAAAATATAACGAGAAAACGATAAAAAAAATTTGTTGGATATCGTGGGATGAAATATAAAAGATATTAGCTCGGAGAAATCATAGGTATTGAAGTAACTACTTCAAGAAAAATTCTACATCTTTATTTATGTATATTCGTGACCTAGAGACTGCTATTACGCAGAAAATAGAATTTAGCGAAACAAAAATATTCTAAATAACGAAAGGTCCATATTATTGTACCCTTGAATATACATTATATCTTGGGGTACAAGGTCTAGGAACAAAGGAACTGATTTCTATTTATGTTCCTTGCAGCCTTTAGCTAAAGCTATAAGGTTAACTTTTTTGATAATGTCCTTTTGCTATAAATATATGAGCGTGCTCCCTATCGATTCCATTGTATTGTAACACTAAGGGAGTAAGGATCTGGATCAGCATAAGCTTATACATTATACTTATATCTTTATTCATTTCAATATATTTTTCTATTGCAAATTCACTCGTTCTTCTATCAATCAACCTCGACAATAGTTTCAGAAGATACAACTAATTTTTATACGAAATTAATTTTAGCTTCGTATGTGATCCTTTCCATCATCGGCAGATTGACAAACACAGATGTAATATTCTGCTCCTTTTTTGGCTAAAGTGCGATCACGAATCCTTTGAACATCAATAACACGCCAATTAATAATATTAATGAAATATTTCATATACCTTGAATATTCTAAAGAAATCTGTCTGATCGAAGGTTCATCTGAGAAACAAAGAAGAACGGAAGACCCCTGACATTGAGTACCAGCATGAACACCTCAGGATCTCGAGTTACCCTTGCCTACCCGGATGGATGCACCTCTTTCGGGTGGTCCTGTGGCGAAAAAAAACAAGAATTCACAATGGTGGAGTGCCATAAGGGTGCAACGAACGGCTAATCGAACAAGGTCACGATCGATGATCGAGTCTCTTTATGAGATCTATTCCATATTTTTGGAGGATGAAGTATCGTTGATTAACGATGCAGGTTAAACGTACTGATATTTCTCCATTAACCCACCAATGAGCAAGCTGGTTCATTTATATCTGCGTGAAATTTCATTTTTTAATGTGCTCGAAGGGAAAAGAAGGGAGAAGAAATGCCGACTCTGTTCCCTAAAGAAAAGTAAGCACTGATGAATCCTTGGAACTGATTCTTGTTATTCTGCTAATATCAGAGAAGCTTTTTGAGATTCGCCTTGCTCTACTGCTGTAATGCAAATGAAATGCTATAGCAGAGCGTGAGTGCATATTAGTATAACGTAAGGCAACCAACATTGACGCATATGCTGCCACGGACGCGCGATTATATTCAGAACTCACGGAATCAGTAGCGACAGTTTTTCGCAAATATCTGGGAAACCAAGATTAATCGTTGGTAACTTGTAGAGGGAAAATAATCGAAATCGGCGTGGTTGCTCTCGTTTCGTTTCTCCTTCGATTCTCGTCCTTTTTACATTTTCTTCCGAATTCTTATTTTTCCTAATTAATCCTTTAAACATTCGACTGAAAGATGTATCATACACTAAAATAGAGACTTTGATGAGTATCTCGGAATTTTATCAGATCTTTCGAAAGCCAAGAACGATACAAAAAATAGTGGCGAACGTAAACAACTCCGGTTGCGAAAAGTGGAAAATACGTGGCTGCCCACGGAAGGTTAAATCAATTTATCGTCAAGTTAAGGATGATTGACATAGTTATCCTTTGAACAAATTATCCTTAATCAAAGAATAATTGACATTTTTACTCTAATCTAAACGAGGGATATATTGTTCACATTTGAAGAAAGCAATTAAAATCTAAAAAAGATCCATTATCAGGACTGAAAAAATAGAGAAAAGCAAAGTTTACAGAAGTGTGACAATTGCTATTTCGAAAAGTATTATATAAATTTCTTCTGCTTAATGAAAATCTTTATTATTGCCAGTTGTATCGTTTGCCATTGTAATTTCTCAATTTGCTGCAACTTTCATCGACTCTGTTACGTGTACCTATAAGAACCCGGTGGATGGCGACCGGGATTTTCGATTTCGACCCAGAATCTCGATTCGATGTTTTCGCAATCACGATGGCGACTGTTGGAGAGTCGAAAGCGAGAGTCTCGACCAGGTCGAACCCAATACCACCGCCCAAGGTAGTGATTGGACATCTTCGTTTTTCGGAACACCACAGGTCGGCCACCTGCCTGATCATCCTGTTCGTTCGAGGTCGTTGCTCGATTTCCAAGATACTTGTGGAATTTCAGGAGAAATTCATCAAGTATTTTTATATGTAGACAACGGAATTTTATGCACTCGAGGGAAACTCAGAGACGGAGAAAAAATCATAGAACGCAAAACCGTATAAAATATGCAGAGTAAATTACTCATTATAATATTCAATAGATGAAACGTGTCTTTGTTCATGATTCATTTGTTTAGTTACGTTGAGAAAAACACGAACCTGCGTGATTTATCGATAACAATTTTCAAAGCGACAATTTTCCGGTCAGAAACTCTCAGCGTGACGAAAGTGGAGGTACAAAACGTTGAAGGTTTGAAGTTCTTCGTCAAAAAACAAATAAATAATTTCCAAAATAAAACGACATGTATAACTATTCGACGTAATTGGCTGGATGAGACAAAGTTCACGTCTATCTTCGTAAACACCAAACACATGTTAAATTCTAATATCAAGCGACTCATATAGAGTACAAAGAGAAGGCTGTAAATTTCAATCTGTCTGTGACATTAACATCTCAACGTTAATTGACCATCCATAAACCTAAACTTTGGAAACATTAAAGTTCATTCGATAACATTATCGAGAAATTCAATGGGAAAAGTGGTGCGAGTACAATCTTTTCCCATTACTCGTATCAATATCCCTGCGAATATTCTCACGAATTGCCACTTGGATATCCGAGACTCGCAATAATATAATTCGGGAAAACGAATAAGGTTATAGCGTGAAATCGAAATTCTCAGTATCCTGACTTATGCCAGTATGATTTTTAGCCTGCCATTTATCTAGCTCGAATCGCTCGTGTCAAAGCGATTTTCTCGCTCGAAAAAAAGAAAGGTCCTCGTATTATACGGAAATAATTCCATCCAATCGTACCTGCCGTCTTTAATGATAAAAATAAACGTCCCCTAAAAAGAGAAGGAAAGTCAACGAAGGAAAAGTGGAGCCCCACGTCGGAAACGAATAATTGGATCGGCAGCTAAGGGAAAGACAATTTCCGAAACGGATATGCTAGGCCGTTATTATCAGCCAGGCAGATTAAATGTTTCATTTTTAATAATTCGTATATTTGGTCAAGGCCTAGTCGACTGTCGAGGGTCATCGTAAAACGCACGCAGCGTCAGGAAGGCGGCCAGGTGTTTCATGAGCGACGCAACAACGAGTCGATTTTCTGGGTCGTCACGCCAGACGGACACCCCGAATCCTGCGTTTGGCACATGACTGTCGGGAACACATTTTACTGCCGTCTATGTAGGTCACACGCGCCATGCGTGAACCTATGATATATTGTTTGATTGATGCCTCATGCTGATTTCTCGGTTGCTCTACCCAAAACCCACGAATTGTTATTCTTCAATCGTGGCATTAAAGACGAACTGCGAGGTATTTAGAGACGTAGTATTAGGTTGTCCGAAATGTTTCTTTCGTTTTATAAGGAAATAATAGACGCACAATGTTTTTTGTTTTATATTTATTGAATTATGCACGAACGTAATAATAGAGATAGAACGAAATGGATCATACCTAATTCAATAGAATAATATGAGACAGAAATTGTTGTTCATCTATTATCACCTTATGAAACGAAAGAAATTATTCGGACAACCTAATAGATTCTATGGATTATTGGTAAAAGCATAATAAATAGGGGGCGGATATTGAGACATTTTTGAGAAATTCAAGATTCGAAAAATCTTCTATAATATAGGAAAATGTATATGATATTTAAAACAGAACACTTACTACGATGTTTAGCAGACAAATCTCTGTTTAGATTGCGTTTCTTTAATTCTGTTCGTAGATGTATAAGAGCGCGCGAACGTCCGCAGTTTAGTAGTAAAAATAGTTAGCGAAGCTTTGTTAAATGTTCTTTGATTTCTAGTCTTTCGAATTTTGGAAATTTTCAAGGTTTCGGATTTTCCAATATTCGAATTTTAAAACGTTTGAGTTTCTAGATATAAAGATATTCAAATACTTTAGCATTCAAATATTTAAGTTTCCAAATCTTTGAATCCGTTAATATCAAAATTTATTAATTGTCAAGTTCGATATGTTGAAATTTTGAACTTTGCGAATCTTTTCGAATGAAAGATAAAGTAAATAATTATTCGTAGGTAACTTGCAATTTTAATAAATCTCGCTCGTTCGATCCAAACCAAGAACTATCCTATAAATCGTTTGCACAATTAAAAAATCATTTATGAATAATGGATAGATTATTCGAGTTCTATATCGTTTGATATTCGAGTTTCTGAATTTCCAACTATTTGAAAATTAAATGGATCATTATCGACAAGTAACTTTGCAATTTTAATGAAGGTCGCTTGATTCAAATAAACCGTAGATTATTTTGCAAACCGTTTGGACAAAACATTCTGTCATTGCAAATAAATCGTGATAATGGATAAATTATATATATTAATAGATAAATTAAAAATGTGACGATAAAGGGAGCGGACAACCTGTGTGACTTCCAGGACGATGCAACAGCATCACGCTCGAGTTATCGAGTCAAACATTTAACTCGAAATTCTGTGTTTGGCGCATGACTGGCACGTAATTAAATTTCTTGTTAATTGCTCGACCAAAATCGACACTTTTCGGATTGGAATTTTGCCTGAAACAAGGCACTGGCGATTGAAACGATCGACTATGGCAAACTAAAGAAGTGAAATATCAAAAAATAAGACGCAATAATTCGAACGGTACGCGAGTACATTTCACCTCCGCAAATATTAAAAATTTTTCAAACGAAAAGTTTATTCTCTTCCGATCTCGCGAGCTTATTGCAATTTTCATATATTTCCAACAGAATTTCTCCCGAATAGAAATATGAAATCTCTGAAAAAGCATATATAAACTTAAATTCCTTTCTTCTTTGCTTCGTCATAGAATCAAGGTCTGTTTCACCGTTTAATTCCGTTTCTCCGAATGTTCCGTACGCGTTATTTCATGCGCTCCATTAGATCAATTGAGGTACCTAATCTAATCTGATACATCTTCTATATTTGCAATAAATTTTTTTTAACTTCTATATACATTTTGTTCTCAAATCTCATCGATATAACCACGGTGGTCGTGACTCATCGCTGTGTTAATGAAAGTTCGAAACGTTTTACGTAACACGCATAACATATACAGGGTGGTTTGTAACTGGTGGTACAAGCGAAAAGGGGGTGATTCTACGCGAAAAAAGAAGTCGAAAATATAGAATAAAAATTTTTTTTTTAATTTTTCCATCGAGACAACGATCTACAGTGAGATCCGTTATAACGAGACGCGATAAAGTGCACGCGTACCGAGCGAAAATTCAAAGTCGATTTTCTCGAAAACAAAGCCTCGAACGAAAAATTTTTATTCTATATTTTCGACTTCTTTTTTCGCGTAGAATCACCCCCTTTCCGCTCGTACCACCATTTACCGACCACCCTGTATAAATATAAATTTGCCGTGATAAGCGTTCGAGTATTTAATACGCTTCGTGAGCCACTGTACAAACTAGAAACTTGGAAAAGTCTATTTCCTCAAGTGTATGTGCAATTATATATTTGATATAATATTAACTATATATTTGAAAGAAATAAAATAAAAAACAATGTAGGTGGCTGTTGGATATGGTTGAGAATAAAATATCGTATTCGGAATGGATTAACACGCACGAAGCATTGACAACGATGGTATCTTTCTTGAAAAATATATTTCACTTAATTGGCCTACTTTGACTTACGTTTTCGTCGCAAAACAGGGATAAGGTGGATCGATGCTGACCGAGATCCCGCAAAAGGCAAGATGTCAGGCACGAGTTTGATATCTCGTAAAAAGCATTTCGCTGTGGCAGGTGTTACGAGACTGGGCAACCGCTGTTGTCCGTGTCCGAACCACCTGCTCGTTTTTTATTCGATGTATACCACGCGTTGTATTCACACTTCGCCGTCCCGTTCGCCCTGTTCCACGCCAAACGAGGCGGCCAGCCCTCCACGCACCCAAAAAACAGCCACGAGCCACCTTATTTCATCTGATGTTGAAACGCGTAGTCCTCTGGACCAAAAGGATCAAACAAAAATAACTTTTCGACGAAGAGAAATCTAACGTAATACCATGAGATTGCAAAGTAACCTGTAACCTCTGGACTTTCTTTTAATCTTATTGGAATCGCAACTAACATGAAAATTGTAGACTACAGGAGAAAAATGAGAAAAGTTACTGTTCAGATATGTATAATTTTTCTGTGCTACACTAAATTAGTAGTAGTGACATACATATATGAGTATGAGTGTGTTGCAGTATGTGCGTGCACAACGTCTCGTAAAACAGATAAATTCAACTGTTCCGTTGGTAGTGTGGTATAGAAGATGACGAGACAAAGAGAATGCTGAAACGCGTGCAAACGTAAATCGATGAAGATCTTGTAAATTACATTTATATACATAACACGTAAATACAAGATCCACAATTTTCAACAGTTACATTTTCTTACTTTTATTTCTTTACATGCAAACAGTTTCAAGATTCAACGTGTTGTTGTCGATCAATCGCATATTATTAAAACTGTCTTTTTCTTTATTTCATTTTATCTATGGTTATCGACCATTGATGGTTCATATCGCGGAAAATATAGAATACTAAGCAAAATTGAATATCCTGAAATTAAATGATCCGACTCAAAATCTAACACGAACCTCCAAGCATCATCTACGACCGTACAATTGACATTTAAATAGAAACCATGTACATTAATTTAACTAGCTACTAAAGAAAGCATAGCGCAAGTGAGAATGCTGCGATCTCACGGATTCGTCAAATTCTCGCGAGTTATGCCACATCGAAGAAATTCTATTTTACGAATTCACGAGACTCGAGAAGCATGAACCATCGTTTTACAATTTACTGTCTCTCGAACGCACAGGATCGTGTTTCCTATACCCGTTCCCATATTTCGTGTCTTAACGCAGACACCATTACCCTTCGTTTATGAGAATTATTTCTGGCTGAACAGCGATTGAAAAAATATGACAGTAAAGAAGACGATCTGAAACTTATGGTACACCTTGAGCGTTTAAAAAGCATGTCTCTAACAAATCATTCTTAACACGAAGCGAACCTGCTTCTCGAAGCAGGTGGAACGTCGTCAACCAGAATACCCGAAATCCTAATATTAATAAATCTTTACGAGTTCTTCTTCTCTATCACTATGTAAGTATTCGACAAAGGAAACATTTTTGGATAAGAATCAGCTTTTTACTCTTATCGAGTTACACGATTTTCCAGATCTGTCTATTTGAAGTGGAAAGCATCGGAATACCCCGAGGAACGGTGGGATGCAGGTGCGACCCCCTTTTCAAGGTCCTGATACTTCCCGCGCCCAGACTCTTTTACAAGGTGACGAAAAGAAGAGAAATCGTCCTTCGTCGATTTGAAGCGAACCACATTGTATCTGTCGCATACCAGATGATCGTCATCCAACGAAACAAACAGGTGATCTCCCGTTTGATGGAAGACAGATCGGTTATCTTGCAGCTTGCGGGAAACATGGAACAACTTTGTTCGTTACACGTTAGCCCTTTCACTCGTTAACATTCCTCTGACCCATTAAGCTGCGTTCCATTGAAGAATATTATAACATATTTTTCTCACACGTCGATGTACGATAAAACAGAGAAAATTCTTTCGATGGCATTCGGGTCTATTATACGAAGCTGAGTAAAATTTTTGTGAAATTTCCAATTAATTTTTTCATTAATCTCTGGTACGAATAATAATTTTTGTGGTCATAAAAATATATCGCACCTAGACTATTCTTGTAAAATAAATTCTAACCTGATTAACATGAAGCAAATTGAACAAATCAATTTAACTTAATCAATTTAGATTTTTTTTAGAAGGAAGAAGGACTCTGCCATAAGCTAAAGGGTCGTAAGATTTTTTCAATGTTATCTTACAGTTTGGAAAAAAATTGTTATCGCGTAGAAACTATATGTTGATGGAAAAAATATTACGACGAAAACACAGTCTTTAAGAAAAAGTTGGAAGATTTAACAGATTTTATTAGGAATGATCATTGGATCAAATTTTTCCTCCCAGTTGTTTCTTCGTGCCAGGCGTCATTTAGTCGAGCAAGACGGAAGTGCCGTGGTTAATTGACTTAGAGGGGGCGAAAGCAGCGCAAAATTAATTAAACCATTAACCCTTCCAGCTAGCCAGCCAGCCAGCGAATATTCCTAAAAGCTGTACCGCATTGAACGGTAATTCCCAGTCAAGGGTGCACTTTATGGGGGATAGAATACCCTCTAAAACCATTTGCAATGAATTACGACACGGATGGCAATCGATAATCGTCTCTCTGTTTACGATCCATCCTTGTCAAGGCTTGTCCAGTGATCGAAACTTCTGTACATGGCATGCGCCAACGTCGATTATATCAGTTCCGACAATAACGAAATTATGAACAATAAAAGAATCTGTCTGTTGGCTAACGTTAATCCTATGATATTAATCGAAATATCTTCAAATATTTTTATTGTATAAATTTCAAAACATCACTGAAGATGCAGCAATAGTCAATAACCAAACGTTAGCGTCATTCACTTCTAACTAAAAATCATTTCATAAAATGTATTAGGTTGTCTTTCTTTTACAGACACGTCTTTTACAACGACGTCTGTTTATACAAACATGAAACCTAATCCGTCGAACGTTGTGATCTTTATTTTGATAGAACAAAATCGATCATACGCAATTCGATAAAATAATATAAAACGGAAAATGTTGTGCATCCATTATTTCCTTATAAAAGGAAAGAAACTTCTCGGACGACCTAATACATTGTATTGTATATACAGGGTGGTTGATAACTGGTGGTACAAGCGGAAAGGGGATGATTCTAAGAAATCGAAAATATAGGATAAAAGTTTAAAAATTTAAAAATTTAAAAATTTAAAAACTTAAAAATTTAAAAAATTAAAAATTTAAAAATTTAAAAATTTTAAAAATTAAAAAAATAACGTCAATCGAAACAACGATCTACAGTGAGATCCGTTATAACGAGACGTGATAAAGTGCACGCGTACCGAGCGAAAATTCAAAGTCGATTTTCTCGAAAACAAAGCCTCGAACGAAAAATTTTTATTCTATATTTTCGACTTCTTTTTTCGCGTAGAATCGCCCCCTTTCCGCTCGTACCACCAGTTACCGACCACCCTGTATAAAATGTCTATAGTATTGTACGTTAAATTTGTATCGTATAAGAGTAGCAAATTTTAATAAGAAAAACTCAATTCTATTTACTGCGAATTACTAGCCAACTGATCGTTCCGTTCGATATGGATTTACAAAATTCTAAACATTTGAACGCGACACTAGGAAAAGAGTTACGACTTGAAACAATTGCACAGATCGCTGTGTATATTTGTCAGAACGAGAACGTCCTCTGAAAAGATTAACAGCGCTCTCTTGGCACGGAAAGTCCATCGAACCAATGCTGAATACCGAAAGCAAAGGTAACAAGAGCAAAGAGACGGAGTAACGACCAGGACAAAAGAATCGAATAGACAATACAATCGCCAATCGTAAATACATATTTCCATTTGGACGACGGCAATTGACGCGAGCTCGTTGCATTTTGATGCTTGTAGTTAGAAATGGAACGCACGTAACAAGAGAGCCGTCTTTTTGTTTCGGTCCGGCCCATTTAATTAGCAGCCGTGGCATGTTCGTGTTAACGCGAAATTAAGGACGACCGGGAATTATTAAATAATTGTTAAGGTCTTACGCGACATTCTTGCCGGCCACTGCTTCACCTAGCCACCCTGACCAAGCGAAGAACGGTGCCAAGGTCTGCTTGCTGGACTAAACTTCGATATTATATACACAAAGCATACACTGGCACACGGACGATCTAGAACGAAGCGTGGGCTAATGGACGAGACAAAGGTGACGAAGGATGATCATCGGCGTGGAAAGATCAATTTTTCATGACGAATTTGATGACATACTTGTACGCTTGTTTTTCTTCTTTCTCTTCTTTTAGTACGGCGAAGGAGAGAACGAGAAGCCTCAAAAACCTGAAACTGGCAATTCGATAGTTCTCTTTGGAATATCAAGAGGGTTGGCGATATTCGTTTTAACAGATGATAATAATAGCACAAAGGTTTATTATTAATAGCAGAGATAAATTAGGGTATACCACAATGAAATTGTGCTTCAAACGTAGGTGCTTTATTCGACATTCTATAAATAGTATTAAGCATATGATAAGTTATTAAAATCGGTAATTAGAAAGCCTGGAAAGTTACTTGAAAAGGTAACAAGCTAGCAAAGTGACGATAAGAATAAGCGAGCAATAAGCCAACGTCAAAGTCACAATAATTTCACTAAGATGAAAGGGAATATTCCAAGTTTTGTGTATCCAAGTACTTAACTAGAAGAGGTTTGGTCGCCTGTAGCTAGTTCAGGCTCAATTATGAGAAGTAGAAGAATCGTGTCAAGGTTCGACCGCGCTAGTATTAAACTAGCATTAAGTTCGCGTAGGATGCAGTCTTGTGAAGACACAGGTGCCACACGCTCAACGCTGCTTCATCATAAATAAGAGAGGCAGCGCGATCATCGGCGGAATTAGTTGGATCGTCCCAGTTTTGTGAACAAATGACATCTATACGGTATAGCGTGAAACGTCCAATTTGGACTTTCGAATATTCGATCTATATTTTGTATGGACAACGTGAGGTATTTTTATGAGACATTCCTCGTATATTAGAATGAACCACACTGAAATCAGATTAATCCACTCCATTGTGATTAATTGTTTGGTTTTCAAACAATTGAATATATGGATCTACGATAAAATTAAAAAATGTCGAGAAAGTGAACAAAAAAAGCAACTTTGATAATACGAAATTATTATTATTTATTCTCATATTATCTAGAAGCAGTTTACAGTTTAGATGATTAAGAAACAAATTATTTATTAGAATAATAAGATATTGTGAAATTTGATAATATTTGCATTTCTTTCATTTTGCACGGTTGGCGGATATTTTGATCGACTCGATATGTTAGTCTCACCGGAAGTTGAATATTAACCTCGATTAACACCGATATTCCTTTACCGTGGCTCCTTGGTATGAATAATGTGCGGGTGACTAAGATTTCTTCCTCTTCTTTCTACTACTAATTCCCGGGTGATTTCATCGTGACGACCTCGCAAGACCTCGAACTCATTCCTCGCATCATGTCGTCCTATTTACTCGACTAATCCAGCTACGCTAATTTCAACTTTGAATCGAAATCAAGCCTCTTTTTCTTCAAATTCGAAGGCTAATTTTTAAACAGAAACAGTTGCTATTTTCTATTTGAATTTGGAACGTTATAATGTCGTTTAAAAATCGATATTAGAACTATTAGAATAGCCAAAGTGACTGATAATTTGATTTACAAAATATTTTTAAGGATTTGTGTAATTTTTGGCAAACTACACAAACAAAAGTTTGTGACAGTTTGTATTCTCCTTTGAATTGCGCTTCTGTTCATATATTTCTCATTTTGATTTCTTTCGTATACCTTTCGTATTCTTTTTCTTTCTTCCTAAATCGATACATAGCTTTAACGTTAAATAGATAATTATTTGAATTTATCGTGAACTTGAGTATTTGATAAAAAATTCCTCTTTGATGTATCTCAGCACGTGCTAGCAACTCTCGTTATCAAAGGAATTCCTAGACAAGTTACATAAAGGTTTTGAATGAACATCAATACCACAGGATCCTTCGAGATACCAAATTCTTTAGAAAGGACCCTTCTGCGCTATACTGTACTATATTAAACGGTCAAACATTCCAAGTTAGGAGATACAATTTTCTCGGAACAAAATTCTTCTACATAGTAAAAACAGATCTTGCTTCTATCAGGTTTTACGTTTCATTTCCATAGTATGTATCAATTTTACACACATATAGTTGTACGAAAGTACTATTAAACGTAATATAGTCGAAGCCAATTTATGTATAGTACGTAAACGTTGGTAACTAAAATAGCATTTTAACCGATTCTATATAATTTATTTTAGACATGTTGCCTCTCATCTTTCGTTTACATGAACAATTTCAATATATTTACATATTTCGATCAAAGTTCAATTTTCAAAACAAGTTTCTGACTAGACTTTTACACATCATCCGACCATTTTCCGTATCCTTCACATTTAATATAATATAACCTTTCACATATTCAAGAGTTTATTATACAAGTGTCACGTACTCGATAACAGGAGGTCAAATTTGATCAAAATAAGCTTTAGCTGGCCAGAATGACGAAAGCAGCTGTTCTGTCGCTGTCAATGTTCCTTAATTGCACATTCGTTATCGATCGTTTAGATCGAAAGTATTTATAATCGCGTCTAGTTGAGGCTGTTAGTTTCTCCCGAGGGGGCTACATTCTCTTCGTCAGAAGTTTGTCTTTTATATTTTCTTATCGCAAAGGATAACTAACCCGTGAAACAATTACAAATTTCATTCGCTTTTAAAAATATCCAATGCTTTTATGCTTGGTTTTCTGAATTCCAAGAATCAAATTTGTATTTACACTCATTAGCGTTATATAGTACGCGTATCGGTGCTCGAATGGTAATCGTTTTACGGCACAATAGTTCGCTACTAAGAACGTGAACGCGAATCGATAGTTGTCGAACAGTCGGAACGATAACTGTAACAAAAATCGAAGGAATCAATCGCGAAAAATGTATATCAGATACGGTAGTATAAAAAATGATAAATCCAATTTACCAAAAACATGATCACAAATAGATATTAAAGATAAATTAGTAGATATTAAAGAAGGCTTCGAAGAATATACACAAATTATCAAAATATTTCATTTAATAGGGAAAACAAAAAATTTGTTAATCAAAGGAGGAAAATTTTTGCGGTGAAAGGTCAAGAAAAATATCGGGTCGTCGTTTACTCAACAAATTGTTACCCTAACGACTTTTATTGCGGTAGATATCCGGCTGTGGTACCGGTATCGGCGATAATCCGGCTCCGACGAAGCGAGAAAATGTCGAGGTTCAAAAACACCATATCCTAGCGATCCTTCCGCGAACTACAAGGACGTATGGGGTCAGTATGCGTGGGTTGTTGCACCGGCTAGAGCGACGGATCGATGCAGCTTGCAGAGCAGGGTGCACAACCCGGCTAGCAACGACCTACCACGTTTCCATTCTCTCGAACTCAGCAACAGGCAGCTATTTACGCGGCTCTCGTTAACGGATTATTATCAACATTGTTTTTTCCAAACCGAATTATGTCGTATAATCGTATTTTGAGGGGATCGAGCAATGAGTTTGATCCTTCTAGAGATCAGAGAATCAAAGAGATAAAAATCAAACTACAAAACGTATAATTTCTATCAGAATATGAAGATGAACGAGCAGAAGTTTAATAAGGAGAAGGATAATATAAAAAATTGGTGAAGTTCCTTGCGTATTTATATTTCGAAATTGTTCAGATAACAGTTAATTATTGCGAAAAAATTAAGATGAATTACATAGAAAATTCTGTGAACTCGTAATATCATTTACGATAGATATGATTGACAACAGATACAATGAAAGACAATATAGCCAAGAAAATGTTTGATTGAGAAAAGAAAGGAGACACTATTACTGAATTAATGTTTTCATAGTGCTACTTAATTGTCTGTATCATCTACTGGACCGAAGATTTATTATAGTTGTAGAATGTAAAATTTGAACCGTGATAACGACAACAATTTTTATTATACCATAATGTGTTTTTTTTTTCTATAGCGTACAATTTCAAAGAAAATAATAATTTTCAAATAACTTTTCAAATGTATTCGTTTCGTTATTCTAATACTTATGAACGAGAATGCGTGTTATTAATTTACATTCTCCATCAAAATATCTAAATACAGCAGCTTTGAAACGTTGATTCTCTAGTTGCACATAGCACGAACGGTTTCAAGGGTGTCGCAGCGAAAGTAATTAATGCGTGGCATAAACTTGCGTCGTTGTTAATAATTTCAAATTGCATTGCTCAAAACGAGGACGATGTATATAGTGTATCACTCTATACGAGGACACGTGTTTCCCTTTGTTTCAGAATATCGAAAATTAATGCTCGATGCTTAATGTAAAACAGCCGAGTTATGAAAGCAAGCTAATTTGCCAGGTTCTTTTCCAACTCGTAACGCTTTCATCCTCGAAAAGTTAATTACGTTTTTACTTCAATCTTAAATTCGCCTTCTTCCATTCCTTCTCGTTGAGTAATTGAGTTTAAGTGCAATTGAGGGAAGATGCGTGCTTAATATAATCCCTAAATCGATGAGTCTCTCCCAGAGGTTGAGTTCAGACGTCGGTGAAGGGTAATTAAAAGAATGAAATGAGAAAGAAAATGATGTTTGAACGTTCGATGCCAGTCGAGGCCTTCCCCTTTAACGAGAGGCGCTTTTCTGTTTAATTTCTCGTTTCCCCGGCAAGTGGCATCAGTCGCCAGCCAGCCACTCCACTTGTCTTTTCGTTAAATGAATCGCACCTGAGCACAGACCTCGCCAGGTTTAATCCTCCGAACGTAACATTTGTTAACGTAAATTGAAGAACGCTTACACGAATTTTGAAGCTAAGTGTGGCATTTTGAGAAGGTATACTTAAATTTTCGAAAATCTGTATACACATTGTCTCGTATTTTAAGAGTTTTATTTATTTGTTATTTTGCAAACACACATATTATTTGCGAGAGTTTGATCAATCGAGTAATTATGATTCGATTATTTGATATTTTAATTTCACCATTTGCGTGTCTTTTGTCTTTTGAGAGAGAATCCTTTGAATTTTCAGAGTTTTAATTTACGAATGTCCAATTTTTGCACGCACAAATATTCTGACTGCCATGTTCTCTGAGCTTAGAGTATTTAAATATTCGAATTTCCAATCTTTGAAACTTCTAACTTGCTAAATTTCCAAATTACCAAAGGCAAAGAATGTTCAGGAAATTGCTGGTATCCTGGAGGAAGGGCAATTGGAAATAAATGTCGTTGTTTAAATTCCTGGAGATCTTCTGATACACGATCTTTGACGTTCGTGTTGACCTTTGCAGGTTTTCACGTGTGGAACGCTAGCGTAGCCAAAATGAATGCAAGTTTCCAACAAGAATAGATTAGTGAAGAATAAATCAAAGGTTAAAAGTGGAAAGTCACGGGAGATGTTTCTATTCGGTGCTACTTCTTTGTTACGAGTACTCTTCGATCTCAACAAAAGACTAGAAATGTGTTGCACGATCTTTTCATTAAAAACGTTAATATTCACCTAAACATAACGGTAGGTATTTCTTTCTAAAAATTATTCGTATTTTATTTCTATAAAAAAACTCTATTCGCACGTAACATGTATAAATTCAAAATTTATTTATTTATAAATAAAGTCAACAACAGAAAGTTTTTTACCGTTCATAACGTTGTTTATAAAATTGCGTAATATTCTACATAATTAATCGATTTTAACGTAATACAACAACAAAGACAGACGAAAGTTATACTCATTCGACAGAATGGACAGGGTCGTCATTTAGAAGTTCATGACCGTGAAAATGGTGGTCTACGATGACATCGAGAACACCCCTTCATTGAACAGAAACTACGCGATGACCTAACAGGGGCGCTTCCATTGAAATAGAAGACTGGTGTCTTAAAAATTTTCAAGGTCTGGGTGGACAAAAATATCTCAACAGGTTCGTACGTCACTCGTAGATCTGACCTTTCGATTGTACCCTTCGCGAGAAAGACTTATCTCTTACGCTATAGATATGCTTACAAGTAATTGTTATTTTTAAATGATACACTAAAAGCTTAATTATCCTCAATACGATTTTACTGGCAACTAAGATCAAACGATAACGAATAAATAACCAACTTGAGGAATCTTATTTAAATATTCACAGTTCATTTTATTACTTTTAGCTTGCATGGATTAATTAATAATCGTATACGATTGCAATTTATAGTAAGTACTCTAGAAATGAATTTATTACGCCAAACAGGACGATAATTACGTATCTTTCTCCATTGACAATTTTTTAAAAATGTGTCTACGTATATCGAACCAAACAAAAATATTCTAAGATGTCTGAAACAATCGAAGGCGTGGAGTGAGTATATTATACTAAAAAAATTGGTCAATTTAATAACGAAAAAAAAAGACGTTGTAGCTGGAAAATCACAAGCCACGCGAACGGACTGCAAAATCAGCCCTACGAAGAGAAAGTGAAGAAGTCAAGGTCGTCCCTTGGTTTAAAGAGGAAACTTTCCTTTTACAAACGAGGAGACGATGCCCCCGAGAAATTTCTAAAAATACAGTCGCGATGTATCTTCATCAGCCTTCATCCCGAAACATCCTCGGTTGAACCACCCTCGCAATACATTATTAAACGAGCCTGTTCCCTCACTCTTTTCTTCTGCTTCTCCTCCACTCTCCATCGCTTAACGTGACGAGAAAATCAACCGTCCCAGCAATTTACTTTCGCGATAAAAATTAAAGGGCTCTTTCTCTCGAGCTAACTTTCCTACGTGAACAGAATGATTCGTTGCAATTGTGCAAAATAAAAGA
Source organism: Bombus bifarius (assembly GCF_011952205.1). Classification (NCBI taxonomy): domain Eukaryota; kingdom Metazoa; phylum Arthropoda; class Insecta; order Hymenoptera; family Apidae; genus Bombus; species Bombus bifarius. Next base: position 968,580 of record NW_022884484.1, read on the forward strand.
AAGAAAGAGAAAGAGAGAGAGAGAGAGAGAGAGAAGAGGCGAGATCCTAAGCAAAGTCTATTTTAACTCTTTCAATATTAAGTATACGTAATATGTGTATGTATGTATATATAATGAGTTATGTAATTAGCTGATACGAACATTTATGCAAATTCACGTTATTGCGAATATAATTAAAGATATGGAATCTACCAGAGATTTGCTTAAGTTACTAAATATAATGAATACTATACTTTTAATATTCAGTACATTGGAAGAGCCATAGCGATTAATAAATACTATTTTTTGTAAAATAGAACTCCCTAATTGTTACAAAAACAACAAATCGTAATTGTTTTGTCGTTTCGAGTTAATCGAAACGACAAACTTGAACAATTATGAAAATTAGAGGGTACGATACTTCTAAGAATTGAGGTACGCGATGAAATCCCAATTCTCAAAATCTTCATTCACACCGCCTACGATCTTTGACCTGTCGTTTATCGACAAAAGGGATATTTTTCCAGAGAACCGGCAGCTCTGGAAAGATAGGAATGCCGAATGGCTTGACACTGATAAAATTCGTTTTCCAAACATCTACTACGCTTAATCAGCTCTCAGCCTCGATTTAAATCGTTCAGGCGAAACCAAGGGGTTGCTTTGCATGCGAAAATTCTCTCTGGGGGAAAATGGACGACAAATGGGGAGGAAGCCAAGGCCCCGAAAATTCACGGACCAAAGTTTTCCAAGCTGTGGAACAGAGAGGTGGCAGCTGAGGCGAATATATAGGAAAGGGATGAAGATACGAGGGAAAGAAAGACCCGGAGTAGGGTAGCGGTATCATTCTCGCTACACGGCCGACCTCCAAATTCCCCAAGAACACGCACGTGGCCCTTGTACGCTCGTGCTTCTTCCTTTCCAAGGACGAAACATTTTCACCAGGCTGAAATGGTAGCGTGGCCGTTCGAGGAGGGTTCGAGAGATAGAAATCTGAAGTCTCTGCCGTGTGGTAGGGTAAGAAGGTTCATTAATCACGGTCGGCTTGAAAGCAAAATCCACCAATTCGATCGACTGACAATCGTCGAAACGATGTTCAAGGAAAGTTTAATTATGTTTGTTAGGGAAATTAATCGCGCGATTTACAAGATACGACGTTTCAGCTTTTATCGCTTCATATGACGCAATCAAATTATAGGTGTTATTGATCTGCTATATGGTCTATTATATACAGGGTGAGTCAGTGTAACCGGCAGATATTTTAATTAAGTTAATTATTAATTACTAATTTTAAGTTAATAAATAGATAAACTGGCGGCTCTTTGGTATATAAATAAATTGATACCTTTTGCGGTGATTGCTCAACTGCATCGACTAATGTCATAAACGATGTACGGCGTCACTTAGAAAGCTCTAAGATGCCTCGATATCTCGCAAAATATAAGATGTTAAAAAGTTAAGCTATATTTGCCGGATCAGACCTCCCTAATACGATCAATTTAATTTCGAACATTTTTTTTGATAAAGTCGATAGGTAACGAGTTATATCAGCTGGTCGTTCTTACTTGCTCAGTCTGCACGAAATAATTTGGAATTCTATGATTTTATATTCTATGATCCTGTAATTCGTTTCAAAATAAACGAAAATCCAATAAAAATCTGCAAATGAGGTTGCTGCATCTGCTGGATTCACGACCTTGCGTTTTAATTGAAATTCTATCGGAACGAGCCTGCGAGAAGATAAAATCTCGTCAACTAATTATTTCGTTTTTCTTCTACCCCGTTAACAGAACTTCTTGTCGCCAGGGAGACACGGACATTCCTTTTGAATTTAATTACCAAATATTCAAAGGAGAGGAAGAAGTAGGAAGCTTCAACTTTCAACGAAGGTCGGTGTTTTCCAACTTTTTCATCGTAGAGAAGTTTTTGTCAATTTGGAAAATCGTGTTTGCCATTGAACAGAGGAAGAAAGAAACGAGAAAAGACAGCCGCGAATTAGAAGCAAAGAAAACGTGTCTCTGATAAGCTAAGGGCCAAGGCCAAACGAACTCGACGACGAAGTGGAATTTACTCGTTCAAAATCTTTCCTCCGCTGTTTTTCCTCGATTTCTTAATACGTTTGTCGTCACTTGGAAATCCTGCATAATCCGCTTTTAACTCGTCTTTTAAATACACAACGTACATTCTTCGCGCATTTGCATTATGAAAATAAGCCACTTGCAGAGATTTGAAAAACAAACCCTCACGTGGTATAGTTAATTTAAGACGCTTGATTTTAAGATCTTCTTGTAACGTTACTCCGCCAAAACTACTCGACGCGATACGAAAACTCACGTACAGTAACTCGCAAAGCGATTCGAATATTTATATCGTAGAACAAACATCGTAGAACATTACAGTACGCAGTCGCTATAGTGATTAGCACGGTGAAATTTTAAACCAATCTGAAAATATACTTATTTTTCACTTTTACTAAATACTTTTTTTTTTACCAAAAGTTGGAAAAACAGTACGAGTAGTTTTGCTCTAAACATACGACTAAAAGGTTCTCGTGAATGTTGAAATACTTTGGCAAGCCATGGTATGTTTTGTAATTTCTCGGAATACGTTTATACAGGTTGAATTTTGATATCGTTGGAAGAAGTTTATCGCAGTGAAAATTCTTGCCTGATAATAATGCGATTTAAGAGCGAGAAACTTAGCCACTCTGCTTATTCTTTCCCGAGGGTAGCCTCCTTTTTTGTTAGATCGTTGTAGACCCCATCAAGGGGCTAGAAATTGCCTCGAGACCCACCGAGGGAATTTTTGTAGAAATTGGATAAAATCGTTTCTCGCGACGTCTTGGACCCTTTCGTTTTCATTGTAATCTGACTTGATTTTTACAAACCTTTTTTATCTGCATACAACCGCGTAAAAAGCAATCTTCAGGCTTTTATTATATCGTATTTCGTGAAATTCCATTTTCAATTAACCCTCTTCTCGCAACCTATCTCTTTACGTTTGTCAAGATAAAAAAGCTGAAACGTCATGTACGAATATTCCGGCTACTTCCAAACATTATCATTGACTGTAATTGGTGTCGCCGGATCGTCGATTATTCACAATGGTTCCACTTAAATTACCCAATGTTTGCGTAATTTGCTTTAACACGTGGCCTGTATTTCACAAAATACTCGAACGCTTATTAGACTTTGAACGATACGATTTTTCTAGGGACTGAATTTGGAGCAATGGATAATTAACGAAAGAAGGATAAAATATTTAATAAAAACGATGGCAAGCTGTTATAAAAACAACGGGAAATACGTGACTAATTAACTACTAACAGATAATTATTTATTTTCATTTAGCATATGCTCTGAAAAAATTATGTTCGGTTAATCATCGGTAATGTTTACCGCGTATGATATAAAACGTAAATTAAACTTGAGAGTAACCGAACTCGAAGCTGATCTAAATGATCATCTAATGATACCGGTTGAAAATTAAATTTATTAAATATAAATAATTACGTTTATATAATTACTCGTTGTATTAGAAATTATTCATAAAATAACACAGAGGAGAATGAACAATCTGCTTGTGCGTTTTATAGAAAGAAAACCTGAATAATTTTTTCGCCACTCCCGCATCGAACAGTGCGCAATTTTTCCACCTCTAAACACGTCGACAGCTCGTCCGAAACGAAACCCACCAAGTATGCAAATATTGTGTCCATACCGTGGCCACTGATAACCATAAGATGGATGGGAGCTTACATAAATCAATAAAACAAGTAAATAAGAAAGGACAAAAGCCAAAGCGAAGAACAGAAACGCGAACAGTTGGTAAAAGCTTCGAACTGAGCTTTTCTATTCTCCCTTTTCTTGATGTGTCTCTCCACGTGGCTCGATAAAGTCAAGCCGTGCACGCGTGCGGTTTGTTTCCAATTCTTCGACGACAATGCGCGTTTCTCTTTTATTGATTTTCATTTCCCCTTGCCGACCTTTCGTCAAACTGCGAAACAATCGGTCTGTTTTCCACGAGAACGCGTAACCTGCTTCGTTATCGCGGATGACGAACGTCCTTGCCACTGTCAGATATCTGCTCTATACGCACCTTCGTTTAATTCATGTAATCAACAGAACTGTCTCGTTCCTCGTCGACCGACTCGCTTAATTGTTGCAAATTATCACGAATTCGCCAAGCGTAAGGAACTCACACCCCTCGATCGCGAATCGTACGATCTAATTAATTTCTATCGCCCCACTGCACACCCTCCTATTTGAAATCGTGTCTCAAACAAGTCAGCGTTGTATTACGCTCGTAAATCATTTCGATGATATTCGTTTCGACCGATTATTTAGGCGTGCAGATGATTTATTTTGATGAGAACTAGAGAAGACGTTAATTTTCACCATTTGACATTTTTTTCTTTTTTTTTTTTTTTTTTTTTTTGACAGTGCGAATTTATTGGTGCAATTGTTTGTAACGTAATTATTCATACAGATACAGATACTGGTAAAACAGAATTTGGAGAAAGATAATAAGCCGATGAGGTGACAATAACGTTTTGATTTTAAAGGACTTCTGAGAATCGATGCAAGCAGTTAATTCACTAAACGCGTTAAACGGTCACGAGATATAAATCCAACCGCGCCACCCTCTTGTATCTTAAATTATTCCACAACCAGTGGTACAATTTTCATTCTACAATGCCATAAAACCTCGAGAAAGATTGTAAAGATTCCAAAGAATCGTTCTAAAGGAAAAGATTTTTAATTTATAAATTCATAGTGATTTTTATCGCTAAGAAGAATTTATTGCTCTTTCTAGAGTTATCTGATTCTGTAAAATGTTGAAGAAAAAAGAAACCATCTGAACTTTCTCCCGCCTTGCTTCCTGATATAAAGGTATCTCGAAGGGAAAAATTAACTTATACGAGAAAAGATAAAGTTCATTGTTCACGAGTGTTAATTATTACAATAACGTTTATTAATAATAATTTACAAGAAAACATTGAAAAATCGATCATTTTTCTGCTGAAATTCCCTGATCCTCGGTTTCAATGCCAAGCCGTATTTTACACTCGTTCGTGCATGTATACGCCGGAAAAATCCGCTTCCACTTAATAGGTAGATATACAAATTAGTTGGAATTCCGATGATTCTTCACGCGCTCGTGGCTTCACTTACGTTCCCGCGGCCGTCTTCCACGTGCAACATTTACGCTGTGCAAACGTTTAACGTAGAATAGAAAAAGTAATGATATAGATTCACGGGTGAAGGCCAAAGGAAAACGGCACGTGAATGACAATCGTGCGTTATCAGCAGCATGGCGCAAATAGTCGTATTAGCGTTAGGAAACGGTGCGTCAGCACCACCAAGTTCAAGGACAACTCTCCACGTGATCACGTATCTTGCCTCTTGAATTATTCAGGGAAACGAAAATTTTACGGGAAACAAATTCGTAAACACAAGTTCCACGCACCTGATTCTATAGACGTTTAGGAACGATCTTTCTTGTACGTTTCAAAGTCAGACGTAAAATTTATAACGTACCATCGTCGTTGTATCATTTGCGTACAAATTATTTAGAATGATCATGGAAATCCAACTAATTTGTTCGTGAGAATGCAATCCTTCGTTTGGTTCGTGTGATCCTGTGGCAGTTGCGTTAAGATTGACAACGATATGCAAAGTTAAAACGTCAGGACAAATTGTTAGAGGTTTAATAGTTCATAATTTCAAAACGAGGTACTTAGTCGATGCAACGTAGTTTGTAGATTATGATAACGAAACGCGGTCTGCGCGGCGCCTTATGCTTGAAATCGAGCTGCGAAGCAAAGTAATCTTATTTATTGTTTACTTCAAGGGCATTGTCAGTGGAAAATCGACGCGAGCGGAATTCTTCCGAGAAATTAAAAATCGTATCACCTGTACCATTAGAAAGGGACGCGTTAATTCATTAATTTCATCAATTATACGACATTGTACAACGATTTTGAATCGGTCACAGGATAAAAATTTCAACAAAAATAGGATGGATCGCGTTAAATTATGTTTATGCGTTATTTATATAACTTATCGATTCTAATTCTATCGGCTTCTAATCATTGGCGGCAGCAAAGATTACAAGAAAAATCGCAATGGACAAAGAATCGAACATTGATACATCGATACATTGAGTCATATTACGTTTACGCAAAAATAATAGCGCCTATATATATATGGAGCAAGCATTACTCAGCGATTGATATCATCCTTTCCGTGAAATCGTACACGCAGCCGTATATCTAAGACGATTGAAAGAAAATCGAGATGAAAAACCGGCGCGGCGCCTAGATGTGTATCGCGTTTAATCTGACAGAAAAGCCGGCGATAACGATAAGGGGATTCCATAGTGTTGGAGTTAAGATCGATACTACGATCGGTTTCTCCGTGTCGAGAAAAAAGGAAAATATTAGAAAGGACGTAGAATGAAGAACGATAAGAGCGATATAAAGAAACGTGACTTTTTGAACCTACTACTTGTGTAGTTTCATCGTTGAACAATATTTCAACGGCGTCAAGAAAAATAATTGAACGAATCGATTTTAATGAATTAATCTTGTTTGCGTCGTTTTTAATTACTGCGGATTCCACTATTCTAATATGATGTATATATACATACATGCTTCGAACGAAACACGACATAACTGTAAAATACAAATGCAACGATGCATGAACTAATAGAAAATTTGTGGGAAAATTACTAGAACTCTTCTAGTTACCGAGCTATCGAAAATTATTTTCCAAGATAATGTTTAATACTTGATGAAAATAAATGTAACATTTTATTTGGAATTTCACGAACAAGAGATATAAATATAATTACATGTATGACGTGAAAATAAATTTTCTGTGATATAAAAATGATTCGTTAAAATCAGTCGTACGACTACGTCTGTAGAATTACGAAGTTATATTACACTCGAAAAAAAAGCTAATCGTAAAATTCCCGATAAGTTTTATTCCATTAGTAAACAATGCTTGCGCGTTTCTAAATTTCAAAATCGCTTATGCGTGATACGCTAAACAGAAAAATGCCGAACCATTGATAAAAGTTTAACGAGTTCTATTGATAAAGAGCTAACGAAAGTATCGAATAGTACAAACAACGAGAAGGATTCAAAACGTAGTAACGTGGCTGGTAAATTGTGAACTTGTTTAAAACGCGTAGACTAGTCGAGAGAATCACCAACGTTTCGTCCTCTGTCCCGTCGTCGTGCAACGGATCAACGCGAAATTTTTCAAGTTCCATCGGCAAGGTCGTGAATATTTTCTAGCCAATTGGAAACTCTGTCGTATTTCCATCGCGATGTTTCGCTTACGACACACAGACCAAGCTACTCCGGTCACATGTTAGTCGTGCACGTGAATCTTATTGAACACTCAACTTGTCGGCGATGTGTATACACGGACGTATTATTCACGTAACGCGAGTACCAAAGTTCTTGGTAACGTAAGGTCAATCGTTTCTGGTGGCAAACACACAAGCCGTGTAACGCAAGCCTATTCAAATGCAACGAAACAGACTACCTTGGCAGTGAGAAAATGCATTATGCAAGCTGGCGCGTAGCAAAGAAGCGTCGTTCGATTGGCCTATAATGATATGCAATTAAAGTACGTTGTTAACGTCGTTCACGGTAAGGGTATGGCTTTGCATCCTAACATTCCACGTTCGATTGTCCTACGTTCATGGAAATGATGTTATTTTAAGGTTCAACCTGAAGCCTCCTTCGGATTAGTTGAATTCTCCACACGATGAAAGTCGTCAATTAAAATGATGAAAGGAAACAGTCGACAAGGATCAACGGAAACATTAAAAATATCAGAAACTTTCGTCTAGTAGAACTTGGTTCAGATTAGTTGAATTATATTGCTGAAAATAATTGAAGGATTAATAATATGAATGCTTCTTGCCTAGTAGATCAGTTGAAAAAACGAAAGTGAAGAATGACGCCAGATGGAACGTTAACCTTTTAATTAAAAAAACAGAAAAAATGAGCAAGTCCTATGGGCTTGGCATGTTACACAGATTGACATGTTACACGATAAAAATCTCAGGCTTAAGTGGAATAGGACGTTACATTACAGCGTCTCATTTAATTACTTCCGTTTAAAGTTATGTGGCCAAACTTTTCGTGTTATTACGAAACGTGATTGACAATGGTTCACTGAAGATCTTGTAACAGTTTCTCCGTTAAATTCGATTTCATTCGAAGTCGAATAACAAATTGTTAAATAAAATCCGTTTGAAACGTGTACGTTTTTATCAAGTTTCCTAAATTTATCGCTTGTTAATACAGGACAAATAGTATATAGATATAGCTGAAAGACTTTTAGATTTATGATGCCGATAGAATATTCATAACACAATCTGGATGGTGAGGGAAAAATGTTTGCATGATATAGCTCGATTATGGAAATAATTACTATGAGAAACTGCCGGTAAATTTCCATCTGATAATTAACAGCTTTAAAAACCTTTATGTTATGAACTACAAACAAATGTATAACGCCAAGAAAATACTAACAGCGCAGTATTTATCACAAAATTCTTGAATAAATCGTTAACAATTTACGAAACTGAACTCTTTGTTAATACCCTGTTTAACATTTCCCCGTAATTTATACGTATATTATTACCACTTCTATCAACTACAACAACGTCGAAAACAAGCACGAAAGATTGTGAAATGATCGTATTATAAAATAAAACGAAGGTTAATGACAAAGCATACATAGAACGACAATCAAACTACCGATAGGACAATGGAAAAATAAGTATTTTTATAGAGGAATATTCATGGAATTGGTTATCAGGAGGAGACGGCAATATGGTGGCATCGACCGTGCGATATGATAAGAGACGGGCATTGTCTTCTCTTTAACCCTGAACTCGAGTACAGCAATGGAGAAGTAAGAATGCGAGTAACGAACGACGGCAAATTACATTCTCACGCGTTCGCAACGCACATAACGATCCCAGGATATCCTGTCATCGAGCCTGACCCTCTTCGATTTCCAGTAGACACAGACGCGAAAGTAGGTCGAGGGGATTGCCATGGGCACACCCTATAGGACGAAGCTCATGAATGGTGTACTCACTGTCGCTTTTCAACGGATAACGACCCATATAAATAGAGGAAAGTTTCGTTGTCACAAAGGAACAAGTCCCCCCTTATTGACCCACAAGATCGCGTTTTTTTGATACTTCGCTCGATATAATTGGATTACTCCGTGGCATGAAAGTGAATCATGCTTGGACAAACTTGGGAAATATCGGTGGAACTTTTCTACTTATGGCTCTTAATCATTTCGATACATTTTGGCTTAAACTTTTGTATCTATGTTTCCCTCTTAATAATTCTTGCAACATTTAAATACCTAGACAATTTATCAATATTTAAATCCACGTATATTTTATGAAAGTGTCGTTGTAATCGAAACACTTTTCTCAATGTTGATATACATTTAACTGTTTCCAATTCAGCTGAATAATCCATAGATAGGAATAAACGAATCTTAAAAAATTCGCAATTGCAATTCCATTCGTTCTAGCATACTCCATCGTGTTTAAAATCTTTCACATCTGCGCATGAAATATCTCGAAACGCAATCTTAGTCGTAGATTATTATTTCCAAATTTTTCTTGCAAGAGGCTGTTCCAAATTCCAGATCAATCAACGTGCCAATAATGATCGATTGTTCCTTTAATCAAGCTTCCACTCGTACGTATCGATTGACATACCAAAAGGTTTACGAAACGATCAGAAACATGCGTTTACGATCTCGTCCTTGCCACGACGTCGGGAAAGGCGTTTTCCATCGAGAGGATGAAAGTTAACCGTAGGAAACGTAATCAGCAGATGACGATACGTGGTAGTCTACGACAAACATCAAACTAGAAGTTAGTCGAAGGTCGAAAAATTCGACCTTCGCCAATACTAGCCATTGCTACTTAAAAATGATCGTTCTAGAGACTCGCGGCATACACTCTAATATATGTACCACAAATATGTCCTTCGACCGTGTTCTTCCAACGTTCTATACACACACGTATTTACAATAGTTAGTTCAGGAAAGGATTCGAACACTTGCAGAAACCTACTGTAAATATTTTACCAAGGTATGTATGTTGTACGAAATATTTTCAAATCTAATCAGCATTGTAACGAGTTTCATGATTATATCGTCACGATTATACTAGTAAAATTTGAAGCAAACGTAAGAATGTTTATATATCTGTAGAAGTTACAAGCTATTCACTGCAAACTTACGATATATTTAAAATAATGGTTAAGCATTTTATATTTTATATAAAATATAGTATAAAGTATAGTAGTAAAATATAGTAAGAGTAGGGGTATAACTCACTTTCAGTCTTCCTGTTACGCACTTAATCATCTACGCACATATCCACCCTTATTTTACCCTTATTTATTTTACCATTACATAAGTATTGCCTATCATCTACATACCTAATTGCATATTAAATATTACATATGTCAAATGTACAAAATATTATTAAATAATATTTATTATTATAATATTTGAAACTTTATCAATATAATCGTAATAGTTGACTCTCATTACGATGTTAATGAAATTTCAAAATGTTATATAACACGTTATATACATAATAGCTGTTTGTGATAATTGTTCAATACTTTCGCAAGCCATTGTACATCACATTCGTGCTGGTTCAATCACACGGATGGACACGAGTCCGTATCTGTATGCAAGATGTTCTTCGTTCATATAATACATATGTGCACGTGACCGTGATTGCATATTTGACTCTCGCGACTACAAACACGCGATCGACGTTTAATCGCGAGCTTTGTTCGATTAGCTGGGTCACTAAGCACTGATTCTTCCATACAATTGTTCTCTCGTTATAATTTACAGAGAATAAAGATTATGATCCTTCTCTCTTATTGGTTTTTCTGTTAAATCGGATTATATCGATCGATGGATTATATTTAAATGCCCGATTCAATGTTGAAATATATTAAATTTTATCTCTGAATTTTTTTCTTATTAGTATCACCGGTATCAGTACAGGTTATATTTAAATGTCAGGTTTATTTGTCTGTCGTGTGTGCAAATAGGAAGCATCTCTGATAACCTTCGTTATCGAGTTTTATGCAGAATGCTCGCTCGTCAGATCAGTTTGCTTAATCGCTAAGATAGTTGAGAAATTGCGGATGTTTATGGAGTAGGAGTGCCTGACTAATCGAAAATAGATATTTTCCAGCGGTAATTGATACTGCGACGCTCAAGTTTTGACAGAAAATGTGTAAGTAGCATGATTTTTTCACATCATAAGGAAAAGTCAAGTGTTTTGCTGCTAGTGACAAGCGATAACGGTGAATTCGTTTTACGCTGCGTCTAACTGAAATGTATAAATTAAAGTATCTAAATAAAGCTAACTAAACTTAAAATAACGGTTTCTTGATTGGCGTAAACGCCGCATTTAAATTCATTTCTTTAGCTTTATTCATAGAAATTTGCAGAAAATTGTATAATCTATCGATAACAGCATTTCAATTCCGAATTTAAATAGACTTTAAATAGAAGCATCGCTGGGTATTTTACAGCAATAAAAGTAAAAATAAAAAGCACATCAATTTGCAACCTAACTATAATGTTGACTATCTCGTTGCAAATAAACGATCAAAGTCCATGACTGACCTTTCTCAGGGGGCGATATCATCCTGATAGGTGCAAAATAAAAGCTAATAGCCTGACAGGGGTGACCTCTCGGTGTCTTATCAAAACGAGTCAAGAAACCAATAATAGCTGACACGATAATTGCTAAAGTCGTTGTTAACAACGGTAACTAATTAAACATTGTTCTTGATGACTTGAGCAAGGCCAAATTTCGATATCGCCACTATCATTGTCTATCGTGTTTGCACAGCGTAAATGTATTTCGTCTAGCGAATAAACGCAGTCTATTTTCAATACAACCGAAAGATAAAAGAACTATAGGATTTTGATTTTGAGAACTGAACGTTGAATTTGTAAAATTGTAAAATAATTACGCAATTATATGGTAAACATTTCATTAATCTTTAAGAAAAAAGAATCAATCTCTTTAAGGAAAAAGAAAAAAATAAGAGGAAGAGTCTGTCTTATACTTCGACTCTAAAATATTTAATCTTCTTCCCTACTTCTCTTCTTATTCGGCAAAACATAAAATGCGTTTCATTTTCACCGCTAAAACCTCTAGAGCCTCTTTCTTTCGACTAGATCGTAAATCTCTAATCGAACCTTCGAATATCGATATTTAAATTTTAATGAAGTATCGAAATTTTGAAGGACTCGAGATTAAACATTCAAGAAATTCGTCAAGATTTTCGCGAGTTCCTTCGAATCACGTTCGAATGGATTCCAATCCTCATAGTCTTGGAAAGCTTTGAATTGCTTCGAAGTTAAGATTCGTCGAAAGCCCATCACGGCGAACAAAATATTCCTCCACTGTCGTGTTCGTAGCCGCCGACAGGGGTCATTCCACGCTATTATCAGTAGTTCTTTTTAATTTCGCTTGAACGTCGTCAGGACGTTGGCCCCTGAGGAAGGTCAGGCTACGGCAACGCTGTTTGCCCTTCCAGCGGGGAAAACAAGCTAAGAGACAGCGATTTATCGGAAATTCCGAGTGCATGCTTCGAATCGTTCTGCTGGGATTCCTCGTTGCACGATCATCTTCGTGTTTGCTTCTAATTGCTCGCTCGAAGTTTGCAGATGATAGTCTTTCGTATGATATTGAGATTTAGAATGACGTGTGCTGCAACTTCGTTTGTCTCCAGAAATTAACAGACGAGACGTAGCAACGAATACTTTGGGAATATGCAACGGCGGTGTCTTCGGTACTGATAGGAAAGTACGATCGTGTGATTAAGAGGAAAGTTTGGTACAGGAATAGCGGAAGATAAGGCTATTTGAGTCAGAAGGATATCGCAGCCAAGGTAAATGATATGTAACGATTTTTCACGGTGCGATCTACATTTGAAAACAGATTATTTGGTTCGTGTTGCCTCGTGCTATATTAGTGGAGCGATAAACAGCGACATATAGTATATCATGTAGCTACAATAACAGCTCGACAGTCATAGTTTTTTACCGACATATAATTTTCAGTGAGAAAATAATTTATTGAACTAACGTCGATATTTTCAATTTGTAATTGTCATAATCAAGCTTCTTCGCGCTTAACGTAAAGCACATGATATATTCTCGTTCTTTCGTTGTTACGTCACAGACTAATGACGTTCTACGATCTACAACAAACTGGATTATTCTATGCAAAGTTGAAGACCGAGTTTTAAGATGTCGAAACTTAGACGATTCGAAATAACACGAGCTTACTGTACGTTGAGCATCTTTGACTCCTCCCGGTGAATAGCCTGTAGCGTATAGATTGGAAGCGATTTGAAATGTTTCAGATCCCATGGTTACAGAGTTGATCGTCAGAATTTGTCGCCGTCTTACGCAAACGGTTATCAATTTCGTTGGCGCGCGAGATGAACAGTCAAGGACGTGGACCTTGTTTGAATATGAATTGCGCCAATTAGGCTCACCTTTATTCCCGGCGCGTCTGTTTGTTAGCTGATTGGCCAGGATTGCACAGCAGTGTTCGCGCCCGCTTTAAGTCCCGACGTTCAATTCCAATCCGAGGTCAGGTCAGATCTTGAAGGGTGACCGAGATCGCTCGAATCACTTCACTCGCTGATAATTCAACACCGAGATAAAGCTTCTCTGATTCTCTGCTTCTTTTCATCTTCCTGCCGCCTGTTTGCTCCGCTCTACTCGGTCTCGGGTTTCTTGAACCCTCCTTCGCGATCAATAAGAGCAAATTCAATTGAGACCAACTCGAGACCATAGCACGTAACCAATGAGCAAAAATATCTTGCAATTTTGAGTTACGACTTTGAAGAATAGAGCTAAATGGTTACGAGATATACCATGAAGCTTGTGGCGCAACGTTCGTATCAGAAAGTGGGAAGGTACGGTTTCGGTTCTGCTTTCTTTTCGCTCCCAATATTTCCATCTACCGTTTCGAAATTGAAGGAAATTCTAAATCCGATCAGTTTCTTTCTTTCTTTTCGATTTCAAATATTTAATAATCGCTTCGTAACAGCTTGTATGATATAACTTTACTCGAAAGATAAAAGAAAAGAAAACGGTGGAAACGTCAACCAATTCAGCGTATTCCGAAAAATGGAAAAATACTAGATAAAACGATTTTAACGAAGAAAAGTCGGTTAAAACTTTGAACCTCTCTTAGACTTGTCGACGACCTTTATACTATTTCTCGACATTCCACGAGTTTCGACAAATTATTTACTCGTAGTTGCAAATGTAAACTAACAAAATAATCCGCTGTCTTATTTTCCTCGTTGCTCATCGCGATAACGGCGACGGGAAGGTAATCACGTGACTTCCGGAGCGGTTGTATTTACTCAGGGAACAAATGTTGTCGACGAATGTTTCATGGTGGCCGCAATGTCCTGTGTCACATTTCAACAACGACCGTGCCGCATTAAGATGTATCCGCGATGGGAACGACAATCGCGTTTTCGAAAAACCGCAACTTCCTTCGAGTGTAGTCAAATCAAGGGTACGATATCTTCCTTGTTGCGACTCGTGAAAGAAGAATTTCTTGCGGAATTATAGTGGACGCAAAGAGTATTCGCATGTATCTCTTATTTTGCGACGATACGTTTTTTTAGCTGATTCTTTATATCTCATTTTCAAAGTAACTATTGCAATATCGTATCAAAGGCGAAGAAGAAGCATCGGTGAGAAAAAGAGAACGGATGTCTCGAAACGAGCAAACATTCAACCATTCCATGAAGCCGGTTACGTAACGAAATTGAAGCTTCGACACTTTTCGCGTGTAAATATTAAACACGTTTCCAGCAAACGTATCTCCATTATCTCACACGATCGAAGCTGATCTTTCGTGTTTGTGTTACCGCGTGAGGATCAAGCTTCATTCAAGGATTTTAAATAGAGTCTTCGTAGTTACTTCTGTACTGGTGTTCTCGTCGTATTTCTTTTTTTCTTTTCTATGTAAATAAAAAACAAGCTCGTAATTTGCATAGACTCGTCAAAGTATCGAGGTCTTTCCGCGAAGGTCTTCGAATAGCAAGCAGATTGCGAACATTTATATAAGATTTAGATTTCGATAAACGCAAATTAAAGAACAAATGAGAAATAAATAAGAAATAAACGGGATATGAATGAAAATTTTACATCGAGTACGCTGTATACGCATATTTTACGTACAGTAACGAACACTCTTACTCCAGAATTAACTTAATTTACCTTGTAATTATTCATGAAAATAAACAGTTTCAGAGATGCATTTTTCAATTGTATATTTTAGAACAAGATAGAGATCAAACTTTCGATAATCGATTGAATTTACAAGTAGTCGTTTGCTTATTGCATTTTCTACAAGTTTACGTTTTATGATAATAAACAATAATGATCGTTTGACATATACAGGGTGGTTGGTAACCGGTGGTACAAGCGGAAAGGGGGCGATTCTACGCGAAAAAAGAAGTCGAAAATATAGAATAAAAATTTGTTTTTAATTTTTTTTTTTTAATTTTTAAAACCACCCTGTATATATAAACTGTAAAAAATGTTGTCTTTTAGCACCTATGTTGAAATCGGGTTAATTCCATATTACGTATGGTTACCTTACACGCGTATTGCATATTTGCGTTTCAATAAATTCACTAATGGCATCTCGACCTCCAAACGATTAATATAGCTGAACCAACTTGAATGACAATTCTATTTGCAAACACTAAATGTATCATTGTATTCATACTATAGTTAACCCCATTTATCTGCAGATATATGGTAATTAATAAATCGTATGGCTAAAAATAGTGTTTAACGATCCTGATCGCTGGTACCAAGTATAATGGCTTTCTTTCACGTTCACATCGACCCTGAAAGTTTGTAATGCGACACAGGACGTTGCGGCTGATAGATACCTTCCTTTTACCAGCATTTCCGTCTAGACGAGTCACTTAAGACTTCCTTAAAGCTCGTGATTCTAACGTCATAAACAATCAATCATTAATATATCCTTGACACTTTGGTGTCATAAAACTACTATATGCTATGCTTGTATCGATCGTCCTTGTTTTTATCAAACTGTTGCGTTCCTCTATCTTTTCTCTCTCTCGTCTTTTTGTTCTAGCTTCTGTCGCATCTTTCGCCGTTTATAATTTTTTTAACAATTTTTATTTTCATAACAACGTTAAGCTTCACAGGCTATCAAATTCGTTTATCCAATACTTTCTTTTTTTCCCCTTTTTCTTTTTTACGAGAACGTATAACATCTCGCGTTACGTTTTACGAGCTCCAGGAATATTGGATAAAATATCGAACAACGAAGAACACCATCATTTTTCCAATCCTGTGACTTCGAATGGTAAATGTCACACGGGAAATCCATCATGAAGCAAACTATCGAGCAAATATTTTTCGATTGAGATAAAAAGAATGTGACGTGACAAAGGTCAGCTTGATTGTCAGCTGGAGGTCCGTTATAGCAAACTGCATACAATGCGAAGTACAATTCCAAGATATCGATCGTGTCATTCTCTATGCTGTGTCCTTCGAGATGTAGATGGAGATAAACATTACTGAAATATCCTCGACACAGCTATTTTATCGTACTCCTACCTTTTCTTCAACGGTCCTACGTAGCACATACGCGTGCTTATTCTTTCCTTCTTTTCGTTACATTGTATAAATTCCGTTTTCAAGACGAAGGGCCATTATTAATAAATATAACTTGTTCCTTCTTCGCCGTGATTAACGTTTTTGGCAATTTCAGTTACGTTAATATCGATTCTTGGCTCGGAGACCAAGTTTATGTTTATAATGAGAAATGATCAAAGGAGAATTGCATTTCTCTATATTGCGTTTCGAAGAAACCAGGATGTTGATATTTTAAGAAAATTTGCCATTTCTAAGCTAACAAAATGCTGTCTGGAAGATCCTTGAAAAATCGAAATCCACTGTGTGAAATTTGAAATAACGCAAAGATAATTCCAACATATTAGAATACGAGAATTATTTTGTGAATAAAAGGAATCATTTCAGAGAGAAAGGCTTTTATTCGAACGGATAAGGGAATTATGATAAAAGTTTCTCGAATGACAAGGCGCCAAACTATGACAATGAGATGAGGCGAAATGGAATACGAAACGAAAGCAACGTGGAACAATCGCGAATGAATAATTAACTTGTACTGTCATTGAGGAAAACGGACAGAACTCCAAGGACGATGAAGGACACCTCTCACGCAGGTGAGAGGATAGCGGTACTCCTGATACGTCATAACGACCTCCTGATTCCTCAATCTATATTTTTTTTTCTCTCGCAAAGAACTAGAACTAACACACCTTTTGAATGCCACTTTTGTTCCTGCTTACGAAGATCGAACGAAAGGATCATAGCCGATAGAAGGCTCGTAGTTTACGACGATGGCGATTTGAAACGACGCTTTTTGTAAAAGTATGCGAACAGTTCTCGTATACTGTTTTACAGTGCTTACAATACCTGGCTCTGTGTAGGGTCCTTGAAAGAAATTGAAAAATGATCGCTCGTGTCTGTTAATTGATTCGCGTAATCGAGCTGAACGTTTACTCATACGATGGTAATTAATCAAATTAGATGATTCACGGAATTATGTTCGATTACAAAACGTGTGGTAAAATTAATAACAGTCAGTTACATCTGTTTTCGAAAAAACATCTAATAATTCTTGTCCAACTAAATACAGAATATGTTAGGGTAAGTAAAGGTTCGATGGCCCTTACTAAGACGTTTAAATTCATACTGCACGTCAATCTCTATCTACACCTTTATTTATCTAACGACAATTTCGATATACGTTATTTCCAAATTTCTCCGATATAATCGCGGTAGTCATGAAATTTCAAAATGTTTCATACAGAGTTTTCTATGATAAACGTTCGATTACTCTCATGAGTCCACTGTATGCTCCAGACGAAAAACAAGAGGAATTGATTGGGTGAAATGTAACGAAATGAGCGTTTCATCTGAAAAGCGAGCAATCGCTTCGGAAGAATGCAGCCGTGAACGCACCGGCTTCGAATCGCTGGAAGGTCGTTGCACAAAGGCTGCATTGGCTCATTCACGCGTGCAACAGCATAACGGATCCCGCGAGAATATTTATGCGATCCGACAATCGGGATTACGTAACGAATGAGTAGAGAACTGGAATAGCGGGAACTGGTCCCCGTGCGATAATTGCGCGCCGCTTTAATCGGTCGACGCACGCGTCCTTCGGGCAAAAGCCGACTCACACAGAAACCGGGAACGATCCTTGCCGATGGCGTGCTTCTGCACACATACCGAAGGTATAACGATAAAGACGTTTGACGGCCGTCCGCCTTTTCGAGTATTAGATTGATAATGATTTCTTCGAGGAGTCAGATAGTGTTAATAGATATCAATTACAGGTATGCACACTAACACACAGTATGAAAGTATCTGAACGTATCGTGTATTTCATAAGTGTTACAACTCGAAATACTACTAGTCCTGTGTCAGAAGAATATCAGAACCGTGAAACGGTGATTTCAGGGAGTTTGTTTAATGCTACTATCGAATCAAATCTTGCGAAAGTGCTTACTTTTCTCTCTCTGTGATCGTAGCTATATACAGGGTGGTTGGTAACTGGCGGTACAAGCGGAAAGGGGGCGATTCTACGCGAAAAAAGAAGTCGAAAATATAGAATAAACATTTTTCGTTCGAGGCTTTGTTTTCGAGAAAATCGACTTTGAATTTCCGCTCGGTACGCGTGCGGTACGTTATAACGGATCTCACTGTAGATCGTTGTCTCGATGGAAAAATGAAAAAAAAAATTTTTTATTCTATATTTTCGACTTCTTTTTTCCCGTAGAATCACCCCCTTTCCACTTGTATCACCAGTTACCAACCACCCTGTATATATAGTATACATGTGTTACCAACAAGCTTCCAATGTCGTCGTACATATTTGGGTAAATAAGAGAAATTATCAAGTGAAAATATTCCCTTTATCCATCTAATAGTACCTACATAATTTCAAAATGCAAGAAACTCTACGACGTATCTACGTGATAAAAATGAATTTCGATTGTCGCTCATTATCGGAGGAAGATTGAGAAGGCCATTGAATAGAACTTAATCGTTTCTATTATTAATTTACAAAAATCACTAACGCACCAGTATCTGATTTTTTCAGGCCAATTGACACACCTGCAGATACTGTTATCTATCGGTGGATGATGCACGAAAATCGATAAGAAACAACACCTGGTTGAGGAACACCGAAGTACGTATCTATCTACAAACAAGCTCGTAAATAATCCTTCTAATTAAGATATCCATCGAAAGGATTGGCTTTTCCTTCGTGTAAATGAATATTTATCGTGCATAAACAATAAAGCAAATGGAAACGATTCGCGATCGGTTTCCACGTTGAGATTTGGCTCGTTCTTACACGTACTTACCACACCTGTCTATTTACCTGTAACAATCGCCTTAATAACATCGCCATGGACGGATCGTCGTGCGTAAAGTCGGGGATTCATCGGAAAGCTAAACTAAGCTATGCTATGCTAAGCTTAAAAGTGTTCGCTTCAATGCACACAATACGAAACTGTTTCCGTAGGAAACGGCACTGAGCGTGGCTAATATCGTGCGTATCCATCCTCATCATCGTCTAAACCGTGCAAAACGTGCGGCATTGTACGTGACAAAAGGCCTCGTAGGACCTTCGGCCTATACAAACGAGCAGATGTCCTCCGACAACGCAAATTGTCTTCGTCCTAGTTCGCCGTGCGACACGCTGAGAACTTAGCTAACTCGTTCATTAGACCGCGTCAATTTCAATTCGAATTGTCGAGATAGATTTAATTGCGGTGGCGATAGATCAGGAGATTTGCTAAGGATTTTACAAGATTTTCGCAAGACACAGTGGACCGATTCGTTTCAAATATTTCAACGACTTTTTTGCAACTTTAAATTGCCAAATTTTTATTATCATCGACGAAAGACGACGACGATGTACCTATTCCACCAGATAATAAAACAGATCTATCATTTCCATGGGATAAAACAACGGCGGAAACGTTGGAAATACCGAAACAGTGAAATTGTCAGACAGTGAAAGTTTCCTGGAGTCCGATGTTCTGCGAACAACCATCATTTACCGGGCGGTACAGCCCCGGAGAGTACGCCATGGAGGGACGATGACGTGTGGTCACTCGACCCTGACTTTATTTATGTTTCCCCATAGCGTTAAAGGCAGTTACACACGTGCTACGAAGGCCTCGCTCGCGACTCCTTTGTCTACGCATTTCGTTCAACGGCTCGAGTCGTAGCCTTGTCGCCATTATACATACATCCGTATAGCATTGCTACTCTGTTTCGTTCCAATACGAGATGCGAATGTGCTTTGTTCCTTCAGATCGACTACTCAAACGCTGCTTCTCCTCATGAATGTTTTCTTTCTCGATCAAATATGTACTCGGATAAATACAACGAAACATTTACCGATCTAATCCTCTCGTGTTCGAAATTGCACTTTATCTTTCCATGTACATTGTACTTCAGTCAGTTATTGATTCAATAAACGATGAACGTATTTGTTCTCGGTAAAATTGCTTTGAAATTTGTGTTATATTTTCTTTGGAATATCATCTCACAAAATGAGTTTCTGCTATCAGTAATTAATACAAAAAAAAAAAAACAATTTTCCTCGCACACTAAAAGACAGTTTATGACATTTAGAATCGTTTGGAGGAAAATTCCTCGAATTACGAACTTGTTTTTGAGAATTTGCATTTCCTGCTTCGTTTAAAGCAAATTCAACAATTTATGCATGTGACCTATACTATGTGACACGAATAACGATCTATAAATCGACCTATAAATATCGGTTGTTGCCGATATATAGTAACGATCCTATAATTAGTTCGAACGACGTATATACATTTTGGTTTCAACAAAAATAAAACGACATGCAAAGAAGGATATGATATAACCAAGTGAAAAAATTATTACCTCCAGGCGATTGGCAATCCGAGTGATAAAGTTAGCTCGTCTGGCTTGGTTAACAGGTTAAAGAGTGGTTCGCGAACCGCGATATGCCAAGTACATGGATCTGTCCTCATTGACGAGCGAATTGAAGCGCATGAGGACAGCCAGCTATCGGTTGACATCCAGTCGAACGCACATGCATAATGTGTTCCATTGAACGTAATCAACTAGGAAACGCTTCGGTAAGCCTTGAAAACCGACCTTGACTCGCGTAGGAAAGACGTTTAATGTATGGATGATCTCACGCGTATACGCCTCGTGCAAACGTACCATGAGCGTTTACCAGAAGCTCGTGTCACTGTGGGAACCGTATGAATATGGATAGTCTCGAGTCACCAGACGAAAGTGCATTCGTCTAAAGAAGTGTTTATTAGTTTGTTTTTTACATAGAGAATATTCTAATAAGAGCGATACCATTGGGAAGGGGATGATTTCTTATGCAATCATAAGTTAAAATTGCAAAACGAAGCTTTCGCGTTTCAACACTTCGTTCTTGAGAAAGAAGGTTCTAGGAATTCATTAAATACTTACGCGTGTACATACTAATTGTACGTTTCGAGCGAATAAGATAATGTTAATGACAAGAAGCGACTCGTGTCGTTACATATACAAATACAAAATTATGCGATCAACAAAGATATTTGCACAGACATCGTACGTGATGGCATATCTTCTAGCATTTTGTGCAAATTTATCATTTTTTAAACACGGTTTTTTACTTAATTTTTGTTTGCGCGATATTATTGCTTCGATAGGAAGATTTTATAAGGAAATCTGATTTCTATCGACGCTTGTATTCATCATACGGATGGATCCGTTAAATTGAAACTTATTAATTTTCAATGTTCACTGTGTATCGAGTAAAGTTGATAAATTCTTTATTTATTTTTACACGAAGAATCATCTTCTTGTGGATTGTACCACCGTCCTGGCACATCCTGTATATTTCAGTCACGATAACCGATGGATATTAAAGCGGCGTTCAATTATAGCTGTGACTCGATGTATTGGATACGCATTGTTTAAACGAGTTCCCTAATAAACTACTTCCTCTATGACTTTCGTGCTTTCCTCTTACGACACGAACGAACCACGGTCGACCTCCGCGACAATGGAATGTCGCTTGTGATCCCTGACGTCACGGTATCTTTGCGTTTGTCATCCCGCTGAAAATACCAGCTTACGCGACACACTCTTATTCTCCGATGGGATCGGTATGTGTATTTCTGCTGTGTCCGTGCTTCGAATTCGAATCTCCTTTAAATACATCTCTTCGTTAATTGTGAACACCAGTAGGATACCGGGAAAAATAAATCGCCACTTCGACATGTGTCTTCTTTTACACAAAGAAATTACGCGTAATCGAGGAATGCATGGGAAAAGCGCGGTAAGTCTGTCTTTGTTGACCCTTCGATCTTTATATTATTCGGTAATTAAAGCCTAGTACTCTCGTTGTATACTCATTGATTACGAAGTAATGTCATTCTTCTGTATCTTTCTGTGTTGTCTGAACGTTTCGACATTTCTTTACGAGAATTGTTATTTCTGGGAAATTCGATCAACGTAAGATTCAATGAGGAAAAAATGTAGTCGACATGTTCGATTTAGTGCTCGAATAAAGGAAAAGTAACATTTTATGAAGTATCGCAAAAAATTTGTTTCTAACTGCTGTTCCGCGTTCAAAATAGTAGACTCTTTAGCGATTGATCGTAAATCCACGAGGTTTCGTGAAAAATCAAGACTATATTCGATTTGATAAAGATATTTATATACAGGGTGGTTGGTAATTGGTGGTACAAGCGGAAAGGGGGTGATTCTACGCGAAAAAAGAAGTCGAAAATATAGAATAAACATTTTTCGTTTCGTTCGTATTTTTTTAACTTTTTACATTTTTAAATTTTTAAATGTTTAAATGTTTAAATTTTTAAATTTCCAAATTTTTAAATTTTTAAATTTTTAAATTTTTAAATTTTTAAATTTTTAAATTTTTAAATTTTTAAATTTTTAAATTTTTAAACTTTTATTCTATATTTTCGACTTCTTTTTTCGCGTAGAATCACCCCCTTTCCGCTCGTACCGCCAGTTACCAACCACCCTGTATATGTAAATAGAAAGATAGTTTCGATAATGAAAAATTATAAAGTTGACGACGTATCGAGTTTTGAAAAACGGGAAACGTGACCTGTTATGTTCTTCCGCTGTGATCAACAATTACGAAATTATTAACTGAAATAGTTTCCTCAATTTGATCAAAACGTCATGCTAATTTCATCATTAACGATAACTCTTTTGACCTGCGCTAAAAACGAAACTGCATCTTCTTATTAAACGCGAAATAATATGCAAACGGTATATCAAAACAGAAAGCGGCGCGACAGAAGCTGATTTCGAATAACGAGGACAAAGCTTTCTCTGTTCTCTATCGTTCTACTAGGAAGTCGTTGGAACAGATTTATCTCCGTCGTTTCTCGAAAGTAATAATAAGTCGCTGGGACACTGATTACCGCGTTACAGCGACTGGACAAAAGCTTTCTTCCCGCCTCGCCTACGCACGGGGGATTTCACCGGTTAAAAGAAGAGAAGGTGAGGAAGAAGGATGATGAGGCGAAGAAGAGGGAGGAGAGCAGGTCTACGCGT
The DNA here is from genome assembly GCF_011952205.1 of Bombus bifarius. Classification (NCBI taxonomy): domain Eukaryota; kingdom Metazoa; phylum Arthropoda; class Insecta; order Hymenoptera; family Apidae; genus Bombus; species Bombus bifarius. The sequence goes on from NW_022884484.1 coordinate 992,366, forward strand.
TCACTTTCTCGTTTGATGGGGCGAACTGTGTCGCCTGAAAACCGGGTCGTCGGAAATATCGCAGAGAAAGTGAGAGTACGATCGACGAACCTCCCGTGATCGTGATGCAGCTGTTACTTAAACGATCCTGTGGATCGCGATCTACCGCGACTTTTCACTCGGGGAATATCGGCCAGAGGGCAGCACCTGTTGAACCAATTTTATTGGAACAAGAATCGAACTGCGATCTTCTCTTTTCTCAACGAACAATTTAAATCTTCGTGAAGAGATTATCGAACGTTGTACGTAAGAAAGATAAATTATTTTCTTAACCGTTGGATTAGAATTTTTTTACGAATTAATACTATAGGTTTGGTAAATAAAATAGTAAATGATAATGGAAGATAGAGATTCAAATTCGTTAATTTAGCTGAATATGGCACCGTCTGATCAATGAAATATATAAATAGTAATAATAATAATAAAAAGATGACACAGCTGCAGTAACTGCTGTCTGGTTTCGCGCATACCAGATCTACTTGAACAAACGAATACGTAGACTAAAGTGTAAGATCAGAGTGGCTGCGTAGCATGTTTCAATTGTCGCTATAATTGTCGTCCGCTACAAATCTCGTTTCCCGTTTTGTAGAAATGTTCGAAACAGTCAACTCGAGTCTGGTTAAACTTTCTCTTTCTCTGTTATTAATAGTAATACTCATCTGTAAAGAGAAATATTAGTTAATATCATGCTTTGAGACATTTATTGCTTAATAGTAGTAATAATACTTGGCAATAATTCTAGTTTCAGGAATGGGAAAAAATGTAAGCAAAGAACTGGAAGGAAAGTGTGAAGAAGTAAATGCTGCGCAACGCTACGTAAATTGCAGTTACGGAACCTAGTTTCAAAGTTTAAACTGCGTGGAATGAATTTATAGGAAGTAGTTAAGGATAATGGGTCGACCAGTACGTTCGAAAGAGAAATAATCAAATAAAATTAGAGTAGCAACTTCTAAACGAAATCTACAGACTCGAAGCAACAGCAACGAAATCTTACGACAGGAAACTTCTCCGTATGATTATCCAACTCTGTTCAAACACCGATATCAACAATTTCCAATCCTCGCGCGCATCATTTTTTGACAATTATCTAATTATTACTACACTCGTCTATACATTTACGAAAAATTTAAATGTACAAAAATGTAAAGAATCTTTGCCATAAACATAGCACAAATAATACACGGATTTCACGTCGAACTTAAAAAAATATTCCTATCATCGCTTTTCTCTATTTTCCAATTTATAAACTTGATCGATACTACTCTTCTCAGTGACTCGTATATTAATCCGAAATCTAGTTCACAGGAGCATAATTTCAAAAACAAACGCAGTTCGCTGTTTCGAAACATCGACGAATCAGAAAGTTCTACATTCGCCAGAGTACACATACACGCGTATGTATATCATCGGCGAAAGCGAACAACCGAGCAATCAGCGAGGAATTTCAATAACGTATCATTCCATGAGCTTTCACACGAACGAATACGAAGCCAGTCGGGTACATGTCGCCTTCGACTTTCGATTTAACCGGTCGCGTCCCCGCGTGGTCCATTTTGCCCGTAGAAAGACGACCAACTGCCTCCGCTTGTACCGCGTAACTCATGACCTATTCACCCACTTTGAGTTTAGCTTATTCCCCATTGTCCACGAGCAGACAATGAATCCGTAGGAATTCTTCTCGTACGTCTCCCTCGACATTCTACTTTCGTCGAATAGAAACAAGGTCGGCTGTTTTCCCGCCTTTGGCGAGCATCAAATCCCATTCGCGTGCAACGAACGCTCGCGTGTTTAACTAGCTGCGATGCTGCTCCACATTAGAAAGTGAATTGAACTTGCTCTGGCAGAATGACAAATGTGCTCATCCACGTTTTACCACGGCTTCTGCTTGAGGATTTAGAAATATTTAACGGTTAACAAGTAATGTTAACGTTAACAGTAGTACTTGTACAGAGCAAAAAGGTCGAAGAAAGAAATCTCACGGTATTTTTTTAATCCGTTAATCCTTGGACGTATTAATCTCTTTATTTACGAATTTCCAATCTTTTAGCGTCACGTTTCATTTCCATTATACATTTTTTTTTTTTTTTTTTTTAGTTGTTTACATTCGCGATTTGTCCGATTTGAACATTTGGTAGAATTCCATTATAAATAGATCGTATTTGCGTTTACAACGATTAGAATCGACCTGAATGAAGTTGATTTTTCTTTGTTGACTATTAATTCTGTGATTGTAGAAGTTGGTGATTAAGAGATCCCCTTTTCGCTTCTATCAAATAAATATTTTTTCTATTTATAAAACATACTGACAGAATTTATCTAGGGCGCCTCGTTATCTACTCCGACGCAAAGATAAAGAAACATTGATTTTCAAATCTTAACAGATTATTAGTTCTATTCATAGGAACCGTGTATGTATATAATTTTGTTCTGTATAAGTAAACCTTGAAAATGAAGATATTGGAGAGAGGCAATAATCTCGATACTAAATTTTGATTGAAAGACGGTACTCGAAAAGGCGAAAGTTTGTTCGATAAACGGTAGATAGAATCGCATAGGACGAGTAACAAGTCTTCTGCTATAAATACGTTTCGTGTGAGACGTAGAAGCTGGCTGACCTTTAACCTCGAAAGGCAGACGGCCTGAAAGTTGAGTTCTATAGAACCCGTGCGAGCAGACAGTACGGTAGCATATATTTTGGAGTCATGACCTACTTAATCGTCCAAAGTGTGTTGCCACGTCCCTATTCGATCCCTTTTCGAAGGCCATGAACCGCCAGAATAATACACACATACGATACCGATCCGAATAACACATGATACGCGTGCCACATTCGTCGCTTCCTGACACCATCGGCTTAGCATAATGTCGCTCTGCCTTTGTTTCCATTTGGAATCTAATCGCACAACACGACAGCGATTCGGCGAATAACAGACAAAGCTGAGTAAACCTACTTTGAGAGAATTTGGATATTAGAAAGTTAAGAAGGAAGTAGTTGCTTGATGGAAGAAATTCGAATTCGAAGAGAAATTTTGAAACTTCTCTTTAATCGTAATGTGAATTTTCTAGAAATTGATTTGAATTTTTAAATATCTATTTGATCTCTTCGTATATAAATTATTCCAGACTTTGTATTTCAATTATATAATTATCATTTGATCATTTCTAATTCTATTATTCTTTAGATTATTATTCCTTAGGAGTTCTATAATTCTATATTTCTTCCGTAACGAAATTTCCTCTGTATCTGCCTATTGTTGCAATTTCGCCCCTAACAGAAATATTTAAAATTAGTAAAATTCATAAGAAAATAGTTTCTAATAATTTCTCACTGTACTAAGATCTCTTGCTTTCTTTCTCGCTCGACGATATTCGTCGATAATCTCTCACATACGTTATATTGAGATCCCTTAGATTATTTTCTACATTATCATTTATTTACGAACCTATTAATATTTAGTATTCAATTTAGTGAATTTTTTCCAGTCCTTTAACAAACAAAATTCGTAAAAATAAAAGAAAGTAAAAGGAGAAATACGTAGGTTCTTCCCACGGACGATTACTTCCTTTCTCATATGCTGAATTCTAGAGCCACGCGCAACAATTTCTCGGTCTGTGACCGTAACGATGGTAGAGAACGTTAAAACTATATCTAAAAGCAGCAACATCTGTCGCAGTGACGCCAGGACATCAGGTCGCCAGAACGGAATTTTATGATCGAGCCTTCACCATCGGTAAAACCGTCAGTTTTGAGAAAGAAAAGAAGTGAGATCGTGTCGGCACACGACAGAGAGGTACGCGTTCTTGTAAAACGATCAAGAGGAACGCAGAGGCGTCTTCCGGTTTTACAAGGTCGCCTGCGAGCGTGGCCCTCGCGTGCCTACTCGTGCCTCCTCGAGCTCGTCGTTTACAAGTTTATGTATTTGCAAGTATCGACGCAGACCTGTATTGCCTGTCATAATTGCGACTGTCTGTCAAGTATATTTGATTTTATGATTGTACCTAGAGTTAACAAGCTCAAACGGTTCCGAAAAATATGTCAACAGACGTTCAGACGATTCTACCATTTTATTCCTAGCGTCATTGAGAATCTTTATGGCTAGTTAAGTAAGTTACTTGAAGGCTGATGTTGAATAATAGGGCCAGGATTATTTTAATCTCCGAATGCCAATGTTAGTTACTTGACAAACGATCGTAGTTTGCATTAAAATTCTTAATTTGAAGTTGCGTAACAAACGAAATTTCGCTCCGTTCGTTTAAAGCTTTATTTTTGTTGGAGAATATTACAAAAGTGTTGCTCGATGAAATGTTAAGTGTTGATTAAGAAATATTCCAAAATTTATTCGCACTCTTTTAACATTAACTTTATACCTTCGATGTTATAACTTCTTCTCTCTAACATTTTTCGGACAAAGAACAGCAAGTACATCCTATACGTACATTACAAACTCTTTATCCCAACGATACAATAAGACCCTTTGGTCAGAGATTCCTAACAAACCGCTGTATCCATTAAAAAGAAATCACAAGAGAATAGGTTAAACTGTGACATGAAAGAAACTTGTAGAATCCAATAACATAAATCACAAGCACCGTTAATATTCGCCCAATAAAATACGTTTGAAAAAACTCGTAAAGGCAACTTAAAAGCGTCCTTGAATGGAAGATGACGATGTCAAAGCTCAAACAACGAGAGGACAAAGGAAATTTCTTCATCGTGGCTCTTCGCGTCCCTTACTATTTAGCAGTTCACGCAACCTCTTCAAACATCCCGTATACGTACAAAACGAACATTCTTCACGACATCGTACACTAATCGTTTTCAATGTCATTCATCGGAGTGGAAGGGAAATTTCGATCGTCGAAAGGCTGGCATCCTTCCGTCCAACGAATTCACGAGGTCGTCGAGCGAGGACGAAGGGACAACGGGGCTTCGCTTTGTTTCCTGACCGACCCAGAAACCCGATTCATCCTTCCTCTCAGTTCCCTTTTTTCTCTTTCTCTCTCTCTCTCTCTCTCTCTCTCTCTCTCCTCTCTACCGATCTACTATCGTAGGTGCGCGCACGAGTCGTTTCGCGGAGGCCTCGTTAGTGAAAGTTACCCGCGTTAGTGGGGGAGAAAGTGAAAGCCGTTTCCGGGATAAGTAGTCGCGGTCGTCGTTGAAATTATATCAACGAGGCGGACTGATATTAATGGCTACCCGATTACACGCGATTCGCCGTCATCTATATCGCGTATTTACGACGAACTGATAATAACGCGGCCATTAATGTACCATACCATCGCATCGTATCGCTATTTAACGATGTTGTTACGACCGAATAAAGTAAAATGATATTACATAGCGCGGTGTGTATTTACATAGAGTAATTGACGGAAGTGCTGGAATATTTATAGAAACCTTTTACGAATATGTTACGGGTGTTGTACGAAACATTTTAAGCACGAAGGGAATTTCCTTTTTTTTTTCTTTTTTTCTATTGGTTAAAAAGAAGATCAGCCTGCAGAAAATGTACGTAGAAATTACAATACATTTATCGCAGACATATATTTAATAAAAGAATAGAATACGTATAGAACGTTCGAAGATGGTATCCCACTGGGGGTAGCCATCCACATGTTATAGTACTATATCACTAAGCTATAATATTTTACCAAATGTCCTACTGGACAAATTGTAAAATGCAAATAAATAAATAAAAAAAAAAATAAAAAAGAAAGACGTATAGAACGAATAAATGTTAAATACGGCCCCATCGAATACTGACATTTATTATGTATTTAAGTAATCGATTATCGAAATACTTTTGTCATCTATGCGAAATATATACTTGCACTGAATATGGTAGCTTGTAATTCTTATATGTATATTTCCAGATCTGTTTGAAACTCTACCGACATAGTCATAACAGTCGAGTATCATTATAATGCTAATGAAACTTCAAGATGTTTTATATAACACATTGAACATATGCATCATACATATATAGAAGTTTTTTATCGTACGTGTTTAAATCTTTCATGAGCCAGAATAGTGATATTTAGAACTATGTTTTGAAGCGCTGACTATTGCTATAATAATATCTCTCTGAATATGGATAGAAATATTACTATTAATATTGCTATTTATATGATCGACACGTGGAATCGCAATTGCTGATTGTCGATTTAATGAACGACATACCTAATTAACCGAAGATAAATTATCGCCTAAAGTGATACGTTCGCGCGAAAACTACGATTACAATCATTAATACCTGTCTGCCCTTTCGACGTCTAATGCCTTTTTCTCTCGTGTGATTACGTACATTCATTTCAACGATGCAACAGTCATTAAACAAGTTTACAGCCTGCACTGTCACACTTTCTATCGTAATTGCTTCATCGAGTATCAGAAAGATTTATTGTCCCGCGATGCATATATATTGTTTTCGAAATGGAACAAATCATGATAATCGAATCTCATTACAATGCTAATGAAATCTCAAAATGTCTCGTATAACATTGATAATATATTTATAAAAGATATTTAAAAGTGGACGCATACTTGCGCGAGCCTGTGCATATATTATATTATTATTATGTTAGTATTATATTAATCAATTAAGATCGTAGCGTGAGAATGGCATTAGGCGCGTTAATCAAAATTTTCCAAATATCAGAACCGTTGAACTTCATCGTAACTCTTTCATGGTCAGCTATCCTTTTAAATTAATTCGGATAGTACAGAGAAACACGAGCTGACATTAATCAACATTTTTTAAATATCAACGCCACGATAAATTTCCGAGATTACCTCGACCCGTACATGGAAAGAAAGAGTACGACGAAAGTAGGAATAAACATTAACTTTATCCTGTTAATAACGTTAGAATTATGTAATTAATAGATAAATAAGTTATAGAGTTAGAATGTTATTCTGTTTTCTTTGATAATCAATTCATACTCGCTAAATTTCCTAAATAATTTGGAAAAATTAAATAATCAAATAATCTAAATGATTGAAAGAATTCGAGGCTCGAATTTGAGCCGATGTTTCAGAACAGAAATTGCCTCGATGTTTTTAATAAATCACTTCATGACCGAATGTTATTAGATTACAATGCATATGAAATGAAATTACAGGATTCTCTTATCTACCAAATATCTAGCGAAACATAAAGATATAATTCCTATTAAATGTAACACACCAAAAAAAAAAGAATTAAAAAAACTCAAATAGTAGCAACTGTGTAAATCAGGGCCGTGAAAGCTTAAAATCGTCGAATGCAAACAGACCAGAAAGGGAAGTAACGCGATGGAAGAGTGACCGGTTGCGAAATCTGGCAAACGAAACACGGCGTGTAAAAGTAAGAAGGAAAAAGGCGTTCCGTTTTTTCCTTTCTGTATCGATTCCCCCCTTTCACGAAACGCGAACACACGAAGAGAGCGCGGCGTGGTCCTCGATCTCGAAAAGGGAAAAGGAACTCGGAAAGTGGAACACGGCCAATGGCCCGATGACCTCCTGACACACATTTCACCGCTCAACGAAAGTGAAAAGAATCGACCGTTTTACGACCCGTTGGTCGGATTTATGGCTGCGGGTACCTGACGAACTGTATTTCTTTCAATTACGTCGATGCCTTCCTCCGGCCAGCATAAAACGGCCAATTTTTCTGCCCGCGGCAAACACACCTTCGAAATACGACTATTACATGAGCAAATCATAGACCCTTCGAATTTCGTTTCACTTCTTCGCTGGTGATGATCAATATATTTTCACGTTGGCGTTTATAACCCCCTCGTGGGTGATATACGTTATTGGATATGTATAGCGATTCATAAATCTGTTTAAACGAGGCTAATGCGTTCATTCAGACAGACGCGGTACAGCTGTCGCGAAAATTTGTATATATGGCAATTATATGACTGGAGTAAGTGGCATGTGTGTTACATTATGTGTACGAATATGTTCGGGTAGATGAAAATGAATTATATTTATATTCGTAGATGTTTAAATTGTATTTAAGCTATGTTGCAGGTTGTTCACTCCTCGATACCGTTGAATTATAAACGATTTCCCACGATGTATATTAGCTCTAGACTAGATCGCTTCATTTTTGAACATTTCGTTGTATTCTTCATCGAGATGCTTGATAAAGTTCGTGTTTTCCTAAGTAACTCTTATAATCCTGGTAAATAACATATTGAGACTTTTGATCGTTTAAAGATATTTTGATCCTATCGTAGAAAGTTGATAATGATAAAACTAAATGTAAAGACAATTATCTTAAAAAGGTATATAGATCCTATATAGATCCTATGTTACGCTCTATACGCTCTATAAATGTAATAAGATGCTTGTGGTAGTATAAAAATATCACAGAATCCCTCTTCGAAATTACACGCAATGACTTTCACGAATGATTCGAGCTATAATCTAAAGAATTCACTGATAAGTGTTTATACAATAGATCTTATAAGAATATCTTTTTTTTATTTACAATCATTGAGAATTATAAGTAAATTATTCTGGCGTGGTACTATAACGTGAATAATAAGTGTTTATCGTATGTTTGATTCTAGCTGAATTTAATGTATCTTATAAGAATACGAACGAGCTTTGACTTGTACAATACTTTGAATTATCGTAGTACCAAAAAGGGAACATCCTTAGGGACTAACAATGTAACAAAGAGTTGTGGCATTTGTAAATGCACGCCGATACAGTTATGTCAATAGAACAAAAGAAATGATAGAACGAAAGCAATAGAACGGTTCTGAAGATTTTGGATCGTTTGTACCGTACAAAAGTTCCCTAAGAATACGAGTCGGAATGTAAATCGTTCACAGCGTGCATCGATCCGAGATTTAGGCATGAAACCGCAAAGCTTTATCGAGCGTTCCATGCGGTGAAAACTCGGTTTCGAGGAGTTGCCCTTGGTACCTTATAACTTTCGTAAACATCTGTAGAAAGTCTCGCTTTCTCTAAGATAAAGATGATTCTTGACGAATCAACGAGATTGCCTTGGTTAACCCTCGCCTCGACCAAGGATGCACAAATAGTAAAGCAATCGTTATAAAGCTGGTTGAAGGTAAACGAAGAAAACGAAATAAGAAAATCTTCTTATGCCGACCTTTAGAGGCAATTACTTGGTTTTTCAGAGTTCCTTGCAAAAACGAAGAAGCAATTCGTACTTCTAATCCACCTCTTTTCTAAATGGCACATTTTATCTTAGCTAAATTACGATTTAATCCTGATACATTTCTTTTACCCATTTCTACATTTTTTTTTCTATTTCCTATTGAAAGTATAAAACTGCTTTACATTCTTATCGTTTGAGTATTTCAAAATTTATGTAAAATATTTAAACGCTAGTACTGTGACCACGTGTATGTATATCTATTACTTCTATACTTTTAGTTATCAAAAATCAAAGTTATTGAATTTCCCTCTAAACGTACCCCAAACCATCATAGTCGCCATCATCGTATTACAACTTCAAACTGACTTATATACTTGTTGAATAAGGGTTGAATGCTTTATATGACGATCGAGCGGAATCGCAGAACAAACTGGAAGAACAATTTTAGAATTGATGACAGTCCTTGGTCAACAAAGAACAGCCACGGTATTGGGCTTGGATTACCCTAGCCCTGCTTATCGTCCCGATATCCTTGGCTCCGTTTTTAGCCTGAAATCGCGGGCATAGGTGCACTTTGGCCTCTGTTTTACACACACGTGCTCACATGTTAAAGCCAGTATATCAACCACTTGAGTAAACGAGCACGTAACTTCGTTGCTCTAACAATAACCGCAGTGGCGCGCACACGGAAATCGAACCTGCTTTGGTAGCTGGAATGGCACAACACGCTTCTTCGCCCACTCTACGCATCACGATCCTATTTTAAACAGCGCGAGAATGATGAATTTGCCATAAGCAAAATTACGCCAACAACACGTCGCATTATCTTCATTACATTTTTAATGGATATTCTTTGTAAATTATATTCCTTTAATTTTGATACTTTGACGAATTCCCTGTTTTCCTTTCCATAAAATCTTCGAGTATACCGAATGGTACGAGAAGTGGTCAGATTTCAAAGCAACGATCGAATTTCTTGGAATCACTCTTAATAATAGACATCTTGAATAGCCTTATATACTTTTGATGTATTTAGACCGAATGGCGACTGTTCATTCAGAATGCCGACTATTTCCGAGGCAGAAGCTTGTATATGTCCTGACACAACACGGACACGAAATTTGCTCGTGACGTGGTGGTAGTCACGGTTATTAATAACAACTAAATAACAGGTTGACCTTCGTCGATACGTCTCGATGTATTTTAACATCAGAACGGGAAACGCGTTCGTGAAACAGGCGCCATCGTGAACTCCAGGATTCGCGTACCATTGAACGTGGTCCAAAATCCTTCGTTACCAGCGAACGATCGCGTGTGTCTCATCAGTCACTTTGTCATTGTCATCGTTGCGAAGTGACGGCAGTAAAGCGATCGTGCGACACGAGCCTGAGGCCATCGAGTATTTTACGAGGCATTGTTCGACAGAAAGATCGCGCCAGTCGTATAACAGTGCACATTAGAGCTCCCAGACGGTTTAAGAGCACTTTAGGGCCATGGTTTTTATTCACAGGTAAATTCGAAGGCCTCCAATGCTTTTTACGACGATCCTGTGTCCGTAAATCTCGTATACGATTTCAAAGGGCAGAATAAAAGAATCGCCGTTCTGAAGGATGTTGGAGAATATATCTGAAATGATATTAGACTGTAGAAATGACGACGATATGATTTCAAAGAGATATAGGGCTATTTTTGTATTTGCTTGTATAAGTTCGAATGTTTTCAAAATGTCGTAATCTAAGCTCTCCTGGATAATAGGATACACCAATTAATTATACAAGTTACAGATTGTAATTTGTCTCTTGTCAATCAATAATAAAATTGATGATTTTATTAACATTAGTTGTAGTAATACAACTAATATTACGTGCTGAGTGGTATCTCTGGTATCTGTTACGAGTGATATCGCTGATCACTAATATCACTAATAATACTAATAAATTAGCAACTAGTTAAAAGTTTATAATTATAGTTACGTGTACGAGTGGCTTGAAATCTGTAAAATTTACTTGTGCAACTTTATTACGTTGATCCTATCTTGTCAACAAAATCCATTAGTATCTATAACTTGTAATACTTCACTAAATACTAATTCGATTGTGTGCAAGAGCATCTGATCACCTTTTTTTTAAATGATTTAGAGAGTCTAAGGAATGAATCGAACGATCCCGAAACTTTGTAATACATTCGATGTAACAAAGAGACGGTTCAAGGTTTCCCTTTGGCGTGTCTAAAGAAAAAATGTGTATTTTTGCGACGATGTGTTTCTTTGCGAAAACAGACGAAAAGAATACGGAGCAACAGAGGTCGCAAATCATGCCAACTTACTCTTCGACCCCTGAAGATCCATTACGGTATTTCAGGGCCGAATATTTAAGAGTATTCAAAGCGTAAGGCGCAACGGTCCACAAGGAGCTGTAAATTTCGAACAGTCAAAAGAACAGGACGCGATGTTTCCCCAGTTTCAGGTGTAGTCGATTATGAGAGAAAAGTTGAGGTTGTAAATATTTGACAGAAGGTTCCCCGGTGCTTTACGATGTTTTGAAAAGCTGTATACTTCAACAAGGCGTTAATAACCAAACAATATTACAAATGATCTCCTAGTAATAGCCTGTTTAACGATCCTAACTAAATCGTAGTAGATTTTACAAACGTATCGTGTTACTTAAATCTCAACGAAGTCACGTCTATTAAAGAGACGTAAGTACATACGTTCAACGAAGACGCGGTCACCATATTATAATTACAAATGAAGAAACGAATTCTATTTTTATAAGACTTCAACTACTAATGTACTCCTCGACGATCTATTTTTTGTATTCGGTTTCGCAATTTGCCTCTTTATAGGCATCATGCGATGTATAAAGTGACAAAATTTTATAAGCGCCGGTTCTGTCGCGTGCTTCTCAATTTAAACAATCCTGAAAATCGATCGACAAGTAGTATCTACGAAATTCAAAAACAAATGATTTCCTTGCCATCACGAGCTAATAACAATAAACGATATACAATGGTTCATGATCGTTTTTAGACACTTATCATAGAAAATTTTAATGAACGTGTTATGTACGTTGCATGTAACTTTCTCATATTCAAACTACCTGATATATTCAGAAAACATTTCTATAGGTGTTCAAATACTTTAGTGACGCGCTGTATAGCTTCTCTACGTGTTGCCTGGTTGTCTGCTTTATCTTTTACCATGTAGGTAGTTCCCAACGAAGGTCGAGTGCCGTCTACCATTCAACAACCGATCTTTCCGTCTTCTTCTACTTTCCGGATTCCTTCTCTCTATCCTGTTTCTCCCTCCTCTCTATTTGCAGTTCGCGGAGCATGCTTGGAACAACAATCGAATGCGGAAAAATTCTTGACAAGGACGCGGGTGTCAAGGACACTTAACACACACATCGCTGTATCACCTGACTTACACTTTACAATGGGCCATTACCGCAGGCTGATCATTAAAGATAGGCTTTTCAGTTGACGCCGGTCTACCTCTTACCAACGAGATCATTCTTAGTGTACAATTGAACTTTTCATATTCTTACGATCGCCGTCTAAAACGGGTGACCGCTATTATTCGTTATCTTTCCTTTGTTATCCGACCACACAAGCTAAGCTTGTACACTCAAAGTAGATTTTATGTTAATGTCGAAAACGGAATTTCCAGTAGTAATCAGAACAAAATCCACGAAAAGAGGAAAAACCAATGGGTTTAATGTGATCGCTGCGTTACTAGAATATTACTCCACTATCCTCGATACCCTGATTCTTTTTAATCACGCTGTTATTTAATGTTGAGATTCGTCAGATTCGTAATCGATACATTTATAATTGGTAATAATCATAAGCATGAAATGTGCAGTTGCGCAGTCCGTTTAAGAGGCAGACGTTAGTTTCTAAATGAGCCCAACGATTTATAAAATTAATTGTACATATGATCTTTTGATTAATTCATACATCGTAAAATACAATGCATAATAAATATACACTCATACTACTACATAGTACGTACATTAATGAAATGTTAAGTCAAACACGAATGTTAATGATGATCGCGAAGAGCAATTATTATACTTACCTGAATTTTGCAGGAAGCTCCATTTTTTCCGTCGTCGTGATCGTGATTTTCCATCGTGAATCCTCGCGTCTACGGTTCTGGCCTTGACGTGTCTCGATACGACGTACATGAGCTTACACTGACGTACACTATGTGCACACAGCTGCATACAGGTCACGAGGACGTGACGTCTAGTTGGAGCACGTACGCGCGTCAACAAAAATTAATCATAACGCAATGTAGAAACTGCTCCAAATTTCGACTACCTCGATGAATCACCTGTAATTAAACATAGTTAAGTATATCAGAGAAAATCATACACTTTAGACATTTTATAACGAAAACACATAAATATTGATAAAAATATATAAATTAACGAGAAACTGACGGCTAAAAGAAATATTTATCGTCATCTTATATTATCGTACATTAATAAATTTTAATTATTTGTTTAGGAACGATATATTAAAATCGAATACGTGATTCATATTCATAGATATCGTTGTTTGTACTAATAACGATAGTCTTGTTACGAGATTAGAAAAATCTTTATTATCTCGTATGTATCTTAGAAACAAAATAGTCTAGAGATAAAGAACTTTTCCAGAAGATTTTGCTGTAAATTTTGTTGAAAGATTGGGCCATAATATGAATAAGTACATGTATGCAAGAAGAAGGTAATAAAGAGTGAAACTATAGCCGATGTAATTTGAGAGATTGTATCGCGGCGTTCAATCGTTCAGATTGCTCGAGAATTTTGTAGGCAAAGAAGGAAGTTTTAGCTTGCAATCTCGGAAATTACTTCAACTTTTGAAACATTGTTTTACCACTCTCCATTGATGCATATTCTCGAGGCCATTACTGATTCTTATTAGTATATTAGTATTACAACATATGTATTGATTGATGTATCATTGTAATTGATGTATGTTATTGATAATGTAATAGGATTTAATCTCCTCTTTCTTGTAAAACAAAAGTGGAAAAACTTTTATTACAGAATTTAACTTCTTTGGATTTCTGAAATCTATGTTGATAGAAGTTATACTTCGTAACACAGAGAACCAAATTTTCTTGTAGTATCTAATTTCGTAAGACTTTTGAAACAATGTCAAAGCGTAATTCTTCAGTATCATGACAATTACAATCAACGACATAGGATATACAATCAACCACAATTACAATCATCCATCGTTCTACGTATTCCAATTGAGCGACAGAATAATTTATTCTTACGAAATGAAATTGTAGATTCCATGTGAACCCTGTTAATGACAAACCGGTTCGATATCGTGCCATGGCATCGCGAATGTACTCCCCAGCAACATAACGAAAATGTGCGTGTGATTCACGCGAATCATGAGTTCGTATGCGACGAGATGCATTAAATGGTAGAGCGTATCAAAAGAAACGTACACGTGCGAATAATCCACGTGTATGCAAGTATAAACACACAGACCCAGTCTTGGGATTTCGGGTCGATAGCCGTGACGTCAGTGAATCAAACGAAAGAGAGTAGGAGAGAGGAAAACGGCGCACGTTGATAGAGAGATAAGAGAGTGGAGAAAAATAGAAAAGTTGTTTATAGAAAACCAGAGAGAAGGAGAGAGAGAAAGAGAGATATAGCGAAAAAGAACAGGACAGGGTAGTTAAAGAGGAAAGAGAGAGAGAGAGAAACGAAGAGGCGAATGAAGTTCAAGGTTGACGCGCTTGAATGCACGTCCCACGCGGAAAATAGGAAAAGAGAGCGAATGTATTTTCCAACTCCGAGGAGAAACGTGAATCGGATGGTAGACAAGCGGTACGATTGTCGGTAGGGAAATCTGCGAACAAACTTTGCCTCCTGTGAAACCAACCATGATTGATCAACCACTGTGGCTATTTTAATGGAAAGCCACTCGCGGAGCTTCCATTCACTTGTGGAATCGTAATCCGTTGAAAATGAAACATGTCGATTTTGTTAGATAGAAAACTCCTTGAAATCACTTTGGTAAAAATCGAGAAAAAACGAGTCGATAGGCAAATTCATGAAAGAAATGAAATTTCATTGAATTCCCATTAGCAATAAGGGAGCCATTATCAATGACATAAGATTGTATTATCATAATAGGATTACGAAGTTATGAATGTTACAACATTTCCTATGTAGCTACGGGAAATAACAAAAATTTTGTAATTGTAATTTTAATTCGACGTTCAGATGATTCCATAGAATCGTTAATTGTTATTACGTGTCAATGGTGACATCAGCAACAATGTCGCACTATATGAACATCTATAACGAAGCACGTGTTAGATGATAAAATTCGAGGAAGTTATAAACAAGAATATTTTCTCATTTGGTTCGCTTCTTTCCAGAAAATCGCGTGTTTGGTGGGTGTTTCATAATGAGACGTCCTAGTGACATTATTACGAGGCGATAATCCTCGTGACTAAGCGCAATAACAACGTGGATAACTTGCGGCGCATTGCAATCCTTTTGTATACATCACAGATGGATAGGTGCAAAATATATAAATTTTATATTACGGCATATAGTCATAAAAAAGATAGAAATTGATAAAACGGTCCAAATACCAACTACAAAAATCAGGAGATCGAATGTCACAAGAAATTCGGATTTACACAATAAAAGATTCTATTTGTTTATAAGTAAAATTTAACCCCAATCTAAACAGTTAATGAATATACATTCAATGCTTCTCATCGATCGTGATGATTAATAATAACAACGTATCACAATAGATGATTTTATTAATTTAGCAAGCTAAAAGACTGAAATTGTATCCATAATATACAGGGACTCTATTTGTTCAAGGTAATCGACATGAAACAGTCTGCAGCTACTACGTATTATTCTTCTTTCACAGGTATGATGCAACTGCATGAATCGTGATCAACCGCGAGAGCGCGTTTAAAAAGCGGTGCCAGAATTTTAATCGGCTCGTAATTTCGCTGTTAATTTCGTAATCGGGAAGATATCTGAAATGCGCGCGATAAATTGACACAGGCGTCCAAGAACATCGGATTACTTGCGAAAAACAACGCGAGCAAAAAACAAACAGGCCTTTAAAAAAAATGGACGAAATGAAGAAAAAAGAAGAGAGAAGCTATCTTTTAATAAGATATCTGAAAATAAAAAGAAGCAACGTCGAAGTTAAGAAGGTCGGGTCACAACGTACAAACGTTTCGTGGGATTACGAAAACAGTCCAGTTTTCCCCACGCGATTAAAGGTTTTCGCAGAACTAATAGCATCGACGGCGACACGATACACGATATCTTTCAAACATCCCGGAAGAACGAGGAAGCCGCAGACCCGCTCAGGAGTGTAATCCTGAAAGGGGAATTGGACTAGATCCTTGTTCCATTGGCCTAGCAAACTCCAACTGGATCTCGAGTTTGTTGTCTCGACTCTCCACTGTACTCAGACCGTAATCGTATTTGGGTTAGCATGCCCGGACGTGACCTGGACGTGGTAACCTTGAACTTGCCGCCCCCGGACGAGCCAACATCAACTCCCAAACCCTGTTCCATCACGAGAAAAGGATGGGTACCGGTAATACATTCCAAGAAGAGAAGAAAATAACCAGAAATCTAAGGACATGAAAGAGAATTTACTTTTAGTTCGCTCCACTAGGCCTTCTCTCGTCTTGCTTCTTATAGCTCGTAAAACTGAATCTTCAAAAGAGAACTTCCTGGTACGACTAAATATTCGTTTGCTTTAATATTTTGTATCCTGCAATATATATATATGAACTTCATCTTTAACTCTAAACACAAAGAAAATATTGATAGATTTCTGATTTTACTAACATATGTGGAAGAATATCTATCATTTAATAAGAACACGTTTGAAGTTACTCAAAGTTAAATTAAAAATTGATCATGATCTAATTGGCTGGTAATAGAGTAGAAATATCACCTACTGAAATTGTGTCAAGAATGTAAACTTCTTTTAGTACTGAAGAAGTTTATGTAGCATTTCTTGTTCTGAAGTTAGATGCAGAATTTATTTCACTAATTAGAGTTGTTCATACGCAACTTGTACTCTTGAACATAAAAATTCGCTTATTCTTGTTAATGTATAAGACAAATTAATTGTCTATTGAAGATAATGGGTCAAATAAAGCCACCTTTTATTAGGGAATCTTTCATCCTTAAACAATAATCCGTCCTCGACTCAACTTTCAACGAGCACAACGTGTAAGATCCCATTAATAACGCTAATCAACACTAATCGAGTTGGAACCTAGTGATTTGGTACAAAGAACTACTTAAGCGGCTAAAATGATTCGATATAAGAGCGCTACATTCTAAATTATTCGTTCTGGCTAAACATTTACAAAACTATTTTTCATATTCAACCAAATTTAGATGATTTACATAACCTATAAGCAAATTAAATATTGTATTCGTTCAATCATAATTGAACTCTTGTTTACCTTTAACGTACAAAGTTCTTCTTTTGAATGTTTTAATTCAAGGTAAAATCATTTGTATGCATGAAAATAACGTTCATCTCTACGTTGTATATTTTCATAGCGTATTAGGTGGATCTTCCTGAGATCAACTTTTCCCAAGCCTTGGGGCGAATAAGACAGTCATGGACGACCTCGGGCAAGTGTTGGCTCCCAGCTACGTATAACGGGTTGCCCGTGACCGGGGAGAACCTTGGCCATGGATGTACGCCGGGTGTAGTGACGCAGGCGTCGCGACGCGCGCGTTTATTTCTTTCATGATTGCTTTTTCCTTTTGATTGCAATTTAAAAAAAATAGGCAATTCAAACTACTAAATTTTGCAAAGCAACGCATTTCCTTATAAATTTTTTGATCTCCTGATTTTTATAATTTCAATTTGGGAATTTTATTCTACTGAAATATCCTGCAAATAATGCATTTAGAAAATATATATTAAATATGCTTCTTTCGAAAAATATATTCCAATATATTTTCTATAAGATAAAAGAACTAGAGCAATACTCTGTTTCTTATCCATAAGAGATTTACGCAAGTTCACATTCGAGCACCATATACATTGCAGAATGTATTCTATAACGTAGATATAAGTAGATTACATCAGAAAACAGATGGTAGCATGCTCAAGACTAATATTACCCAGAGGTGGAAGTAGTTCCCACTTCACGAGAAAACTCGTAAAAGCTTGATATGTACTTTGTCACCCTACATTATAGGTAGAAACCTACCACAAACATTTAGATCCTTTTCCTTATGTTCTTTTCTATGACAAAAAGTTGATACAATATTTAGCTTTTCATATTCTGGGATCACCACAAGGAGTACTATTTAATTAAATTTAAAAAAAGATGAATACAATAAAACATTAATTTATTCATTATTCATTTATGTCTGTGTCCTAATGAGCTGCTACATTTTTTGCGTTAATCAGTAATCAATAACTCTTAGCCATTCTAATTAGAACTTTCATCTCATGTCACAATGTAAAAAATGTTCTAGGCGTAATAGGCGTTAATAGTACAGCTTACCCTAGAAAAATCATCGGCGGCTTTGCATCAGTCTCAACCGGCTACATACAACTAGCGATGGGATCGAAATCCTCGTGATCTTGTACCAAATTCAAGTTCTGTAAAGTTAATTAAAGCAAGTACAATACAAATTTTAAAATAACTTTACTCAGCGTGCGCAAACTTAATATTAATTTTTTATATATTTGTTTTATTACGAATTCGATTTATCGTTAGAAATATATACATCTTATTACGCTATCATACTATATATAAATGCATTAGTAATAATCAATCGATATCTGAATATTTTAATTAACAAATTCATTCATAACCTATATAACAACTTAATAGCGTCATTCGTAAAAAATCCCAAAATCATACAATATACATACATGTACAATACAGATTCATAATTTGTCCAATCATCGAATTCAAACGAATATTCTAAAAGTATTTAATAATATATATATTAATTATATAGTCTAAAAATTGCATTTCGGTTCGTGTCCATCGCTACTTATAACGGTTTGCCCGTGACCAGCAAAGACCTTGGCAATGACTTGCGCGACACGCTGCGACGCACGACAAGCCGGCTGGCGGCGCGCATGCGCTGATTGCGCGCGCATCTCGCTCGATGCATATCCCGGAGGTCGCATATCCCGTGCACACCGACGACAGTAACCTTGACCTTATACCTCGGCCCGCTGGCCAACGAGGTCCATCCACTCTTGATCGGTTGAAGGTCACCAACACCGTGGCTAGGAAGTCGGGACGAGAAGAGGCAGGCAAGCTGATGGTAACGGCGGCGGAGAGTAAGAGAGGACCTAGCAAAATCCAGCCGCTCGATCTCCCTCGAGGACGCGTTAACGATTCTCAATTATGTACCACGCGTCAGCTCTTGTCTCACTGCATCTACCCTTACCATCGTAACTTTTCTCTTTTTTCCCCTATATCTCAGTCTCACTATGCATGTCTGCCCAATTCGTTCCGGTTCATGTACATATGCTCGCAATTTTTACTTTTACTATCAATCACCCCATTTTCATTTTCGTTCAGCGTTTTACCCATTCGATTTTTGGTTTTGTGGTCCAAAGTTACATGTGGAAATAACAAGAAAAGTTGCAACAGGAATTCCAATATATCATTTACCTTTTCAACAGGACGAATATGTGGACGATATTACTGCAATATAGGAAGTTTTAAATTCCTGCCACTTGAAACCACAATCAAGTGATCTGATTGTATTTTATAGTAACAGATTTATACTATAAATAGCTAAGACAGCAACAGCGTAGGTTGATTTTTAATATTTCTTTATACTTAGCTAGATAATCTTTGCATTGAAATATTAGGCAATTTTAGGTTTTAAGACTTGAGACGATGGTAGTAAAAAGTAAAAACTTTTATATTAACCAAAATAATCATAACGATCTATCAGCTTTAATGTGGGCATAATCTGCAGAATATTTACTTTATTTTCAAAATTAGAATAGGTAAACAAATAAAACTTAATCATTAATCAAGCTTCTCTAATTAAATGCCAAAATAAATAAGAACAGAGCAATAAACTGAATGAGATTCTTATCTGATACATTTAGTGAATTCACTTCTTGTGTGAATTGACAATATAGTCGATGAAAGAGAAAATGAAGTGTTCCATGTGTTCATAAAGAGATTACAAAGTCTTAAGGCTTATATCTAATGTTACACACAGTGAAAATGAAATGCTTGTCTCGCAAACGATCCTCATACAGATTAGAGACGGTGGAAAGTCGAGGTCGCCCTTGACGTAAGCGCCAACCGCGTAAAGATACACATACACACCGACAATCTTTCATAAAAGAGCCTAAGCCAGGAAACTTGACCTGACCGAGTAACATACGTCAATTGGTCATTGTTTATACTACTGAAAAAAGAATAAATACCAGTACCAAAACCAATATCTTATCAACACTTGATATTTCTAAAAATCGAACACGTTCCTTGTCATAATTATCATGATACATTATTCGCCGATAGTGTTGTTGAAAAACACGTTTCACCAAATGTTTCTCATTCGTTACACTATAGCCTATTTTTCAATTGTAGGTATTTCTGGAACAATTTCTAGTCATAATTTTAACTCGAATTAAAAGCCATCGGTTTAGTTCAAGGTTTCGAAATTTACTAAGTTCAACTTATACATTCAATGTTATCAGATGATTCAATTAAAAAAGTCGATAACCTAACCGTAATTAGAATATTGTTTCATAATATATGTACGTGAACAATTCTTCTTATACATAAATGAATTTTTACTTAACCTCTATTAACATGGAGATGCAACGAAGAGTTACAACAATTTAGCAATTGGAATAAGACTTTTGATAATATACATTTGATAATATAAGAAGTAAAACGTATATATATATATTCCACGATAAAGACATACTTACTGACGACTTAAAAATCGAAAGTTAGAAACAGCTCTTCTTCTAAAAGTCATCAACGTTGGCGCCAGTACATCTTTAAGATTTACGAACATCGTTACAGTGCCTACAAGTGTTTGGCGCCGAATGCAAACTTGGCTCGCGCTAGGCAAATTAGAACAAGTGGATATTACCACGCCCGAGATATATCGGTGCGTCCTTTAAAATTAAACTGATTACGATTTTCTAAAATTGTCTTCGAGGAAGTAACGAATATAAGCTATTACAATTGCAATTCATATTAAACGTACCTCTGCTCTAATATCGTAGATCATAAACGTGTTTTAATAAAAACCCCATATCACAATTTCTTCGAAAAAGAAAATACATTCCCATGATAAACGTTTTAATATAAATGATTAACCTTTATAAGTACATAATATTTAATGGTTTTTCTATCTCTTAAAATATTCGTAGAAATGAAAATCGGATTTTGTTACCAATAATATTTTGAAATGCTTTAAAGATTATATCTTTCAACAGGTGTAATAAGATCATATATGGAAAACCTTTTACAGAAACCTAGAAACATGTAATTACAATCTATTTACTTCCAATGTATTCGCTATGTACCAAAGATACTGCATTTCATCGTATTATGAAATTTATGTGTTACTAAGCTCGGCCTTGACATCGACCGTTGCAACGGGTCGCCTCTGCGTAGTTACATCATCGTTAATATTTCCTCAATTTTCTGACAATTAACACAAATTCTTAAATAACAAAAACACTTTCTAACAATATCAACAACATAGAAAATAGAGAAAAAATAGAGAACAATCGTTGTAGTAAATCACACTGCATGTGTACATGTATGTATATTTCTAGAAACTAACACCAATGATGAAGCCGGAAGGCGATGATGCGATTTTTGGCAGCGAGCCAAAAAAAGTCTCATCGACGCCACTTTCATTGCAACAACGTCGACGTAAAACGATCTTTCTAAATGCCATCGGCCTTGTCCTTGACATCGACCGCAGCGTCCCGACGCTACGCAGCCACGATTGCATCAGAATGTTCGATGCACGGAATACACCCAGGAAGGGTGCCGTTAGCAGTGGAAGTATAGAGAAGGGGAAATGTAATACCATGTTGATCATAGTGGGAGGCTTTACGCAGCTGGACAGGTGAGTAGTGAAATTTATCTATATCATTTAGCCTCGCGCTGCATCACTTTATGAATCATATCAAGCATCATTTTACCTTCATCTCAGGAAAAACGTCTGCATATATATTATCTTCTTTTTCTTTTATTCTTTTGGAAAGAATTCTTAATGTATTTCCTAAATATTGATAAATTTATTTATAAAATTTTTTCGCAATTTACGAACCTTAATTATTTACTTAACTTTGCAGGTGTGTCAATAAATGTAAATATACAATATATGTACAAAAATGGTTGTGTAAACTATATACACAATATGTATTTATGTACAAAATGCATTATTTACACTGTTACAAAAATATTGCAAAGTAATATCTGTTTTTCGGTGTTTTGTCATACTGTCGTTAAAAGTTTAGGATTATAAAGAAGTAGAGATTACAAATTTATACAATCATTTTGTATTCTACATAAAATAAATTATTTTGTCTTTTTTCTCTTCTGAGCTTTAAACTTCCCTCGAAGTGGTTTACCACCACTATTCTTCTTTCCGCGTCCCTTAGTTTTTTCTTTTGCTTTCGCCGCACGTAAATCTTTCTTCATTCTCGGATCAACCAATTTATAACGTCCTTTAACACCTGGTGGTCTTGCCGCTTTCTTCTGTGCCATATGTTTTTTCATCACTACGTAAGTAACATTCTTCTTCGGCTCTTTATGGGCTTTCTTATATAATCTACAAAAAGAATCATAACCATATATAATACAGAAATACAAACTGAATTAGTATTATCATCAAAAACTTGCACTTACGCTTGAACTTGTTTCGCTTTCTCTCTATCGCTAATGTCAGTGTTATCCATTATTGTTTCCACTTTTTTCTTTGCTTTTTCTAATTTACGTAACGCTCTTCGCTTCTTTCTTGACTTTGCTTCTATTACTTTTTTGATTGGTCTAACATTTAAGTCCTCAACACGTTTTTTATATTCATCAACAAGTTCCTTAGGTACCGGCATCACATTCTTCATGTGTTTTTCTTCATCTTGTACAAACCAATCTGGTAATTTTTCATCATTAAATGCATATCTATTCCAGGCTGAATCTACTAAATCCCTTCGAGTTTTTTTACTTTGAATTAATAGTGATCCTAATGCTAAATCTTCTTCTGATAAACGTTTCCTTTTCTTTGATTTTGCACCTATATTTTATACATATAATTACATTATGTTCTATATTTACTACATAAAGCTATTCTTCTATATTCATGTAATATACTTACTAGTCGCCTGAGGATTATCTTTGCCGCTAATTTTATCTTTTTTAGATTTTGTAGTTGAAACCATTTTGTCAACATCATAATCAGAGTCTGTATCATCACTATTATAGTCGTCCTCGTCATCTCCTTGTTTCTTTTTTTGTATATTCTTAGATTTTTTTACTTTACTTTCTTTATCACTATCTATGGAACCGTCTTGTCCTATTATACGACCCCCTTTCTTTTTATATTCCTCGACCATTTTATCCAATTCAAAATCTTCATCTTTTTCAACTTCTAAGTTTTTAAATATATCCTTCTCAAACCATAATTCTGCTTTGTGAATTCTTTTAGTTTTCTTGTCTCTATGATCTAAATCAGTTAATAAAGGATTCTCTAGATCTTCATCAATATTTTTTCTCTTTTTAGAAACTTTCTTTGTATCGTCGTCGTCAGATTCATTTAAACCTAAAATTCATTTGTGTAAAAATATTACAAGCTTTTATAAATATAAAAAGAAATTATAACAATAAATACAACAATAAATACCTAAGCCTGACTTATTGCTGTCTGAATCATCATCTGAAGCATCGCTTGAATCCTCTGGTTCACTATCTTCTGTTTTATAGTATAAATTTGAGCTATCTAAATGTCCTTCATCCTTATTATATCTAACCTTTTTTGGTTTTCTTTGTTCTGCATCTGAATCTACATCACTTTGTGCTACTAGATCAGGATCTTGATCCATTATATTTGCTAACTGTTGATGTGTTTTAATGTCTTTTAAACTAAACATATCATCTCCTTCTAATACAGGACCTTCATTTCCTTTATGAATCATTTTTAGTTTCAATCGTTCATTTAATTTTTGCCTTTCTTTGTTAGCTTTCTTCTTTTTCCGTTTAAGCTCTCTAGCTTCTTCTTCTCTAAGTTCTTCTATTTGTTTTCTAATTTGTTCATCTTCCAAATCTTCCAGTTCTTCTTGACTCATAGGTGGTGCTTTTGTTGCCTCATCAGGCAAATTTTGTACATTTTCATCTGGTTCTTTTTCTTTTAAAGATTCCTTTACTGCCTTCCACCAATTAATTAAACTTCGTAAATCCTTTTTTCCTAATACTTTAATATCCTTACAACATTCCTTAATTTCTTTGGTGGTCTTCTCATGATTTGCTATTGTTTCATCATCAAAAACAATTTCAGAAGCATTCTGCAATGCTTCCACAGCATTTTCATGTGCTATAAAATCTTTAACAGATAGCTTATGATATAAAGTATAATCATTTTCTGGGTAACCCTCCACTTTATCTTTCTTTTTCGCAGGATTATATACATTTAATTTATTTGTGGGCTCAATTTCTAATTCTGAGAAAACATATTTTGGATCTAAAAATTTAGGATCTAATTTATCTGGTGCAATATAATACTGACAAACAACAAAAATTTCAGCAGATTCTGCACGTGATGCTTGTGGTTTAGTTGCATGTACCTTAATTAAAACACAGAAATTCAATATTAATATATTGAAAATTATATTTCTATGATAAAAATGTTATATATACCTTCCTGAATAATTGCTTTAACACCCAAACTAGTGCATTATAATCTTTTGAACGAAAAACTTTAGTTATAAACCAACCACCAGGTCGTAAGAAATATGTTGCCATTTTAAGAGCAGCTAGAGTTAAGACAATTTGTTGATATGCATCATGGAGCCAGTTTTTACCAACATTTGGTGCTCCATCATGAAGTACAACGTCAGCTTTCCAAGTTTTCAATTCACGTGATATTGATACACGGCATTTGTCTGTTGTTATATCTTCAACTAAACTAATACATCCTGGAATGGGCTTTATGGGAAACAAATCTACACCTATTATTACAGAAGATACTGGCATATTTTGTCGAGCGATTTGCATCCACCCTCCAGGAGCTGCACACAAATCTATGCATACTCGGGATTTTTGTAAAAACTCAAATTTTCGATTCATCTGAATTAATTTAAAAGCAGCACGTGACCTATAACCTATAAAACATAACCTATTAAAAGAGCTACTTGTAAATAATATATAATGAAATAAAACTTTAAAAGTAAATCACATGCAACATTAAATATTTCACATTAAATCATTTATTGGATAAGGAAATAGTTTAATTTTTTAAATCTTTATTTCATTTATAAAAGAATATTTTTAAATTCTTACCAGTTTCTTTTGCTAATTGGTAAAATTTATCCTTCCTCTGCTTTCCAATTTTTCTTTTTTTACCACCCATTTTGAATTGCAATAAACTGTACTTTTTATAGGAAAATTATTTTAATTGAAAGCTCGTAACTTATTTACGTACAAACGGATTGAAATGGACATGTAATGCAACACGTCGTTCTACAGCGCTACATGCCACCACAAACGAAAAATTTAGGAGTAGGGATACACAAAAAGAAATAAATCTCTATAGTCTGTTCAACAAGATGAGGACGGAAATGACGCGATTTAGGTATAGTCGTTGTCACACAATAAACGTAAACGAAGATTGTAATACGTTTATGTTTATTGCCCACCTTGTTAGATAGACTATAGAAAATAGTATATTTTCAAGAAAAACACCAAGTTGTTTAAAATTGAGAAAGGGAATCACCTGTATATTAGTATAAACACCACTAATCTATATAATAATGAATTTAATGAATTTTTTCTTACAACTATAATCTTTGTTTTGTATACATTTTAATCAAAGTTATATAGAATTTACAGATGGTTTTACAAAAACTGCGAAATGGTATAGAAAGAAAGAATTGCAGAATAAAACTAATTACTTCCATAATTTCTTGATGGACATATTTTTTTCTGAATCTTTCTGCATAACTTTTGCTACAGCCATTTCAAAATCTTCTTGAGTAACATGAACACGACGTTCTCTGAGAGCATACATACCGGCTTCTGTGCATACACCCTGGAAACAAATAAATAAATAGATAATTTTAACAATAAAAATATATCTTAGCATACTGCAAAACGTTATATTAATTACCTTCACTTCTGCACCTGACGCACCAGGCATGAGTTCGGCAATTTTCCTTAAATTTATACCACGTGTTAAATTCATTTTTCTCGAATGAATTTTTAAAATATCAAGTCGCGCTTCTTCATTTGGAGGTGGAAATTCAATTTTACGATCTATACGTCCCGGTCTTAATAACGCTGGATCCAATATATCAATTCTGTTTGTAGCCATAATGACTTTTATATTTTTTGTTGCTTCAAAACCATCTAATTGATTGAGCAATTCAAGCATGGTTCGTTGAACCTAAGTATCAAAAGTTGATAAAACACATTCATTATTAAGCTAAAATTTTCAGATCTAATGCTATTACGTCGCGTGAGATAATCCGTACGCCATCCCTCGTTGTCTGGCCGTCAAAGGCCCACGTACCGTTATTCAGATCCTCAATAAATCTAAGGACCCACCATAAACTTAAGCTTTTTAACTTATTCGTTTCAATCGTAATCTTATTGACTTGAAGGAATTTCTAATCCTGTAAGTGTTTTTGGTTTATGGATGGTCCTTAGAACAATCCTTAGGTTTTTTGTGCGCTCTTACAAATTACGGAGAAAGCGGGTATTTACCTAACAGTAAAAGCGGGCTTTTGCCATGAACAATGTCAACTACGAGCCACGTTGGTAGGAGGCCTCCTCCATCTATTCTCATTCATTAACATTGGTTATACCCAATGGGCATCACGAATCCGCTTTCTTCGTACAAAAAAGACACCAACACCGAGTTTTCCTTAGTGACAACATCGACACCGCGACTGGTCGATAAAACAAATGCGTAAAACTTACTTCACTATCTCCTCCAGAACCAGATTCAATACGAGAACTTCCAATTGAATCTATTTCATCCATGAATATTATAGATGGTGCATGTTCTCTTGCCATTACAAACAATTCACGAACCATTCGTGAACCTTCACCAATAAACTTTTGTACCAATTCAGAACCAGATACACGAATAAAAGTACATTCAGTATGATGAGCAACTGCTCTTGCTAATAATGTTTTGCCTGTACCTAAAAATAAATTGCAAATTTATCAACAATATAATTAAGTTTAATTAAAAGGAAGAAGATAGATTTTAAAAATTAGCTTCTTTATTATTTACCTGGTGGTCCATACAAGAGTACACCTTTAGGTTGAGCAATCCCAAGAGCATCAAATAATTCAGGATGTTTAACAGGCAATTCAATAACTTCTTTGATTTCTTTAATTTGTTTATCTAAACCTCCTACCATCTCATATGTAGAGTCTGGTACTTTTTCCACCATCATAAGAGAAACAAGTGGGTCAACTTTGTTTGGTAAAATTTTATGCAATGTATAACTTTCATTGCGTAACGCAACTCTTGAATTTGGAGTTACATCATTAATATCAATATTTTTATCTATATCTACTACAAACTTCCCTTCAGGATGTACTTTAACCAAAACTTTCTTCTTGTCCATTGGTTTAACAACTTCTCCAACATATGATCCTTGTTCTTGGAGAAGCTGCAATTCTTCACGCAACATACGTACTACAAAAAAACACCAATTTTTATCGCAAAATGCATCAAACACAAATAAAAGTTAGTTAAAAAGATGAAAACATAATTGATATACCTTTGGCATTGAGCTCGTTACGTTGTGCTTGTAACCTCCTTAAATTTTGACTTTTTTCAGCTACGATTAATTGAAGTTCTTCAATTTTAGTAATGTAATACGGTTTAAAACCTTCTCCCTTAATAAGTTTCTCATCTATTTCCATCTAAAATATAAGGATAAAAACTAGCTATAATAATTGTAAAATTATGCATGTTGCTTAGATTCGATCAATTACCTTATTTGTGAGCGTCATTGTTGCACTCACTATTTATAATCAATTACTAATTATAATTGTTCTTATATGGCCATTTACTTATAAAAATAAGCAAGAAAGAAAGTTTAGAACTTGACACTTCTTTGTAATATTACAAGAATTGCTTGTCATCGATACCCACTGTACGGATCACGTAGTACCACGTACGGATACTCAATATCAACTTACGAATCGATTACTTGCTGTAGCTGTAAGATTATCGAGAATCAGTTTCATATCGATTGATACATTTCCTGTACATTGTTTATAAACCATCTTTAGTAAAAAAAATTAGATTGTTTAAACAGATTTTTAAATTAAATTAATAAATTAAATTCCTTATATATCATTTATTAAAACAAATTCTTAAACATTTAATAAAATAAATCGATTACATTCGCTCATTGTAAATTATCCTTTACGACTATGATTTCATAAAATTATAATTATTTTAATTTTCATATATACATTTTCCTTCTTTTTAGTTTTAGCTAATGTAAAATAATTATTTTTTATATTTTATTGTAGTGTCAATTTAGTTTCTTATTTATTTATCAAACTTACAAATAATTTTCTAGAGTAATATTACTGAAGTAATCGAGAAATAATTGGATATTGCTTTAAATTTATTATTTAATGCCTTGTATTTTATTTCTTCAAAATTATACTTATTTTATGTTTCTCCACATAAGGTTGGTAAGATTGAATGGTAATGGTGTATAGTTGATACTTTGATACACGCTTAAAAATTTATGGAGTAAAATAGGCGGCGACGCGGAAAATGTATATACTACTATGCTACAATTTACTTAATTTATAATTTTATAAAAAATTTAGCGCGCATGACGGAAAGTGTTTTTTATGACAAGGACAAAATATACAACGTATAAGGTAGAACGTGAAAATTTAGTACGCCACGTGACTGCATAGGTTAAGGTGAAGATACTCTAACCGGTCGGCGGGAGATGAACTTTGCTCTCAGTTTTTATATGTTCTTCACATAAAACATGGAATTTGACTTATTATTCAATTTTATGTCAATATTTATCATCACTTTATTAATAGTTGTCACAGTCATCACCGTCTTCCAAAAACTTAAGTAAGTATTTATTCTGTTTCCCTCTAATTACAGTCATGATTATATCATATTTTTTTATATGTTAGATTAAGATGGCCCATAAAAGTAAACTGCTGGTTTTGCAACAAAGATATAAAGATTTGGCGGCAACAACTAAATTGGTGGATGTGTCCATATTGTGAACAATATAATGGCTTTTCTAAGGTAAGTCAATTTATTCAACTAATATTCAACGGACCATATTATTCAAAATATATAAATTTATGGTGTTGAAGATCATACATATGACATCCAAAAATTTTAAATCAATGAAATTTTATATATAATGTATTTTGATTATTTCGCCAGGTTGAATTAATTGATTTATTAAATGTTTTTAAAGCTATTGGAATATCTTAACATAAGAAACAGGCTACCTATGTGATATCTTTTACAATTCCATATATGTTTTGGAATATTATTCCTATATTTTCTTTCATGTCAAATTCTAGAATGGTGATTATGCATATACTATACCAGAACAATACAAGACATCTTCACATGAAATGAAAAGATACTGTACAATTAACCAGGGTACAACAACCAATCAAGGTGCAAATAATGGTCTCTGCAAACAATGTAACATGAATGAAAGTTTAAAAATATCAAAATTATCTGATTATGTACCAAAAAATGAAAGAAATTACGAATATGAAATGAAAAAGTTTAAAGATAGCTTAGAACAACAATATCCATTGTGTGCAAAATGTAAAAGTACAGTGAATAACGTATTATATAAGCAAGCATTATGGCTTGCACAATATAAAATGTTGTTATTTAAACAAAAACCATTTTGTATAATTGCTAATGTAAGTATTGTAATAAAGCATATTACAACAAATAATAAGGTTTGCATGGCATTTCTCACTGTAATTGTTTCATTCTTTGCAGAATTCAAAATATTTCGAACTAATATGCAGAATAATTTCAACTATATTAGGATCTATGGTAGTGTATAACATGGAATTCATATTCTTCCCAATTGGAGGATTATTTTTTCAATTTTGTGCCTGTTGGATACCTTCTACAAAAAAACAAAGTTCTGATATATTACTTATGTTTTTATGGATTTGTATGATTATACTCTTACCCTTTAAAGACATTAAATTAATTACAACAGATTTTCAGAATTCGTGGTTTGTTCTGGAATATATAACTCAGTATCATATGGTAAGCTAATAAATTAAAATAAAATATACTGCATTAATAATTAAATTTTAGTACATTAAATTAATCAACATTAATTATTTTTGTTTTAGATGATATTATTTATTTCAATCATAGGCTTTATAAATGTCATGCCTAAGTCATATAAAAGTACAGTAAATAAAAATATGTCATTTAAAAAAATTGAATCTTCTCCAAAAAATACAGTATTATTTGATTCATGTACAGCAACTTCAAATAATAAGCACAATCTTGATGTCAATGTTAAAACTGCTAATAATATAAACAAAACTGCCAATAATATAAACAAAACTGCCAGCAATTGGTTAACACCAAATACAATGAAAGATTATATGTCTCCTTATGCGGAAAATTCAATAAATTATAAATCTACAATTTCCCAAAGTTTATTGTAAGCAATTTTAATGTTTTAATTTTTTACTAATTTTATATATAACAAAAAATAAAATAATTTTTTATGTTATAGCACAAATGTGGCATCACAGTGTTCACCAATGTCTATTAACAATAATAATGCAGTATTCAATTCTCCACCTGTATATAAAAAGAGTATGATAGAGAGCAATTACTCATTGAATGACAGTTTGAGGACATTAAGCATATTATCACTGGGCGAAGATAAACCAAAATATTCAACTAAAATGCCTAAGATTTTTGAAACGAAGGTGTATAGCACAAAAAGTTCCGAGCTTTTTAAGAAGGCTGGTAAAAAAAATATTTTATCACCACCAAAACTAAAATCAGTTATGCAAACATCCTGGATAGCTGGTGGTTATTGGCAGGAAGGTATAGATGCACCATCATTGTCCAGATCATCCAGTCAAAGTTCTGGTTTTTGTTCTGTGGGTTCTAATTTTGGTCCATCTAGAGAACCATCCATACATGAGTTTGATCAATGTTCAGTTATGTCAGATGCGACACAATCCTGTCATACACTAAGGCAAACTAATAGTCCTGTTGGATCTTTTTCTCAATATAGTCCTCAATTTTCATTGTCGGAATCAAGAAATCAATCAATTAATAACCAAACAATGAAACTTGCATCAACCAATCTTTGTACACCACAAACATCATTATCTCAAAATAACAAAAGAAATAACTCAACTTTTATAGATCAATGTTCACAAAGACAAAACATGGATATGAATGATATTAAAAGTCCCTCTGAAATGCAGCCGTTTCCTAGTCACGCCACTATTGTAACAAATCCCGTTTGGTTACCAGTTCTTTTATGTGGTTCACTTGTATTAAACATGATAGTATTATGTACTACTTTGTTACGTTAGATAGGGTATATCATACATTTTTTACGATCTTCCTAAATTTATATTTGCCACATACATTTATACGTATTTTAGTTATTAGTTACAAAATAAGTTAATCACTATTTTTCAAGCAATTGATTACTATTTTAAAAAATAGTATTTTTTAAAATTTCTATTTTAATGGATAGTAATCAATAATATTTCAACCTATTTATAAATAAGCGATGTACTGCCAGTATAAAGTTTTCTATTGTTATCACTCACTTTTTTATTTCACATAAATAATTGTAAATAAATATTATTTTTTTTATACGCAGTTTATAAAGTATCAAATTTGAATAATAATGTTAAGTTGAACGCATAATAGTGGAAAATAGAATACTGGTTTGACGGAAAATTAATTATTACCGTTCTAAACTGTCAATCTTGTGATAAAAAATGTTCTCCGTGTGTGTTCACTAGTAAGATATATATGTAACTCAACAAATTTAAGAATTAATGAAATAATGTGAAATTGCGTTCACTTTGTATCGATAATATTTGATTTTTTTTTAACTTTACTATTATATTTGTGAATACGAAAAAAAGCTGTTTTGAACACACAAAAAGTTATGTATATATATATAAGTAATGAAATTTAAAGTGTTCTGTGTATTTGTAAGAATATATATGATGTTTATTGTGTTAAGATGTGATGTTAAAGTAACTTAATAAAATAAATATTGTAATATCTTCAACCGAGATATTACATTTTTGTTAAAATTTGTAACAAATTAATTAATGGACAAATATATTTTATATTATCATATTTTCAATTTGCATGTGACACTGAATTTTTAACTTTCAATGGGTGTAAACACTGTTCAGAATCTGATAATTTACGCTCGAAATGTCTAAGATCTGGCACATTAAAATTCACTTTTCGTCTGTGAAATCTTCAATGAAAATAAATATAAATCAAGATATATATTTGATAGGTTTAATTTAAATTAAATAATAACTTACTGAGTATCTTGTTCAATATTTAATAACTTTAACTCCCCAATTTCTTCCCTATAAGTAGACCACCATTGACATTTGGCTATTCCTTCTTGTGAATTCTTGTACAATTCGTCTTTTAATGCTTCTCTTAAGCCAAATTGAGTTAATGTACCAAAACTTTTCATCAGATCCTGTTCAGGGACCCATTTCCTCTGTCTCCAAGTACAAAATATAAATTTTATAAAACATGAATATAACATTAAAGCACTGAGATAATTATAATTAACTGAGATACTTATAACTAACACAAAATGATATATACCTTGCATTGTAAGATCTAATTTTTGGTCCTTTAAAACTTTTTGGTAAAATATTATAACACAAATCATAAGTTGTTGTCATATTACTACAATATTCCTTTTTATGATCAAAAAATTGTTCTTGAGGTAAACCCTTACAATGAAATTGTATTTCAAGATATTGTAAAAATTAAGTCACTTAAAAATTACATCATGTATCATTTGTTTTTTTATAATTTACTTTAGATTATATTTTATATATATATATATATATATATATATATAATATAATATATATATATGAATATATATATATATATATTCATATACCTCCTGAATAAGCTTATTTTCCCACTTTGCAATTTGGTTTATTTCCCAAGTTTTATTAACATGAGGCTTATAATCTATCTCATATAATGTTCTCCAATCATCAGGTTGGCTTATGTCACTTGCTCTGCGCTCAAACCAATTACCTACCAATGTTTTTGGTGTATATTTATTTTCACTTAATACTGGTGCACGATCAAGTTTACTCTTTGTAGGAAATAATTTTTTTCGTACATCTGTCAATGACAATGTGTTGTCTAAACATTGTTGTTCCACATTCCAGTCCATAATATTCAGACCATTCATGATATTTATCTTTGAAGAAATACCATAAGAAAATAAATAAAATAATGAAGTCTAGTTGAATGAAGCAGTTCATTATCGTTTGGACTAAAGAGTAAATTAATATATATTCATATGAGTTTTATAAAATCAATAAGGAAATTTGGATATTCATAATTTTGATATTGAATAAATGCAAATATACATGTAATATAAATTATTTTATTAAATAACTATGTTATTCAAGAATCAATATTTAAGTAGTATTTTATTAAAAAGTTAATGCAGCTATCATCAATCAATTCATTATTAATCAAGTAATAATAATAAACTTCTTATTAATTTCAATTAAATATGGGTGTAAGTTAAATGTAATATAATTTATGGTACCTTGAAGCTATGGCCTTCCTCTAACTCTGCATACAAATCTATCATCTAATTCTAGAAGGATTTTTCAAATTTCTATTTCATTTTATTTTCAGCTTCGAATGAGGTAGACCTGAATTTGATTGAGGGCTTCTGAAGAATGTTTATAACATGTACACAAGACATGCAATGAAAAAAGAATTTATTATTCTTTTTTATTATTCTATTTTATATAGTAAACCTACTTCGATACTTATAGGTTTCGCTATGCACCATCGAGTATCAATTATAGATCTTTTTTGTATTTTAAAACGCCGGTAATTTTGTTATGATGTAGAGCTTAATTAAATAAGCGCACGTATGGAACATATAATAATTTTTCGAGTAAAGCATAGTGTAGCAAAGCAGGTGATACAACTACATGAGTTTGTCGCACTTTTTCTGTACATTTTTCGGTATGTTTCTAAAACAATGAAACGAATATCTACATCTGTCAACTTATTTATTTCCTTCACATTCGCATACTTCGTACAGTTTACAAAAAAACGGTAGCGGTTATAGACCTCCTCATTAACAGTGATCCTTGTTTTCCAGCGTGAATGTATCATTATAAGTTTAACTACTTCTCTTCTTTTCTTTACTATAATTTTAAACATGTTTGATGTATTATGAAAATAATAATAACTCTGATTTTTTCTATTTTCTCCCATACATACATCGGAGATTTCCGATTAAAAGGATTTTTTCCGACAAGCATATGGATTTTGGAGGTTTTTTTTTTTGTACAATAAAATTCATTAAATTTTTTCAAGCTCCATTGCCCGTTTTAATTATACGAACGAATCATACGAATTACAATGTAAAAAAAGAACATAAACACGTATGTCAATTTGAAAATTACGTGGATAATTTACATTATGCTATTATGTAACAGTACTCGATTAGTCATCATTGTGTTTAATCACGTTTTAATCATAACGAAAATTTATTCGCTAAGTACCGTCCAATTTCTTCCTTCATGTTGAAAAATCAATAATGCCTTTACAATACTCTATAAAAATAAATGTTATTTAATAAGGAAAAAGTGGTCGATGCCCGAAACTCACAATCAAAGAGTTGGCTAAGCTGATATTTTATTTCACGATTCACTAGCTTAAGAAAGAAATTGAATCATGATCAAAAATTCAGCGAACACATTAATACCTTAGTTGAACAGTAGAATGAAAAATACATTATCGTATGACAATATTTCGATAATCGTTAAGGCTTTGAAACAGTAATATTAAGTGTATCTTGCATTAAATATATATACTTGTAGCCTTTTATGCGTAGGGCAATTTGCAAAAATTGTTTTGTTAATTTGCCAAATAAATGTAATAGTGTACGATTATATTTACATACATTTGACAAAAATATTTCAATAATAATTGCACTCATTATGCACCACGCACTTGTCTTCGCATATTAGCAAACACAATTTCTCCTTCGATATCACAAAAGTTAAAAAACGGAAGATGACAAAAATGATCTCACATGGAAACATGATTTCTTTCGTTGTCGTCTACAACAACGAGAGACAATGATTCATAAAGAAAATGTTAATCTTTTTTGCCTACATACCATAAGGAATCTATGCGTAATAAGATTCCAACGTATCACAAACAAATATTTAATCGCGCACAGTTTACAGAAACCTATCTTAAATTAATATTGTTTAGAATTCTCCTGCTCCGGACAATACATCAAGTACGTGTGGCTCGTACATTTTTATCAGAACCATAAATAAAACAATTACAAAAAAAATACATAAAAAGTACACATTGAAAAGCATTAATTATCAACAAATATGATTAAAGAATAGAGTTTTCTAAAAAATGCATGTGTATAACGTTACGTTCAATTGTTACACTGAAAAATAAAGAGATACATGTGTGAGCGAATTTTCGGCGGCCTGCAACAGGTTTTAGGAACTTAAGCAGACCTGTGCAAAAGCTCACTATTAGACGTACAGTATACATACATCTAGGTAACTTCCGAGCATAAGCTCAACATGAAGAAACGTAAACTAACACGTATATCTAAGACAAAAGATTTACCCTATAGGCCAAATTTCATTGGTCTACAGAACTTTAAATGTAGTATAAAAGCCTCTGATATAAACAAGAATAAGCGATAATAAATTAATTTAAATTAGATGAGTATATAAAGATTCATGCAATGAAAACTGTACTATAATAAAATAAATGTGAACGAGGATAGCGATGAAATTTTTCTGTCGAAAATGTTCATAAAGCCATTGGTTCTTGGACCTCAATAATATTTAGAATAGCCAACAAACTTAACACTCTCGGTTAAGCGAGCTCTCTGGTCCGAAAAATCTGTTGTCACGAGTGTATTAATAGCAATGGAGAGAATTCTTACAATTATAAATACTTATAAGCCACGATAATTCCTACAGTTTTTTTCAAAGCCGCATGTCCAATCGCATTTCATGTCAGCGATACCTACCAAATCTTAAATAGTACTGCCTCATTTGTCGGGAAACTTCAATGTCGATAGCAGATTAATTAAAACTACTGTAGACAAGTCGATCAAATTGCATTAGTGTCACTTTTAGAAATTTATTTTATATTCTATGATATTGGAATTCATTTGTCTTTTTAAAGATATAGGATATAGTATACAAAATTTTGATAGAAATAAATATTGAAACATTCTTCATAAGAGGCCTTTGCATGATTATTTGATAGACATTCACCTTTATTTATCGTGCATGATATTAAGTTAAATAATTTATAAAAATTAACTATTTACAAATCGATAGGACATGCAGCACTAATTTTACTTAATGCACTTATTTGCATTAATAAGCACATGCTTGTTTCGAGACAAATAAAAAGAACTGGCGGTGCTCCTTGCGGATATATTACGTCTATTACCCTTACTATATAGTTGTAACATTTATGGGTATCCACTACAAATTAGAGTCTCTGGAACTCTATTGCTTTCATTGATGAAAGCGTTCTTGCATTCGTTTTCTGTAAAAGTGAAGGGTTTGGCATTATGCTCACGATCACTGTACGCTGTTACCCATATCTGAATAAAAACATGAAAAAATAAACAAACATCAAAACTAATATCACCAAAAATATTAACGCAAAATTAACGTTTTATAAATAAAATCACCCATACTCACTTATTAAAAAAGAATTGAGAATTAAAATCAAAATTCTCGTAAGGTTTGTTCTTTTAAGTAATCTTTCATTCTTTATATGAAATTATATGATTTATATTTAACTATATTAGATAATATATTCCAAAATGTATAATATTTTTATCGATTTCTTTTATGCAAAATTGAACAAACCTACGATTTGTGTGTAAAAATAAGAATATAGATAGTTATATGCAATGGAGAAATGATATATAACAAAGATAACTATACAAATTATTACTCACCACGATTTCCTGTTCTAATAGCATTAACATTGGTTAAATGGTGTTGACCAGCTCTAATTGGCTTAGCAATTTGCGCGCTAGGTCCACGACGAGCCAGATTCTTCTGTCTAACCGCTTCCTTGATTCTATCTACCTCATATTGATAACGTTTACGATCTCGCATTGCACCTTCTTTGGCATCTCGCAATGCTGTTTCCAGAGCTTTTACACGCTCCATCGTAGCTCGCAATCTTTTTTCAAGTTTAGGTAATTCACATCGAAGATCAGCGTTATCCCTCACAAGTTGTTTATGAACCTATTAAAATTATATAGATAATGTTTTGATGGAGAGTATAATTACGCATTAAAAATATTCAGCGATCAAATTTGTAATTTTAATTACTGAATTTTTCAATCACGTACTTTCGTAAGCTGATCTAGATTATTCTCAAGGAAGGAAATCTTCTGTTTCTGTGTAAGTGATCCACCATCGTCTTCGTTATCTTCTGCGATCATAGTTTTCTTTATTCTAGTCTGAAGATCTTGAACAAATAATTTGCGTAGATTGTGCAGTGTTTGAAGTTCTTTGGCTACTGTTTCCTCCAGACCTTTAAGATCTTTGCGAGCCTATAAAAATTAATTAGTAATTACAGAAATTTGGACTTTTAATTGCTCTATATCTTTTGTCAAATTTATACGTACTTGTTCACGGCGTTCATTAAGTAAAATTAATTCTTGCAATTTAACGGATTTGTTTGCTTCTTCTTGTTTCAATCGCTCATAATCGGCTTGCATTTGCTGATGAGCTAATGTGAATTTCTGGTTCAAATCTTTAAGTTCACTGATCAATTCTTGCTTCTCAGACAGTTCATCCCTAAGCGCTGCGACCTGCATTCAATTAATAATAATAATATTTAGTATTGAATTATTCATAACAATAACAATAATATATAGTAATGTAAAATGTATATTTACTTGTTTCTGATGAGCATCTCGCAATTGATCCATTTGTTCTTCTAGTGCTACTCTCATTTTTGTTGCTGCTTCCTTTTCTTCTGCTTTTTCTTTATTTGTAACTGCTTGTACTTGTTCTGCAGCCTTCAACTTGGCACATTCTTCGCGTAAAGCATCAACATCTTCCTCCAAAGCACGTTTACGTGCTTCCGCTACTTTCATTGATTCCGTTAATGTTTGCATACGAGCTTCATGTTGAGAAATTAATAAACGACATTCAGCCAGATCTTTTTCATATTCGGCAACCTAAAATAAAATTGACCAATGAGCGTTATATTGTAAAAATCAAATATAATGAATTCAAAGAGTACGAAATCGAACGCTTACTTTCTTGTTACAGTCTACTTGGGAACTTTCTAATCCTTGGCATCGTTGTACTAAATTCTTCACCTCTGATTTCATTTTGCTAATGAATAGCCTTGCCACTGTGAATTCCTCTTCAAGTTTACCATTGCTTTCTGTAGGTACAACCTATAAAATATGAGATTTGTAATACTTTATGTAATTCCACTTATAAGAAATTCTTTAAACGATGTAGTAAATCAGTTTTTACCTTTAGATTTTCGTCACCACCAATAGCAACTCCAATTTCACCTAAATCTTTCAAGAAGTTTGCTAACATTTCTGCAATACGTTTCCTTTGATGTGCAGACATATCTCTCAACTGTTGTAATTCTGAAGCAGTACTGTTCAGCGTTGTTTGTTTTGCTAAAAGTTCTTCTGTCAAAGTTTCTGTTTCTTTCTTTTTAATATCACACTGTAAGAATGTATATATAATATAATAATATCCTTATATCTTTCAATACAGATAATATAAGAAATTAGCTATTGACATAAGATACCTCTTGACATTTTTGATCATAATTAACTGCTAACTCTTCCAATGCTTGTAAAACTTCTTTAACTTCTTCCTTAGCCCGTTCGTGTTCTTGCTGTGTTCGGTTCACCTCCTGTTGTAGTTTCTCGTATTCACGCCTTGCAGTCGCAATTAATTCTGCTTGTTCATGAATTTGTTCTTTCAAGTTTTCAACATATTGCGATTGTTGATTAATCTCTTCATCCTTATCATCCAATTGCTGGTAAAGTCTTTCACGTTCTTCTTCTAGTTTCTGCCGTTCTTCGTTAGATAAAGATCCAGCCATCAAATTGCCACCAGGAGTGGCCGGCATTGGACCATCATCAAGTTTACCTGTGGAAAGCATTATAAATTATATAATATATGTCACAACATTCTCATTCTTATAAAGTAAATTGTATAGTACCCTCAATGGACATATTAATTGGAGTTGTAACATCTGATGCTTCAACCAAATTAAATTGTTCTTCGAGTTTAACTGTTTCACCCTGTCGCCAACGAGATAATTCAGCCTCCAATTTTTCAACTTTTCCTTTCAATCTAGCTGCCTTCTCTTTCTCCCTCTCATAACGACGCTTCCATTCTTCAGCCGTTAATTCCTCATTAACGCATACAACATTCTTTATAGTCTTAGCTCGTTTACCTAAGAAAATAATTAAATATATAATCGAGAAACTTCATATATTTAGTCAAGACAAAAATAAAGATCTCGTTTATTACCAAAATCTAAAGTCGACTTTGTTTCTGATTCATTGAAACTAGCTGGTGAACAACAAATAATAATCGTAGTTCTAGCATTGCCACCAAGAGATTCTTGCAAAATTCTAGTCAACTTTGAGTCACGGTAAGGAATGTGAGTTTTATTTCCATCAGCTAAAGCTGAAATTACGTTTCCAAGAGCTGATAGGGATTTATTAATATTTTTTGCTTCATCTAATACAGTGCCTTCTGCTCCAGTTTTTGAAACCTAAAATATAATATAAACAAAAAAAAAAGGTTTATTCTGAGGAGAAGGAAGTAGATGTAATGATAGATTTAATAGAGTAGATGTAAGTCACCTTTTCAGAACCAGCTAAATCAACAAGATATAATTTTCCTGATAGCTTCTTCTGGTTTTCTAAGTTTTCTTGTTTCACATTTATTAAGAATACGGAATGAGAACGTGAGCTGTGCTCATTCATGTTAGTTACAGCAATGTGCCTATTTGATTTTCCCTCTTCTATCACTTCAAACACTTCTTCAGGACTAGATACAAAGCGTTCTGTTGCACCTTTTACAAATGGTACTCGATTTTTATCTTCATGCACACTTAGATTCACCTTGGATACTGAGAATGAAAAACAATAAAATTATAAGTAACAATTTTAAGAATTTTCATGTTAGATATATAAGTAAAATGAATAATGAAGTTCTTACCATCAAGAAGATCTCTGATCTTATCCATATAGATTTCAAAGTATGATACTTTGATATGAAATTCCAAATTCTCTTCCATGCCATAAATATGATTGAAAATGTCATTAACGATTCTGGGAATAATACCCTGTTTATTTGGGTCTCCAATAACACCTTCCATAGTGTGCGTTTTACCTAATTCACACATAAATATTTCATTAGCAGAATCATGTTAGAACTTAACTTTGATACAATAACTAATAACACATATTTAGGTATTTTACTTAATACAAATTTTCAATTTACCTGATGATGTTTGCCCATATGCAAAAATAGTGCCATTGTAGCCTGCCAACACATCTGTGACAATTGATCTAGCTGCTTCATTGTAAACTTTATCTTGAGTAGCATTTGGCTTAAATACTTTATCAAAAAGATATACTTTTCCCTAAAATAATATTGCAATATTAAATTAAAGAATATACGCTACTACACAAAAGTTTTAGAACATGAAGCCATATTTTGATAAACTTTCATATGATATTTGTACAATTTAAGTCGTTCAAATCACATAGTTTTATTAATACAATTTACGGATGTATTACGATTTACGTATTAGTTGATTATATGACAATAAAATATTTCATTGTCCGAATAATGAAAATTTACAAAAACGAAAATATATGTGAATTATTAGAGATACGCTCCGTTATGATAGCCGTGAGCAGAACATTCTTTTCCGTTCCTTTAATTCACGATGGCTATGTTCGCATATTTTTTTTGATTTATACAAATATTTAGAACATATTATAGAACTACAGAAACATAAATTAGAGTTTCTAGCTAATTCAAAGCTTCAGTTGAAATCACTTCGTTTTGAATACTTTTCGTGTGCACGTCGCATATTAATAATAAGAGAAAAGACTTGAGTATAGCGAAGTGTTCTGAGAGAGTCTTTTTATCAAGAGAAGAGGCTATTCTGCAAGAGAAATTTTGAAGAAAGTGAGAACTTCTTCCGTTGTCTATAGCCTGTGATACATAATTTCGCAACTACAGGTAATTTGAAATGAAAAAGGTAATAGTTGAGATTCGATTTTTGTAAACGTAATTAAAGAAAAACTACTCCAAAAGCAAAAATTGATAAAGAACAAATGAAACTAATTTCGCGATTTGTGGAAAGTAGATTTTAAAAATACGCAACTCTAAAAAAGACTTTAGTACGCTAAAAATCATTAACATTAATCACTAGAAGACTATATTACGAATAAGTTTAAATTTGAAATTTTTAAATCCAAAATCCATATTTTAAATCCAAATTTTAAATCCAAATTAAATTTTGAAAATTTTAAATTAAAGTTTGATTTAAGAGATATATAAAAATAGAAAATGCTTCCTATATAAAAGCGAATTGGAAATTGGACCGAAAACAACACAACGAGCAATTTGTTAAAAATAAAAAATTTTAGAAAAAAAATATTTGTGTATATTGCACAAACGTAATCTCCGTTACATTAATCGAAACTATTTCATTCATGATAATGGTCTTACGTATCTAGCGAAGATATGTAAAAAATGTCTAGAAGAAATACTAAATACAACAGAAATAAATGTAATGGTGAAGTAGCTATTGCCTGATGTTAACCTTATCGGAATACTATAGGGTGTGTTAGGACGAAAAATATGGAAAAATGTCCAGAATTACGGACAGAAATGAAATATTACATAAAGGGAATGAAAGATAAGAGAGAAAAATAATAATAGAGAAATTATTAAAAAAATAATAATTGCTAAAATACCAAAATTAGTAAATATGATACTTAAGATACACAGGGTATATATAGACGAAAAAATAACTAATTGTTATTGATTTTGGTAAAGTATAGAGTTATTATGTTTTTAAACATGTCTGTTATTATACATATAAGCAATTCTGTAAAATATAGCATTACTTTAAATATTTTATTAATTTCAATAATACTTTTAGGTTTTTATCAAATTTGATTAGGTATCCTGAGACTTTTAAACAAAATATATTTAAATAATATTCATTTAAAAAATTAATGACATAAGACAAATGTTTGCCAATTTTAAATAAGTAACAATACCTTAATTTTATTAAAATTCTATTTTTATCTTACATATTTCACGAATCAGTGTGAAACACAAATAAAATATTGTAGGGAAAATTATATATTACATGTGTATTTGTAGGTCCCTTTGAAATATAGAAGAATATAGGAAAAAAGGGGGACAATTGCACTCAATGAGGCTTTGTATCAGGAACCTTTTAAAACAATAGCGATATCTTTACTGAGCTCCAAGATCAAAAGACTTCTATATGAAATGGTGCATTCATGAACATGTATCTACTTAAAAATACATGTCTACAAAAAAATACATACAAAAGTAAAAATATCATTAGGAATAGTTTTAATTTCTATATACAATAATAAATTTTCATAAACATATTTTCAAAAACAAATATTCATAATATATAATTATATATCTGTTTAATATTCTTAATACAAAACCATATACAATTACAAAAATTAAATTATTTGTTTATATAGAAACAATAAGATCATAATGCAAGAAAGACATAGATAGAAAGACAGATATTTAAAAATACTGACGCTATCAATTAAAAAAGTCCTAATCACTTAAATGATTTGATAATCTATATATTTATCTATCTTATTATAAAATGAGAATTTATTTATTAGTACAGCTGATAAAATCGTAATATATAAAAAAATCATGAAGTGTACATATATTTCCTGCAAGGGTATAATGAGGATAAGGAGAAATTAAGGCTATAGGTAGTGGAAATATTTTACAAAAATTTAATAATTATAAGAAATACAGGATCGTTTATTAAATTAAGTTGTAGCGAATGCGATCAAACATTTCACAAAGTTGAACTTGTATTTGACGAATCTGAGGCCAACAACAATTTTTAACGCCACAAAATATATAT
Organism: Bombus bifarius; assembly: GCF_011952205.1. Classification (NCBI taxonomy): domain Eukaryota; kingdom Metazoa; phylum Arthropoda; class Insecta; order Hymenoptera; family Apidae; genus Bombus; species Bombus bifarius. Next base: position 1,036,287 of record NW_022884484.1, read on the forward strand.
ATATGTAGTTAAATTGACAATTGACTACGGTCGATGAACGAAAAAGAAATTCGATCGTTGACAATTCGGTACTGTATCTACTTTGAAATTACGGTTTAATCATTCGCTGAAATAGATGCGTCAACGTGAGGAAATCGTTCAGCTCGACGAAGCACCGATGGAGGCGGAATGAAATCTCCATTTCGCCGAAAATAACAAAAATGAATCATCCTGTGCGTCGATCGAAGGATTCTTTTAATCGGCGTTAAATGCATAGCAGACGGTTTACAGATAGAATATACTGAATATAGAGAAGGACCGAGAGAGCAGCTGTCAGCTGTGCACGATGACATCACACGTAAGCTGAACACGGTTAACTAAATGTGATAACTAAAAACGAGAATGACGCGTGTAAAATCTACGTACCCCTATAGAGATGCAGTTATCCTCGCCGCCGGATGGGAATTTTACAATGAATTTCGAGCCAGCCTTCTCCTCGGAGTCGTTCAAAGGTCGAAATCTGCAGACTACCTTGATACTGTCCTCCGCGGCAATCTCACGCTCCCTCGGCGTCTCCATTGCCATATTTCGGTAGCTCGAATTCGTGACACGAGTTCCTTAGTTATTCTGATTAGTCACACTTAAAAATGATTTCCGATCTCTCGTAGGGTGCATAGGCGACGAGATGGTCGCGTGAACCGCATCAAGAACCACTACCGTCTTCTCTGTCACAAACCACAGCCCGTTTTGGAGCCAGCAAAGATGGCTGCCGTTGTTCGATGATTTTGCGGGTGGGTTGATTTGCGTGTGCAAAGGTGAGAATCAACGATCGTACTTATGTTAGACTGATAAAGAAACATGGACGATATAAGGTGTGACACGCGGCCAGCCCTCTTCTACTAATACATTACTACTACTCTATATTGAAGCACGGAAGTGATTTTTTTGAATATACTTCGGGTACTCTAAAAACCAATCGATGAGAAGTCTAGACAAAGTTTAACGCAAACGCGTCGAACTAAACGTGCGCGCGCGCCGTACGACTTGCCTGTTTGCGCACACGAAACAGCATTGTCGGCGGATATCATACATACCAGGGCTGTAACCTGCGTGGGCGTCGGATCCTTATTCCATTTTCTAGCCAAATACTTGTTTGGTCATTTTGTAGGATGCTAATATTCCTCCTTGAAAATCAATTATAGTTTACTTATAACGTTTATAAATTATTTGGTATATCTGAAATTTAAGCATAATGTCTGTAATTATTTTATATAACCTCTTTTTTTGCATAATACATTTTTCATTTAATTTAGTTTACAAATATTGTTTTTTTGTTGACTAATGCTTTAAGTCGTTCAATTTGAATCTAAATTTGTAATTATACTTTTGTAGGTTATATGACAATATTTTTTAAACAGATTTCTTAGTTTACCTGATAAAATAGTGCGAATAATTATAATCATATGATATAGCTTCCATCAAATTATTTTTAATGAAGGAAGGACAATTGGATTTAATGTTTTCATATTTAATATCGTTAAAAATTAATTTTTTATCTTTCTACTAGGTAATTCGTACTTCGATTGCATTTAATAGTCCTCGATATATGAAATTTAAATTTTGCTATTTGTACAATTTACGAATGCATATTGGCCAATTTCAAATTTTATGCTTCCTAATATCAGGATTCACAAATACAACTTGTAAAAAGATAATGGAATATTTTGATAATGATATTGCATCATTTATTTAGATATCAATATTTATTAAAACACAATCATAAAATAATATTATATTACAATATTATATTAAAATGATATACATTTATAATAAACATTATATCTCTCGCGCACAAAAATTTTTATCTATCATTAACATATTTGTAATAACTGAAAATATATGTATATCACCTATCTATATTCACGCAATGAATTATGAATTTGTCGTAACAAAAAAATACACAAAAATTTAGTATTATAAAAAATTGTAAAAAGTAAATTAAAAGGTATATATTTTTTTGGAACACTTTATTAGCATACCATCACTAAATTTCAAAATTTCTTTCTCTTTTGATTTTAAGAAAAGAAAATAAATATCATTTTGGTACTGATATACAAGTATATAATCTGAAATATAAAATTTATTGTATGAAAATGTACTAAAAATATATTTAAAAACCTTTGTTCTAATCCGTAATTGATTTTTTTTTTTACACTTTACTACGGTGCTGCCTTTCTTTACCCTCATTATTTTTGTTCTTACATCCTGTCGTGACCTTCATAACCTGACATTTATTGATTCAAACATTTCAAACAGATTTTGCACTATGTTTCTGCATAGACTGCAACATTGTCTTCATAGAATTTTTCTACGGAGACATTTGTCAAATATCTTATATTTTCGCGAAACAAAAAATATTGGTATTTTATAAAATAAAACATCAAATTGATTATAAGTCGACCATGGAAAAATGCATTGGTATTGCCTTGTATGTAACCATTACATAATAATGATCATACGTGTGAAATTATTGAAAACTTTATCGACAAACTTTCTTTGTTAGAACTATGAATCACCAACTCGATTTTGCGTTATTTAAGAAATAAAATTGTCAAGTACCGCAAATTTTTTTTGATTAAAAATATTTCACATTTAATTTGATGGATAATCTTTAACTTCAGATCTCGGAACGTAAAAATGTAATTGTACACACTTTCGGGATATATTTTTAGACAATTGTATGACATGTCACGACTAAATTAGATTTTTTAGAAGATGCTATCCGTTAAGTTTAAAATTTTCACTTCCTCTGAATACCTAATTTTTCGTAAGACTGTAATTATTCTATAAATTAGAAAAGTTTGCTTATTATAATTTTTTTTTTGTATGAAAGTAGATCGGATATTATAAGAAAGGAAGAACAATGTTTAATGTAACATAACAAAAGAGGCACATTTTATTTTCTTTAACAATAAAGTAAAGAATGCTCTCACACAGTCATGGTTCATTGTAAATGTTATGTGTTATCTAATATTACAATGCCTGTAACTTGTACAATATGTACTAAATAGTCTATAATTTGCCATGCTATATGACTAGTTTACAGATAATATAAGGTGCAACTTATCTTCAACAATCACATAATATTAGTATTTCTATTTAATAAATATTGTTTCTATTATTACTACATTAATGTTATTATTGTTATTTATCGACGTTACTTATCGTACTACTAACATCACACAAAATCAAACAATCACTTAAACGAAAGTTTAAGAGTAAATAACATATAAAAATGTTTTTCATATTTTATATCATCATTTTTAATTGTTATTTTTTTGCCGATTTTTATAGATATTTAATACTTCATTTTGAATTCTACTAGATAATAAATAATTTCATTAAATTTATTTTGTAATATAATTTTGGGTCAGGAGAAATATAAATAAAGTTGCGTTGTATTATCTCTTGCACATTGCAGCAACCCGTATATGTTTTGTATATTATACATATTTTCTTTTCTTTTGAGATGAGAAACGATTAAATGATTAACAGATGAAAATTTTTTACATTAATGCCGCAAAAGTGAGATTAAAGTTCAAGAGGTAGACTAAATCTTGAAGTATAGGACCATCTACATGCTCATCAATATTATAACGTTTGTTTAGTATAGTTTTTTCTAAAATTAGTTTTAAAGAATTAAATAGACGAATTACAAACGATGTCCTACATATTAAATAAAATTCTATAAAACGTCTATGTTAATGCTAAATGTGAAATTAATAACTGAATGATGATTGATTATTCTTATTACTTTCATTGACTGTATATTCTTCATATATTATCCATATTTTCATTGTTTATTCATTAACTGCTTTTCTGGACATTTTAAACATTCTTGATTAATACCAAATACTGGAAATTTTTATTTAGTTTGAAGATAAATTATATAAAACACGTTGGAAGAATGTTTATAAAACGCCTTGATTACTTGTGAGAAGATATCACTAAATATGCAATAAAAAGTTTTTGTTTTATAAACATTTTTTTTGCTTCATTGTAGAACTTCATAAATTAATTACGAAAATATTAAATAAATTGACATGGAATGTCTGAAAACATTAGAAAAATAGCTGCAAAATTGAATATTTAAAAATACAGACTAGAAATCAGTATTATATCTACAAACTAGGTAGACAACAGAATAAATTAGCTACATAGCTGCATTATATATTTTTGTGAAATGCGATATTAAATGCTCTTCAATTTTTATAAAAAATTTGTAAGAGTATTTTTACAAAATATAAAGAAAAGAAGCTTTTATAGAAATTATGCTAAATAAGTCGCTTATTTTTGTATCAATTTCAAAATCAGTTTTTTCTATACCACATATATCTACAGTGTTTTCCGAACAATTTCTAGAACTATAGAAGTTTGAACAGAAATAATTGTATATATTCATACCTAAGAATTTTTTCTCAATGTATTAAATCTATAATTTTTATACAAGAAATGTACTACGCGAATCGTTATTTAGTTTAAATATAAATAGATTACAGCAATATGTATACAATATTTAAAATTTTCAAAATATGCGCAACTGTTTTTGTTAGATATTTACATTTTGATACAGTTTTGATTGTAGTAATCTAAAAACCCGATCATGAATTTTTGGATAGTAGAATACATTACCAATCTTACCAATCTAACTTTAAATCTGCAATGATGCTTTATTCAAATAACACGAACCTTGATGTTTTTCTTATATCGTTATGCATTTGCTGTAATCATAGCAAATTCTCTTACTCTATTCCAAAAGTATTTGTTTCTTCTACAGCCAATAAAAGCTTTTCGTATAAAATTTCAGGCGTAGGATACGGTGGAAGATCCAAGCGATTAAAGCATGTATGAGCCCTAAAAAGTTATCTATTTTGAAGAATAGCATTATTGAATAAACAAAATGATACTATTAACAAATTTGAGAAACATTCATACCATAAATATTATAAGAATTCTAATTGTTTTGTTCATTATATTAGTTTTAAGACAACTTTTATACCTGGGTAAACTATTTGGCCTTCCCCATTTTTCAATGCAAAATTTCCGTGGTCCTGTAGATCCACGTAAAGCTGCAAATCCTTCATATGGAATGCTTGATGTACCAGTAACGAATTGTAGCAGTCTCAATCGTTGTTCATTAGTAAATCGACTTATACTGCTCCAAAACCATTCTACTACTGGATGTGCATCGTGATAACCACTTCTGTATTCTGTATGCGTTCTCCAATCGTTAAGATCAATTTCTGCCGCTCCAGCTATTACTAATTCTAATTCTCGTGCATCAAAAACTGATACTAATCGTGGATCTACGACTTCATAAAATCCACGAACTAGAGATTCCGTTTGTTCGGCAATACCGCGTTCAAGTCTCCAACGTACAACTCTTTCAAGGTATTCCTTTTTATTTTTCTCCGTAACTGCAATGTTTCTTCCTCCTGGTTTTAGTTCGCGTTCAGCTACTCGGCCCAGAAGTTCTTCCGTGACCGAAAAAGTTAATTCCAATGGTTCAATACTTATATCTCTTTCTTTAATCCACATTAAACTTTGATGGAATTCTTGATCTAAACTCTCTAAATCACTTAGACTCGCTGGTATTCTCAGAAGAGCTTTATAAAATGGTCTTGTAAAAAAGGCATCAAGCAGATATTGGTGAACTAAAGCTAAACCCAATACTCTGCCTGAAAACCTGAACCAATCATGATAATTATCTACAAAAGCTGACATTGGCGACACTTGTACGGTATAAGTGTCGTTAGCAGAATATTCAAATAAACCGTAATAAGGATTAAAAAGTTCGCGCGACAGATGAAAGAAAAATTCACGGGATGGGCCACCATAATCTACACCTTCTTCCTCATCAAACATAATAACTAACTTGCTTTTTTGCAAGTCTTTTTTTGAAGCAGCCATAATACGAGTGAAAGCATCTTCCAGGAAATGTTCTCTTCTAATATGTAATCTAAATAAAATATATAAAAAGTGTATAATATAATAAATATATTTATACATTTTTTTATATTGGAATATACTTACTTTAATTTTCCTGGACCTTGTCCATATCCTTTACTTTCTAGCTTCCTATAAAATGTTCTAAGTTTAGCTTCAAAATCTCTTCTATATGGAGCTGGAGCTCTAGCAGAAGCTCTTGTTAAGCCAGGCGAAGCATGCGGACTACCTAATGGAGATCTGCCTACGTTTCCAGGTACATATGACATAATTTCTTGTTCAAATAAACTGCAACAATAAATTCAATATTTTAATATTATTTCATCCTTTACCGCCTTCAGAAATTAGATTATTTTGTACCTTAATAATAATGCTAGAGGTACGTCATGTCCCAATCGTTGTAAAGCACTCGTCCCTTCAATTCGTATCGTATTTACTTTCTCTCGAAGCGCAATATTTTGTCCTAATGCTGAATGTCTTTCTTTTAGGATATCCATTATATTTGGTTGGCGCAAAAAGGCAACAACTTTGTCGTTATAAGCTACAGGTATATCGGGTGTAGTTGTAATAGCTGACTGTTGTGGTCTAGGTGGAGGTACAGGTGCTTCATCCAATAATGTTCGTGTGTGAGTCGGTTCAGTAGGTAATCTTGGATCAATGAAAGATGTTGCTTTTCTTGCATGACAAATGAAAAATTTCTAAAAATATTAACAATTGACTATCAGAAAGATTTCTCAAATAACGGAAATAATTTAAATCATGGCATATTTACTTTGCCTGTTCTATCAAGTTTTGATTCATAGCCTCTTGGAAGTTCTTTAGCTGGATCGGAAAAGAAATTTATTAATGCAACCAAATCTCTATTATGTTCGTATCTCGGAAAAACTGCTGTATCTCTTCTGACTTTGCTAATCATGTGTTTCAAACTGGGATTACGATTATACAATTCCACTGCTTCTGCATGACTATGTAATACTGTGAAAAAATCGGGTCTCGTTAAAAATAATACTGGAGGACTCGTATTAATATCGAATGGTTCGTTTTCAATTCTTTCGACTCGTTCATTCGGTCGTTCCATATTCTCGAAATTATTTCCATTTGCATGTTGCGAACTAGACGGCTCGCGATCAATATTGTCGGGTCGAGAAATAGTTCGACGAACGCTCTGATAACGTCTGTCTAATTGCTGCCTCCGAAGATCACAGCCAGTGTTCCGTGTTGTTAAATTGGGCCTTTGCCAAGTTGTCGTTCGATTAATATGATCTATGTAGAACACCCGACCATGACTATCGATTCTTGCTTCCCATGCTGCGATAATAATATATTCAATAAAATTTTCTTGTTTAATTACACTATAACATTATTAAAGTTATGCTAAATTTATCTTACATGGTGGCAAAGGTTCCTCAGATGGTAATGGTACATTAGATGTTTGACACATCGGTAACGGACGCAATGGCTTTGGACGATGTGTAGGTGTTGGTGGACACTCTAATGGATTTGTTAAACCAGATATTGGCCTTTCTAATGGTCTAGGCGGCCTCGGTGAACTTAACAGTGCAATACTTTTTGTGACAGCTCTCCGCGACTAAAATATTAAAGGGATTGATTATAACAATGTAAATACGGGAATCATATAAATATAAAAAATTGTAAAAACTTTATATGAGACATCAATATTCACAAAAAAATATTAAATACAAGCTAAAATTACATTATATGCTTACCAATTAACTGCAGTGCATATATTTCATTAAATTACCTTTGAATTAGAAGCTTCATCAACATCTACAATTTCAAATCCAAAACAATCTTCAGGGTGCAAGGGTGCAGAATATTTTTGAGGATGTCTTTTGGGTAATTCTGGTGGGCCAGTTGGTAAAGCATTACTTCTATGTAAAAGTTTGTGCGTTACCCGTGGTGGTAGTGGTGGAGGATTTGGATACAATGTTTCATATAAACCTTCAGGAAATGAAAAGCCTTCTGTACTTCGCCACAATTGATAATATTCCACGCCTTCTTTTGTTACAATACCATTTGTATCACATGGTCTCTGAAGTAAAATATATTTTATAAATTGTGATTTTAAAACAATTCTACTTTCAACATGTTTTATACTAAAATTTAATTTATAAATTTGAAGGAGTGTAATATTAATCTATTAACAATTTTGAAATGAAAATCAAATTGCATGTGCATATATAAAAGTGTAAAGGAAGTATACATATTTGCATATATCAAATATTGAAACTTGTTTGATTTAAGGAAAAATATGAAACATTTAGTACATAAGTAAGATTAAACATTAAAAATAACAATAGAATGCTGAATTATTTGAGTGTCATAATAATAAATATTTATCAAATTTTAATACAGTTAAAGTAACTGCACCTTTTTGGTCCCATTATGACCTAGAACTGCTTGTTGTGATTCTGTATCAGAATTACTTGCATCACTACTGTTTGAAGAACGAGGTTCTATTTCAATGCCTTGGGCTTCTTTAGTTGATGATGGTTCCAATAGTGCCACAGCATTTTCTTCCAGCTCATGCTGCTGAGCGCTGGCAGTTTCAGATAAATTTTCTAAAATTGGCAGTTTAAATGGTTTTTTTGTAATATCATTACAATGTACTAAATCTGTTAACATGTTTTGTGATTTTGGCACACTTTTAGATGTGTGTGAACTACCAGCTTCATTTAATCTGCTTAAATTTTCACTTATACTCTTATTATTATTTTCTGTTATACTTAATGATTTATGTGTATTAACAATATCATTGCTATGTGTTTCACTTATTGAAGTGCTCAGAAATTGTAACGGTTCATCAGAACTGCATGAAGCTATACCCTGTAATGGTAAGCTACAAGCATCTTTCATAGAATCTCTGTTGTGAGTACTAAATTGAGAACTAAATTGTTGTAAAACATTGTCATCATTATTGTTATGTTTGTCCCCTGTACTCTGTTCATATTGTGATTCTGTGCTACTAGATTGCAAATCTTTGCTAAAAAATTGTTTCTTTCTGATCATGTTTCTAGAAGATAAAGGTAGCTGTTCTACAAAACTGTTTACCTTTCCAGGACTACTATCTATACTTGCCAAGAAACACTTCTTTCTTGTTAAGTTTTTATGAGACAATGATAAATGTTTTTGTCTCGAGTTTTGTGCAATTTCATCATCCAACCTACTTGAAACACTAGCAATATCATTAATTGCACAACCCAATGCTAATGCAGCTGCACCAGCATTCTTGGAAATTACACTTCCTTTATCACATTTTGATTCAGAACATGCACTTAGATCTTCAAGGGTATTCGATACCTGAATATTACTTGTTTTATCAATTACTTCTTCATTAGAAGATGCTTTCTGTTGCTGTAAATCATTTTTATTTGACATACAGTTTACATCTGATGACAAAGAAGGATTCTTATCCTGTTCTATAAAATCACTTCTAACATCAGACTTAATCACTTTTTTGCTACTATTTCTTATGGTATTGGTTTCTACATGATTTACTGTAGCTGAAGATTCTTCACTTGTCACACCGACTGTTAATAACGTAAGAGATTGTTCTTCAGGTTCATTTTCTCCATTATCTTCTTCAGAACCTATATTTTTAACATTAATCTCAGATGGCATTTTTTAAAACATAGTACCAATCAATTATATTTCTTTATATTGCTGTAAATAAAAATGAAATAAAAATGTTAATAAAATAAATAATAATTAAATTATATGAATAATTTTATCATATAATAAAGCCATTAGTGCAATATTGAAGTTGGTATATTGAATAAAATTGGGACTATATATTTGACACAATTCTTTGTGAACAGTACACTAATTTTTATTGTAATAATTTTATTCTAATACTTTTATCAGGCATTCACAGATCATAGCGATATTAAAAAAAAATTTGTTCAGTCCGACACAGATAACAAATATTGAAATATGTACATATTAATGTACATTATAATTGTCGCAAAGCATGTAATGTATCCAGTATTAAAAATTCGGCACTTTTATTATTCAAAATCGTTATGAAAAACTAACTAAAAAAATTTATTACAATTTCCGTTAATCACATATAACGGAACAGTAAATAAGTTATAGTTCATTTTTGTGATACGGTACCTTTAAAGGAGATAATTATTAATACTTCAAATTTTGCACACACTAGTAATGTCAAATCGTATTGAAATATTAACACATTGGTACATTTTACCTGCATATGTTACATCATTTCAAATATCTCAAATGAAAAGCCCCGGTAAAGACATTTTACGTCACATTTACATATTCATTTACTCTCCTTGCTCATTATACGAATTCATCAAAGAACATTTTGACAGAAAGATATAGCAGACTGTATCTGGTAACTTTTCGTAGCGTTACATTCATAGGCTATGCTGTCACATACGTCTGATTTTGATACCCATTTGGAGAATTGAGGAAGATTTGGGGAAGTTGGATTGTTTCTATGAAGCGTTAAGGCGCTTCACTCGCGCTCTGTAAATTGAAAATTAAATAAAATTAAAAACAATTGAATTGTACGAAAATTAAAACAAAAGTTGTAATTATTTTGTTAGATAGTTATCTCTACGATGTAAATTGAAGAGAATATCTGACTAACTTTATAGTTTCTTTTTGTGTGTCACTAAATAAGGTATCACTAGACACAATACTTTATTAAACGACCGTGATCCAAGTTCAACGTAACCTTTTTTGTTTGGCGTGTAGTAAGAGACGGTACGTAATTCTACAGAAATCCGAAAATTTATTGAAAATCATTCGTGTAACATAAAATATACACATATTAGTTTAATATGAATGAATAAAGATTGATTAAATACATCATATTTTTAAAAAATAATTTACCGTCACAATTATACGATTAAAAAATATGTGACAAAATGTGTTGTTATTAATTTATTTCTATAACTGTATATGAATTAATTTACATTGTATTTATGTTCTTAGTGTAAAAAATGGCTATTCGACCGGTATACAGGCCTAAAATTGTGAAGAAGAGGACGAAGAAGTTCATTCGTCATCAGAGTGATCGTTATAGTAAATTGAAGGTTAGTTTTTATATTGTTTATTATTTATCAATGTCAATAACTGATTTAAAAATCTTAACAAAATAATTCTTCAGAGAAACTGGCGTAAACCCAAAGGTATTGACAACAGAGTTCGTAGGCGCTTTAAGGGACAATATTTGATGCCCAACATTGGTTATGGTAGCAACAAGAAAACTCGTCACATGCTACCAACTGGTTTCAGGAAAGTTCTGGTACACAATGTTAAGGTAAAAAGAATTATTTTTCACTCATAAGTCAACAATTATTATAGACAAAAAATTGTACATTCTTATACATCAAAAAATATGTAACTTGTATTTATATTTTGACTTATTTAATAAATTTTTATACTGAACTGATTCTATATAATAATTGTAATAATATTTATTTTTTGGATGGTTTATAGGAATTAGAAGTTTTAATGATGCAAAACAGAAAATTCTGTGCTGAGATCGCTCATGGAGTAAGTAGTAAAAAACGTAAATCCATTGTTGAACGTGCTCAACAACTTTCAATAAGGGTAACTAATGGCAGTGCAAGATTACGTTCTCAAGAAAATGAGTAAAAACACATTCTTACTTGATTTAATAATAAAATATTTAAAGTATGTTTGTTCTTCTTTACATTTCTCTCCTAATATCTACCCATCCATAGTGCTATTACAGATAAATGTAATTAAGACACAATACTTCGAGGCACAGAGATTGAAGGAAATTTCAAAAGAATTGATGTTTCTTTGTATAACTTAAAATGGTACAATATAAGTATATCTATACACTTTTATAAAATAGTTTTAATATGACACATAATGTATGCATTAATGGATCTAATTAATGCTTTTTCTGTTATTATACTTATAATTTATTTTCCTTATACTGTAATCTACTTGTGTTCTTATGTATTACCAAGTTCAGACTTAAAGGATGCGTTCCCGAAAGGATCTCACTATGACATAAATTATTTCCCATTAAATATAAAAATTTGTTTAAAGTTTCAATTTTGTTATAGTAACGTATAATGCACAAAAGTGTCCGTATAAAGTGCATTTATGTCATTTATTTTTTATAAATAACGACAGTGATTAGCGAGCAATTAAAATATAATTTCCTTTTCATATAGTACATCATAAAAATGATTTATTAAAAACATGTTTGTGCTATAATACATATAATATAAATAATTACATTAATCACAATGCATTTTTAAATATAAAATGCGATGATATGCGTTTGACATGTTTCGTTGAACGTTAATGAAAAATATTTGTCTTATACTTTATTTTTGCGTAAAATCTATAATTGTAGATTTTAATTATGATGATACAATCGTGAAAAATGTTTAATAACTTTTCATAGATGAGACTACCATTTATACGATCAATGTAAAATAACATGGTAATCCAGATTGCATTATGTTATTCTATATACGTAAATAATGTGCATTATTTAATTTGCTTGATGTATCCTCTGTCTTTAAGCAGATCATCTAACGCCTCCTGAGTATAATATACAACAAAATCAGTTGATGCGACAGCTTCAAACACGGCATAAACTGAAGGTTTTAGATTGTAGAAGAAGAGTGGTTGGCCCCTCGATGCGAAATCCTTTATTAAAGTTTCAATTACCATAGCTGCAGTAAAATCTGCTCCATAAATATGAGAACAATCGATTACAACTGGGGTTGCAATGTTTCCAGTTCTTTGACTATATTTTGTTACTAAATTTCGAACGTAATCAACAGATGGAAAAATTAAACACCGATCTGGAGTTAGCATGAGATATCGAATGCCATGTCGAGTCTGTAACATAAGATACAGTCAAAATATATTCATCAACCTATGAATAAATAAATAATACTAAAGAAATAATACATAAAATAATAATAAAAATAACAAAAATATATACAATCAATGGTTTAAAGCTACATATATAAAATATTACAATTAAATAAGTTAAAGAGTGAAAGATACGTACAGTAAGTTTTTCCACGGATATTTTTGGTCGTGCCGCGTGGTACAAAATAAATAAAATATTTAATCCAATACCGCATAGAATACCTATCTCTAATTTTAACAACAGACATGCGATAAATGTACCCAGTCCGGGAATTAAATCTGATTCTGTAAAAAATAAAATATTAAAAAACGTTAATTTTTTGAAAGTAAACACTATTTTTCAATTTATATTTTAAATTGTTATTACTTTTAGTTCTCCACATTGGCTTTACAACTTTAACTTCAACCATGAATATTACTGCAGCTATGATAATTGCTGCTAATGTACTTCTTGGAATGTAGCTGAAGTAAGGAGTGAGAAAAAAAAGGGCTAATATTACTAAGGTACCTGAAACAAATGATAATTGTGTGAGACCTATATATATGAAAAAAATTGGTAATTATATAAAAAATTCTAGTAACAAATAATTAATAATTATATTATAATAATTCTAAATTAACAATTAATAATAAATAATTAATAATTCTAGCAATTGCTATTCTACCTGTGTAAATGCCTCCCATTGGTGTTCTTACTCCAGAAGCATTGTTTACCGCGCTTCTACTAAGAGATCCTGTACCAGGAAACGCCTGAACAAAAGAATTACCAATGTTTGATATTCCAATCGCTATTAATTCTTGTGTTGCATCAACTGATTTTCCAGTTGCTGAAATAAATATGAAAACCTTTCCTTTTTGTCGCATATAATAAAACGGTACTATTATTCACGTAAAGAATACATTTATAATGTATAAAAATGATGTATCAACTTACAGAAGGCCTTACAAATGGCAATATCTTCCATTAACGAGATAAGAGGTAAAACGAGGATACCGCTTCCCAAATTTGAAGCCATATCGATAAATGTCACCGTTGTATTGTCATCTTTCGTGTAACTAAATGGTGGTAATCGTACGTTTGGCATACCATCTGGTATATATCCTGTTAAAAAAATTAGTATATTTAATAATAATACAGTCAGTAATATATTTACATAATCAATAATCGATCTCAATTTATTGTTCTTACCAACCAATTTGAAGGGCGAGTCTTCTCTAAAGCTGTATCCCAAAAGACCGGACAATATTACTAGAAGAGCATTTCGTGATGTACCGAATAACCATATGAGTTTATTTAACACGCGATATTTTGTACTTTGCAATTCTTCTTCTTTGGGACCGACATTGTACGATGCAAAAAGCTATAAAAAAGAAATCGGAAAAATATCTGTTAAGAGAGTTAGATATTTTACATGCTATGTACAGTATTTAATGCATATAATAAATAATACAGCATTTAAAATGTCATCATATATAAGTAGCGCAATTATTAGTTCTTTCCTAAAAATATAAAAAATTTGGAAATATGTGTGTGCATGTATTTTTGGTATATCTGACACTAGGAATGCAGGAAATTTTGAGAATAAAGAAATATATTATTTTTTAAATTATTCGTTCCTACATTATCAAAGCGTTAATAATTCTTTGATACGATCGCATATGTATAATAATGTATACGTACTCTGAGAAATAAAAGGAGCACAATGCAAGTCACTCCAAGAACAGCGTCCCAAGCTGAAGTTTCGTGTATATGTTCAGCAAGGTTTCTCCACATTTCAATGAACTGCGAACCTCTCGCAGGAATGCCGAGTACATCTTTTATTTGCGAAGTAATGATTATCAAAGCTACCGCTGATGTGAAACCAGAGCTAACAGGCCCAGACACAAAGTCAATTAGAAATCCTGGAACACATATTATTGAACCAACTTATACGTATATTTACGAAAGGGAATAGTTATATATTCAGAACTTTCTTTTATTTCGAATATCATTATCGTAAATGGTAAGCGGACAGTATATGTTGTAGATATTTACCAAGGCCAAATATACCCATTATCAGTTCTATCAGCCCGGCCAAAAAGCAGAGGAGTATCGCATGTTGCAATGGTGCATCGAGATGTGAAACTGTTTGGTACGTGAGCAGAGATATGATGGCACTAGGTCCCATTGGTGTGTCTTTACAAGATCCGAATATAACATAAATAAAACAGCCTAGAAAGCTACCATACAGTCCATACTGTAAAACACAATTTCTTTCATTAACCGTCTTATTTTTATCTCGTTTGATAATTTGCACACGCGAACAGGACATCTCACGAACTAAGATAGAAATCAACGGAGAGCAAGTAGAAGTGGTGCAAACGACAAAATTTTCTAATTTGAGAAAATTGATAATTGATAATAAAAAATTGAAAAGATAGGCAACTGTAAACCCTACCACAGGATTTGTATGCTTTTAAAATATATTACTATAGGTACACAGGTACATACTCATGAAAGTTTGGAAATTCGTAATGAATTAATTAATATAATAAATAAAGAAAAATTATCTCGTAAATACGATTTTATATTATTCTCTGTACTTATCCGATGCTTTGGAAAATTATGCGTTTGTACCACTTTTTCACTGAACTTTGTAATTATCGAGGAGTACTAACTTGAGCTGGTAAACCTGCTACGTTAGCATATGCTAACGATTGTGGAATGACAGTAAGACCCACGGTAACGCCGGCAACAAGATCACCAAGTCCGTCGTGACAACTATACCTTGGTAACCAATTTAAAATTGGAACCCTTTTATAAATGGTTTTCTTCGTACAAGCCGATTTACAACGTCGCTTCAACTGATATAACGTGGAATGTACAAAACTATCCTTCTGCTCCAATCTATAGTCGTCAGACTCTTCTACCACTATACGAAACAAAGATGGAATAATATCATTGACTATTTGGTTGTTCAACTAAGAAATAATAAGAATAATTCAGGCGCCGATTGTAAACAAGTAAATCAATTGTTGATCTATGATCATTTAAAGACAGAACGAACGATCAATCGTTCTAATTTTAGGTTATAGAGATCGTTTAACATCGTATTGTTAAAGTAATAATTTGAGCGTGCTGTACATACGTATATGAAAATGCGATCGTACAATTTGTTTTCGTATACTTATTAGGCGATAGTTTGATTCAGTCTAGTTTCACCCTTGTACTTTATTTTATAAGTTGTTGTTATACATCTGTTGTTAAATTACTATCAATCCGCTAACTCGTATGTATTTTTAGTTACATGTAATTAGATCGCGTATATCTAATCGTAAGTGGAAAAATTCGTGTCTGATCTTATTTTATATACAGTGAATATTTTACATTGAATATTTTGTATATTTCTGCGTATTAGGTGTATTTCGTGCATTCCTAAGCCTTTAAATTCCCCAGAAATACATAAATATCCGTAGTCTAGATATAACAAAGCAACAAAAAAATATGAAGTTAAGGTTATCTTAATTTACGATATAATCAATATAATACGTAACTACTGTGCACGATTCTCTGTCATCTTTTCGATTCTATTTTCGTAAAGTAATTTCTACGAATCACCCATTTTTCATCGTTTTTAAGAAACGCGTCTAACTATGCGAATTGATATAATGTATCTGCTATAACAAATTATTCGTATACTTTGCGAATTGCATTATCAACGATTCATTGGAAATGATAAAAGGAAATGAAGGATTTCACTTACTCGGTGGTTTTATATACAAGTGATCACATTAATAACGTCAGATGTAAATTAATTAGTCATTTTAGTGTTACATGTGCTTACAGATAAAATCCGAAGAACCTTGTGTTTCTTGGTGACTTTCGTACGAATTATGTAGAATTTCAGAACTGTTCGAATGATCGAGATTCAAACTATTCCTAGAGCCGGTCAAACCATGATTCACGTACACTCCGGTTCTACTGTCTTCATTCGCATCTGCCGTATCGTTTGGATTGTTCATCCTGAAAATCCAATATTTCACGTGGATTAGTATAATTATATCAAACATTTTTCTTCTTTCTTCCACGAACATCATCCTCTCCTCAATCAGTTTCTACACGAAGTTTACGTGAAAATCGATAAAACTTGATAGCTTGGAATTTTACCATTTCGCTACGATAATGATTTGCTAGTGAAATCAAAAGAAGCGTAGTGATATGCAAGTAAAATAAAGAAAAAAGAAAGCTTTCTAAAATTGAACGCTTTACATAATAAATTACAACGTAACACGTTACACTTGAAAATGTAACTGTTTCGGATAATTATAGCGTGCATGTTTTAAAAAAATAATTACCCGACATTTAAGACTCATTCGTCCTCAATAAGCTGATCATAATATTGACATGTTTCTATAGAACTAAATTAGGTACATACGTATATCTAATCTACACCGTGGATGTTATTGATGCATAAACACAACTAAAGAAACGTAAACTAAAGAAACCTAAATAGAAATAATTTTCGAAATTTGTTTCACCCGCTGAATACTGTAAGCGCTGTAACAAGTATTAGGTTGTCCGGAAGGTGTCTTTCTTTCGCAAACGTGTTTTTAACAACAGTGCACCTTCGTACAAACGTGAAACCAAGTCTGTGAAATGTCGCGGTGTTTATTTCAACAGAACAAAATGGATCGTACATAATTCGACAAAATAATACAAAACAAAAAACGTTGTGCGTCTATTATTTCCTCATAAAACGAAAGAAACTTTTCGGATAACCTAATACTCGAGATGTTTCTTACGTTACGCTCATTGTGTACATTTTTACACTTACGTATATATAAATTTCCTATAAATACATAAAAATCTTAATTATAGAATAGAATGGAATGTCATGCTCGTCTCGTTATAGGGCCATAAAGGTTTCATGTCTTTGGTTAACTTTTGCCCGGCTGGACTAAGTATATTTAGTGCTATATCATGTACGCTAGCATGATGTTAAATTGGGACAGTATATTTAACAGTCATTGGTGATATTCGTTCAATTAGACTGAGACTAAGTGATTCGAACTAAAGTTAGTATACGTGCTTTTCTGCGCGATTCTCACTTGTCACGAGTTTTTATTGGCCTTTATTTAGTTCAACGTAACGAATCGGACCACATAACTCGAAAGAACGATAGAATGTAAACAAGTAAGATGAAGCAGCGTATTAACAGATATTATTGACGGCGAAAACAAATTACACATTGTACCACAACGAACAAGAAAACGTCAGATCGATTTAAGATGACCAACGATGCGACGAAAAGAAACACGCGACTTGCGTCTGAAAACCTTCTCCGGGCGTATTTCTTTAATTAGAAACATTACGAAAGTCGAGCCGTATGAATGCGTTGTTTAGTTAACGATAAATTACGTTCGTCAGGTGGATAATGATTTATGACAGCATGCCATAGTGTTTGTTTACTTTCAGCTTCTTGTTTGATCGTGACGAATATTTGGCTACGATAAACATTTGCTTAACAATTATATAATGTGCATAATATTATGGTATTCCACGAGTATCAGAATAAATATAAATAAACGAATATAATACAACTGCGATCGCCATTGTAATCTTATATCTCGTGTTTTATCGAATGTTTTAGCCAGTAATATTTCGTGACATTCTACATCTTTTTTTTTGCAAGCAATTTCTATTTGAAATCGAGAATGAATAATAATCTCTTAAATATCGTATAAAAGTGAGAATACAAAATTGTAGATGCGAATCTCGTTGTATTTTCTCGCTTACATAACACGATATTTGTCAAATGTTGCAGTGTAAAAATACGAAAAGTACTCTATCGCTTCGAACTATTTCGAACTATTTGGACTGTGGATACTCATACATTTGTAAATATGTAATATAAAGATACGAGAATACATACATACATTCTATATATATAACGTATAAAGACATATGTGAAAAAGAATTTGAATATGTAGATGAAATCTTTATTCCATGTTTTTAGTTGAATGTAACCATGAAAATATGAATTTGCATAAGCGTATCCGTAGGCTGTTAATTAAATACAAAAATGTTAATCGATATACACCTCGAACTTGCTGATATGTATATGTACAACCTATAAATACTCATAAGACATGTTTTATTTGTTTTTTTATTTATTTTAGAAATGACAGAGTCAATATAAATCTTCGCACTATTAACTGGCGTAAATTACCAATAAATATTGATCATCGAATTTAAAATAATTCAGAAGATACTTACGCCAATAATACCATTTCATTCATAACTTCTTTGACAAAGGATATTTAAATATTTGTCTCGATTACCGCGCGATTACCACGCAATGTGGTAAATTCGATCAGGCAAAGATCTTCCGAGGAAAATTACCTCTTTCCGCTCCGTATTATCAAATCTAACGGTTAAACTGCGTAAATGCCCATTGATCTCTTATCCTTGCATCTAATATTACTGGTATCTAATATCGAGCGTTTACCACAACCACGGAACGTGCCACCTGGCTTCCCTTTCCAGAATATGTTGTTCAATGAGCATCACATGACGATGACTGAATTGCAGATTTTTATGCACTTATGCAAATTAAAGATGCAGGAACGCACAGGATGTATATAGCGTAGATAAATAGAAAAAACTATTCAAAGTACGTAACTCGTAAACAAATCCATGGTCTATTACCTTAAACGTGCTGGTAAAAATCAGACGGAATATCGACGCTAAAACTACCAGAATGATCGAAATAACCAATTGGAAAGTTCTCATAAAAACGTAATAGATTCACAACGTGATGGATTTTTCGGAATTTAAATGATTTCTTACAAAATATAGACAAATCATCTGTAAAAGTCTTCGCTCAGCCTATAAATTGTCCTAATCATTATGATTTAAATAATCTCTTATAAAATACGTACAATCATCATTCGCGAAAGCCTTCGTACACCCTGTTGAGTTTAACTCGTTTTTTAAACAAATGTTACACCTTAGCTCCGAGAAGATCCGATCGAAATATCGGAATATCCTCTATCCTGCGTATCTGCGTTTAAATCAAATTGAAATATCAAAGTATCTGGTATGCATCTAATTTCCATTCTGTGGCCAAGGATTCAACCAACCAAGAGTCAAACGAGTCGATTCCACGAATGGCTCTTTTTAAAAACAGTCGATTAAAATGTGCCGGAGTAGCGGAAGAAGAAAAATCGACGTAAGTTTAGCCGGCGATAAAAGTCGTAAAATTGCCAACGAGTTTTGCAATTTGCAACGCTGGCCCGTTAATTCGCCCCGGTTGCATCTTGGAATCTTTGGTTGGCCGAGATATCGCGCTTTTATTTCCAATCAGCCAGGTAAAGTGCGGCCTGGCGGGCAATGAAGAAGGATACGAGGTGATAGGAAAAAAAGGCATTACTACGAGAGAACGCGTATCACATGATTCGCTCATGCAACCGGTCATTCTCTGCTATCATGTGCTTCTGAATCAACTCTGTCACGCGGTTTCTCCCCCCGATTCGCTGGCTCCCAACGCGGCTTGATATATGGTATGAACCGCGTGCCTGCAAATTAATTCAACTCGAACATTGTTTTTCATGCAAATCACGAATACCACCGGATCGAGGCTCACCGTCTCGTTTCAATCTCCGCCCGCAAATTATACGACGTATGTTAACCGGCCAGCCTCAGCTGCGAACTGTTACCGTTGCCTTGAAAGTGCAAAATATCCGTGCGCACACACTTCGACGTTGATTTATGAAAAAACTATGCGATACGAATCTATCAAAGTGGCATTCGATCTTGAGGTACGCAGATAAATTTGCTTTCTCGGCAATTAACTCGTTACGATCAACGAGACCGAACGTGTTACTCATTATTATCGGAAAACGCGAATAAGGTAACTTCGTTACAAATTATACAATTCGAATTCTCTCGTCCTTGTCTTACATAGGTATAACTTTGTCAAGGTGTGCATGCGAAATGTAAATACCTATAGAAATTCGTTAAATAAATCGGTAAGTCAAAGGAGGCAGGTTCATCGAGTACGAGAGCGCGTAAGATGAAAACAGCGATGAAATTCGCATAGAGAAAATTCTTATTCATCGACTTGCGCTTCATATAAATATTTTTAAATAATATAATCGAACGATCGAAACGTTAAGTGTCGAGTTTCCTTTTACGATATCGTTACTCCATCGTATTATTTTCTACTCTAGATCCTACGTGTTTTCCTCTTTTATTTGCTCGCAGGCGAACACACGAAACCGTGTAACAAACACACGGTAATAAAATCATCTTAGTCCCGATCCACGTAGATCCGCTTGGTTCTCTAAGGAAAAACCGTAAAGTCTACAACAATGATCTAGATCTAAAGCTAAAACAAACATCTATAATGTCGTGAAATCTACCTGCAATAACTAGTCTAGAAAAATTTCCTTCGCATCTCCATTTCCCGCTGTTTGCCGCGCTTTGCCATGGCAGAACTCACGGACTAATTTCCGCATGTAAATTATCCTCGCGATGGAACAAAGCGTCGCTATGCGAACCCACCGTTTGCCATCGTGAAAAGAAACCGAACGTCTTAATTGTAAACGACCCTGTCAAGGAAAATATCATTATCGATGATCGACGTGCGTACAACAATAATAAGAACGTGTAACCGGCGGCTCTTCTTTCTTCTGCAGATGAGCCGCTATTTCAACGCGTCCTTTGATACAGACATCCAACAGCCAGTACAATAGGAGTTAATGTGCGCTACTCAGCGGCACGTGCACCTCGACATCTTACTTAAACGCTTGGTTGCAACCGATTAAAACCAGCTCTAAATACCGCGGCTAAGAAATTTGAGAAATGTTTGCTTCCTGTGTTTATGCGATTTCCGCTCCTCGACTCGCAAAGGAACCCTCTTTTTCTTTTTCTCTCTTTCATTCTTTTCCCTTTTTTTTTTTTTCTTTCGTTTCTAATACCTTCGTACGTACGTACGTACATGCCGCTCGCTTCGTTAATTCATTAGCCGGTGAAAATTTCAACGACGTTAAATTTTGATGTTCCTGCAAATTTATGGAAATTCGTATGTTTATGAAGAGAACTGGCAGATAGAATTTAAACGAAAAGTCGTTTCGCCAGGTATTACGACGATCGTCATACCTGGAATATTTTATGTACTCTTGCGTGTCACGCGTCCTCTGTATTTTAGCATCTTTCAGTTTTTCATAGACGGATAACAATGATAAATTGTATGATAAACGCGAGACGATCGTATGAAATAATGACAACGATAAAAATGATATTAAGATTGCTATCTTGTCTTTTCTTTTCTTTTTTTTTTTCGAATCTTTGTAATATTTTTTATTTCTGCTATGATTTATTTTAGCGAACAAGATTTCATTAACTTTATTAACATTCTATTAACTTGTCGTTCTTGGTAGAAGACTGATAGTTACCGATTAATATGTAAATATTTATCGAGAAAAGAATGTGATATACAGGGTGGTTGGTAACTGGTGGTACAAGCGAAAAGGGGGTGATTCTACGCGAAAAAAGAAGTCGAAAATATAGAATAAACATTTTTCGTTCGAGGCTTTGTTTTCGAGAAAATCGACTTTGAATTTCCGCTCGGTACGCGTGCGGTACGTTATAACGGATCTCACTGTAGATCGTTGTCTCGATGGAAAAATTAAAAAAAAAAAATTAAAAAAAATTTTATTCTATATTTTCTACTTCTTTTTTCGCGTAGAATCACCCCCTTTTCGCTTGTACCGCCAGTTACCAACCACCCTGTATATCTGTTGAAATAAAGAAGAACCGATAATTCGAATGTTAAGAAACGAAAGGAAAACATTGTATTTAGATTCAATTATGCGTTAGCTGTAACGGTAGGATAAGATCAACGGTTCGATCGGTATCCATCGATATAGTATTAAATGGTATTAATTGCGTTCACGTGACGGTTATTGTTAATACAAGCTGATAATTTACGATTTAAGAGCAATAAGAAACTGCATCGCGATAGCGAGACTATTGCGGAGACGCGATAGATCGTGAGGTCAGATACACTCGTGACTTTCGACAACGAATCTCAATCAATGGCCGTGCCGTTGAATTTTGAATTTGATTTATGTACAATTTTTAATAGCAACGTTTATATTGAAAATTTTCAAGATTTATTTACAACTGTATAGTTCGATAAAGCTCACGCTAAAAAAAAAAGAAAAAAAAAGCTAAAAAAGAAAGAAAGGCAAAGACGTTAAAAATATAAGATTCGTACGTAACTATAGATTGGTTGTTAAAATTAATTTCAATATTCCAAATATGTACGCTCGCATCTATTTATTGGGTTGGCAACATTTTTATTACCACCTAATGACAAAATCCGCAATCACTTAGTTGCCAACCCAATACATAGATGCGAGCGACCGATTAAATGAAATTTAAATATGAAGCGGATAGGAAAGTATATATTTGGAATATTGAAATTAATTTTAACAACCAATTTATAGTTACGCGCGAATTTGTCACTAGATGGTAATGACGAAATCCGCAATCACTTAGTTGCCAACCCAATAGATTTATAATCAGACTGAACTTTTGAGTATGTAATTGTCTTTTATTTTTTGCTTGGAAACCAATTTGATTTGTGGAATTAAATTAGATATAGAAGTATAGAAGTAAGATCAGCTAATATTTTGTCTATTTAAATAATAATATTTCTCGAGTTTTGGCGATTTTAATTAGATTCCGGCGAATGTACAAATGTTCGACGTAAATCTAATTTATCGTTAAATGTTTCACGAAGTAATTTCGATGAAAATTTTCAAGAGTTCCTCGCGTTTAGCGGGTAAACGTATATGTTGGTGAGGTTTCGACATTATTTACATGGCACGAAGAGGACCGACACGAATTAAACTCGTTGCTACGAGAGCAAGATCTAATAAAGATAATTAATTGAACCGATCGCGATACGGTAACGTTCAATATTTACCTTTTTACACGTAACCAACATACTTCGGCATTTCAACATTACAGAACACTGGAATTGAAGAATTTCGTTCTATCTAATCTAACTGTGTCTGATCTTTTTCTCCTTTGTTTACTGTTGTCCCTTAATTGTATTTGATTTAATATCGATGTTGCTACATCTGCCTACTTTAACTTACCTCTACTCTTGTTTATTTTTAATTATAGAAATTGTTTGTTATTTCTTGGCGAAACGTTCGAACAAAGTCACGCTCCGTTTTACTACAAACAAATCGAATACAAAAATGTTTGTTTCATTCTCTTGTCGTGACTTTAGCTTGTGCGCTAGTTTACCAACGATATCTCGTCAGCGATTTAACAAATACTTTCGATTCATCAACTTTCAAGAAAAGAAGACCTGTAGCATAACACCAGATCGTCTTTCGTAACGAAAAGTGTTCTTACATCTCCGAATTATTTAACATCGAAGCTGCGCGGAAAGCAATTGAAATTTCCTGTCATTGAAACACGTGCCCGGTACGCTATAGTAACCGCAACAGATAAGAACCAGTTTTTTTTATTATCCCAAGTAGATTTATATGTCTGTACATAAGAAAGCGTGATATTTCGATATTTAATAAGCCAACGTGATTTATTCGTTCTATGCAAAGAAAAAAAAAAGAAAAAGAAAAAATAGAAAGAACACTCACCGACAAGTGTATCTAAACAAATGAAACGCGTCACAATAGATGCCGATACAAACGATCAACATTTCGCAAAATCTGTCATTTACGACAAGAGGTTACTTCATAGCGACGATACGATTCTGTTTTGTCGTTTCCCACTGAAACCGAATCGAATCATCCACCGATTTGAAAGATACAAAAAACAACGTGAAGCTCGATATAACTCACTTAAAGAGCTACGGGTTGTAGGCGACGAGATCGGTTGTTCGGTTGTCACTACGTCTCGGAACGTGGTTCGGGGGAATCGAAGGTGGATTTCTTGGCCTCGTGGCCGACCAGTTAGGCGATCTAAAGATCGAGAGAGTTACTTGTTCTTACATCCACGACACATTCTACTCGCAAACAAGCGGAAAACGCGAGAACCAGAGGCAACAACGGCTGTGCAAACGGATAATCATATGTACGCGAGTCGTTTGGCGGAACGCGCGCTCACTTTCAGCTCGATTCCCGTTTTCCTCGCTGAAAATCTTCTCGACGCGGTGCCGTGACACTTGTTGGGGACAGTCGGACGAAGGTCGAATACCGTGAGCGCGGTGCACGAGCGAAAAAATATACGCGAAACGGAATCCGATTTCGAGAGGCCGGCGACAAAACTGAATCCACGGCAATACGCGACCGGCCATTTAAATGCGTCGTGCTTCTTCGACAGTTTCTGCCGTAACTTCTTCTCCCCTTCTCCTTAGCCCGTCTTTAAAGCAATAACGTCACTGGAGAACAATCCAATGGGGGCATAAAACCTCTCGGGGCCTCTGTTTCACACTGAATTTCTCCGAATTTTTTAGGAAATTTTGAGAACACTTTGCCGCTAGACTGTCGATTCATACGCGTTTCTACGAACATTCAAAGATGCAAAGAACACGCATAATACATAGGAAACAGATGAAATATCGCCGGTAGAGCGTCATCGATACGCGTATTTAACGAATACGAATGTGTTCGTAAAAGGATGGATTTGGAAGAATATCCGCAACTATAATAGCCGATAGCGTTCGGTTCTCGTTTACGAATCCGGGGTTAGGTTCGACGTGAAGTTTCCACGAGAGAAATGTCGCTTGTATAGAAACGATTCCGTTTGTGTCTACGCCGATTCGACGACAGGTGACTTTTAGTTGGGGTACGCGGTAGAGAGAATAAACATAGACTGATTAGATTATAAATTATGGACGTATATAATAACAAACGTGGAATTATCGGTACGTAGATCGATGAAAAATGTGGAAATGATCCCTTGTAAGTATAATCGGCAAACAAGAACAAAGATCGAAGAGGAAAAGTATTGGTTTTTCATTCAAAAGTTCTAACTTCTGCTTAGCATTAATATTTATAAATTATACCGAACAGTGAATTTTTATGTATTTACGATAAATTCGAAGATACAAAAATTTACAGAATATGTGTAACATGGAGAAATATATAAAATATTCAACGTGTAATAATATCTGTAATGTTTGATATTTAATAAAATAATTTTCTATCTAGGTTCCGTCTTCTCAATCATATTCGTAAAAATATGAATTTACGTAAATATCAGAATTAGCTCGAATAATCCAGATTTTCCTCTGTTCGAATAACATTCATAATTCGTCTTAAAAATCTTTCAGTAAATTATTTCTTCTTTTACCTTTCTTCCATTATCTAAAGTAACAAAATCTTTTGATCGATATTAATTTCGAAATGTGTCATATTGCTTTATCTTTCTTGGAGAATAATCCTCCAGAAAGCGCCAGACAATACGTGTTTTATCTTTTATTATTCCGGCCGTAGGTTCGAGGGTAGACCGTGTATCGTGAGTAATCACGTGCGAAGACTTTTATGAAAGAGGATTATTTTTCTGTTCTATTCTTTATGGCGTTATTAGCAGTTTCTAAACAATCGGTTACTCAACGCGAGGAATGTTATCTAGAAAAAATATTTTGAAAATTTGAGGTCGATAACGCAACACGTCTTCTTCGTCAATTTTCAACTATCTTCTTCAATGATCTCCAAGTATGTAGAATTTCTTTGCATAAAAATTACGATAGATGAATGTGGTATAGACAAAGGTATGTTTCGTGTTGATTCAAGGCTTACGCAGTTTCGAAAAATCATTCTACATGACGCGCCTCGTTTCTCGTCATTCTTTAGATTTACGATGTAGCTACCCACCGATAATTACGTTTGTCCATGGAATATTATAAAAATATAATTTATTTCTCGTGTGAAAAATCATTAAGAAACGGATTGCTTTTCAATGAATAATCATTTTTAAAAAAGGATTTATTTAAAGGTTATTTCATTTCTCAAGTCGAAGATCAAAATTTTTAATAAGCGTAGAAAATGTACGACGGATGTTGCAGAATAATTTATTAAGTGTCTCAGAAAATGTATATTTTTTTCTATTATTTGCTAGATGTTCGTAAAATGATTTGCTTAATTAAGAAAACACGAATATACACACGTGATAAAAGCGTTACATAATAACTGTCACTTTCGAAGACGCAAATATGCGTTATTATCATTATTTTATAACACTGATAAATCCACTTAAGTAAGCGCCTGACATAGAGGTCTGAAACCGGCAAGGTTACGTGTCCTACAAATCCACAATCCTATTTACATATTTACATAAAATTTGAAGAAAGATGGAAAGAGCTTGAAGCTGCTACAAGTTATGTTACTATTTCCATAGAATACCAGAATAGGGATTAAAAGGCAGTTAATACTGTATGCAAAGTTTCTCAGCCAATAGATAAAGAGATAATACTTGCATTCGCTCGAGTAAAAAGTATGAATAAGTAAAGAAAGAAAAAACACTTTTCTTCGGACATTTTTATGTGAAAAAAAATATAAAAAATTGTAAATAATAGATTCTCATTATTAAATTTCAATTGTATATTATTTAAACGCAAAAAATATACATAAGAAAGACGATGGAGAAATTGTTGACATTTTTGATTGTAACAGTTCAAAAAATGTGAAAGAAGTGTTGAAAATTGAATATATAAAATAAATAAAATAATGGAAGAAAGTTTAAATAATATTATAAAGATATAAGTACATACTTCCATATAACGCTGTTTGTATTCATGATACAATTTCCATCGTGATACAACCGACGTGTAACACGTTATAATAGCTGAGCGGCGAATACTAAAACTCGGAAGTAGACTGTTGCTCAACATACACCACGATTTATCCGTCAGTGGTCAAAAAATAGTTTCATTGAATTTAAAAATAGACATCTCAACTTAAATTTAAAAATAAAGATTTTGATTCCGTTGTCGGTCAAAGACACTTTCTGCCTTTTTATGTAAAGCATACTCTCAGTTGACTGACGCTCGATATTATTAAAATCAGTAAAGCACTTAATCCTGCTTAAAAAATAGGTGGTTTTATTTTGGATTGAAGGTTTTTTAACATCGTGTACCGTGATTTTTGTCTTAAAAATAAATAATACTTATTGATTAAAAAATTGAATTCTAAATATAAATAAGGTAAAAGTTCATAAATATATACTAAAGAAATGCTAAACTAATCCATTAATTTAATCCATCTTTCTTATTTTCTTTGTGAAAATAGAGAAATATTTACACGTTTGAATAATTGTATTAAAAATATATAAAAAATGTAGAGAAATGGATTAAAAATATCAGCCAACCTGTGACCACAAATGGATTACATATTGCTAAAAATAATATAACAAAAAAGGCAAAATAAGGGGATAAGATCTGGTCAATTATTACTTTTCATATAATCTATGCTTTTGTTCTTTTCTTTTCTTTAAACAGATACATGAAACCCCTGTTAATAGCTTACTTACTATCTGTAATTAAATTTCACGACTTGATACAAAATTCCCTGATACAGATAAGGAAATCTCTAAAATAATAGAATGCGATAGATCTCATATAATCCAGTGAAAATGGCATTATTATTCTCAATACTTTTGATATACAATAATAATCATTATTAATTAATTAGGTACAGGAACACTTTATCATTCGTAGTATTAATTAAAGATAATCAATTACATACAATAAATTGTTATCAGCCACGGTGCATCGCCTCCAGTCTCGGCGTCATCGATTTTTATTTTCAAAGTAGATACTACATTTTTGTTCTTTCTTTCTTTGCGTCTTCGTTTTGTCAAAAATTTTAAAATCAGTTGTTTTAGGAAGCGAGCGCCTACGACTATTAAGAAATCGAACCAGTATGCGAAGGCCATTCGAGAAGATTTAATCACACGTTCGATTTTTTTATTTTTTCTCTCTCTGGTTTTTCCTCTTTTTTTTGTATTTGTTCTAATTCATTTTCTAACAGAATCATTTAAAGGCAGATAGAGAGAAACAAAAACAAAAAAGTAAGAGTGATTAATACGTAAAGTAAATACGTATTTATCGACGAAATATGTACGTTCGATGTTGAAAAGCAAACGTTCAGAAAGTAACGATGCTGATAATATTCTTTAGCGTTATAACGATTACTAATGATTAAGCTTGCAAAGACTACGATGAAGTTTGAAAAAAAATATATACAAAACGCTCGATGTATCAAATTTATCCTCTCGATATTAGACCCGCTGGTCTCCAATTTAATAAGTATCTCTTAACCTTTTTTTTCCTTAGGCTTACTTCGTCCTTACTGCACTAAAAAGGCACAATTTTTCGCACCTGATAAAACATCGTTACGGTCTAGATACTAATTAATCCTTTTCCACCAAAGTATTTTGTTTCCCCGATGCCAATTGCGTGTTGCGCGTCTATTTCCCAGTATGCGTGTTACGTTTATGCAGGAGCTTATTTTACAATGTCAAATGGGTGATAATGGTGGTACGACAAAACATGATCTGTATCTTTAATATTTTTTTTTCGCGGTATCTTCGAATGCGCGATATATTACGTATATTAAACAGAGCGTGTGTATTTATAATGCACGTAATATATCTCCTTAAAAACTAATTTGTAATAATGTTCTTTCCTATGTAAATCTAGGGTCTATACAGACCTTACTAAGGCGAAACTACGCGGGCCTTTGTACAGTCGTTCGGAAAACTATGGGAAGTCTTTAAGAGGAAGAAATTATTCAATCAATATACAGGGTGTTTCTGATGTTACTGCAGCTTGTCCAAAACGATTGGAGATAACCAAATTGCAATCACGATAGAGTAATCCGTTTCTCTGAAACCTCTGTTACTTGAAATGAGAATGTTGCCTTCGTGAAAATTTCATGTAATCGTAATTTTTTTTTATTGCAATTCGTCCAATTTCATTAGACGTGGTCAAACTGCAATCACTTACTTTTTCTTTTAGTTGATTTCTTTTTGATTATTTTCAGCAAAACCTTTTCTATAAAAGGAAACGCCTATTTATCAAAATCTTACATCGGACGAACCGAAATTATTTACAATCGGACGACATCATGTGTATAGCTTCCGTTGTCAAGTACACAACGGGAAGAAAGAAACAAGTATATATAAAATATTGCTGAACGTTAGAGAAATGATTTTTGTTAAAATTAAAAATGAAGTACCGAAAAAAATGCAAATCCTGTAAGAAATACTATAATTAAGGATAAATGTTCAATAAAATTTATGTATATTTATCTAAAGACGTTTTGTTTTTCTTTTTTTTCTTTTACTTAATAAACATATAACGGTTTTGCTGGTTTAACAGGTTTTTTGTTTTATCGATTAAAAGCACTTGCTCGGTTAACTTAAGCGGAAGAAACCGCTTTAGCAACTCCAATAAACTAACACCGAATATCGCCTTATTGTGGTTTTCTTCTTATAGAATGCTGGTCCTCTTAAATAAAATTAGTTGCGGCACTTGTTCGAAGTTAGCACGTTCTTTTATTCAGAATAATCCTTGTTTCAGTCTATCACTCGAGCGCCTTGACTTGCGCCATAACTTTACCCTCCCATAACGGTAGGACTTCAGAATCGTCAGTTATTTCTTCTTGAATAACCTTCGTATCCAAGTCCTCACACTCGGTTTTAAAGAAATATCTAGAAGAAAAAAGAAAGAAGATATCATCATGCTCAAAGATGTAAAATATCTCAGAAATTTTATAAATAGTGTTACTTTACTTACCGATAGCTGCCTTTCTTAGGAAGGTATTCTTTAAATTGTTTTAAAGTGACATTATGACCAGGAATTTTAGTCCTATAAGGAAACTGTTCGTCACAGAAACTGAACACAACGGTGGTAAAATCTCCAATATCTTGCTTCGTCTTCTTTAACGTTGATTGGTTTGATTGGACATAAGATTGACTTTGCATTGTAGGCTCGTACGACGATTGTTTAGAAATATTAGAATGACGTTGTTTACAACTCGAGCGTGCTCTATCTTCCTCTATTAATCTTCTTCTTGCTTCTTCTAGCTGGGTTGCCTGTATAAAAAAAGAATACACATCTAGAGTTTCGATAAACACTATTAATTTAAAGTATTTAAGATATTGTTGTATTATATATTGATTTATATGTAAGTAATCATCAAAAGCAAGTAACACAGAATTAGATGAAAGTACTTACTGTATGAGGTTGTGGTAAAGGTGGCATTCCTGGATCTGCAACAAAAGGCTGAGCAGGAACACCCCATGTTTCCCTGTTTGTCCTTTCCAAAGAGCCACTGCGAGAACCATACTTCTTCCCATGGCGGCTATGTTTGATATCCGCTTTCTTGTCAGTTTCTTTAAGCCACGATAAAAGACGAATATCTTTGCTAATTGTAGATGGTGGCACGTCACTTACAACACTAACACCACTGTCAGTTAATTCCGTCATAGACTTCTTTGTAGCTGATCTTCTAGTCATGTCTGACCTTCGGAATCTTTGATCATGACCTATAAAAATATGTAGTAGTAATATAATATTGTATAACAAATATATATACATAAATTTGTACATTTTGAATTAGTATATTATTAACGGTATTTTTATATCCATTCTAAAATATACCTTGAAGATATAGGTCTTGTTTATGGAGGGAATCGGCGTAATCTGATGGCACGGATTTAGATTTAGGCAAGTGAGATCCTAGTGAACTCATGGAGCCAGCTCCGACAAGATCGCTGCCTTCTTGAAAATCGTGAATATTACCACTATCTGCTGAAAACGTAGAGAATACGTCCTTTTCTTTTCTCTGTTTGTACGGCCGTGGATAATTGTGCGTAGAACGTCTTCTTTCAGGCGAATGCAGTCTTGGGGATGAGAGTCCAGGAGATCGAGAAGGCGTTAGATCCGACCAAACTCGTGAGACGTGTTGGTCCAAAATCGCTTGATCATTATCCTCTTCTATCATTAACTTTTCTCTCAATGCATCAGCTAGTGCTTTCGGTGCTCCACTTGACATCTCCAATGATGCATCCTTATTAATAGTATCGCTCTCCTGCAAATGCCTATCAAATTTTTCCTGAGATTCTCGTTCACGTTTAACGTTCTCCAACTTTTCAATAAGCACTTGAGCAAATTTTTCTGGTTTCAGAGGACGCATTAGATCACGTGGTACTCGCTGTGTACGAGGGATGATAGTATGATGAGCCAGCGGATCACGATTTAAACTAGCTGAATCTTTAATAGCTCTAGATTGTCTTATATACTGCTTTTTACTTCGTTGTTTACTCATTGACGCTCCATCACTGCAAAGGAAAAATGTTAAAGTAATAACAAACTTTGATAATTATTAAAAAGTGATGAGGTATAAGTATGTTTTCATATTCGTTTTCATTCTAAGGAGAAAAGGTAACAATTCAAGCAATGTTATTTTTATTCCTGTATTGTATAGAAATATTGTAAAACTCAATATCAACGCATTGAATTATCATCTTAAAATAAAATAACAAAAATTCATACACAAAAAGATCATTAAGTAGGATCGAGCATTATTTGTTGAAATCTTGAAATATTTACGGAATTTATTTACACGAAAAATTATAATTTTTATAATAAATAGATTTAGATAATTAGATTTAGATACATATATTAGATAAAACAAAAAAAAACGTACACTGATGAATCGGTGAGAGACATATTGTCTGATTCAGTTCGTGCATCACTGCTCAAGCTTTGAAGTTCTGAATCCTGTCTGGATACTGGGTTGTATGAGGAATATTGAGCGTGCAGTCTGAGTGCGAGCATATGATATGGACTAGTCCCATGTTGTAAATAAATGCTATGAGCGCCACGCAAACATCAAACCAAAATAAAAAAAACAAACAACAGATTGAAAATTGTTTTGGCAAAAATATCACAAATTTTAATATATATAATAAGAAAAGAATTATAATGTTCATATAGTACACTATGCTTTTTTATAATATGTGATATTTTTAGTTACTTTTTATACTTCAGAAATGCTGTGTATATAAAATATTATACATTACAAAACATCACAGAAATCCACACAAACAAGCTCAAGAAAAAAACAGCTAAATAAAGCGTTTAATGCAAATCTAACTTTAAGCATACTATTAATTAATAAATGTTCTAAATAAACAAATTTTAGTCATATAAATTACCCAGCATACGCTTCTGGCTTCGGCCGAAGATCCATCGCCCTAGTTTGTTGAGTAGCCATAAGCATATCTTTGGTCAATCTCAGCTCACCCCTCAATTCCCCAGGCGTTTCACTAGCTGAATGTGAGCTATGTATGGAACTAACAAATTCACTGTCTTCGTGGACAGTGGGCAATAAACTTGGCCCACAAGAAACAGACATCTCTCGACTGGATCCTGAACTAGGACATCCACCAGAATCCGGGTTTTGGCAGGATTGAACGTATTGAAGATACATATCGGATCGAAGAAAGTTTGGATATGTAGTCTCATTAATGAGACGCTCAACTTCCAACTGTACAGCATCAAATACTTTTTCGTCCACCCGCCCTTCTTTAACCCGACGATTAGCCTCCTTTCGTACATCTTCAGGTATAGCTAACTGCGACTTGAGGAAGAACTTTCTGTAGATAAGTTTAACCAATTGATTTATCCTTTCAGGATCATCTTGTTCCTTGAGGCCCTCACAGGCGAACCAGAAATTAAGAGGATTTGCATGAGGTCTGCCTTCTTGATCCAGATATTTTCTGAACAATTCCAAGCCCACTGGATCCTGCAGCAAAGAATGCAGGTTCCTGGCCCACCGCAAGCAAGCAGGTGGCGAATCACTTTCCATAGTTGTCGTACTACAGCAACCTTCCGGTTCAAATCCCAAAGGTGCCGAAGCATCGCAACCTGCAGCTGTTGGTGTTGTAAGAGAAGAACGCCTAGGGGTCAGAGTTGGACTCTGTGGACGGACCCTGCTGATGTAGTTTCCTGTTTCCTCTCCTAAAATGTACATAAGAAATTAATAACTTATAAAATATCACATAATATTTTTGAAATGTCAGGTACAACAAAACAATATAAAATATTTGTATTAACTTTTGATAATTTCTGTTTATTTTATTGGTACAATATGAAACTTCAGATTTAACAATTGACAAATAATATGTATAACATCTTACCAGGCACTGGTGGCCGTGGAGAGTTTTCATTGAAGCAACGTGCTTCGTTCTGTCGAGATCCACTCATCCTATCTATTATGGCCTTCATGTATTATTTTACGCTCTATATTTAATTTAGGCCCACGACGCCTCTTAGTAGACATGGTTAAACCAAACCTAGAACAAAAATAATAATCTTTTATATTTTTCTCAACAAATAATAATTTTAGACATATGTTTGTTAACATGTAAACATGTTTATAAAAATGTTTTATAAAACTAACATTTTCAAATATATTTGTATCTCATGAGAAAGAAGTTATTTAGAAATTATTGATTCAACAAGTGTTTCAATATATCTATTTTATATTAGTATAATTAGTATAAATTTCTGTATTTTGTCTGCTATATCAGATTTTGGTTTACATAAAATATTGTACATTTGGATGTATAGTAATATACATTGAGGAAAGTATATTCTGGATTCAGAATACTTGAACAAAAGCTCCGAGCTAGGGATGCTGGATGGATCGATCAAGCCCTGTGGTGAGTCATATACCAATTAAGCACCTAAGGATGGTTTTCCTATCCAGAAGAACTCTAAGGGCGGAGCCTGACAGAAAAACCTTAGGGTAGCTCTTGGCAGTCTGCGCATTGAGAGATACCTCTCTATATATCCCTATTGGTCTGCGCAGAACATTTGTGTGGTATTGATCGACAAAAATTATAACGCAATCCATTGAACACTATAGTCAACCCCAAATCCAACTCACTTTTCAAAATAAAACTCACATTAGAGCAGAATTTTATTTTGACAGGGTGGATAGATATTAATAGCTCTATAGAATAAGGTATCCTATACAAAGAAAAGACTATTATATTCCTAAGGTTCTGGCTTTTGTTATGATGAGCTATAGAAATATGATTTCATAAGTCTCCCATTACAACCACATCTATATTATGCTTGTATTTATATGAAGAGCAAGAAAGATATTACTAACTAATAATTCAAATTATTAAAACTGATAATTTTTAAAAATTTAAGCTAATAACTACAATGGTATAATAAATAGTACATAAAATTATCTCTTTTAAACACTCATATATAAAACTTTATGATATTTATAAAAGTAGCAATTCCAACTTAATAACTCTGAACTTTTATATTTATATCTAAATCATGCACAACTTCTCTCTTTTTAGTTCTCAAAGTTGTGAAATATGAATAAATGTTTATCATAATTTTCTATATCAATTGACTAAAACTTAAATGAGAATACATTATACATTTAGCTAATTAAAAGTATGAAATATATAATATAGGAATACACATAGTGCACGTAAATAAATCTATGATACACAAAAACTCTACACGCAACGATAGGATCTTGATCTCTACCTGGGTAAATGGGAAAATATGAAATGAAAAGCTGTCATAATGAATCATCTCACTTCGGTGCACATTTACCTGTGTTAAGGGATGAAAAGAAATGTACATACCATTTTGCTCACACTTTTTTGGAATTGACCCTGGAAACCCTATAGCCTTATAAAATCTATTATGATCTGTAGAATTATATTGACCTAGACACAAGTGCCTTCTAACTCCTTTTGTTATAGAACAGAATGAACATGCGATACCACTGTTGACGCGTCTCTAGGCAAACTGAGCTAAGGCTGCGTCCTGACCAGGACTGACGCCACAGTCAGGAAGGGTGGAGTAGGGATACAATGTCTGATCTTGTCAGATTGGAAACCGCACGGTTCTGATATTTCTATTCTGAACAAAAATATAAGTAATCCTACTAGATAGGTAATACTAATATTAGAAAATGATATTAGTTCTAGCTGGAAAACTTATATTCTTTTAAGCAGATATAAATGTGTACATTTTTGAACTATTATTTCCTTCAACAAGTAACTATGATTAATTGTTATATGCAGAAATAATATATCAAACTTTTATGCTTTCCAAATAGTATGTTATTTCTTATATTATATTATATATTATATTGCCTCTTATATTAGAACATAAAAGTTTGTAAAAAATATTTGCTTATTTATAAACTCCACTGCACATTTAAATATCATACGTTGGCTTTACAAAAATTAAAAAAAGAAAAAAAAAGAAAGAAATAGAAATTAAAATAACTAGAGATAGTATGTTGTAATGCATATTTATCTCATTATTGTTCTATAGAACATTTCCAATTATGTAATTAATAATTAATAATTTTTTAAATATAAAAGAAATAAAAAATCATAATATAAATTACAGGTACCGTTGATTTTTATATGTTACTTATTGAGAACTAATTTAGTGTTTATATTAGTTTATACTAGAAAAATCCAGCACCTTGTTAAATTAATTTATAATAACAGCCCAAAAATGTTACAAAAAAATTGCATTATCAAATAAATAAAAGCAATGTCTAAAACACAATAAGTTAACTCAACACTGCACAAAAAAGAAAGATAGGATATTTCTTTCAACCACCTGTAACAGCAACCACAGGGTCGACTAAAAAACCGTTACTTTATTAACGACCTTTTGTTTTTTTATTTTATAGTAGTAGATGTGACTAGTAGATAGATAGTACTAAGTTGATGTGATATAAATCATTTCAATTTTTAATAAAACCATGAAGTAAATTACTTTTAATTCTATTTAGATATTTAAAATATACTTTATACAAAATAAAACAATTTTTTACTTCCAAATTATTACGAATATTAAAAAGATAATCAATCAATAAAAATACTGATTGACTGATTTTTTAATTAAAATTCCTATTAGATCTTTTCAAAATCACGTGTGACTGTATTTTCAAAAGAATATCGATTTAGGGCTAATACTTATGTACACATACAATTATCGACAAATCAGATTTCTACGAAACTAGTAATTTTTAACTTCAATAATTAACGATGTTTTTCACATATCTTCTACTTTGTGACATATTCATAAAATTGTAATAAAACAATTATAGTGAAGTAAAAGTGAATTAAATTGTTAAAAAGAGGAAAGAATAATTTTGTTTTATAATCAAAGTAAAAACATAGAAAAGCCCTTGAAAACTCAATTTTCTCGTTAAAGATATAATCGTACAACTTTAAAAATGATAAATTTAAAGTGAGACTTCATCATTGTCAATGTGACAAACTCTGGTAAGGTGAACTTGGAACTTTTCCGATCTTTTAAAGAGAAGTACTTCTTCGTTAATCACTACACGAACATTTGAAATATAAATTCAAGGGTGATTCACCATTCAATGTAGGATACTTCATTAAAATCTTCAATTTTAATAATGACCAAAGTGTGAGAATAATCATTCCAGCCTATGCCTTATATATACTTCCCTAATATCTTCTTCATTTTCTACTTGCTTAATGATGTCCGTCGTTATAATTATTCGAAGCGCAGCACCGTGAGATATAATTATATGTCGAAAGAAATGCGTCGCGTGCATGAAGAACTATTAGGGCTGTTGCCTATAACGTCGAAGATTTTTAGGCGCGGTGAAAAGGTTCGCTGAACTTTAATTTCAAATAGAGGCTAAATCTTTCTCCCTTCGGCTTTTCAATACCTTTCGAGTATCGAGACTATTGTTTCAATGTTTGAATAGATATGAGGATTTTAGCACTTGAAGTATTCACTTTTCTTCTCTTTCATTATCTTTTATTCATCAAAATCATACTAATGTTTAATTATATATCATTGTTTCAATTGTACAACTGAAATATCCAAAGTACTTACATATAATTATAAAATATGTATATTTTTTGTTTATACTTTTTTTTGAAAATACAACTTTTTAATAAAAATTTACTTTAAGATAATTCTTATTTTTTGAAAGTAGCAATAATTGTTTGGAACAAATTTATTACATAAATATGTTTAATTAAAATTTGCATGTTTATTGTATATGTATAGTTGAATCGAATTCCCTATAGGTGAAAGTCGTCGACCCGGAGAATGTACAAAAGCCATCTGGACACGATAGGAACAAGATTCATCTCCGAATGACACGCTATATACTCTTTTCGCTTGGTCGGTAAATGCTAGGATCGGTGTTACCCCGCATACCAAACGGTTTGATATCGACGAACAAAACGCTATGGATCTATAGAAGAAAGTATTCCGAAGATATTGAAATTTTTTCGAGCGTACAAAGATGTATCAACCGTATGGAATTTAAATCCTGTTTCCCACTCGCATTGCATCTTATTCGTCCGAAAATATTTCTCGGTTTTCTTGAGAATGCTGAAATATTGAAACCCACAATACCGTGATTTTTGCAACGGTATTTCAATGATCTCATTCCACACGCTTCATACTTCTTCTTTTACGCAACTTTCATATAAATCGTGAGTATCATTTCTCTGAATAAAATAAAATTTATTTATTATGTTAGTTACATGTTCTAATACAATATATATGTTATTTTACAGTGATTATTCTGTTATTAATACTGATATTACATTATACTATCAAGATATATCGTATAAATTGCAATTGCAAATAACAGCTGATTCTGTTTACAAAAAATTGTAGTTGAATCTACAAAATACGATGATAAATAAAGTCCAGCGAGTTTCCATATTACTATTAATTATCAATTTTTCAAGCTATCGGTGATCAAAATTAAACACGCGCATATCGAATTCGAATACATTGCATTGCACAGTCTTTTTACGCAGTTTACCGTGGCGCGTATACGCTTCAAACTTTTATCCAACTTTTATATACCGGGTGGTCAAAATTATCCTTCTTCCACTGCAGGTAAAGTAACCAATCATTATACCTCATCATCTTTACACTTAAATTTTATGCTTCAAAATTATGTCAAATGACAATTTGCTACTGAACGCAATTTAAAAAGCATTGCAAAATTCTCATTGGATATATACATTGAACATATTATTAAATATGAATCGTAAAAGCGAATCAAAAATAAAAGAGAAATAAATAGTATCCCATAACATTCTTTGGAATGCGTTAATATTTTCTAAAGACGGTAATATTTATCTCTCGCGGCGAAAAAGAGATCGAAGAAATGACAAGTATTTCGAAGTCACCGGTTAGATGACGAGGCGAGGGAAGGGCCCTAGCTCTCAAAGAGCGTGGCTCGCCGAGCGAGGCGTTCCGAAAACCTGTAATTACGGACCCGACGTACATCAAGCGGTGCCGCCAGCCGCCAGCCACCAGCCGGCGAGGTCTGTGTCTTCCGTCTCCCTTTTTGCCTTTTTCTCTCCTTCATCGCTTTCCTCGTCTTCCCTCTGCCTTTACCTGCGGCCGTCCCGTTCGTGCCTCTTTCTTTCTTCCTAACCTCTTCATCCTTGTCCGGTACACGTTTGCTCGTTCACTCTTCCGTTTTCTTTTCTCTTTTGTCTTCTCTTTCGTTCTTTCTGTCCACTTTGAGCGGCCTCCCGCTTCGACTCCGACAGCGGTCCACCTTATTTGACCCTTCCCCCCTATACGCGTCCAAAGGACTCTCCGATTCCTCTTTTATTTTACCCTCTTACTTTACTTACTTACTCACTCTCGGTTTCTTTCTGCCTCTCCACCGTTTCTTCATCGTCTCTTTCTTTTTATCCGCCTCTCTTCTCTGCCCTTCTCTTACTTCTCTTCTTTTTCACATCTTAGATTGCTATGTCGGCAATCGCGCGGCTCGCTACTTGGAATTATCCGAAAAACAGAGTACAGCAGGAAGGAAAGAACGAATGGAGAGGGGGAAAGGGAGAAGAGACGATGAGCGACATTTCTCGTCTCTTCTTTCCTCGTTTCTCTTCTTTCTTTGTTTCATTTTCCTCCTCAGCCACGCTTCTTTTTCTTGCCTGCCGTCCCGTCACCTTTGATTTCGTTGCAAGGTTCGTGCACCGAAATTCCACGAATTTTCTCTGGTCCTCCTTGGTACCTTGCGATGCCTTCCGCGACTTTTCGTCGCTCCGTCGGTAACGTTGGTACCAACGCAATACTAAAGATGTAGTATTTCATGCATTCGATCATTTCTCGAGAAAAAAGATCTGCCGCGTTTAAAAGGGACAGGCTTTTGAAAGATATTAGCAGAGTTTAATAAGATACCGGCAAATTGAAATGATTGGTTGGAAAAGCAGAAGCGCAAAGAAATCTGAGTACGGCACTGGGCAATCCGAAGCTCCTCAAACGAGAAAAGCACACACGGCGCCCATTCAGCTAACCCTTTCAGGCTCTCTCTCGTTCCTTCTCGGTACCTGTAAGTTTTCTACCAACCCACCCAGTCATCCTCCTCATGCGTCACCTTCTTCCTCCTTCTTCCACCTTCGGGTTTCTCTAGCTATGTGCTTCGACCTCGGGTAAAAATCTCTTTTACGCGCTCAACCGAGGAACTCTGTCTCAGACGACTCTATGCTTTTCTTACGACCACCATTTAAATTTCCACATGGCTTTACAGAGTATAATTCGAATTTTTTATCTTTCTCGACATTTTCGTTCGTCCTTCCTCCGGTCGACCTTCGTTCTTTCCATGCAGCAGTTACAAAACTTTCGTTAACACGGCCGCGAACAGATTTCTCCCACCATTCCGATGAAATTTTATGAAAACATTTCGGAAAAGAGAGAATTCGAAAAATAGAATGAATTAAAAACGTATCGGGAAAGGTTGATAGATTTTACTCGACTGTGAGAAAATGTACGATGATATCTGATGCTCTACGAATTATGTTCTACTTTTTCTTTTTTTCCATCATACTAGTATTATTAGAGTACAAAATATGTACAATTAAAATTAAAATGTAATATAATTAATGCTTATATTGGCAAAATTACTAAAAGATTAATTTATTAAATTAAGCTGACCAAAGGATTGTGTAATTCAAAAATTTTGACTTTTAATTTCTAATATCTATAACACTAATTACAATTGACAATAAAAATCCAGTTAGTTCTATGGATAGCACTTAATACCGAAGAATTGTGATCAAAAGTGAAAAAAAGACAAAGGAACGTGAAATGCAGCTTGTAATTTTTACTTTCAAAAATCATTAGCAAAATTTTTGTTATAGATAACAAGTGAGGTAGAGTACGTTGAGCGGAGTGCCTACGTTGCCACTCTAGACCCTCACGTTGATTCGTTAGCTTTTTGCCTCCACGAGCTAAGGGAAACCAGAAATTAATTTGGGAGCTCGTCATTACGACTAAATAAAACGTCCGTTAGAAGCACTAACGCGTTTCAGAAATCATGTAACGTGTCTCGAACAAGATTAAGAATCAATCATGTTCAGGAAACACGCAAAGAGATTCGCGAGTTTTATGCTTATTTGCAAGTTTTTTGGCGGGTGACATTTTGCTTTCGTTTCTTTAAACTA
The DNA here is from genome assembly GCF_011952205.1 of Bombus bifarius. Classification (NCBI taxonomy): domain Eukaryota; kingdom Metazoa; phylum Arthropoda; class Insecta; order Hymenoptera; family Apidae; genus Bombus; species Bombus bifarius. Next base: position 1,077,691 of record NW_022884484.1, read on the forward strand.
AACCACTTTCGCTATTTAAATGACTCAAATTACCGCGAGACTTTCATAAAACGAGTAGAAATAAAAATTCATGTAAAATAAAGATTCACATAAAATAAATTCAATATGAGTATATAATTTCATTTCCAAGTAAGCTTTCCCATCTATCAATCTATGAAATTCATGCCCCAGACACGTGGAAATCGAATGTCAATAGGATCGGTACGTCAGGGTTGCTCAGTAATCAACATCCAGTAAAGAAGCGGGATCTCTTTATCAACAGAATCTAGAGGCATGTCTCGACAATAACTCGGAAAGGTGCATTAATTTCAATTCCTATCTCATACCGACGCACATTGACTCCCTTTAAGACTAAGATTAGAAAAAAATCATTCATGCAACCTAACCTTAAATCATGCAAAGTTTCAAGAGCAGATCGTAGATACGACACATTGTAATGTCCAACGTGTATATGACTTCTCAGAAGTGTTAGGCACTGTATGTCTTATTACTGAGTATCTAGTCCAATTATGGATTGACAATTAAATAATGAAAGCACTGTTATCAATATTGGGACGGCAATGATCCCAATCAGTCAACGTTTCAAGAGCAGATCGTAGGACATATGATACTGTCCAATGTATATATGACTTTCCAGAAGTGTTAGGCATTGTATATCTTAGTATCGAGTATGTATACGATTATGGATTATCAATTAAATAATGAAAGCAATGTTATCAATGTTGAAACGGAAATGATCCCGATCAGGCCATAAACACGGCTTCTAAAGTCTTTTGAAGTACCGACAAGGATTTGTTGGTGAAAGACCGAGCGGAAACGGTCAAAGGCGTGTCACCGTTATCGCCAGATGACTTTATGTAGTGGTATTATGCCTCGCGAGCTGCGAATCTTTCAAAGAAACTTCTAAGGGACCGCTCGGCCGGCAGCTACACCGACCGTCGGTCGTCGACCGTCACGACCGCTGCGACCGTCGACCGCCGACCCTCGACCATCGACTTAGGAGAATGTTCACTGACGTGTCAAGATTCCTCGTCGCCCCGCCTTTCTCTTCTCAATTCCGATTGACCTTCATTCACCTCCCCTCTCCCTCTCCTCACAATTAAGTATGTGCTTTAGATTATTCCGACCAGACAGATTATTTCGAGCCGGCAAATTTTTTAGTTTTAATCGAAGACAAAACGAAACATCCTTTTTCTAACCTTAAAATGCCCCGTTGTGAATGAGGAATTCTTTGTATCAAACGGATTGTATATGAAATTGTACATTATTTAAAATTTGGAAGTGATTTCCTGTTTTGGAGTAGAACAATGAAAATGGTTATATCAATGTCTTTTTAATAGTTGAGATTACACAAATACTCGCGAAACTAATATTTAGTAGGAATACATTGTGAGAAAGAGAAAACTTGCGGTTGCATATTTAGAAAATAAGGCAGGATTAAATTTTAGAGTAAATTTAATATGAAAAATTAAAAAATGTAGCTTTTTTTATTCAGGTGTACATTTTTTATCTTTGTCTCTGAATAGTATAATAAAATCAGTTGAATAACTGGACCTTAGTAAACAAAGTACAAATGGAGTGCGCGCGTTTATAGCGGGTCGTTTGGCGCCATTTTATTGCTAACATTATAAAGCTATTTTAAATAATAATACCTTGTTTTCGGAACGATACATCGATATATTTTCTTCAACGGATCCTTTTCGTATTCACTTTCTGTGAAATGTATCTTATACATTTTAATTAGTATGCATCCGAAACAACCACTTGTTTGTGTCACTCGAACAGTTCACGTGTTACGCGTAAACATCACCCGTGCCAAAATGAAACTGCCCATAATTGTACGTTGCATCCAATATCTTAATAAAGTGCCCATGGAAAAATCATACTGAAATTTGTCACGCACAATTTCGGATTCGAAAGTTCGTTTTTATCGCGAACGACATCTGACAGGATGACGGAGAAAAGTCAGTTTCACACACCCGCTTCGAGCAATCGGACAGGAACTAGTTTTCAAATGATTACACTGTGCATAGGAAGTCTTAAGAACGGAATCGTCCAGACAAAAACATTCGAATCTCGAAGCACTCGTGTTTTTGATAGTTCGCTTTAATGTGTTTCCGCACTTATCTTCGCTTTGTTTATGCTTGTATATTTTACCGCGTAAGTAAGACGATACATGAAAACAGTATGCCACTGCCGTGTAACTAAGAGCTAAGCCAAATCTGCTTTATTTCTATGAAAGTTGATTAAGTTTTATCATACGTAACGTAAATCACAGCACTGAACACTATTCGCAAACATCGATAAGAAATTGAAGACTGAGCCGCGTATGGTCGGTGAAAAATCACAAAGCTTCCGTTGGATGAATCGTTCGTAAGAATCGTGCCTGTGTTTCCAAAACATTTTCATCTGAATGAAACCCATAAAACGTGCCACGCATGGCTCTCGCAAAATATCGAGTTTATGTTTTGGAGCAGACTCGTAAATCGTGCCTGTGTTAACATCGTTGACATTACTAACTGTTTCGATTTTTCTTCAACGTATACGAGCCATTAAACGAATAAACCTTTATCCGAAGCGAACAACGCTTTTTACACAGACGTACATATTACTCCCATAATCCTCCTCGGATACGATATTTTTATAATCCATACGATAAACTGCTTTCAAATTGTGTTCTTTGCATAACACAGAATTAAGAACTCTATTAAGATTATATGAAGTTTTACAGTTTCGAGAAATGGCAGCAAAACAAACGGTTAAGTACGCCAAGTTAGATTATAGATCGATGAAAAGTCCGAGCGATTGTATAGACGTGTACTCTTCGATCGCCGACTCAAAATTTTATTCCGTGAAATCTTTTCGTTCGTACCGAATCAGCGAAACGAGCACAAAAACAGAGGCTGAAGGAACGGCTCGGTTGAATGTGAATACGACAAAGGATGCCGAGGAAGACCTGTGCCCCATACAACGTACACGGTAAGACTGAAACTACACAGTGACCGTAGAGCCAAGGGAGAGCGAGCATTACATATCTCTCTCCCTTGGCTTTCCTCCTCGCTCTTACATCGTTCTTCTTCGTCTTCTTTTCTTCTTGCTCTGCCACACCTCCCTTACGGCCACAACTGCCTGCCGCCCTCTTTCTCTTTCTCTTACAAAGTCTCTCCCTTCTCCTTGTCCCCCTAGCCGGCCCGGCCATGGTGGACGTAGGACAAAAAAGTGGTAGGGTCCAGGTATAAGGGCAAATTCTGAGTTATATATACCTATCCATACTTTAAAACTCGCACGGAAACGCGAGAATTTTCATAAATTTAAACAAGTGGTTAGCTGTAATGACGAGGCCAAAGCATATCTAAATTGTTAGGTTTCTATCTGTGAAAAAGGCCTGAGCGAAATAAGGTTGTGTTTCGGAGTCGGAGAAGTTGGTGTTATTGTTGAAATACCATTACTGGTACGATATTAGCAATTACGTTAAAATTTGATGGTGAATTCGTAAGTTTGTTATAAAATAAGATGTTTCGAGTATTTGGTCATGTACGAATATGACATTCGTCTCTTAATACTTGTGGTTCTTGTTGTCAATAGAAGTAATTTTGAAAGTTTATACGCATAAGAAGATGGTATTATTCATATGTCCGGCTATGTTGTATTGTTACAATAAATATAATGCAACAAATTCGACCTTTAAACGATCTTAAATAAAGACAGAATTACTCTTTAATATCGTAAGTCTGTTATATCTTTACTGTAATAATTGTTTCATTAACAAAATTAGCGCCATATTAAAAATATAAATCGGTAATTAGACGCCATCTATCGTTATCGAGTTGTACTACTATTGATTCGATGCTATGATCATATAATTAATCGAACGTTAAGGTAATAAAAATCTTTTATGTATCAAATCAGACTAATTGAATTAAAAATATAAATAAGATATATCAATACACGAATATAAGAAATATTTTATGATTCGTAAATATTTGTTGGAGAATTGAATAAATTAAATGTTCAGTTAAACACGTAAAGACCATGTTGGAGAAGCATAAGTAAAATCGTTTATCGTCAACCGTTGTCTAACCCAGACGATCTCTTTAACTTCGTGTTCAATGAAATTCGATTGAAGTCGTTGCCAAACGACTACTTCCCTCCAGGTAAATTACAAGCCGACGCACTGATTTATCTTATCCAGCCGCTTTAACCACAGATTCGTCGTGACGTTCCACGTTCAATACATAACGACAACTATTTTTCTATTTCCTCTTCGCGTAATGGAATCTTCTCTAACATCATTGATAAATTGATAAAACTTTAACATTCTTAACCCCCTTACTTTTTATCTTTTCATTCTCATTTAATAATTCGAATAAAACAGAACGCCGAAGTCATAATCATAATTAAGCCGCGTCCCATCGATAAAAACGTCTTTCACGACTTTCTTATCTTCCCGCGAAATTCGACTTTGTACGGTACTCTAATTTATTTAAATTAGAAACAATCGCAAATTTCAGTTTGCCGACGATACGAACGGTTTAATGGAAATAAAATCATCGACGATAACCGAAAAAAGGACGAAGAATCGGCAAGGCGAGGGAAGAAGAGGAAAGAAAAAAGCAAAAAGGAGGGAAGAAAAAATAGAAACAGAAGGAAAGCGGCGAGAAACGGTCTACCGAGCCGGCGAAAGAAAGAGACGGGTTACGAAAAGACCATTTGCGAGCAAAAGTGAGGAACTATATAGTAACGCATCGGTACCACTTGCACAAGGCGAAGCGAGTGAGACGCAGCGATACGGCGCGGCGGAACAAGCGAGAGAGAAGAAACGAACGTACGTTAAAGAGAAAGAGAGAGAGAAAGAAAGATACAGAGAGAAAGAGAGAGAGAGACAAAATGATAGAGAGGACGGCGCGTAGCGGTGGGGGAAGAAGAGGGAGAATTACGATGAGAGGGTATAAGAGAAGGAGAATCTCCGTTTGATCTTGCCGCCGCACGCGATCCCACACACATGTATGCATGTTTCTGGCCTCTCAATATGGATTCGCATGAATGCACCAACACATCGCGCCAGTTAAAATCTCTCTTCTCTCTCACCTTGCCACACAGTCCTGGGTGCTTTCGATCGACAGTGCACAGCCAGGGCACTCTGTTGCTCTTGGATGTGTATAATAAACACCGTGCGAGCCAACTCAGCCGAGTCGCCTATAATTTCTCGCGGAAAATTATATGTTAATGCGCCCTTAATGGCGTCGTTCGTTAACGGGATCGTTGTACAAGCCCGAGGGATAGAACCGTGCCGAGAGCGCAATTCGATTCGCTCGAGCATGCCGCGAGCAGCGCGCGAGTCGTCATTCAACAGCCTCGCGGTCATAGTTTCTTGTATTGCCTTTTCTTGTCGAATGTACACGGGTATATACATCTATACACATCTATACGCATCACACGTGTATGTGTATATGTACAATTCTTAGAAAAATCTGGGCGAATATCTTTAAAATTGATATTACAATTTAGCGCGCGCACGCGCATGCGCCTTCGTTCGGGATGTGTTTATAAGCGCCCTGCCATTACTCAATGACTGTATTTCCGACTTCGGATAGAAAGGCGACTTTTCCTTTCCTGTTTAATTATTAAACGGTATTTTTTCACGACCGTTGCGGATCTTAGGTGTAAGGTTCTTTGAACAACGATCGTCGTCGTTTCACGAGAATTATTTCTTTTAGAAGTTTTGCTACGCTTTTGCCTGTGGATTGGGTGTTTCGTAGTTTAAACGCTTCGTATCGGATTAACCTAAAAGATCGGTGACGGGTTCCGTTGCGACTAACTGCTAAATAGTACATTAAAAAAACGTGAAATTCTCATATATCCCAAAGTAGTAAGGAGAAAAATAGGAAATGTTCACTTTTAGTGATTTCATATATGTATAGGGTTATTTTATTAGTGAGAACATTTTATCAGAAATAATAAAATTTCATACGTAACAAGCGGGTAAAGAAGAAAATATTTAAGTATCAGTATAACGACTGCTTCTTTTATTTCAATAACAATAGAAGCGAATATTTTGTTTCAGTATCTTATACTTTTTAATTTGAAACAAATTAGAAACAGCATAAAACAATTATTCTTCTTTACTCGTCTTTTTGATATCTAACAGAAGCCTAAACCTAATTTCACTGAATCCAGCTTTCTCTACCAGATGTAATCTACTATGTTATTCAGAGTTTTCAAATAGAGCATCAAAGCGTTCAAAGCTCCTCGATAAATCTATTATCCTTCTTCTAACGATCCAATTAAACTCCAAATTTATTATCAGGCATTCAATAGCTGAACGCGACGTATTTCGAACATCGAACACATTGCTTCGTACGATACCACGCGTCACGTCCCTTCTGACCATCATGATGTGGCATCTGTACCAGTAATTATGTACGATACACAAAAAGTCAGAAGGTTAATCGAATCCATGTGCGCAAAAAATCATTTTATTTCGCGAAACAGGGTGGTCGAAGGGAAGAGCTCGAACTATTCATTCGACCAATATGAACAGTTATGCAAAGTGTTTGCTCATCGGTATATCGCGGTAAGAGGATAAAACAACGATACGAGCCAGTCAGGGAAGCTTCTTTCTCGAAGTTAGTAACGCTCATGACTGTTTGATCGGCCTCTTCGGACGGGGAAAAGAATTTCCCGTGGGTCCACAGCAGTGGAACAAAGTCCTCAAAGAATGAAGATCGCCCAGCTAAAAACGTGGCAAGAGAAGTGGCGCCTTTGACCCTCATTGTCTGCGCTCTTTGCCCGTCGCATGCACGGACTTAAAGGACTCTGTTTATCTTTTTCGCTTTCTTCTCTTCCCCTCTGTCTCATTCGCGACAATACATACATACTCTCCTTCCCTCTTCGCGCCCTCAGCCAGCCCGTATACGCGTAACTACACTCCACGGAGCCCCGTCCCTTTCCCTTCCCCGCGCTATCAATCATTTTACGTGTAATTCAATTTCCTGGAATAAAATCGATACTCGAATATTTGAGCCGTTCGATCGTGCCAGAGAAGAAATGGACGTTACCGCTTCAAAGTAATTTATCGCCGACTTATTTTTCACTTATATTTTATGTAATTTGATACTTGACTATAAAGAGGCAGTTTCTAAGAGGAACCGGAACTTTTCGCTTTATTATTATTACGATGTCATAGAGAATTTTATAAGCTGCAACATTCGAGTACATTTAATCGCAATAAAATTGGAATAAATGAATATACAACATTGAATATAATAGTTAGGTGTACTTTTATGGCACGCATGTTACTTAAGATACTTATAGATATCTCATATTTACACACCGTACAACCAATTACGTATAAACTATTTCACATTTGACGATGCACACGATACAGGCTGACACACTTGACTTGCGCATAAAACACCAACTAACATGTTCCATTGATGAAGTGTTGCGAGTAGTCGAACGAAGAAAGTAACGTTTATTTACTATCATCATTACGATTTCTTTGCAACCATTCGGAATCCTATTTAAAAAAACGTATTCGTCAAGCGCAATAAGAATCTCGGATTTCCAGCTTGCCTTGCATCAAAGAAACGCGCTCTAATTGTATGCGACAGAAAAATAAAGAACGGGAGCGATCACGCGTTTTCATTGTTTCCCTTTTACTTTTTTCCGCTGTCAGCCAGTCTGCACGTTATCCAATACTCGTGCTACCGATAGACTAACGAAAATCACGAATAACTGAATCAGACGTTCGCTTCTTACATTAAAAAGCCCTGTCTCATTCACTCGCCGCGATATATCTCGCCTATGCTTGTGCACGAGATGTACAATTGCATGTAGATATATTCTGTTTTAGAGTACTTGAGCCGTGATGGCACACCGTATGCACCGATGTATCACCGATGATACATTCAGGCCAGGTATACAGTAACCTCTTGGTCGCACGAGAGATTGACACACAAATTGAAATAAACGAACCGACGACACCGAGAAACTGAATGATAAAACGGCGATGGTGAAAGAATGAGAGCAGAAGTAGCAGAGATGGAAGGGGCCACAAACAGTGAGAACAGTGCTACAGACAATAGAGACAATTATTGCACACACAGACGGAGGAGATGATGGATCAAACGCGGTACCATTTCGGCGCCCCTTTATCTTCTTTCACTTATCTTTCCTTCTCTCCTCTTTCTCTACCATCCCCTCGCTACCACCCCTGCTGAACCGTTTTCCTTTTTTCCCCCCCGCCTCCCTCCCCCCTTATCGTAACACGTTTCGCGTTTATTTCGCCTTTTAGACTGTTTAACTTTGATACCAGGCACATGAGGAACGCGATTTCAACACGCTTATCGTACTACCCGTTCTACTCGAAATTAACGAACAGAAAACACGCCATTTGTATATAATACTTAATACGTTTAACACGTTGATTGGTACGGTGGTCATCGGTGAGCCACGTTATTAAATCTCTTAGAACGTTTACAGCGAGATACGTTTCTACGAGAATGTTCAACAACGTGAAAGATAATAGATTATACTGTTAGAAAAATAATACAATATAAATACAATATAATATTTCGTAAAAATTAAACGTTACCGTGTAGTATATTTCTATCGTGGCTGCAGCAGCAAAATATATGAAATTCACGTGGCGGTCAATGTGTTAATGAAATACCGCGGATACCGGGAAGACGGTTCTCGGTACGTTTTAATATGTAAAAAGTAAAGTAAATAACGAAGCTGGAAGTTTTCAAAAGACGGCGCGCGTTTAATATAAATGCGTGTACGTTGACTCTTGGGTATCATTAGATAAACTTGCATGAATTTTATGAGTGTTAGTAATTCGCAATTAAGTTATATTAGTTATACGATATTAACTCTATTTCTTGGTTCCGGTTCATTTTCATTTGTCAACAATGTTTAATAATATGTATTTCCTTCGCAAGTATTAATTAGCAGTAAACTGAATTCTTAAGAAGTTCGGAACGTAGTATGTAATTACGAATTAAAATTACTCCGTAATGTTTAAACGCTCGCTTATACGAGCGTCATAAGTTGATTATACTTTTAGAAATTATTCAGAAATATCGTATAGAAAAACAATGATCCGAGAAAATTAAAACTACTCGAAAATGAAGAACTTCGATGAATTCTCTTACGTTACTCACGAATCATCCAGAAACGCATATTCCAAGAAATAGGAATAGAATGTTATGGAAGAACATCTCGAAAGAATTAAAATTACCGCGTAAGTGTCCAAAGTGGATAATATGATCGTTCATTCTAACATTCAAAGTTAGTTAATAACGTTAATTAGTATTAACGATTGTATTATTAATTTGCTATTACAGAATATCTAGAAATGTTTCGGAAGAAAAGTAATGTTATACGAGAATCTCTTGAAAGAGTTAAAATTGCTGAGAAACGACGATGATTAAAATTTTCCCCTGTATAGATTTAATTCATTCGGAAACGTTCCATAGAAATAATATTATCAGACAGCGAATACGTATGAAAATTCCTCGAGCACAAGGGAAAGATAGTCAAAGATTTGTTTCACCTATTCGCAGATCACATTCCTAAATTTCACATAAACGCGCAAAGATCTTTTGATATCATAAAAGAAAATTGCTCTAAAAATGATCAACGTTGAACAATCGCTTTGTTGAACAAATTTTCCTACTGGATTACTTTACGATACGAGCCATCGAGGGAGAGAACCCACGTGGTAGAAAAGCGATACGATGAAAGAATAGGATTACTCGGATGAATGGTTCCTCGAGATGAAGCAGTGGCAGACACCTCTGCGAGGATTACGATTCGCAAGATTTAAAGAGTTATTTCAGGTCATAGGGTTAAGTGAACTACACTGTATAAAAGGGAGCAACGCATGAGCCACCCTCTGTTGTCGTGGCGCATACACAGTTGTGGGAATCCCCTAGCGTGAACCGAAGATTGGAAAAGAGTGGGCGGAGACCAGTTCGTGATCGTGCCGTTTGATACCACGTGCTCGCCGGTGGTTAAAGCACAGGGGAAACTTTACGTTCTCTCATTTTGATATCAAAGCCGTCCCCCCTTTCCAAGGACCTTTAAATCGATGTTCTTTGACATTACAAAGCTTTTGCCTCCGGTAACATCCTCCTCGTCGCCCTGGCTCCTCCATCTTCTGTTATTCTTAACTCTTATTTTTGTATACTACTCTCCTTTGCGTGCGCTGAAAGTGACTGGTAAAAGCTTTCACTTTATTGCCGATAATTGCAGAAGAGGGAAGGGTCGTTGTTCAAAGAAGCTTGTTAGATGCAATAAACGAAAGGTCAGGGAGACACGATCTTTTTTTCGTTCAGACCCTACCAAGTCTCATGGCCTGTGTAGTACACGATCATTAACATTTATTCCTTCTGTTTCCCGGGAGATCGTAATCGTATTAAACGACAGCCGATACGATTGTTCTTCCTGTTCGGTGACAGCTCTTCCTGCTGGAGTGACTCATATATCAACCTATCTAACGTGTACGCTGTGACTCACTGATATAATGTACGAGGTAGAAAAGTTTATAACCCACTTGTTATATTGCAGGTATTAGTTGGGGACTTAACTTCCTACTCGTAAGCGAATTGAGAGACCTTCGTGCAAAATAATATTGTCGAAACCTTGAACGCTGGTTGATTCTATTTACGAAAATACTCTACCGTAGGGTAAGGTACTCGATAGTTTTCAAGGTATTCGTGGTTAGGACTGGTGTTAACTCCTTAAATGCCGAGAGTACAGTGAAATTACACACGACACGTAAAAGTTGAAAAATAAAAATAAAAATGTATCGTGTGAAAATATATTGCAAGTGAAATGTTACGTTAATGCAATGTTTGTTTATTAATCGGAATAAAAAGGAAGGAGTCAGGAGAATTTTCAGGAGACCAAGACAAAATATTAACGAAGGCGATTGATAGATGTAAAGAATGGAAGAGGAAAAGACGAGTATAGCGATGGTGTTAGTGAACGTAAAGTAGCACTGTGTAAAAGACTATACCTGGCACGATTATAAGCGCATACAAAGGTATCGGAGTCGTAGCAGACGTCACATTAGAATTTAAAGATCCATATGCACCATGAATTACAAGTAGTTGAATGCAATTCGCTATTCTAATAGAAAGATACCGTTGGAAATGAGATACGACGTAACAGTGAAACGTTATTCTTGTACTACTGATACTTTAACATGTACTACTGGTACTTTAACAGAGCAAACATACAATTGCAAACGAATGAAATAAAAATTTACCAAGTCCTAGACTGAACTACTTTCACACAACACTTTGTATTTCTAAGGCGTTAATAAACGCAAGGAAACACTGCCACATAGAACAGTTTTATTCTTAAAAACTAAAGGAGAAAATTGTTTCACCAACAGACTTCAAATAAAAGTTAAGACTGTAAAAGAGTGGACTGAGTTTCGTTTGCGAACAGTGAAAAACTGTTTTAAAATATATCATTCTTAGAAGTCATCGAAACAATCGCGTAAATTTCGCACTGTTAACAAAATTCATTAAATTCCAAGAGTTCTCGTTACTTTCAAAATATCAATGAGAACAAAGGAGCAACCGTGACAAAGAACAGTTCCATTCTCAAAAACTAAAAGCATAAATTGTTGTCAGGTATCTACGTCTTCCCAACGAAAACGTCTCTTTGAGAAAGTGAAACGATGTAGACAAGAACTGTAGTTTCTTGGTAAACGTTCAAACATTTATTTCTATAAACTATTACCTTAAAAGTACCTTAGCTCTAATTACCCTACTACCATTATCTCAAACTTGCTAAGAAAACGAGATAAATTAACACGTTGAATGCCACGGGGGTCACCGGTGACCGGCACACCAAAATTAGTAGAAATATATAATTTAAACAATTGTCAATAGTTATAAATTTTTTATTATTACCATCGTTACTACAATGGTGTGACGAAATTAATGCAGTATAAAACAAACTAAAATAGATTTATTTCTACATGAAATATAGACCTATTCTATGCGCTCTCCATCAGTGGCTGTCAAACATGGGAAAACCGGCTTTTACCTTGGCGAACAATTATCCTAAGGAACCTTTCGACTTGGAAGATATTTGATGGCAATTACGGGCCTTGACAGGAAAGTAACAAATGCTAAATCTTGTAACGGTCCTTTAGGATTATTGCAGATCCGAATAAGTATGATAGAGGGATGAGTTATGGTTTATGGTAAATCCTGGGACGTGACAACATAGAACAATTATTTAGCGAAATTGCACTACAGCGGCACGGGGGTCATCGGTGACCTCAGTGAGATAAATTCATTAACGATGATTATACACGATAACGTATCTCTTGTAGGGTAATATTTCAACATTATATGTATCGCGTAATAAAAAATTTACCGTGACACCATGGCCAAACCTTGTAAAACTGGCGTGGCATTCAACGCGTTAACCGAGGTTTAAATTAAACGATTGAAACTTGCCAAAAATCGTCTAAACTGCAAGTTTAAAAAACTCCCGAGATATCGTTTAAAAACAAGAGAACAGCTGTAATGTGAAACTATTCCATTGCTGAATACCAAAAGAGAGTAAATTGCCAGGTGTCCACGTCTATCCAATGAAGCTTCAAAAAGAGAAATGGAAAAAAAAAGAAAAGAAAAGAAAATATCAGAATCGTAGAAGTAAACCGTAGTTCCCTTGCGAGTAACAATGGGAACACAGGAGAAAGACGGAGTGAAAGAGGCAAGGGAAAGATGACAATATTAAGAAAGCTTACAGAAACGTTCGTCGTAAAGGTTTATTGGCGTGAAGGAGTTGTGGAGCGTGTCTACATCAAAGGCGACCGCTTCTGAACTCTCTATTCCCTTTCTACTTGAAACCTCGCCGTCATCTCGTCACCACCTCCACTTCTATCAACTACCACTGACGTCCATTCGCTCTGCCAAGGTTGTGCACGCAACCAGACACCCACCCCCAAATGTGTACCCTAGGCACATTCACCACGTGCGAGTTCCTGCACCGGTGGTTATTAACATCCATTACCATCTCAAACGAGACGCATTGCGACGCACGATCGAACTTCCACATCGATTACAAACTGGTATCTAAGAAACGGATGTATTATTCTTCCATTTCTTCGAGCTACGTTTTAATTGTTCGTTTCCTGGTTCTTGTGTGCGAGTCCTTGGGCATGGAGAAGTCTTTGAGAAGGCTAGAGGCTATTTTCAAATAACAGATGAATATGTAAGTAATCGGTGGAGGATGAAGACTAATTCTACCGTAATATAATTGGAATTATACGTTTGCGACGCCGGCATACGCGTCGAAATTATAAACGTTTATTTCCTCTAAGATAAAGATAAGGTAAGAAAAGATTCTGCTATGGAGATATCATGGAAAGTCTATGGCGACCCATTATGATGATGTTCAAAGAATTTATTTATCCTAATTATAGTTTAGGTTATTATTATGTTTTATCGTATTGTATCACACCATTGGTAACATTCATTGATAAGAACTATCAAGATTTATATAAGCGTGTAAGGTCTAAACAGTTCATGATCAGTTATCATGACCAATATATATAGCAATTGTCAAGTACAATAAAGAAATGTAAAGATGTTCGTGTTCTTAAACTTTCACGACCAGTGTATACAATATAATTAGAAGGCTCATATAAATTGAAGGATTTTATACTTAACACGTTGAATGCCATGGGGGTCACCGGTGACCGGCGCACCCCGATTAGTAGAAGTAGATAGATCTATTATGTGTCGTCGAATATGGAAAAATCCGCTTTTACTTTAGTGAACAATAACCCTAAGGAACGTTTCGACTTGAAAGCTGTTTGATAGCAATTAAGGGCTTTGACAGTAAAGTAACAAATGCTAAATCTTGTAACGATCCTTTAGGATTATTGCAGATCCGAATAAGTATGACCGAGGGATGAATTATGGTAGATCCCGGGACGTAATAACATAGAACAATTAAATAATTAAATTGCTAAATATTAAAATATTAAAATGCTAAATAGCAACGCGAAGAAATAATATGAGATAATTGATAATCGCAAAAAAATAAGTGAATCGAGCGAAATTGCACTACAGCGCCATGGGGGTCACCGGTCACCTCAGTGAGATAAATTCATTAACGACGATTATACACGGTAACATATCTCTAGTAGGTAATATTTCAACATTGTATGTATCGCATAATAAAAAATTCATAGTGACGCCACGGCCAAACCTTGTAAAACTGGCGTGACATTCAACGTGTTAAAGTTTCGCCTTGTTTGAGAGTGAAATTATACCAATGTTTATAAATATCTATTATAATGTCGAGTCTGGCAAATTATCGATAGTAGATCTGATAATTACAAGACTTGCGAATTATTTCTATCATCGTACTTGCGAAGGAATATTCGTTTTGGAGTATTTCTCATGACTGAGCTTATTGGAGTACCACGTACTCCAATATATTATAATTGAATTATTCGTATTTGTTTGGTAAGTCTAACGGATAATTGTGCTTAATCTGTACGAACTACTCGGATTACCCTTTAATTATCGGTTAGCCTAATGTTTTGTAAACTTATTCAATTTGGAACGAAGTAATTAAATCAGATGATCAAGAGTTAAGCACCTACGCTCGATCGTTACGTAGCCATTAACCTCAAAGCTGAACGAATTTTCTGTGGAATAATATTTTAATCCGGTTGCATTTCCGTATCGTATAACAAATAAACACGATTAAGATAATTACTGCACGCTTGGCAAAAAATGTATAGATTGGTTGAAAAGTATTATACATTCTCGCTTCAGCCATTATACGATATAATACATTAATTAAAAGCGAGCTAAATCACGTATTTCTCATCAAACCTCCGCCACATATTCCATTAACACTAGCCAATGAAACTTGCCACCGTTTTCAGCAACAGTGATTCTCAACATGTTTCCCATAATCATAATTTGTTCCTACATGCTGATAATCATTTATTTCATTACCAAATTTGTCAATGTTCTTAACGGTAGTGTTTTAGATAAAAAATAACATCAAATTGATGACCGATATCGTCAAGATATTGTATATCATTTTTATCATAGTACTTGTAGAGAAATATCTGTTTTGGAGTATTCCTCTTGATTAGAGTTATTGCGGTATTATATGATCCAATAATTAAAATTAATGACAGTAACTTAAGTTAAAATTAACCTATATTGCTATATTATTATATAGTATATTATTTAACTTAAATCCCTATTATTAATCTCAATTATTAGAGCATATAGTACTTCCATAATTCTAATTATCAGGAACACTCCAAACCGAATATTCCTAAATTACTAAAATATCCTAAGGTAATTCGCCAAATCTCCAAGTATCTAAATAAATAACGAGACAGCCTAAATAACTTCGAAATCAATTGCAACTAATAATTGCAATCTCGAAAAAAAAACCGAAAGAAACAAAAATTAAAATCAACCTCCCCTTCTCCATCGGATCGAGTATCTTCCCAAACAATTTCCCAACGATACAGTAACAGAACCAGGAAGTAATGGTGTCTTAATTATTCGCCGCATTTATCGTGAACTGTCGTCAATTACGGAAAGAAGTCCAGGATAATGGGCGGGGGGAGGAATCGAAGGAGTGGGAGGTAGATCTGTAGAGGGGGAGGGGGAAGGACTCACGTCGACTTCAGCGGATTTTATCGGTTTTTACTGAATTATTTATAAAATCTCTGATTGATATTCACGATTATCAGGAGGAGCCCGTGCTCTCGCACACCCGTAAGCATATGTATTGTTTTGATAAAGAAAGCCGAGGTGGAAGGGATGGGGGGGGCGGATCGCGCGTGTAGCAGAATCATGTACCGCGAGAGAGAGCCCGCGGGAGACGAGAGGACTCGCGCGCGGCGAGGTTTCACAGGATGAAAAAGGAGCAGAGTAAATGAGAGAAAGAAATATAAAACGAGAGGAAGAGAGAGGGAGAACGAAACGGACGTGGAACCGGAACGATCGCGGAGGCTCGAGGGAAAAAAGGTAGGGCACGAAGCGAGGAACGAAACTGCGACTGGCAGAAAAGCTGGTGGAACGACTCGAGAAGAAAACGCACGGCTGCGTTCGGTGGTGGGTACCGTCAAGAAAGAGAGCTCGATTCGTGAATACACGCGCCCCGAGACGCGCAAAGCTCTCGTGGCTAGAAGCAGAGTGAAAGAGAGCGGGAAAGGGAGGGAATAGGAAAGAGGAAAGGAGAAGGCTATAGAAGGAAAAGAGAGGGATACAGTTGATCCCTGTGAAAGAAAAAGGCGGAGGAGGGAAAAAGAGACAGAAACAGGGGGGCACAGCAGAGACGAGAGGACGGTAAGGAGAGGTAAACGAAAGAAGGAGAACAGGAAGGAAATAAAAATCCAGGAGCGGAAAAGGGATCGACAAAGCGATCGGAGGGAATAAAACCAAGGGATCCGGGGACGTAAACACCGCGGTGTATTTTGGAGCGGGTGATTCTCGGGTGTTACGCACGAGGAAATCTCCGTTCGTGTTATTTCTTACTTCGCTCTTCTTTTTTTTCTCTTTCTCTCTCGTTTCCCGACGTTCTGTGACTGTCGACGTTTGCGACGGCGACAGCCAAACATCGCGAGTTTTGATCTTCTCGGGGTATATACAAAACACGGCCGAGTTGATACACGCGCCTATCGGTCCTGCCACAGGAACGGGTCACACTCATAGTATGCAGGAAAAAAGGCTGGAGAAGAAAGAGTAGAAGTTTAACGTGGTAAAGATTGGAAGGAAGAAAAGGAGCAGGAAAGAAGGCGAAATAATAAGGGGAAAGAGAGGAAGAAAGGCTGGGAAGAGAAGAGCAGAGAAAGCGAGCGGTGTAACGAATAAGAGAGACAAAGACAGGGAGAGGGATTTTAAGAAAGGAATCGCGGTGCTCTCGGAAAAGAAAAGACGGGGCCAGTGGACTTACTCGGTATATCCGACGGTGCTTGTATTTGCTAGTGCCGTGATGACGATGCGTCTCTCCGGCGAGACCTCTGTTTCATCCTCGAAAATGTCAACTATCGACGAAAAAATGGTACGGGCTGAAACGCAGACACATCGTACCTCTCTTTCTTCGTCCTTACTTTCTCGCTCTCTCCTAGCGACGACGATGATTCGGCGTGAACTCTCGACACTTCGACACGACGCACACACGCACCACACTCACGGCGAAATATATACACACCGCGCCGAACGACCGTAACAATAATGGCGTGTTGACACGGTGGAGGCATGCAAAGTGTTTCCCGATCGTATCGAGTAAACGGAGATCACAATGAATTCACGATGAATCAAACACTACACAGCTAGGCATTTCGCGGCTCGTCTCTCAGGCACATCTCGGTCGCCATCGAGATCTAACACGAGTGCGCGGGACGCGCACTCTTGCGGCCTCTGACTAAACTTGCCCCTTCAAAGACCGGCCAATCAACGGGCCGCATGGCCTATGCCCTTGCCGCGAGCAGTCCTGTATCTAGTTGACGCACCGTCATTCATTCATCTCCAAGAATTTTCTCTTCACCTAATTCTGCGAGAACATGTTGCTTTCGATAGAGTTTTAGATCGGTATAAATCATTCGTTTTGTTATCGACGTGTTTTAAGGAGTGAATAAATCGATCGTCAGTTTATTTCACTGTTTCACGGTATTGCTAATTAATGTTACTACCGAGAAACACGCACACAAATGCGCGTCAGCACGTAGTCAATGTATCACCGACAGTCACGTACCTAATTGATTTAGCGCCTCCTTGCTCCAAAAATTTCGTAGCAATTTTGGAGTATATATTTTTAATGGTCGATTAATTAAAAAAGATACAATTTAATATTGCCTTGAACATACTTGTTCTGTTATAAAGTATTTAAACACTGTAATCAACTAATAACTTTGGATAATTTCTTTTACTAATTATGCGTGTAAACAAAGTCATTCCCTGATAATTAGATATCATTATTATTTAATACACGTACATATTATGCTAATATTCTTGTTGAGTATTAAATGTCTGTATAATATTCTTTTTTATATGCTGAACATTTTTGTGGATACGTTAAGTAATACAAATTTAATTCTTTAAGTAGGCAACTATATATATATATATATTAACTCAAAAGTAAATTTTTAACATTCATATTAGATTATACTTATTTAACGAAATGTTATACATATTTAATGTAATAAAAACAATTATTTACAAAAAATATACATTTTCTGTCATGTTTGATATCTGATATATTTCTTTTTCCGTATATTAATTATTTTATATTAAACATTTGCTACTCCAATAATTAAACCTAAATTACATTAAATTGCACTAATGAATATTATAAATTGTAATATTAAATTTTTGCTATTATACAATACTTATTTTTAACAGATATATATATACTTCATGGTTGATTTCAACTGTATCAGCAAACAAAATATAATACATACTTAAATTTTTTTAAATTTAAATCGCCTAAAGTATTATAACATCACTAATGCCTGTTATACAATTACATTTCACGAGTTATCGATAAAAGAATATTTTTTATTCTAGTACCTTAATCTTTTATTGATAAAACGATATTACATATTTCGATTTTTCAGCTGGGCTCGGTTGCTCGATATCATAAGATCTATATTGCTTCCTAACGAGCTTCCCAGTTGTTCCACGTTAAGAAGAGTGGAGCTAGTGTCGTACAGTTCACAACTATGTTGGCGAGCAACACGAGAGGGAAAGGTTTTTAGCGCGCCATGCGATTAACAAACGTTGCAGCATTTTTACATCCGAAGAAAACGAGAAGAGCTCGAAGAGGATGAAGTTTAATTCAACTTCTCGTTATCCGATTCGGTAGCTATGAAATCTCATCGATACGCTTTGTGTTATACTACCGTTTCTCCCTTCTACTTGTTCCGCGTTATCGATTGTTACGAACGCGCCGACTGATAATGCGTTAAATGTGTGCACTTCCTTTAAAACGAAATCACATATCCTCGCATCTATTTACCGGAAAGAATCGAATATCACGATAGAATTATGGATACCGTATAAAATTAACGTGCGCTTGGACACTCTGCGGCATGGAGGTATGTTGCAACAGATATGCAATCACTTTTTAATAATTTATGTTGTTTAGATAGGTTGCCTGCTTGATATTCAACGTAGGTGATTTTCTAGTTTCCATTTTTATCTTACGAATGAATGAAATTCACGTTAATATGAGGGTTTCCTCTTGTATGCAATTTCTTTTTAATTACAGCAAATATATTTGACTGTATGATATAAAAAATATATTGTAAAAATTTTCATTACGTTTAATGATAATAATAGAAGTAATTGCAATTATTGGCAGACAGAATTTGTTGTATATCACTACCGTAATGAATATGAACGAAAACGAAATACTTTTTGAAATGTACTGTAAATTTATTGGAAGATTTTGATGTATATAACTCAGTTTTGGATCAAGAAAATACATCTATATATATATATATATACATACACCTATTACAAATAAAATATTATTTGTAATATTGGGTATCTTTTTATTTATATGTTTTATAAAATATTTTAATACTTTACAGTGGTATTTTAAAATACTTTACGGTGTGTTATAAAATATTTTAATATTTTACAGTAGGCTGATTGAGCACCTTGCACATATGCAACCCTCTCATGCGAGATGCAGACGGTACATCAAGCATGATTGGGTAAACTGAGACACGTTAATGTTCTAAAGACCATACATTAAGGGATTCCTATTTTTAATATCTATTTAAATTGTTATACTATAGTCTCTATATATTATTTTTGTAAATATTTTATATAAGTTCTAATAACAAGAAATCAATTGATGTCTGTGTGTATAAATGTATGAATTATAATTATATATTAAAGAATTATATTAGCTTTATAAATAAATATTTCTTATAGATGTAATAGATACAGAAAATTTAAATGTTTATTTGAATTTATCTGTTAAGAAAGAATTAATATTAGAATTAAATTAAATGCATGTTATTTTTAAATACGTCTATGATAAATTTCACCTTAATATCTTTTATAGGTATGATAGACAGAAAAATATCTATCCTAACATATCAGCATGGAGGTAGAAGACTGAAAGCTTGATAATAGAATGGAATCCAGGATGCCAGTGAAATACGACGATTCTTAAGTTCAGGATGGAACTTAGAAAAGGGCCTTGGTCGAAAAAAATCCTGGTTCCAGCTTGTTTTCTGGTAATTCTCATCTGGATCTTTTTAATCGACAATTCCTTACTACTCGACAACCTGCCTGGTAAAGCAACCTTCCAAAAACCGAGAAATTTCGTTCCACTCGCACACGACCCGAATCTGGATCGTCTAACGATCAAGAAATCCTCTCTGATAAGCGATGTCGAATTGAAACACACGAAAGTATCGAAGCTTCAAATGGTGTCGCTTTGGACAGGCAACAACAGCGTTAAAGGGAACACAGGATCCTTGCGAAAGTATCAGATCTTGAGACAGCAAGGTTTAATGCCGAGTAAACAATTACCCACAGCTTTGATAATTGGAGTTAAAAAAGGCGGGACTAGAGCTCTGTTAGAATTTTTGAGATTGCATCCTGCTATTCGCGCAGCTGGATCCGAAGTTCACTTTTTTGATCATCATTACATCAAGGGGTTTCATTGGTATAGGTAGGTTTGTTACACTGTTTCGTGGTTTGTATTCATCTTAGTATACACAGTGGCGTTCTAAAATTTTCGACCAAATAAATTTTTAACTTGATATTCGAAAGATGATGTCTAAAAGAATTTCAAATAATATTGACTGTACCAGTATGATAAGCAAAAGGAAATAACGGTAATATTACTTAAAATTCTTTATAAAGCGAAAAAGAAAAATCTGTCTGGCTGGAAACTTTAGCACGTCATTGTACTTAACTATTTTTATTTCGCCAATATTCCTATGCACATTCTTAAGAAGTTATTTTTATTTTACAAAAATTACTAATAATGTGACTTAATCAAATATTTTTCTTACGGTATATTCTAGGCATAGGATGCCTCCGACATTGTCCACTCAAATCACGATGGAGAAAACCCCGTCGTATTTCGTGACGAGCGAAGTACCGAGAAGAGTTCAACGCATGAATCTTGCGATGAAATTGATTCTCGTAGTAAGGGATCCAGTTACTCGAGCGATATCTGATTATACCCAAGTGAAGAGTAAACGAGCCAACATGCCAAAGTTCGAGGATCTAGCGTTTCTTAATGGGTCGAAAATCGTGGACACAACGTGGGTCCCATTGAAGATCGGAGTGTACGCGCGACACTTAGAGAGATGGCTTCAGTACTTTCCATTGTCACAATTTTTATTCGTCTCTGGAGAAAGATTGATCGTGGATCCAGTCGCTGAGATTACCAGGGTTCAGGACTTTTTAGGCCTAAAAAGAGTTATCTGCGAGAAACATTTTTATTTCAATGCCACGAAGGGGTTCCCCTGTCTGCTCAAATCTGAGGAACGTCCTACACCCCATTGCCTTGGTGAGTTGATTAAAAATAATTCCTGTTAATCCCTCAAAATGCTATTGCCTCCTAAAAAATACTACAGACTTATGTATAACGTATAATTTGTCAAATATGTTGGCAAAATTATCGCAAGTCTTCTAGAACATGTACACGTAAATTATGAAATACAACTATAAATGTGGGGTTGGTTTCTCACAGTTGTATGTATAAACAAATTTTCTTATGATACCGAACTTTTTGTGCTCTAAGATCCGTATCATTTGAGATTCTATAATATGAAACATATTTCCTGCATTAAGGAGGAGTCTAATTATATGTATTTCATAAATTTCAAGGTAAGAACAAGGGTCGTAGTCATCCTTACATAGATCCTGTAGCCATACAACGATTGAGAGATTTTTATCGTCCATTCAATCAACGTTTCTACCAATTGACCGGAATGGATTTCGGCTGGTTGTGAGAATAAATGCGATAAGCGAATACATATCGAAGCTAGTCAAGTAAAAGAACATAGTCAATTTTTACTGAGATACGACACGCGCGCATGCGGACACCATTAGTTTGCACTAGTTAGTAAATAATTAGTAAAAGAACCAGATAATACTCTTCGGTTAGTTTATATTCGTTTTTACTCTAAACCAGAATATTTTTTTATGTACTGCATAAACGTGGAAAAAGAAGAAAGGCATATCCATCGTTTCAATGTGTTGACAATACACAGAAAGAGAATTCCTGTTCTTGTTCGTGATATTAACTTTTAGACACGCGTATAGATTTATAGTGGCAGCAGAATGTTATCAATCGTATGTATCATTTTTCGCATACATATATTCCACTATATTTTTTACAGGACATTACAAAAGAAAAAAAAAAAGAATAGTATATCCGAGTTTTAAACGATAAATGGCCATACGCGTTATTCTTTTGTTCATCTTTTATTCATTCGTTATTATCAGATCTATTATTTATTACAATAGAATCTTTAAAAATGTTTATTACATATTAAAATGTTGATTTGTTAATTCCATCTTCCATTAAAGTAGTTGTGCAGAATATAAAATGTTCGAATCTGTATTAAAATACGTAGTTACTGTTATTGATTGTATAGAGTTCTGTTTAGAATTAAGAATTGTTTGCACATTTTGTTGAATTTTTGATCTTCCAATGTATCAAGCACAGAATCTACGTAATCTACGTAATTCTAATGATATTTACCTAGTATATGTATCATTATGTTTAAGCAAGAAAGCGATGAATATTTTCTGAATAATTTAGTTGAACTGCGTCAAAATGTCTTTAAATTATAAGAAACGCTATAACAGTGTAGAAGTTCTCGTAGATGCGGAAACGGAAACTGAGTACAATTTAAAGTAATAAAAAATTACGTCTCGCGTTTAATACACGAGTACAGTTTTAACGAACGTATTTCGGTTAGAGGAAAAAGAAGCATAGAAATATTAATAACGTCAATTAGACATTTGTAATGACGAGGGTTATTAAAAAAAAGTTTGTGTAATCGTATCAAAATATATAATTAATTTCGATAGGTGCAAGTGGCAAGAGCTTGCACAAACTGCAATAAAAAATAATGTATTTATATTTTGCAAATGTGCACACACATATGAGCACAAATCACACACACACACACACACACACACACACACACACACACACACACACACACACACACACACACACACACACACACACACACACACACACACACACACATACACACACACATATCATATATTATAAAACAGTTTTTACAAATTCAATTGTAAAGTTATGTGAACTTTAATTAAATAGTTAGAGAGGGAAGAGTAGTCGCATAAATTATCAGAGTTCGTTTAGAAATTGTCTTCTATATTGATAAAAATATTCCTGGATAGTTATTAATTACAAAAATTTGTTAGTATAAATTTACAGTATATCATTAAATGAAAACTTTAACTCGTAGCTCAGAGTTACGAAAATAATTCGCAACGATTGTATTGTTAAGTAGTTCATTATATATTAAGTTTACTTGCTCAAGTGGCCTAATTAATCTAAAAAAAAAAACAAAGTTGTAAATAAACAGTGATTTACCAACTAAAAAAACAATGTGTAATCTATATGTATACTTACGTTTTATCCAATCTTTTTCCCTCTTCGAAACGCTACAGCAATCGTTCAGGAAGAATAAAAAATTCCTCCTCGATAATCCTGTGTAAGTAAAAATTGGGAAAACCCCACCAGTGAATGAATTATCAACTATTCAGTTACAGGAAAAGATGTTACAGGTACCGAAATAACAACAAGTGCAATAGTCTGTTACAAATTTTGTAATGAAATATTGCTTTCGACTTATCGAAAGGGAGGAAAACAACACGATGCACGTGCACGTTTCCTTTATACAACTGTATAGAGTATTGTTTTAATACTTTCCGCAAAAGATTCATCCTCCTTTTGTACAAATGTTACGACATTAAGAAATACGTCTCTCTAGTCTGTTTCCCTACTATCTACCGAACTATCGAGAAAAGTGAAAGTTAACGATAGAAATTTCAGCCGTACGATTTCAGTCAAACGATTCGTCAAATTTTCCTCGACCAACGTTTATCCATAATATGCTTCTTCCCTTAGTCAGAAGTACAAATTAAACGGAAACTATTTACTTTCTTGGAAATTATTAAGTACATTTTTGGTCCCATCGAAATGGCAAAATATATATGCATATTACGTAAGTATATATAAAAAGATGTAAGTGCGACATAGGTTTTATTGGTACTCTAATCTTATGTTAAAGATTCTTGAGCAATCTTATCGATTGGTGGACGGAATACATACTGTCGAGAGGGATGATATTACAATACACAGTAGGTCAGTATGTTCATCATACGTGATCATCGAACGATCGTAATAACTAACGCATAATACAATTCGATTCGATTAACAAAATACTGATTCAACATTACGTCCGGGATAGAACCAACTATCCTTTTATATTTCTTTTTTTCCTTCCTCCATTTTGGGACTATTCTATATGGATAACAATATAATCATCTTGGCTTGGTCCTTCGTTACGAAAACAATTGATCATGAATTTTCGCGAAAAGAAGAATACATACGTATAATAATATTCGCCTTTGCCTACTTTCATGTTTTTCCTTTTTTTCTCTTTCTTTGGAATATCGAAAGAGAAGAAAAGGAAAAGAGAGAAAGATGATCTATAAAATAAATTTTTCTGAATACTTAACGTTAAATTAACGACTACAATGTTCCTTACGTCTACTACTAATACGTCATAATTTTTCGTTATTGTCTCTAACATACGTAATTAAGATCATGCTCAATCACGATATCGTTTTCACGATTATTATCATGATTTCGATTATTACTGACAATTGGAAGCATTTCGTGGTGCACGTACGAGAGAAATGCATCGGATAGAATTTTACGATCTACGCTCTTCCTCCTCGTCATACTCTTGGCGATGGTGAACGTGAAATGTTCCTTGGAAATGTTTCTTCGTGAGTTGATTCTCTTCGACGGTTTCGGTTCCATCGATCGAATGCAGATGCACAATCCCGGCCTGTTTTCCACGACAGACTTAGCCTGCATCAATCAAACGAACAAAACGAAAATATCATCCGATTGAAATTCCTTTATCGTTTGCAAATTCCATAAAATGTGTCTCGGAATAGAGAACCTCGTGCCCATGATTTAAATTAATAAAATAAATTATCCCGTTGTCGTCATAGTTTAGCAAATATTTTAGTCACAGAATAGTTAAAATATAAATTACAGGCTCGATCCAGTGGATGTTTGATCTGACAATAAGTGCATCTGTAGTCATGAATAAAAAAAAAGACAACAAAGACACGAAGTCGGCCAGTTTACAGTTTGAAAAATCGTGGCTTCACTGAGCCAGAACAACGCATTCAAATGGAATATCCATTTCACCGCATATACAATTGCTATCCATAATCTATATACAAGATAAGCGGATTCACGATCGAATCGCTCGGCATGAGAAGATCCGATCTTTTTATCACAAAACTGCGACACAAATTCCGATAAAACTTAATGGCAAGTTGCTACGAAGCGCTTCCACATAGTGGCAATGAGGAGGTGTCTTACATCTTACGAATATGTACGATCTACGAATAGTCAACACGTCACGAATTCGTTTAACGAATGGTCTCTTTTGCTTGTTCATCTATAACGAGTACAATGAGCGACGAAATTATTTTTACAACTGAAAATATAACAAAAATTTGTAGAATGATAAGACGGTATAAAGAATTTTGTAATAATACCTCATATATGTACTTTTAAATAAAAAGTATATCGAGAGGTTGTTTATTGTCCAATAATAATAAGATAGTTTGTAACAAAGTGTACTTAGAAATACTTTTGTGATTTTCCTGTCTCAGAATCTAATAAATAATATATTTCTAATATTTGAAATTACTTTCAGTTGCATATATTTCTTATTGTATAATTTTCATTGTATAAGTAATTTTGTTACTTATCGTATACGTTCTTTGAACGTATTTTATTATTTTTCTTGATCTTTTCCCCTTTGTACTATTTGAAGAAATCAAATTCGCTGATTTATATAATAGTTTATTTATGGCTGATACTTCAATGATACTTTTAATTTAGTTCCTATTATCATTTTCTTCTCTTTCTTTTTCTCTTTTCTGTTTTTTCAATAATTAAACTTACGCTTAGGTGAAGATCTCGAATAGACTATGTAAACGCATAAGGACGAATATGGCATCGGAACGCGCTTCTAGCACCGTCAAGGCAAGCAATTCGTTTTAACGGTCGACAATGGAATCGCTGTGTGTTGAACCGTTGCAAGCGATACGTGTAACAACACGTGCACGAAGCGGGACTGATCGTCGTCTAGGTATACACCCTTCGTGCATTTTCCTTATCCCTCATTAATTTTGTATGAGTCGGTTTCTTTCTTTTATTCTTTCACGCTGTGTCTCGTGGCTGCTCGTTTCTCAGCAGAAACGCGTTTCAAGTACAGAGTCGCGAGCTTTGTCGCGTGCGCGATTTGCGTTTCCCTTTCTCCTTTTCTTTCGTTCCTCGATGCAAGAAAAGAAAAGAAACGTCGGCGCGCGTTACGCCAACACGCGCTACGTTACGTAGCGAAGAACGAACGAAGCTCGTCTAAAGTGAAATTTATAAAATCAACGATCAACGCGCGAACAATTTACAAAAAAAAAAAAAAAAAGAGAAATTTTCGAACGCTCTAATAAGAGTAAAACCTTCTCTCCATCTTATCGTAATCCAGCGATATTTCTTACTGATAATTCATCTCCGAGATCGACTTACAATTTCATCGCAAATTCGTATAATATCAGTAACACGAGTAATCGATGAACATTCTTCCTCTTTATATATTCGTATCGTTCATCGTATCGATTCCCGCCCTACGTTCTTTTAAACAAAACAAATAAAACAAAAACCGCGCCTACTATCCCTTACGCTTCCTATAAACAAGCAACAATCGTGATACCACTGTTTCAGTCAGTTTTCGATAGCTCGCTTATCTATGTCGGATGTATCATCGTGCATCTTCGCCGACTGATAAAAGGTAGCTGCGTTCGTTATTACAGGAAAAAGCAATAAGGAAGAGTAAAAGAGAAGAGCTTGAGACACTGATGAGATTCCTCGTCGGTGCGCGAGTTCGCATCGTGATATTGCTTCAGAGATGAGTGATAATGATATCGTCGTCTATATCGTCCTTTTCGTCGTCCGTTTCTTCCACTTGGTTCGCCTCTGCTTGGGCCGCTTTCGGATCCTCCGCGATCGCCTTCAGCCTTTTCTGTTTACGCCTATGCAATAGTTCCACTATGATGTAGCCAATTGTCCCGATAAGAAGCACTGTTAGCATCACGTACAGCTTCATACGGGCGCATAAATGGGTGCTGTATGCGTATGCTATCACGAAACCGGCACTCTCCCATAGTCTATAGTTGGAGAACGCGGCTTCCTTGTTACGCCTGAATAGTGTTCCGTATAGACCTGCAAATCGAGAAGAAACAATTAGGTCAATTTTCGAACGTTCGTTAACGATGGAATTTAAGAATCGAATTAAACTTTTTCGCAATTACCGAGATAGTTAAATTGACTTTCTTGAACTCAAGAAATAACTTTTCCATTGGCAATTTATGCTTTTTCGAATTGTCGTTGTCTCGAGACATTGCTATATAATAATAATGATAATAATTCGTTTCAAACTCGCGGCCAAGAAATACAACTCGCTTACGATTTTTCTAACCACACGCTTCCTCCTTCGATCTTCTCATTTATCCTTCCATACTTTATGCTTATACTATCCTTAACCCAGTTGCTCAAACCCACATGCTAAGAGTCTTTCTATTCTGGAACTGTTATCTCGTTTTAGCCAGCCCGATTGCTTCTGCTAACTCTTCTTTCCTCAGTATTTTTATCTTCCTTAACCATTCCTCCAGCTGTTCCAATTTTTTTATCCATCATCGGTATCTATATCTTTTTTTTTTTTTTTGGATTTATCTCTTTTTCCTTTCAGCGGAATATCGCGTAATTCTTTCGTACACAGTTCTCATTGTTTCCTATCTCCTTCTAGTCATGTTCGAGCTAATCGTGTTTTCCTTTTTGTTAGGAAGTTTCCTAAATTCGAGAAGAATATAAAAAAATCGTATTCGTTAATAAACGTATCGGTGACTTTTCGTTTGAACTTCTACGCCGAACTTTTTCTACGAAACATTACGATTAAACTATCAACGATGTCGAGAAAATTATACAACCGTATAAAATCGAGTATCTTCTAAGAAAGATTGACCTAATTGTACTGGATTTTTCTTCCTATAGCTACTTTGCGAATAATTGACATACAAAAAAAAAAAAAAAAAAAAGAAAAAGAAGTCCTTTAAGTAATCTCAACGTCATTAAGTTTCTCCTTGGAATAATTCCAATCTTTTTCTTTTTTCTTCTTTCTTATCAACAGTATCTATCCGTTTCTCTGGATATAATTTAATTCCTCTTTAGCAGACGTTCGACAAATATTTCATCCTGTCAATAGAAAATGTCTCGATTACAAAATAAAGGAATCTAATAAACCATCGATTTGAATTGAATATTCAACTCGAAGTCTCATATAAGTATGCCATAATCAGCCATTCGACAAACATACAATAAAGTTTTCCTTTTTCCAAGACGAGGCTAACCAGTTAGGGCAGTTGATAATGGCATTCTTTAGACACGAATTAACGGAGAATTCTTGAAGAGGAAGAAAAGACTATACCTCGAGAAGTTCCGGTTAATCGTCGTGTCGAATGAACATTGCTACTAGTTGTCCATTTTCGTATGAAAAATCGGTCTTTGTACGTACTTGTCATTGTGCTTGCGACTAGCTGTTTTCCATTCTTTTCAACGCTTATTTTACATATGACTCATACGTGGTATATTTTAAGATCATTGCATAGAAAAATATTTAAACTGTTAATATTTAAACTTAGCTAACTGTACGTCAAATAGTTTCCGATTCATACTAATAACAGATAAAATAAGGAACTGTAGTAGTTTAATAATCCTTTATAAATCCATGTCAAGGTACTTTTCATACCTTACGTTAGATATCTTTTCCTCTTTTACATTTACTATTATCTATTACCTGTTATCTATTTGCTATTATCTATTACATATTCTGATTGAATTTCGCGATAAGAGAATCTAATTTCACTTGTAACGTACCATGAAACCGACACAAATAATCAGACTGCCTCGTTAAAAACAATCCATCGTTATCATCGTTCCCATCTCTTCTCATAGTTATTCAAATAGTGATAAATGAAATTGTTTTAATAAAAATCAGCGTATGTAAGAGATTCATGATAATCGAACAGCTGATAATCGATTTTTTAGATAATAACGTATATTCTAGTAGTTAAAAGCAAGATTCCCACGACTACCACGTGAATTTCCTGCACTTTACCCTGGCAGCCACCGATACACGCCGAGATACGCTATACCGTAACGTTTAATCATTGCGAAACATTATGTTATATTATAT
This sequence comes from Bombus bifarius, assembly GCF_011952205.1. NCBI lineage: Eukaryota > Metazoa > Arthropoda > Insecta > Hymenoptera > Apidae > Bombus > Bombus bifarius. The sequence goes on from NW_022884484.1 coordinate 1,107,293, forward strand.
TTGCGCATTTTTAACCCACAAACTGCCGCAATATTGTGTTGGCAATTAAGTGATTGCGGATTTTCTCAATACCACCTTGTTGAGAATTGTGGATCTTTGAAGCCGAAATAACGTTACAGGAACACTAAATTTATACTTGGAATTAATATTAGAATAGTTATACAGGGTGGTTGGTAATTGGTGGTACAAGCGGAAAGGGGGCGATTCTACGTGAAAAAAGAAGTCGAAAATATAGAATAAAAATTTGTCGTTCGAGGCTTTGTTTTCGAGAAAATCGACTTTGAATTTTCGCCCGGTACGCGTGCTGTACCTAACCCCAACCTAACCTCAACCTAACCTAATATACCTAACCTAATATATTCATCGATACACGCTTGTACGCGTCTCAACACTTTCTTCTATACCCGACTGTTAACCGACTGAATAGTCCACATTCATCCGTTTTCACACGCACACACATACCTTCACACACTGATACCCACACACAAGTATCTCTACTACGCGTTTAATCCAGTCCAGCACAGGAAATTATACATATCTCAACACGCCTAATGACAAAATCCGCAATCACTTGGTCGCCAACCCAATAATATCAACCACATTGTAACAAGCTAACTGATCATTCGCATCGTTGAAGATCTATTAATCCGTGAAATTTATCTTATCGTAGACGATAGCGCAGAAAAATGTAGCGACGAACGAGGGTCATCGATGACCGTCGTGACAAGAACCATTGCTCCGCTGTATTCTCCGAAAGCAAAGTTATACGTACCATTGACTTGCGTCTGCCAAACAGCGTCACCAACACCCCACAGCCCGGAAACCGTGTAAAAAACGTAAGGGTTATCGGGGTGCGGTTTCCAGTGGAGTAGCACGACGATAAGACTAACGTGAACGATAGCACCCAGCACCATAAGCGGCTGTCTTCCGACGAATTTCATCAAAGAGCCGAAGACCAAGGAGCAAATAGCGTTCACCACTCCGAAGCAGATCATAACGTAGCCAACCCGGTGCACACCCAACGCGCAGGATATGTAGGCCTGAAAAAGAGAAGGATGGAGTATTGTTAAGATCCAGCAATGTACGCGAAAACGTGACAGACGATCTCACATTGATTCAGGGAATGTCTGGTTACAGGTAGCGATAGGATACATCGAATCGTTCGTAACGGATCGATGAAATCCAGTTGATAGGAAAGGATCGTAATAAAAAGATTACAGGTTCGATGGTGTTCAATAAGCCGAGTTTTATGCGGTTGTCGTAAGGCGAGTGGTCGATTCTACTTTTTCCTGGTTTCTGAATTTCGTTACGTAAGTTACACGATTTGATGTTTCATTGCCGAGGAACGACTGATCTTCTGTGAGTTCGACGACGTAAAGATGGCATAAATAATTCGTAGCTTCTGCGATAAAATTGAAAGGAATGCTGGTATTTTTATGAAATTATTTGTCGGAAATTTTCATTGCTTCTAAAAATTACGATGGAAGCCCATCTACGCGAACATCGTTCGTTCGAACCACGTTTCCTGGTTAACGCTCGATTAATTGAAGTTTCGCTGCTTCGACTCGTCAACCTGAACTCGAGATCCTATTATACGAACGAAAAGTGGCAGGTAGCGGGGATAATTGGCAAACTGCCATTATACGAACTCCAATTATATAAACTTTTTGTTCCGCGACTAATCCGGATAAGTAGAGTCCTACGGTATGGAGTCGATCAATGTGATCAATCGATCGTGAGCGATCTTATCCTGCATACTGGGTGACCGTTAATGAGAGCATCTCATTGTTGTAGTTTTCTTACGAATGTATGTTATGTGTTGTAATTTTCTACGATCGAGAAGTTATTCTATATTTTCAACAAGGAAAAGAAGAGATAAATGAAAATTTACTATTGTCGAGTTTTTCTGTTATTTTAAGATACCTGTACTAAATATTTCTTTTTCGTCCAATATCTAATCCTTGTTTTTGCACATATGAAATGTAAATTCATATTTGATATCACATAAAAGAATTATAATTGTAATATATGATAGCGAAATATGGAAGAACGAGTTGGAGGATCGAACGAGGATGTGCGTGATTAAAGAAGCTGTAAGTCCAAGTCGCGTTTCTTGGAATCTCGCGAGATGGAAATTAAATAAATTATTATTATTGTACAGGGTGGTTGGTAACCGGTGGTACAAGCGGAAAGGGGGTGATTCTACGCGTAAAAACAAGTCGAAAATATAGAATAAAAATTTCTTTTTTAATTTTTCCATCGAGACAACGATCTATGATAAAGTGCACGCGTACCGAGCGAAAATTCAAAGTCGATTTTCTCGAAAACAAAGCCTCGAACGAAAAATTGTTATTCTATATTTTCGACTTCTTTTTTCGCGTAGAATCACCCCCCTTTCAGTTTGTACCACCAGTTACCAACCACCCTGTATATTACAGAATCATAATATAATAGAAACTAACGCACTTAGGAAGAATATTTAATATACCTCGAAACAACCGAAATATTAGAAAACAATAAATTCAGACGATAGAAGTAACGCGGAGACTAAACATTTCTTTCCTATATTTACTTCTATCATAAATTCCTTCTTCGAGGAGCATCGTGTCTCGAAAATCGTCTGTCGCATAAGAATAATACAATTTGACGAAATTCTCACGATAGGAAGAACTCAACGCGCGAAACAATGCTGATAACGTGAATCCAAAGTAAGGAAACTCGATTACAGAGTCAAAGAAATTTCGCTGACACTGTGGATGCTGCGAAGATGCGTTCGTCGTTCCTGCGTGCTTTCATTTAGCCACTTCGTGTGCGTGATAGCTGCGCAGGGTCCAGCCACACCATCGCATCGATGCACCAGTAGAACGAGAAAAAAAGAAGAAATACTGGTTCACGAGATTCCAGGTATGGAAGTGGTATCGGGGAATTGCTGCAAGAATAAGATTCTGGGCTATTTATAACATGTCGAACCAGCTGATTCAATGGAAGTCAGCATCCCAACATGCCCGATGCTTTCCAGTAGCGTTTATTCTTCCAATTACTTTATTCCTCGCCCAATTTGCCCACATATTTCATCATCGAACTGGTTTCCAACAGGTTTACCTTCCAAACTGTATCATCTCCTTTTGCTCCTTTTCTTCCCCTTCTCTTTTTTCCTCATATTTTGCATACGCATACGTCTCTACACTTATATCATTGCTCGTAAGTACGTGGACACTATGATCGATTGGTCAGTAATCCTGTCGCGCTGTTTTGCTCGTTTTCGAAACCGATATCCGTATCTCTGCAACGTTAAATGATATCTCAAGCGGATTGAACATAATTTTCAATTCGTTTAAGCAGAGATAGGGAAATTCAGACGGAGAAAATTTAAATACGGAGATTTCTGTTCGAACGCGTATCTCTTTCCATTTCGTTGTTTGTTAGATGAAACGTTTGGTTCGCCGATACGAGAGCAAAGTCGAAATAGAAAAATTAAGGCAAGAAAGGACGAACGAAATACGTACGAGGACGGATGGGAAAGTTTGAGGAATCACCGCTGGGAATTGCATTAATTGTTATTGCTATTGTCATTCCGGGAACTTTCCAATCTGCCCTCGTATCTATGCGAACGAATGGAAAATTACTTGCCACTGCTTCGCGTACTCTTACTACGAATTTGTCACGAGTTTTTCTATTTGAATTTCGTAACTAAATTACATCCTGCCAAATTTAAAGGAATGTCCATTAGCAACGTGAATTACCACGAAAATGTACCTGGCAGACTCGCGCTTATAGTCATTTAATTGCAGGGATCTACGACGATTTTATTCTTTACGATCATTGCACTTATACACATGACGCTACGTAAATCATTTTTACAAGATAATCGCAAAGAACTAAATCGACGTTCTAAGAACCTTGTAATTGTTAAATCTTGTGGAAACGTTGCTCGAGAGGCTCTCTGTACTCGAACGTGGCAAGCTAGGAATTTACAGGAGACTTCTAAGACTCGGGTTCCTAAATTCTAATCGCAAAATTAAAAACAAAAAAAAAAAAATAAAATTTATTTCAAACTAATACCAACTAATACTAATGATTCGCATACTTATACGATTCTCGCGTACCATTAGCAAAATATTATCTCTTTAATGGATAACTTTCAAACGCACGCTTTACCCAATTTCTCAAGGAAACAGACGGTAATGTTCTTTTTCCTTTGGCGTATGAAAATTCAGCGTTACCAAAGATCGATCGAATGTATACGGCCGTATATTTACGAGCAATGCCGTATTTATACGCCATTCATTTTCATGCTGGCGATTTTTTAGTTGTACGCAGAGCCAATCGTATATTATACAACTTATAATTTAAAGTCATTCAGCGCTTTAAAAGCCAAAGGATGCGTGCTTCAGCCGATATTTCAGCATATCTGTGATCAGTAGCATGTATTTCCGGAGAACAATTGTACGACCTCGCATGGCCGTTACGCATCACGAACCTGCCGTTCTGTATCCGGTTAGTATCCGGGTGATCCTAGCCAGGTTTTTGTGTTGCATCTGATGAGGATAATGATTAACGATTTTAGTTTACTGTTCGCTTTTGTTACTGCGTTTCTTCTTTTCTCTCTCTTTCTCTCTCTCTCATCCAATGGATTTTCATCGTCCAACATGATACCATTACGTTCATACGACGATACCACGTAAGATATTACGATCGAACCCCTGTTCGACCTTTTTTTTTGCAAAAAGACGTAGAGATATCGGCGATGAGACCAAGTTCGCGTAGTTCCACTTGTAATAAAAATCGCGTAAATTACGTGTTCTTAGTGCGTTTATGGGAAATCGAGGGACGTGGAAGGTGGCAGAATGCGCGTAACGAGTAAAAATATGTAAACTATTTAACGCTATTGACTGCTTTTACAAATTTATTTTCAAATTCCTACTTCGTGTTATATTTTTTCCGCAACGATAACTAAAGGAATATTGTAACGAATTTTATTTTGTTTTTTACGTATTCAAACTGAAAATAATTTTGTATCGAGGCTACTTATACCAATACCAGTCGAAATGACTGGTATTTGTGAAAGAGTAAAAGGGTCCTGCCATCTGTTTATCGAACGCCAATTAACCAATTTCTTCGTTTTGTACAACTCCCCACACGTTCTTAAAATTTCTACCGCGTATCGTTCGATATGATGATATCAGTTATCAAGAAAATTGCCGATCGATCGCTAGATAATTAGATGCTAACTGTAGAAATACAACACCAGTCAAAACGACCGGTTCTACAATTTTATAAATGTGTCGATCCTCGTTTAGGGATCGTGGTCCCAGATGGATTAATAATACGAAAAATGTACTATATAGCACGAAATTGCTTCTGTAAGAAAGTAATAAATATACAAATATTCTATTGTTACGTGTTTTTTTAAAGACCAGTCATTTTGACTGGTTTTGGTAGAAATAGCTTCGCGTTAACTATAGGTAGTTCTAGCGTTAACAGTATCCAGTTATAATACTCGAATCTCTGGCTAGGTCCTGATCTTTCAATTCACTGGAAAATCAGTCCATTTATAAAGATATCAATTTTCATAAATATCCGTCATCCGTATAACTCGTCGTACATTTCTTCGCTATTTATTGCCGTTCGTTCACGCGATACGAGTTCACGTTCGGATATGTAAGCGGATTTAATCGGCGAAAGTTCGGTTAATCGGCCATTAACTATCGAACCTCGTTGCGGTAAATGAAATCGTAATAAAACGCAAGCAACGAGATGCGAATAAATGGAATGCAGACGAATCAAGTTGTAGCGTATACCGATGACGAAAATTAACGATAAAAATTCTATTAAAGAAACGTTATTGTTAGAAAATTATTTATTTTGCTACGATATAAACGCGTCACGGTATGCTAGAGTGGCAGCATTGAAATTGTTTTGCAAATTTCTGAAACGAGCAACGAAGAATTCTTGGATAATCGGCTGGATAATTCTGCGTAAACCATTATTCTAACCAATATTATTATACTTTTAAATGGTCGGTCACGTTTCACGAGATCGTCTCGATTCTTCGCTTCGGTTCCTTCGACGTGAAGAGATTCATTCTCGAATGCATAATAGTTGGTTCGTAATCGATGTCTTATCGAACCGAGCTTCCACCGACAACGGGCTCGTTCATTTTGTAACGAGCAGCGTGGGCGAAGTTATACGAATCTCATTGTTGTTCGATTGTTCTGCCTCGTGAGTCGTAAATAATTGCCTGAGTCGTTAAGCAACCGTCGGACAATATATCGTCGAACTCTTGGAAACTCGTTAACTTAATCCTTAAATGCGTGCTTTTTGTCCGAACGCAATAAAACGCGTTGAAATTGTTAGTTTATTCGTCGCAAGATCGTAGAGAAAGTTTTACACGGAGAGAGAATTCGTTGTCGGACGATCGTAGTACGCTTAGAACGTATAAATAAATCGCCGACTGTACGTTACAATAATCGAACAATAACAGTTCGTAGGAAGATTATAAAAATAATAGAATAAGAAATATGGGATAAATACAGGGATATATAAAACACGATAAAATAATAAAAAATAAAAAATAGTTTACGCTTACGTCAATTAACTTAACATCTTATCGATCTTATAATATCTCGATTAAAACGAATATTCGTAAGTGCCATTACGTAAATCATTATGTATACATGAAATGAGTATTTGTGTAATCACGTACGACGACATCGTGTGTTCGAAAATCAATGAAACTCTCCATCGAGAAAATCTCGTTCATAGATCGTTGAAGAAAAATCATGTTCTTACATCGGAGACGAAAAGCTAATGTGTTTTTTTTTCCTTATTTTTGCTCGTAAGACATCGTTTGATTACATCGATGTGAAATTAGAGTTTCGTAGAAGTTGTCAACAGTGCTAATTACTCACTTGTGTAAAGTCTGCACCGATGAACGCCTGCTCCATGCCGATCCATATTGTGATTGGTATAAGGAGCTGCTGATAAGGCTTCTTCAGTTGATAAGCAGTTGCCGAGAGCAATTGTATACCACTGAGCTCTTGACTGTCCACTTTTCTTTGTTTCTCGCCATACCTGTAACAGGGAAGAGGAGAATTCTCGTTATTCCGTCCGAATTGAGTCTAAGCTCTGGTCGCGCGACTAATTTGACAAGTTGCCTCGAGGTTGCAGACACGATCGACAAGTGGAAATGACAGAGAAATGGTAAACGACGCAAGTGTCGGAAGTGAAAATTGTCCGTGTCGCAGGAGAAACGGAGATGTCTGTTAATTTCGGCGATTTTCGTAAATTCCTGATCGAACGTCGTGCACTTTCAGGCTTCGCCGTCTTTAAATTTGGAAGAAAAATAAATAAACACCAGAGGAGGAAAAGATTATGACAAATCCATTCCTATTGGTTCTTCGACGTTTACTGTTCGATAATTGAAAATACTATGCTCGATGTTTGACTAATATTTCAACGGTCGTGAAAAATGCCAATCATTAGAAAAGTAAGCGATGAATGTACGAAGTTTGGCAAGAAATCAAATGTATAATTTGCAACGATAAATATCTTGAAATGTTGTGACAATCGGTATTTTTAAATCTTCAAACGTAATACAATGTTACATTATCAAAATCGTAGTTTTATCTAGATTTAGGATTAAGTGTCTGGTTTTATCAGCTTAAAGAACGTGGCATATCATCGTGCTCTTTTAACCGTAGCTTAAATCCTGTAGTTTTCAAATAGCATAACAACGCAATCAAACCGTAAGCGTATTGTTGTAGAGACTTATCTGGCTTGGTATATTTATTCTGATACATTTGTGGTGCCGGTTTCCTATGCTAAATAAGTAATCTCGAACGCCTGTGACAGTAGAGGCTGTCAATGGAGCCTTGATACTCGCATGATTCGAAATGTATGTATTGCGAAATGTTGACAGGAATCAGTGAGGTAGAACGCCCGTAGATTGATTAACAACTAGTTGGAATATATTAATCGTGATATGGAAAAAGAATTCGTCAAAGACAAACACAAGTATTTCCTGTTTTGAAATATGATTTCTGGCACTCGAAGCATTAACTTGTAACTCTTTTTACAGTTACATACGTACAACATTTCTCTCAAAACACCTGCGACAGATTATAATTATTTAAACAGTTGCAAATAACGAGACGGACGTAATTGGAATCTTTCTTTATTTAGAAATTTTTCTACGCGTAGTTTAATTCTTATCAAAGGTCAGTTAATTAGCACGCGGTAAAATGTAACCGTTCTAGCTACTGGGTCGTTCAAGAAGCTGTCGATGGCAGTTTTGATTGTCGATTTAATTCGCTATATACCGTATATACGCACGAATTAAAGATAAAAATCTGACGAAATCTATAGAAGGAGCGTTGTTTTCCAACGGAAAGGAAAGATCTTCTATTTTGAGACAAAATAAATCATCTTATTGGTATTTTGATTTTTGCGAAACGTTGTTTTCATTACAAGAAGCTGGATATTGCAGAAGATTATAAAAATCGTTTCCAGGAATCTATTGCTAAGAAAAAAACAAGTTTTGCGGAAAAGTAATGACGAAATTATCTAACAAACAATAAACAGTTGTTAAAGAAACGATGCTTATACTGTTTAGTAATATATTATACAGGGTGATTGGTAACTGGTGGTACAAGCGGAAAGGGGGTGATTCTACGCGAAAAAAGAAGTCGAAAATATAGAATACAAATTTTTTTTTTAATTTTTCCATCGAGACAACGATCTACAGTGAGATCCGTCATAACGTACCGCACGCGTACCGAGCGAAAATTCAAAGTCGATTTTCTCGAAAGCAAAGCCTCGAACGAAAAATTGTTATTCTATATTTTCGACTTCTTTTTTCGCGTAGAATCACCTTCTTTCCGCTTGTACCACCAGTTACCAACCAGCCTGTATAAAGATATATTGTATAATTAAATTTCTGATTACACGACAGGATCAGTCATTTTTCATAGGTTCAGAGCGGAGGAAGGGATTCGTTGTTGATCGTTCCATCTTCGTCAGAATCTTCAATCTACGCTGTAATAAAGCAAACCAACACTTAATGAGCAATAAACTTTACATTTACAAGACGCGCGCTCATTAAAACGAACGTTCGTCTCTCGAAGACACGACCGGTTGATCGAAGGAGTAATTTTACAAGTGGCACGATATAAAATTCTAGTCTCGGTATAATTTAACGTTCAAGTTTATCCAAATCAGACGTGGAAAGCTTACGCGTAGCATTGTAATCGTGCGATACGTTCGTCTCGCAAAAACATAGTGCACAAAATAACTTCTCCTTGAAAATTCCCTCGAACGAACTCTGTACATTTATACGCAGAGAAACAGACTTAACGTGCATGTACAGGATGCTTCACGCAACTGAGTCGAACAACCTAAAAGTGTGGTTTGTCTGGTATCCGGAAACCGACGAAAATCGAAGCTTTTCGCCATCCTGGTATCTTCTCGTTGAATGTCAAATATTTAGTCGCTACTTCGTAGCAGCCAGTGTGTAATTTTGGCAGAGTATAACTTCGCTTGGAAGATAAATATCGTTAAATTTAATTTCGTAAAATGTACGAAGTGGAAAACTAGGAAAGACGTAAGTGTTTCTGCGACGTATTCTCGTAGTTCTCGGGTCTTTATGCATATGCCGATCTCACTGTCGTTTTTAGTAAACGTAAAGTCTTGCACGAGGTGTTGGAGAAAAGCTTTAGCGTAACATCGAAGCAAAAATTCAAATAAATCAACGATGATTCTTTTCGCGCTATTTTCAATGAAAGAGGACACGATCGAAACGAACAACGAAAGAAAACGATCCAAAGTGCGTAGCGGAATTAGAGACGCGTCGATTGCCATACGAAAAACTGTGTAGCTTCATTTAGAAAATACATTTAAAAAATTCATTTAAAAAAATAGGGATAACGAATAAAGAATCTTGAAAATACTTCCATTTCGAAAATGTCTACACACGTCAGATCGTCTATCATCCGAGACCACTGAATCTCGCCCAATGAAACTTTCTTCTCTATCTTCTATCTTTCCGTAGCTATATCTTGACCCGTTCACGTGGAACACCTTGTACGTACACCGTACACCGTACAAAGTGGTAGTACGTACTTGCTTCGTTTCGCGATGAAGGCTGGCTACATTCGTTATATCTCGGCGAAAAACCGGTTGAAATTTTTGTCACGGTTTTATCACCGAAAGAAAATTCCGAATTCAAGTCGAACGTGAAACGCGTGTACAGGTTCGAACGCGTAACACAGCCGGAAAACGACAGGAGAGGGTGGATTTTTACACGAGTTGCTGGATCCACTATCGGCTACGAAGGTCGATAATTTCGAGAGAGAGAAAGATCGCGGAAATCCTCATGGCGAACATGTCAGGCAGAGAGGCAGGCGAACACTCGTAAAAGAGCCGTTCAACAGAATCCGGTAAATTATCCTGCCGCTAAATTTAGCCACGGATCACTTGAATACGATCTACCCTGAGGGGGCTGAGGGATCAGCGATTCAGCAGCCAGAAGAAAGTCGCTGGAACGAAGCAACCCGGCCGACGTACGAGAGAAGCCGAGGTTTTTAGAGTCGCTGCAGCCTCGGGCGACGTTCGCCAATTCTCCAAATAAATTTTAAACGGCCTGGTGCTAAACGACCGTGGCCATCTTCTCGTGGTCAGCATTCGAAGGTACGTTTTACGACCCGAGGAATCTCTGTTGTTTGGATTTCTGGCGATTATTAACCCTTAAACCATTGAATGGTCAAGGATGGGTAAGATCTCGGCATTTTTTTGAAATTGTGGAATTAACGAAATTAAACAAGCGGCGTTTTATTATCATTGAGCGATGGACAAAGGATAGAAAAATTATCGTTCGTAATAGTTATAAATAATTACGTCGCGATGGTGTTATTGCGAGAAGATAGTATTAAAATAAAATTCGAACGGAGTGCGTTCATGATAGATTTCGAGCGTTAAAATAAGAAAATCTGTATATTCTTCTGAAAGTTTAGAAATCTATTATCGAATCTACTAAATATACCTGTCTTATATATTTATATGATTTATGGTCTACTTGGTATATTTATTATAATATATCTATAATATTCCTATATTTACCTTATTTTTATTATTATCGTATTTTAAAGAGAAGACACGCGTACTACCTTCCAATGAGCTTGTAAATTAATTTTATTCTAACGTAAAAAGATTCGAACGAAACCTTGAATCTTAACACTTTTTTCATCGCTGAAGTATACTTTTCTATTTACATTTTCTTGCCAATTCTCAGAGTCATCGATGTCTGTTTGAAGATTTTGCAATGGCCAATCATCGGTTGAAACGAGTCTCGCTAGTTGTATCAGGGACAAACATATTCCGGTCACTTGACAAATATACGTATGCTTTATACTGTACACTGTACGCTGTTTTGAGAAAGTTCTAAGACTTGTTGTTGCCTTAAAACACGACGAATTTCGTGGTGTAAGATCAGAAAAAACACGAAATCGTAATGAAATATGTTTAACAGCGAATAGCGTACAGTTGGTTACGTTCTTAGCGTTAAATTTCTTGGACAACAGGCTTGACATAATCTCCTGAATTGAACTCGAGAACAGCAGTAAATTAATTACACGCTAGATACTGGATGTCTGGGTAATCGAAAGTTCGCCAGCAAGGATTTACGTAAACCTAGTTACGCGAAAATCGTTCTGTATTGTTTCTTTCCTCCTGAACTCGCGACCATAATTTCCATTCTCAACGTCGAACGACAAACAGAGTTTTACGTGAAGCTCGTCACTCATTTTTCTACGACATTTTAATCATTCTTAAGAAACAGCTCTATTAAGAATGAAACAAATACGAAGCTGTTCTCGTAGAAAATATTACATTACTATGTATTTATCGTTAATGTGGATGTATCCTTGTTCATATAACAATTGTTTTTATTACCTTAATATACAAGATATATTTCAGTATATAGTAAATTTACTAAATTTTTATTAGGTACTATTAACGTAATATTAATTCGACAACATAAACGAGGAAACGTAAAATAAAACGATATATACGATTTAACGATACACGACGTAACAAGGATATTTTCGTAGCTACTTTCATTTCGAAAAGAACCGAGTAACATCAAGTTACGTAGAACAATTTTTAACAGCGTTATTAAAATAAAGATCTTCCAAGAATCAAACAGTTAGATATCGTCATTAAATACGATACCAATCATGTTCATTAACATAGTTCCCAAGACGGTTGAGAGGAAGTGCCAGATAAAATCCTCCTGCCCCTGCGCAAAGTTTTCATCGACCGCCACGAGTCAACGTTCACGTTCGCGAACCTAATATTACGTGCTATATTTCCGTTAAAGTAGCTCTAACTCGCACTGTTCTACGAATCGATCTGCCAACAAACACGAAACTACTGTTCCAGATTATTTCATCGCTTAGATACGTACCTTTGATTACAATTTTTATGTAATTCAATTAGGAAATTCCGAACAAACGAATTTATAACGATTATATCATTCGTGGTGGTTATTCGCGATGGCGTTGATATTTAAACATTAACATGTATGTACATATAATTGTCTCACGAGTAAACGCAAATAATTCTGTTCTTTCTGCGATTCCAACTGCGAACTGGTGTCGGAGCTAAACGCATGTCGAACATAACGCCCGCCTCGATCTGACCTCTTTACCTTACCTCCGACCTTAGCCTTAACACGCTAATGATACCTGAAAATGTTTCTTGTAACTACACCGCGGACATTTACGTAAGTTTGTCTTACTACGAAGACAAATAAAGAAACAGAGAACCTATGGAGAAATTTGTTTTATCTACTTAAGTACTGTGCTGGGTGCTACACTTTGCACGCTATATATATGTCGAAGTCAGGTTGGCATTTTGGGGCGTTCGATGAACCTTTATTTACTTTACCGTCGCGAGTGTAGCCAATGTTTATCAGTACGAATGTGGACACTACAAGAGGCTACGAGTAATGGTAATAGGATGGTCGAGATGATGGTGACAACGAATTCAGGTTCGATAACGAATCCACGGTCCACGGGAGGACTAGTATCAACGTGCTACTCGATTCGGGTAACTTCCCGATAACTCAATCGGCAATTCGTCCAACGACTCACTAACAAACTAACTCCCTTAATCCAAAAGAGGCTGCCCTTATATACTCCTGCCCCCCTTTCTCGGGTTAATCTTTGTTTTTAAGGAGAGTTTTTAATCATTTCATAACTCTGTCAGGTACATGTCCCTCCCGTGATCGTGGCTACGTCCAGTGACCTGCCACGTCACTTCGAGCCCAAACCCATCGTCATAAAGTCAGATTGGAACATTAAGACTATTTCTCATTTTTATTACTTAAGGGCGGCTATAGTAAAAGTCTGGACTAGTGTATTGAGGTTTTTCCCGACATTCCGGACGGGAAATCCCGCTGTCTTTCCATCTCCGACATATATATCTTTGCACGCAGTACGTATTTCGTGGATTTTTGCACTTTGCGCTAATTATAATATTTGTAAGCTTGCGCGTATTTCGACGAGTCACCGTACGCGTTATACGTCGCAACTATCTATATCGCACTTGTCAGATACAATTTAATTTCGTAAACTTATAACGATATATCGTGTCATTTACGTTTTACTGTCTTTTATCTACCACTGACCATCGTATACCTAATACAAATCATAGATTTTATTGACTCGAGATTGTCGGACGTTAAATATTATTCGATCCTGGTCCGCGATTGTGCAGTGCGCGCTACGAATGTCAACGTACGTGCAAGTCATGCACGTGAACATTCTAACTAGAATGTGTCAGCTTGTAAACATTAAACAAGCCATCGGCTAATCCAAATACATAATTCAAGAATGTCTGACTCATAGTCACCGCTACCGATTGCATTTCTAGCTGCGTTAACTATACATATCCACGTATATCTAATGAACGAAGGAGAAAGAAAGAAAAAAAGAAGAAGAAGCGAAGGAAAGGCGGAAAAACGAGTGATCGTAAATATGTTTGCGGAATGGAATGAAGTATTAGCCGTGGACCGTTAATCGATCGTAAACGTGTGTGTGACAAACGCGAGGTGGAAAACATCGGTCGCGCGAAACCGTTCACCACGATAAAACAACGTCGAAGCGTTTAAGTAGCTTCTGTCGAATGCAAGGTCGCTCGGGTTTCCGGCCACCTTAGTATAGACAGATAGATATATATATACACGGATATAATATCGATACGTGTTCGAATTTTATGGAACGTCACGTACGAGAAACGTGAATCATCCTTTTTTTTCTGGGAAAACCGAATCCTTATTGTTCTAGAAATATGAGAAAATATTCGTTGCGAAGGGGAATGATTGCGATAATCGTAGACTGGCCGATTTTTACGCATTTGTGGAAAATTTAACGCTGGATGGAAGCGAGAGAATGAAGGAAACGAAGGAAGAAAAGAGACAGAAGGAGCTGAGAAGAGAAGGAATACAAGGAGCAGACGAAAAAGGAAAGAGTAGAATGAAGACAAGCGAGAGAAGAGGCGAGGAAAAGGAGCAAAAGGAGAGAAGCAAGAAGAGACAAGAAAGAAGAATGAAAAGCAAAGGAGACCAGTCATTGAGAGTAGTAACTATCTTTGTTCCTGTTTGTTCTCAAGTTCAAGCAGAAATAGCTCGATCGCTTATCGAAGATAAGATTTCTCTGCTTCGCCTTTCCTCTACCTGTCCGTACAAATTTGTTTTATATACCATATTTCAATCGAGTCAATAATTTATAAACCTATGCTTTATCTGACGTCTTAGAAATTGCTAGACGCGGATGTTTAAGCAAATTCATATCTTTACGACCGCGACTGAAAAGATAGAAGCTAAGCAGAGAATTGGCTTTTCATCGATCGAATATCGATAGATATTATTGATAAAATAGAAATCTTACGTTTCGCGTTTTCACCTTTTCTTTGCATTCTTAAATTTGCACTTTAAATTTGCGCGACACAGATTACCAACCGCCATACAGGCAAACGTCAATACGCTGTAAAAATCTTATTTGCAAGCGTAAAGAATTTTGTAAATAATAGGAACAAAATTACACGACGATATTACAGTAAAAACAGGAAAAATTAACTATTTTATTTTTCACATACACGAGCGATGGAAACTATTGTTACCTAATGGAAATTACATTTTTATTTGTCCGTCGCTATGATTTATGTCACGGTCTCACAATACTCCATTCAATCGATGAAAGAGACGATATCATAATTGCATTCTATAAGGATAGGTAAAATGCGGCACAAGTATCGTTGATGTATGCAACAAGATACCTTCTTCGCGGCAAGTATTTCATTGTTCGAATCGTTTAATGATACAGGAAGCGTGGAATTAGAGAAATGCACGAAGAATGAACTAAAAATAAGCATGGACAAACGATATTCCAGCTACAACAATTTTCGATGATTGTCAGGTAATTTTCAATTGGCGTAATAATTAAAAGTCTGAACGAAAGATAAGCTAAAGTTATTAATTATACAATTACAAGCGAAAGAATTCGAATTTTTCTTTTGATATTTATCGCGATACCGTGAACGAGGAAAGTAAATATGTCGTTCCATTCACAAGTACTATATTACAGAATGAATCTCACGAAAAGAATGTCGTTATTTTGACTTCTCCCGTTTCTTTTTTTTTTTTTTTTTTCAAAGATTTGAATCCTCGGTATATTTCCGACAGTTCTTCCTCGAACAGTGAATTTTCACGCAATTAATCCATTGATAATGAGAGTCAGCATTGCGTTAAGGCAACGTTGTATTTGCATTTTTTTCCACTTAATTTACATTAGATATCGAATTCCGTTTTTTAGTATTGTGGTTATGAAAGGAAATTCCAAAGATTCGTCCGATATCTTTGTTCTTACTGTCTTCCTTTTTCCACTTAGATCGCATAATTTTATGTAGCACGAAGAGATCAAAGTGTTTGTAGCAATATGATAAACTATTTTTTCATACCATGAAAATATTTATATTTAATATATGTGCTTGTTACGATATTCGAAATATTTTTATGTTTCAATTTCGCTCCTATTTTATCGAACAATAAAATAATTCCGATTGAGATATCTAACTGGCAGAAGTATTCGCTCGAATATTTCATTACCTGACAGAAACTGCTAAACCTAAACCAATAAACGCATGTACGAGTAAAAGCGACAAAACTTTCCGATCTACGTAATATGCAGTTGCAACACTAGTCGCGACCACTATGCCAGTCGATAGTAGAACTCAGTCAGAATAGCGATTGCAGAATCATTGCAGAACACACGGTGTTACGAATCTTTCATTTATTCGACTTCCACCGTTGAGGAATACTGACACACTGCGTGAATGGCTGATTTTATTATGCACAGCGAGTCTAGAAACTGGGCCGGGTTATAACTCTGTTTCTATCGCGGATAGAAAAAGATCGTAGAGGAACAATTTGCATTCTTTATCAAGCTCTATCATCGTGCATCGATCTTTTTTATACAATTGCACTAATGCAGTTACAAAGTGCTATTGTACCTTTCTTTTCTTTTTCTTTTTTTTTTTTTTTTAATAAAACCTTACAGTTTCTTTCGCATTTATTGATTCCTCGTACTATTCCGAACAAAGAAGCGTTAGAATACAATGTCAAAAAAAAATTAATATTTCCTGAGAGAGTTTCATAAATCTTATACAGTATCCATTAACGTTAAAATGGATGTTAATGGATATTTTGTATAATACAATAGAGCTCCCTAATACGAATACCCTAATATCTGAACGTTCTATTATTCGAACCGTTTATTATCAAAGCATAATAATTCTTATCAAGAGATCACTTTCTTCCATTTGAAATTGTATACATATTTGATTAATGCTGGTATACAATGTACTGTTTGCTTTATTCGATCGAGTGAATTCTGATTGTATGAGTTTAGTATGAAACTAATAAAACACGACGTAAGTTGCAATGTAAGTGCAACAAGATTAACAGAGACGTATAACGTTGGAAAAGCCACGATCGCAGATATTAGACAACAAGAGCATGATATTGAAAATTATCTAAAGTACGTAGATTACTCGAATCAGCGTTAAGAAAACCTTAAATATACTCGTATAATTAAACGGTTTCATTTCGATAGAGACGATAATAACGAGGATTTTATACGAATGAAAACAGCCAACGAAAGTGGCAACGAAGAGTCGTCTTCTCGTGTCGAAGCATTCGATAAAGAGGTCCGATGATTTCAAAGTACAGGAAGAATGTAACCCTATGCAGTTACTTACGTTGAATTATATGACTTAACAGCGAAAATAGACACGGCATGCATAAATATTGAAAGAATCAGTCCATTAATCTTAACGCGTATTAGAATAAATGAAATCTCATAGGAGAAAAACGATAGCTCTATCATCCGAAAATTGCATTATCCGAACAGGTTTGTCTGCCTGTTAGTCCGGATAAGGAAGGCTCTATCGTACATACGATATACGCGAAAAAATGTTCTATGGCGAGCGCTGAAATACTTTCGTGTGTCGGTGTGTTGCTCTCGCCAGGTACGGAGATCGCTAACGCGCGCAAAAATAAAAAGGAGAGAAAATCCAGCGTCATTAAGCGCCATTATAACGTCATCCATGGTACCAGCGGTCGTAACAATGCGGCAAGGTCAGCAAGAATCGCTTTATCTCGAGAGGAAAGAATAAGAGGCGACTAGAGCTGATGGAAACGAGCTGGCGAGTGAATCGGAAACTCGAACACCACCTCGGCCAGCCTCTGTGTATCTACCGTGCAAAAGTTTCCCACTGATGATTTTGCTCTTGCAACATGCACACGGGAATGGCTTCTGAACCGTTATAACACAGTACGGTTGGCTGGTGAAGCAACTGCACCGATTCAAGTATGGACTTGGAACGATAAGTCGAGAACTGTGCGATACGATACGACACGTTCGCTATTGCTAATGATATTGTAACAAAGAGCAGCAATAACACGACGTAATGAATTACAATTATTACGTGTTGATTTTTCAATGTAAATCCCATTGAAAACGTTTCAGACGAATTAGATAAAAACGTCCAGGAAATCTTCTTAAGATCCGAATCTGTAGTGTGAAATTGTTTATAGCATGGTAGAAACCATGATGATGATAAATATAACAATAATACGAACGTCAAAATTGATGCAAATAGTAATCTATAGTAACCTAAGGAAATTAAGTACTCTAGAAGGTCGTAGAAGCTACTCGAAGAGATCCATTATTGAAAAGTATGAGGAAAAGGAGGAAAATCGTGGGAGAGACATTGTCGAGAAAAAGTATTTGAGAAATTTACAAGTTGCAACGTTAGATATTAAAAATATGTAAAGAGAGATACACTGACGTTAAGAATTGCTCGAGAAAATTGCAACGTAGATAGATCAAAGAAAGAAATATTATCCGAAGAAAATAATTGGAAGAAAGATTCTCTTGTCTTGGAATTAACAATTGGAATTTTCTTGGATTCAAACAAGATTAAAATGATATGTACATATATATATTGATTTAAAAAATTATTTGAGAAAGCCGGAGGTCAATTTCTCGCGACGTTACTTAATCGACGTTAAGAAAACTTACGACCTACGTTAGAAGACTTACACTAGAAGACACAATTGCAAATTATTTGAGAAGATCGCAAATTGCTACGTTAAAAATTGCATCCAAAAGAAATATGTTCTTAACGAGCGTGAAACCTCAAGTTACGTTTGTAACGAGTAGATACATTATCGGTGAAGAAACCAAAATCATCCATATGCGATTGGCGTAAGAACATGATTACAGACGTAAAAAAGCGAAGCTAATAAACGCTCGTGTCTGTATTACATTGTCAATGGAAAATGACAGCTGAGACATATACAGTTATTTCTCGCTAATTTCCGAGGCCGATCGCGCGGAATCGTTTACCTCGTTTCGGAATTACGAAGGATCGTGGTTGTGATCGATCGCAACTTAATCTTTCCAGGAATCGGAATTCCAATGGAATCGCAGAATCATCAAACGTGCAATTTCACGCGCAGCACGTGGAATGCGTGTTGCGCTCTGTTATTGTGCAGGTGAATCCACCGAGGATGAATTGGATGTTCATCAAAGCGCAGACTGCCGGAAATCGAAAGTAGTCAAGTGTTTCTGGCACAAGAGATATTCCTTTCTCCTGGCAACTATTTATACCAATACTAAGAAGAGACAAAGGAGCTCCGGCTACAGCTACGTTAGAAAACTTATCGTGTTATGCAGCGTGTTTAATTCAAATAGAAATAGTTCATTTGAAATTTCTTAGATCTGGATTTTTTAGTCTGCGAAGAAAACTTTTCTTTTTTTTTTTTTTACTAATTATTGATAATGGAATTTCGGGTGGTTTTACGATGAAAACGTATTCCGCTAAGATTTTAGACCAGTTTTAACGAAAACAAATACGCTTATCGTTAAATTAATTAACAATTTACTAAAGTATAATAACACACGTAACAGAGTGCGTAATATAAATTGCAACGTATATGTAATAAAAAACTGTGTCATAATATCAAGCGTAAAATGGTTACATAAAAGTAATTTTGTTTCAAACTTACACAGCTACCAAAAAAGTTCAAATAAAATGGTGATTTCATACTAACTTGATTTTGATGATGTGAAACGTTAGACGTGAATTATTACTAGAACAGGATCACGAAATAGACTTAATGGAAATGGCATCTAAACCAAGTCGATTTAAAGGATGATAGGATAAATAAAAATGTTTAATGTTACAATTTCGTTTTAATGATTATTATCTGTGTTTGAAGTTCAGAAAACTCTATAGGTATTATCTTTTGCAATCTTGCTCGATGATGTAATAATTTCTGTAGAAATGTTCGATTTTACGTGTTTACACGAATTAGTATGACGTATCGACGTGAATAACATGACAGAGGAAACGAACAATTTTTCCAACCGCTTCGATGTTGTGAGGTACGATCGTAAATCAGACTACAATCATGAACACGAGGCTCATATCTGAACGATTCTATGAATGAAGCATGGATCCACGGTAATACGGTATATAATGGTCTAGCCTTTACGTAATTCATAAAGAATCGTAAAATTCGCACTCGAACGAGTCTCCTTATTCACGCGGTAAAATACAATCATAATGATTTATATATGTCACTTAAAATGCGAAGAAACTTAAAACGCGATACATATAATATAATAGTTTGCGTTTATAATCCATTTCTAATTGCTAAATAATAACCGCATAGAGGTTTCTGAAAATCTTACGAGATTACGAACATCGAACACGTTTTATACGTAACTATGATATTTTTTACTATTCTATCTTGCCTTCAAACTGCTTTTAGACAACTTTCGAATATCGATCAACTCATTAGCTTAATTTTATTATGTCATTTCAGGCCCGAACTACGAACGAAACAAATTTACAAATTGCCACGTATTTTGCAAAGCAAGAATATATTCGTTAACAATGAAATTATTAGGTACGAGGATTATATAAAGATATCAGGTAGGGTATTTTATAAATTTCGCAAGTTCGTTATACGATGCAATTATCGTCATTTCTTCGTAGTTTTATAATTCAATAATTCTCATTATACAAAATAGCCTGCATAATTTTCAAATACTCCGTAATTTTCTAATTCCTTCGTAACTTAGTTCTACGATTCTCCTTATATAACATAGTCTATATAGTTTCATAATTTTCACGATCCTCGGGTTTCTCCATAGTTCGATACTAGAAGCTCATAAATTTGAAACGCAGTAATAGCGATAAATAGATGTATTATTTGAACAAGACTCGCAACTATAACTTCTAATCTTCCTGTTTCTACGCAATGCCCAAGTTCCATGAAAAGATAAAATTCTCTACGCGTCAAAAATATACCTTTTCCTATTCACCTTTAAGATCTCCTGTAAAAGTCTACCTTAAAATTGCTCTTCGGGGTCAACCGTGAAGACTACCGTTGATTACAACAAAAAACTGCCACCGCGCGAATCTAAACCTAAACCGCGCTAATGCCCACTTTTTCCCTCCTCTTAACGAATCCTCCATTTCATTCACGTAGATTGTGAGAACGACCCGCGATAATTCATTTTTTGTTGACACGTTTAGATCACGCGTCAGATTCTCCCAGCGACTGGTAAACCGTAGATGAAGCGATAGAAATGTCGTCACCGTTCTTCGCACTTACCATGGGAAGATATCGCTTGGATCTAAAGAGTTGGAAGGCCAGACGCATTAATTATCAATGAAAACGGTACAGACCCCATGCATATGCAAATGTTTAAAACGACACGCACGTTGGTGTATCGATGATGAAGCGTCAGCAACGCCAATAGAAAATCAGCATTCCCGCGTGCGCGGCTATTAATATTTTTAGCGTCGGTATATCATTAGAACGTTGCCAACGTCCGGATAAGAGGGCAGACGTCCTTGGTGGACGAGGTAGTATGTACTGTTATGAAAAGATACAAATAATATTGCCCTGTGTCTACGGACAACGCGTGATTGAAATGCAAATGACGACATCGGATGATCGGGAAAAATTCTGTGTAGCCTGTAAATCTCGGCTCGAGACGGTTTGCTGGTCACGAAGTCACGAATCCTGAGATCACCGATGCTCGAAATGACAAATCTCCGACAGGTCGGCCGGCTCGCTTATATGACTCGATCACTTGCCGGAAGCTATTCGGTCGCTGCGCTGGGCCGAGTCGTTGGCGCCACAATGTAAGTACACGAGAAATGACGGGAGTAACGGGATTTATATTTTGGTAACAAGTACAGTACCGTGCAAATGTCTTGTGGAATTTAGCATAATGATTTCATACTGGCAAGTGATCGCGTTATATCTTTGCAACGTGTTACGCATCGTATGAATCTTCGGATATTTGTTTCACGATGTTAATTGTTTGTCATTTTTCTTGACTCGTAAGTTGTATGAAGTTTCATTGATAAGTAGAATGGTAAGTTAGTTGTTACAAAGCACGTATAAAATGAACTGCCGAAAATAAGACAGGAAGAAATAAAAACAAATAGCTTAAGATAACGAAAATAGAGATGGCAGATAGTACGAAGTCAGGTAATCGAGTTATTTGATAAAAATGGAACCTTTGATGTCAAGAGAATGAAGGATTATACAAAGTATTCATTATTTTAGGGAAAATCTAATCGATGAAAAGTAAATTATAAATTAATCCCTATTTTTTTTTAATATACTCTTCATGGTAAATTGCTAAAAAACAAGCTTCTTAATAATTATTGTTTATCTTCGTAGCTCGTAGGGTCTTAAATTCACTATCTCACAAGGCGTGTTGTCACAATTTTAAAATGTATCACTGTACTTTTGTATAATAATATATACGTAATTCATACCATATGACAATAAGAGATAATATTATCGTATGTAATATTCTTGCGAATGCTAGTTATCGTATCATATTATATTATTCATTCTTTCGTGCAAGAATGTATGACGAAAACGAATATCTACATACATATGTATGGACATATATTTGAGTTTTTGTTGTATCAATATTGTCAATATTAGCTATAGATTAAGCAATGCTTGTTGACGAATATACCACATCGATGATTAAAGTATATTTGAACATTTAGAGGTGTCAGGTATTACATTAGATTCTCTGGATGTTTACGAACATATTCATAGCTCCAATCGATCGTGTTTTGATCGAAGAAGACAACATTTTCGTCATCTATTTTACGGTGAAATTTATTTACGTAATCAAAAATACCGTTCACTTTCTTTTTCTTTTTACGGCTCGTCTTATACGTTTTTTTTCCTCTTCGAAGAGATACGAATAAGGTATGGCAACCGAGTAAATAAATGTACAAGCGTGTCAAGGAACGTTGTATAATTACAACGTTGAGTAGAAATCGTCCTGAAGAAATTTCTTTACTTTCATGCTCTCGCGTTTCGCAGTGCCTTTTTATAACTGTATGTAATTCTTTTTTCTAAAAGCGTGTTTTTAATAAACGTATGCCACTTACATTTAAAGTCGAGAATGTTCCAGAGTAATTTATACAAGCGCAATTGTCTATCTTTTAAAATATCCAGTGTCTTTAAAACAATTCTACTTAAGTATTCCGCTTTGAAAAAGTGTACAAAAGAAGATACGGGGACAAGGAACGAGCATAACGAGTCTATATTTGTCGATTTTCCGATTTTTATATCGTTTGATGGTTAACTGAAAGTAATTCTAACATAACGTAAATCAATTCGACGTGCTATATGCAAAGACATATTATATTAGAGAACTACGTAATAAATCCAACAAGTGTCGTATAAAACCAATAGAATAAATAACATTGTGACAGTTAATCGATCATAAAATATTCAAAAATTGATAGATAGCAAGAACAGATATTTAATCAACTGAATCAAATAAAAAGCAATTTAGCTATTATGGGACCACTGTACGTACCGGAGATTATGAAAATGGCCTAAGTCAAGAATCAGAAAAAACAAGATTATCGCTTATTTTGCGTCACATCTACGTACATTACGATAATCAATACGAGAAATATCATCTTAGCAAAGAAGTAGAAATAGAACCGCCGGATTGAGTTTGTTGTTGCCGTCGTTAAGCAAAATTTCAGTGCATGCACGAATCGCAAAACTTTAAATATCACGCAACGAGAAATACGCGTATGACATGTATCACTTTCGCAATCACCGACACACGCAGACGTCGTTATAGTGAATTTTTAAACCATAAAGATAAAATAAATCATAGAGGTATAATTCATCGCGTTTCCTCCCTACTATCTTCCTCCCTACGATCATCGCGCGAAAAAACGTTCTGTTTTTAATTTTCCTTAGATTCGAATCGTTTACATTTCCAAGTTGTTTTAATTCGAGGCATTTTCTTGAATTTAGGTCTGCCAGTACACAATGCACGCACTATAGCGTGTATAGATGTACCCTTGCATGCAGAGACTTCAATGCTGGCAACAGCCAGAAATTTATCGGGTTTTAATAAGTACAAATTGCGGCGGGTGGTTGTGTAACCGCCGTGCTTCGATGCATCCTGCGTCGGATGTACGCTATTTTGTAATCATGAGCAGAGCAATGTTTATAGCGATTCTGAATGGGAGAAGGGGAGGGGATCTTGCACGGATCTCGCGCGATACACGCTTATTAAGGTGCGCGTTTCGTAATACTCCTGGAAAAAAACATTACTGTCTTTTTTCTCGCTCTTTTTTTTCTCTTCCGTTATGTGGGCGAGTTTTCAAGAAGCGTCCCGCAACCGGAAGCTTCTGGAAACTCGATTCGACCACGAGACTCGTAATCAACATTCGTGGCCATTGATAAACATGCATTGTCGCATCCGAACGAGGATTTCGTTTTCGATCGATTCCATCGAGCGGCATAAATTATCTTACGAAGGTAATTTTTGGTCGAGTCTACCGTACGAGGAAAACAATGTTACAGGGAAAAAGAATAATTCCCGATTGACTTGATCGAACGAATAACACGAGATGTTAATCAATTTTCGAATAATTCTATCGAATAGGAAAATTTTCTTACGAGAGAAATATAATTTTCGAGCAATCTTATCGAATAAAAAGACTCGTCCTGTAGAGAAAAAGATAATCCTGCGATCAATTTGATATAGGGAGAAAAATTATCCTGTAAAAAGTTGTACCGGAAAAACAATCTTAAAAGAAGGCACGACGATCGAATTAACAGATAAATCATCCCGTATAAAAGAATGGTCAATCGTTCGAACCGATGAAAAAAAAGTTATCCCACAAAGAGGAAAAGAAAAACTCGAAGCGAAATTACGTTAAGATATATATATATATATATATGTATAAGGTACATATTACGTATGTGTTTAAATTTGACAGATTAAAGACAAGGAAAGAGAAAAAAGTAAAATATGCGGAATTTTTTCCTGTATAATAAAATAAAACGTCGGCCGTTTTAACGAAGAGGCGTGTATCTCAAAACCATGAAGCACTTTTT
Organism: Bombus bifarius; assembly: GCF_011952205.1. Lineage (NCBI taxonomy): Eukaryota > Metazoa > Arthropoda > Insecta > Hymenoptera > Apidae > Bombus > Bombus bifarius. The sequence continues at coordinate 1,132,335 of NW_022884484.1, forward strand.
CGTTGACACCTGCCTGTCGAAACGATATGTGTAATTTATTTGGCCGTAGGCAAACTTCCAGGGGAGTATCCGACCGCATCATCATGCTTCCATCATCTATTCGATCGAAACACCAAGCTCTCTTTTTTGTCTTTTCTTTCTTTTAATTTATTTCGGCGCCGAAGCTTTTTTTCTTTTGCTCTTTTCCCCATTCCACTATGTCGATAGTGTTCTCAGCCATATGGATCCGCGCGAATTCATTTCTTCGAAACGCCAATGCTCTTGACTTTCAGTCTTCTTCTCTTATACAGATACCACTGTTATTATTGCCCGCCACGGAAGAATGATTTCATATTTAATCAGGTACCCGCCTACGTTTCTTTTTCTACGTAACTGTCACTTTTTCTCTCCCCTCTTTTTTCTTCTTTTTATCCGAGCGAATCCGTGCAAGTGAAACGGTTTTGACATTGATTTCTAGCGTAGCAACTTCGTTAACCTACATCCTGGTTAGAAACCAATTCGTGACGTTTCGTTTTCTCAGCGACTTTCTTAAACAATGACACCCTGAGCGTTTACACGATTTTCTTCCAAATTATTGACGAGGCCGTGCAACGAACAAAGTTTACGTATTCCGACAATCATCGTAATAAATAAAAATATATAGCGCTCGATACTCCGCGCTTTTTATCTATCGAAATTTCCATAATATTTACATTACGTCAGATAAAGTGAATTATGTTACGGCTATTTGGTTTATCGCTGTTGTTAAACAAAAGGATCATTTACAAAATTCATTGGAAAATTGAAAATAGGTAATGCTGGCTAGGTAATTTTCATAAAATTGACAAATTCCAAACGATCGAAGCTTCGACGGATGTGGTGATGTTGAATAAAATCGGAAAGGTGGCAGTGGATGGATCAATAGGACGTCAACTATCTTGTTTTCCTTCTTTTTCTTCAGTCTGAAGGTTGCAATTTAAATGCAGATGCTACGATACGTGTGCAGGGAAAAAAAAAGTCTAAAAAATTTCAATTCACTGCACAGACCAACGGAAACAAAGACTTCGCTTCTTTTTTTGGTTTAGTTTGGAATTTATAATTATATCACAGGTGTTACGAAGTATTAGTCACGATGCAGAAAATAAAATTAGCAGTCGAAATACAGTGATTTATACGAGTTTGTTAAAACCACGAGGTTTCTGCACTCGTCCATTCAGTTAGTAGTACGTTTCATAATCTCATTCAAGGCTCGACATAAGTTAATAATTACAACTCGATGTCGTTATTGATTGACGTCGTTGTTCACGTATCACGTGGAGAAACATGTTCTTTGAAAGAAATATAAAAATACATGCGGTGGCTGAGGCAAAACACATACTGTAGACAACTTTTACCAAATATTGTACGTGTTATATAACACATTTTCAAATGTTATTAGTACTACAATGATACTCGACTATCATGATTGTACATACGTAGAAGTTTTCTACGCTAAGCGTCCAAATAATTTCATGAGTCAGTACATGTATTTTTGTTTTACAGTTTCCTCGAGGCATTTGCAAGGGAAGAAAGAGAAAAATGCGAAACAAACATAAAATAAAATTAATTGTAGTCGATTGTTGTATCTATAGGCACTGAACGCTACCTCAGCACTCAAACATCGATTTAAATTATACGAGTAAATATTAAATGTTAATTAAGGGAAAATAAATTTCGTCTTGTGTCCACAACGTGGAACAACTTGCTGAACGTTTTAGATAAAGATATCTTTCTCTAGGATAAATCGCGATAAAAAACTGTTTTCGGATAATTTAATCGTTTAATGTTCTACGTACGTCATTGATCGTGCATGATCGACTTTATCGTTCCAGTTGTTCCCTGTCTATTTACGTTTCGTATTATGCTTATCCGAAAGACAAGCAGCCATGAGTCGTGGCAATGACTCATGGACGGTGACAATTTTTTTGTTAAATAACAAGAGTTCAATAACATTTGCTGTGTGTAAATTACACGAAGCTTGTCTATTCTTTCAGTCGAATATTGAATGGTCTCTTGAATTAGAGCCACTTAAAGTTGATGTACTAAATGGGACAAAAAGAAGAGGATAAATAAAAATTTGTCGAGTATAGTGAAATTAAAATTCTTTTCAACGTCGAAGCTACGTACCATTTTCACCCTGTGTATCTCATTGTCACTTTAAACTTCTAATCGCTTGATAAACGAAGATGTCAGAAACTGAGCTCTTATCTTATAATTTGCGAACGCGATACGCGTGCAAGGTGTCTGTATAATCCTGGTAAACGTAAAGTGCCGTTGAATTCCAACTGACTATGCCTTCGAGCACAAGAATATAAGTGTGTGTGTGTGTGTGTGTGTGTGTATGCACGTGCATCGTACATTATTAGATTAATTTGACGTCCTAATTTCTGATAAATCCTCGAATGCATACTTCAATTCGAATTTGTACTCTTATCGGTACATTTTACGTAAACTACTGTGAATTCTAAGAATAAGCGAAAACGTAATCTAAATTTTTTAAAGACTTATAACGTTTATTTATGAAACTAGTGCAAGCATCGTTAAAGGCTTGTCTCGTCCGATAATAATTTTTCTCCGGCGATACCTCAATAATTCTTCGAGAACTTGAAACTACGTTTTTACGAAATAAAAATAGAGATCACCATAGTGTTAGCTATTTCATCAATTTTTTAAACCATTCTTTTTTCATTATTCTTTTTTCACATTGAAAGAGTACAAAATCGTACAGTATCGTTCGAAACTGAATTGAGGATACGAGCAACGACATCGAACAACGGAAACGGAAAAATACAGAGTTTCACCGGTTATTTCGTTAATCATCCATCTTAGAGGCGAGTCGATATTTGTTTAACTTGAAGTAATACTCAAGGTGTGCTAGCCTTGCAGAAGCTTCAAGTGTTTTCTCAACAATAAACGTAAGCCTAGCTCGTGTTAAATGATAAAGAGGATTTCATGAAGCCTGATTCACGGATATCAAATATTGACGTTAAGACAAAACCGATCCGGCAGCCAGTTTTCTCAAATGCGATTATGTCTTGACGTTGTTCACTGTTCAAGTTCGCCATGGATATACACATACCTAATGAAATCTTTTAAACGGAGGGTATTATCAGTATCGCGACGTATAATTTGCTTTGAGTCCCACACGTGATTTTAAGAAGCTGTTATATGCGTCTAAACTCATATATGGTAGTTCGAAGACGACACAGCTTATAGCCCTGGAGGATTACGAGCCTTATCGAACTTCTAATTTAAATGCAAAATATATATTCCTACATCCTTAAAGAGTTGAGGATCGATTATAAATGCATAGAAAGTAATTCTTTCTGATGCCACACGTGTAAAAATCGTTGAACGCTTTGCATAATAAAAGTCTTATAATTATAACAAGTTCTAAGGCAAGAAGATCTAGCAAGGGATGGATACGTTGTTAGTTGATGTAATAACTAGAAAATAATTCTTCGATGTTCTTAGAAATCATAAAACATACGGTAAATAGTAATTTATCGACTATCGAAGCAAAAGGAATGAAACATACACGTGTTAAACTCGAACCGAGTCGTGTGGTTACTAATTACAAATAATTAGTACATGATTTTTCAAACTCGTGCCTGTATTTATATTTCGTCATACTGAATCGTTGATTCACACTAACCAATAAATCGCCAATCGTAACGACCGTGAAAAAAGTGTACAATGGCTCGCAAAAGTATACTTGAATACTCCGTCATAGAAAAATTTCATTGTAGCCTGTATTGTACGCGTTACGTGAAACATTTTCAAATTTTATCGACACCGTAATAAGACAAGACTGTTAAGATTATATTGGTGAAATTTGAAACCAATCTGGAAACGTGTAGAGAAATTACAAAATATTTACTGCAAGCATATATATTAATAAAAAGATTAACGTACAACATGAGAACTGTTTTAAACATTTAATTTATCGATGGTCCACTGAATATTGAAACTGAATAATATAACTGACTGTTTAAATACTTTTGTGATCTCTGCGAAATATACACTTGTACTGAATACGTACGTTCTTCTGATTCGTTGCAAAATTTACCAATACAACGACGATAGTCAAACTCTTTATAATATTAATGAAGTTTGAAAATGTTTCGTACATAATACAAACAATGTATTCATAGACTATTTCAATAAATGCGAATACTTTCGCGAGCTACTGTACATACCGCATAATGAGCGAGGCTACCTATTGCACTTGAGTCATTCAGCTTTGAATTATCAATGATAAATAACGCGAATGCAATTTTTCAACATTATCATTATTACCCTAAAGAATTTCTTATTTCATATTTGCTTCTTGTGTATGGAACAGAATGTTCGAATAGAGATGATAAATTTATTATTACGACTTATTATGAGTGACAGCCGATATTTTTTTTATATATCCCATATTAATTTCCAGTCGAAGCAAAGGTAAAAAATTAAAGGTCGACACATAGAGAATGGAAAGTTGCGTTATGATGCCTTTTGGATCAATGGCGCGTGTACGACCACGTGGATACTCACCTCGACAGAGGATCGACGAACAGGGCGACGATGATCACGGCGATGATTACACAAGTTAGATAAATCGCAGAAATTTCGTAGATCTCAGATTCTGGAGGACGATCCAGAGTCTCGTGGGCTCCGTTCCCGAGGACGCAGAAGTCTGCTCCACAGAACTTGATTTTGTTCCAATTCGTGGTACGGTTCCCGCCACCGCCGAACTCTTCTCCGGTGAGTACTTGAAATTCAAACAAATAGAGAAGTTTTGATTAGAGAAAGAGATATAGATACAATAATGTCGCTGAAAATAATAATAAAGTTTGATTGGGGAGCAACGATTTGAGCAGATCTGGAGAACAAATGATGGAATAAATGAATATCTATGTATACAATATGTATATATCACAAGGAAAGATATAATTATATTTTATGTTCTTTATTTGTCCAACTATTTTCTTCTTTTGCGTCTTTTTCTAGAAACTTGAATAGTTTTATAATTATTTCGTTATTCATGCTTGGAAGTATTCGTACTTTTCTTAAACTGTTCTCGAGAATTCCGTATACTATCGAGGATTATATTTCAAGTTTCTTATTCACGTACATAACTATTTCTCTCCTTTGTTTATTTATCTGTAATTTTGTCATCTTGTAAAAATCTAACGCACACAGTTGGTCGACTAAATATTTGACAAATATTAAATGCCAGGTACGTCACATAGAATTCCTTGAGAAACATAAGCAAAGGAATGGGACCTTAAGCAAAATGTATCTTATCTCTTCAAACATAAATCTCCCAACAACTTATCAAGATCCTGTTCAACTTTGCAAGACAATCGAATGATATGTATGCAACTATTTATGCATCTGATTACAATCTATTAACGACCCGTGTCATATACATATATTCTCCAAGGCAGATAAAAAAATTGAACAAGATACGAGTGCTGTGATAAGAACAAAAAGGTTAAAGAATAATCGAAAAGTTTCAACGAAGTCATTCAACAAACATAGAAACAAATTGTACGAGTTCTACCATGTCGAAGTTAATGGCAGAAAAAGCCCAGCATTTTCTTCGCTAGTTTGTATCACGATCAACCTCGCTCATCGAACATGCAAATATCGTGTTAAGCGGCGATTATACGACATTAGAGCGAAACGTATCCACATATTCTGGAATTTACATTGGCCAATCCATGTACGCGGTCATCGGACGGCGAACGACAGGAACTTTCACCGGAGCGTCGTTGATAATATCATAGTATGTTTACAATGTCTCCCACCTTCGTTTCCGATTGTCCGCAAGTCCTACTTATCAACTTGTAATATATTCAACTGTGACGTGTGTGCAGGCCCGTGTATGTATACGTTGTTGGAATGCGATTTTCTTGGCGAACAAAGTTCACAAATTTAAAGAGCGCTGCCATTTAAATGTTACACTAATTTTCTCGGTTACTTGAGCGACGAATACAGAGATCGAGAGTATTTGTACGTATTTATGGAGATTTGTAGACGTGTGCCAGGTGTGTAATGTTCGAGTTGTTGAGCCAGAGCCAAGTAGATTTGAAAAAATGTATGGGTACTATTGGGATGAAATACTAAATGGCAAGAAGATTCAAACAATCCTTTCCTAAATATATACACTAGTATCCATCGAGGAGAATAGAAAATACTTAATCAACGTAGTAATCAAAATGTAACTTCACCTCTTGATTTGTGACTCAGAGGAGTTAAATCGTAACAATAAAAAATGAAAAATGGAAAATGTATATAACGTATTTATGGTGAAAAAATGAATAAATGAAACAAATGGATTAATATTTATAATTATAGATACATATATAATATAGTATATCGATTCGTGAATTGTGGAATAATTATTGTATCTAAATCAAAGGCAGATATATCAAACGTATTTTAGCATAAAGAAGAAAGCGAAATCTCTATGGTATCTTCTTATATTAGTGATAGCCCCTAATTACGGTATAATATTATATTTTCTCTTGCGTTTCTATAATTAACCTATTTCCAGATCATCTCTTCTACATTTGCATTCGACCTAATGCCCTTTACTCCAAAAGAGATACATTTTGGATTCCACGTTGACATACCTCACATCTTCCAGTAGAAACATTCAACGACTAAAGTGTAGTTTGTACGGGGAAATACATTAAGACATTAGGGAAATGTAGCGTCGTTGAAGTGTTTCGATTAATTTTCCGGAGAACCTGAGAAATGAACCTATGAACAACGTAACGATGAGAGGCTGTAAATATGTACTTGTATACATCTTCATCAAAGGCATTCCGTTAATGCACGACGATCAGAATACAAGTAATAGTTTCTGATTGAACGTAAACCATCAGAACACATAAATTAAACGTAATTAAGGAACGTGTGTTTATAAAGAATTATGTACTCGCAATGGAATGAGTCACTGTCTTGCTTTTTGTCCGGTTACACATTGTTTCACGGATATGTTCATCGCGTTTCGATTATCGTGCACGTGTCTATCATGCTTCGAAGTACAGGTTTCACTCTACTCTAGTGTTTATATACTATGTTGCAGAACATACCTGCTAGCAAAATCAAGCAATCGAGAGTTCCTATGTTCCTATCGCGAAATACCACGATCCACGGAGTACATTTTCAACAGCGCATACTCTCCAAACAGTCTCAAAGATATCGGAAGAAACTGGATGAAAACAGGTTTCAGCAACGAGGCGCGCCTATAGTTCGTTCGAAATCAATCGTCCACTCAAGGCCGTCAACACGTAATCCCCTCCTCATTCCATTCAATTACAATAGAACTCCATTTATCTGAATACCACTTAGTAGAAAGAGATGTTATTTAGTGTTCGTTCAACGTATTCGCTGCTACTGACGTATACGTCGTGTCGATTCAATTATCATTCAACCCGTCAAGGGCCAACGTTGCATTAACATTTAATTTCCAATTTTTTGCATCAATTAATTTACGCTGTCCAATTGCTTCTTAACATTGTGGCTATGAAGGTTAACAGATAGCAACGGTTAAGAATTAAATGATCTCTTGAAAACTGAATACTCTGATCTATATATAAATTTCTATTAATCGAACGGAAAATAAAAGGACAGCGTATAGAAATATCGATTAGAAATAGATGACACGTGATGCTAGATAAATGACGTTCTATTGTGTCTTATACATTAAACAGGAAAAAAAGATCGTTACAACTTTGTCAATAATAATACATATGTACATGCGAAACCTTGAAAAGGTCGAGCGATCTTATGTAAATAAAAAATAAATATCAAAAGAAGAGAAAGGAAAAAATGGAGCGGGAAAAGAGAAGAAAGGTCAAGCGAACCACCGTTTGTTTACCTGAAACGTATCTGCCGTGAAGGCAAGAGCGGGTCGCGCGTGCAGAGCTAAGCGGAGTAAACGGAAGTGCCGTTGCCCGCCGGAGAGGAAGAGCCGATCGCTCGATCGAACGGTTCGAATCATAGAAAACAGTTAAATCGCGCGCTACCGCCGCCCAAGTATCAGGGAATGCGTACGAGGTGGTACGGAAACCGACTATCACGGGTTTATACCGGATAAATCTTGTTTCTTCCCGCGTGCAAAGCGTTCTCCATCGCTGTTCCTCGAACGTTCCTATCTTTCTCGGCGAGTCTCTCGATGTTGTCAGTCAGAACCGCTCGAAACCCGAGTGTGTCCATGGAGAACGTTAGCAGTTAGCAGCAAGCGCGAGAGTTGTCGTGTCGTCGATCTCGCGCCAACCTATCGACCAGCCAGCCAGTAAACTAACCGACCAGCCAGGCAACTAGTCAGCCAGTAAGGGAAAGGACCGAATATTTGGCCCGACAAGTCTGACTACGCACGCGTTATTGCTGCTACACACACCATGCGTGTTTTGTATACTGTACATTCCTATCGTACATTCCTGTTTCATAAGTATTAGAACGCTTACGAAGAGTTGCAGTGGCTCACGAAAGTATTTGAATACTTGTCATGGAAAACTTGTACGTGCGTCTTATATATCGCGTGTGTTATACGAAATATTTGGAAATTTCATTAACTCTGTAACTAGACACGAGTGTCTAGATTATATTTGTCAAATTTTTTTTAGTAGAATATACACAACGATTACTACGAACGTACAGTTCGTAAGAACATGAATGAAAGAAATAGTGACGAAGAGAGTAACGAACGAATCCTTGGCATTCCCTTTCACGGTCACAAGTTTAAAATATGGGATTTAGTAATGGAAACTGACTGAAAACAATTGCAAATAAAAAGCCGCGTTCATGTAACATTGATCGTCATTGGGTTCGCTTTCGCTAATTTCACGAATTTTCTCAATAACCTAGTATTTATGAATAGGAGTGTATGTACGTGTGTCGCAATCGTGCGTTGTTTACGAAGCAAGCGTGATCTCACGAGTGTTTCGCACTTGATGAGGCCATCTGTTCAGACATAGTAGATAATAATTAGGTATCAGCAGCGACAGGTAAATTTCGTATGTTGGCAGATACGGGAAGATAGAGAAAGAAGAGTCGAATGATTACCAAATTTATGAGGGACAAAATAATATTGACACCGATTTCGCGTGGCCTTGACGATCTTCTCTAAGAATCGTTCATTCGAAACGACTTCGACGAGTTCGAAGGTCCTCGAATCAGATGGGCATCAACAATTTGCATTTTAAATGCTTCTCAGAAAGGAACTTTTGGGCATGTATCAGAGAAGATTAATTTATACCGTGAATGAGTAGAAGTAGAACGAAGGTATCTGTAATTCGAGATATTCGTTTTCTGGTTTTCTTTTTTTTATCTTGGATAGGTCATTCGGTAAACGTTCGAGGGAATTTTGAGCCGGATGAAGTTCGTGCATATTCGATGAGGAAGACTCTGTTTAACCTAACGGTACCGTTAATTAGAGCTGATTTATAGTATTGATGGGTAGCTCGTGGTATGTTTTCTACTGGATTTCCTTATGTTACTGCTTCGGTGAATGTATATGCTTTAACGCAGTCTAACAATTTTGCTATGAGTTACTACTCAAAGATAATTCAGGTTTTAAAACACCTATTGACTACGTAATTCCGTTCTATTCGACTTATCGTCCTCATTTTGCACCATTAGCTTTGCATCAAATTTCTCTAATATGCTAATCGACGTGCGAGCCGGGCTTTCAAAGTAATTTTTATAGATTTATCTATGGCAGATATTCGTTATATCGATCGTTAATAAGAATATGATATTAACGATTATAATAAAGATCGTTCGATGTTGATCGTTAATAAGGATAGGAAATTTCATTTCAATAAGCTGCCTTTTATACGACTTTGTTTTAGATAAATTCTTAAATAACAATTATTATTTTATTGAGATTCGATCACTGACTATCGTTATTGAGTATGTTAATGTTGATTATAGTAATGATAAACGACATTGAGAACGATAGACTTCGCTACATTAACCTCTCACCATGAGTTCAGTCAATGTTATCCAGAAGAAAAAACTGAAATCCTTCAAACATCCTCCTTTCCTTCCTTTTTTTACATACATGTACTTCTACGTAATATAAGACAAATAAAAAAGATTTCTACATCTTCCATATAAGCTTGACGCAAGTCAAACAAAAAAAAATTCCTACAACAAATTTAACGCGGGTCAAATAGCCGAAAATTCGAATTTCTACGCAATACTCTTCTAAATACGAGTCGAATAGAAAATTTCCAAGCTTCCAAAATTTTCCCTGAGCTTTGAATTAAACAACATTATATTTAAACAAAAAAAAAAAAAGAAAAAAGCAAAACTTAACAACGAAGGAATAAAAAATTGCTTGAGCTCTAAGGTTTCAGAATAAAACAGCACAATACATATTTAACCAAAGAGAAATGAAAACAAGAAAAAAAGTAAAAATAAATAAGGCCACCACTTACCAAGCGACGACACGAGGTTTCCCCAGAGTTCAGCAGTCTGCCAGGCAAGGAAGAAGAACCCGAAAAACCTGACGACGATGGCGTCAACCGGCTGATCGGTGAGTTTCGCGTAGACGCCACCGACCTGCGTGAGATAGGTGGCTTTGGCAGCCCACATAGGTGCGGCACCCAAACCAAGGAGCACGCCAGCCGGTACCAAGGTATAAAATTTTGGATAGAACTGGGAGCCGATGTACGGTGCGTAGCACAGCATCGATACGCATAACGTCCATTTCACGGTGAGCCTTTTGATAACGAAGGTTGGCACGAAGATGCATGATAATACCAAAGCCGCGTAAATCGCTGATAGGGACACGGTGCCTAAACCATCACTGGCATTGATAGACGATTGTAGATTCGCTGTGCCTTGAAACGCGGTGAACTGCACCATAAATGCTACGGATACGGTGCTAATGTTCTTTAAGATCCGCCATTTCTCGCCGCGGGAGAGCTTGAACTTTCTGGACTGGGTATCGTCGTCCGTGGACGATAATTGCGGTGGTTTCTGCGGCTCAGGAGGTATACCATCGGTACCATCGTCCTTGTAACCCTCGTTCCTGTAACCGACACCACTCACGGTCACCGTGTACACGGTTTCATCGCCACCGCCACCTCCGCCGTCTCCACCGCCACCACCACCAACACTTCTGGTACCGTCGTGTTGTGAGGCTACCATTCTACGTGTTTGCTACCTGTAACATTATTGATTAATCGATCGTTAATATATTTCGTCTGGGATAGATTCTAATTTGATAAAAAGAGATTTTTATATCGGAGAAAGAAGAGGAAAAATGTTGATTGTATAAGATTGGTGAGGGAACAACTGTTGGACGAAGATGAATTTATGTGTAATTTATTATTAAATATACTTAATTATTTAACGTTTGTATTAGTTGTATCAGACTGTGTTCTTTTAATCCGTTATACTAACATACTTTGGTATATCCGATTTGACAGAGATAGATTCTTACATTTGAGAGACAAGATGAAGATGATTACATAACAGACTGATGAGTAAGCAGTTTTTTAGACGAAGATGAATTTACATGTATACGATTTATAGTATTGATGTTTACATGTAATATTGACATTTGTATCGGTTGATTGTACAATATGATAGTTTGGTGAGTATTATTGATACATCGGATTTACTCTATTATATTTTTACTATTTTGCATATATTTAGTGTACTCTGTATATTCATACATTTCCAAAAATTGAATGTGCGTGTGGATTTATCAAAAAACAAAAACTACTTCAAAGTTCGATATCACTGTGAAATAATACTGTGTTCGATTCTTCAAATGTTTACCATTCCCTGCCTAACATTTTCAAAGAAACAGACCCTCCTTGAAAAAAAGAAAAGATTCCTTTCCGTTTCAACACGACCATAAGATACTCCTTCGGGACAACCGTAGGAATAAAATCCAAAATGCCAAGATTTATCGAGAGAAATATTTCAACCAATGTTATATATCTAAGAAAAGCATCTGAAGAAGACAAGATATTGGAGGCGCAGAACGAACGCCTCGTATATTACGAGCTGATAGTTATGGACGGTGGCGCGCGTGCAACATCGCGTATTTCTGTAAAAGCGATTTATAACGGGCCGTTCATTGGTATGAAGGGGCGTGCGAAGACCTCGTCACGGATCGTGCAGTTTAAAGGGAATCCTTTCCTTTTTCCTCCTCTTTTCCCTTCGTTCTCTCCCTCCCTCTCTCTCTCTCTCCTCTCTCTTATCCTTTTTTCCATTTGGAAAGGCCTTATTGAAGCCGTTCGCGAATCACGTTCCAGTTGCGCTTGTAAATTCGTTTGTCGTCGATGTAATCGATGGGAATGCGTGACCGGCCGCACAATGCTGTGACACGTGTCGCACGGCGTGCATCGCAATTAACCGGCGCTCGCAATACCTTCACCTCGTTCGCTAACTCTTTCTGCGCCCTGTCTGCCCCCCACTTACGCCAAATCTTCGTTTCATTCGCAGCGTTTCTCAAACTTGCTTACTTTCTTCCGCGCCAGAAAACGTTCCACGACCCCGCTTGTTTACGACCAAGTGATACCGGTGGAAACCTCCAGAAGCTTAAAGAGCAATTTCACTCGCGGTTGGAGCGGAATATTCGATGATCGTGCGTGACCATTACAAATAATGGCACACAGCTCTGACGACTTTTTAAGCGCGATATCGTTGGCTATATGATGTACATGCTTTAAACAGTTGCCGCAATGAATTTGAATTAGGCAAGCAGGAATAGAGAGGATCGAGAGTGAGATTGATTAAGCCAAGATTCTTTGGGTCATTCTCGAATTTTTCTTAGCATATTACTCGGATTGGTATGGCCATCTATGACCCAATGGATTATCCAACTAATTACAAATATTCATTCCAATTAAAAATCAAGCAAGATAAAAAGCTAATTTTAATGTTAAAAGATGAATATCATTGAGAGATTTTCTGAGAAGGATTGTGTCATATTATGTATATAGAAACATTATGTAAATATAATAAATTGCTTGGGAATGTCTTTATGCAGACGGTTAGAGAATTGGAACCCAAATGTAGTTTTGTTTCGCTTGTCAAATATTATAATTAAGCTGTGGATCTTCGTGCAAATTTATATTTTCGTAGAAAACATATCTCCTGTTATTTTATATTAATGAAGCGTACTTCTATTTCCAGATACTTTCAAGATTTACTCTCTTTAATCAAGGTTATCCTACATTAATGTATCTTGTTTTAAATCACTTGAATCGTAAATTATACCTAAAGCTTCAAAAAAAACTACTTCAATAAATCGTATACACTCGTCTTCGCCTGATATATTCATGCAAAGGCGATGTTAATAATATGCAAAAGCTGAAAAATTTTAAAGCAATAGAATCGCGATAATCCACGCGCGGGAACATATAGAAGAATAAATAAACCTTGGTTTCATTGTGATCGTTCATCAAGATCAACGCAACGTTCGCAGAAGGCTATCGTACGTATTAATAAACGACGGAAAACCTGTCAACTATAGCAAAAACCTTTCCCGCCATTTCGAAAGGTCGCGTTTCCTTGTATCAGACGAGTAAAACGCGGATAAAACGCGAGGCTCGCGTTCCTTTCCAATCGGGAACGTTCTTTTCTTTTTCTTCCTCCTTTTTTTCATTCTTCAGCGAAAGACAAAGCCACGGAAAAGCAAGACGAAAAGACATAACTAATCTTTCTGTTGCATAACAAGAATACCGCCGTACCAAGCGAGCGCGCGATACGAGAATTCTTCGTTTCGTCCTTCGAGAAAACATGTTCCAAAGAGAAAACATATGAGAATTGTTTTTTGCTGAGACGCGCGGTTATCGTGCGACAGATACATTAGAAGATGGGAATATTTTATGAATTAAAGTTGCAATAATTATCATGTAAGGTTCTATATTATCATCAGTAAATATGATTTAGATTAATTGAAAATATAAATTTTTTAATTTTATATATTTATTTTATTTTATTCGAGTATTTATTTTATTCGATTGACGGCTGCCTCTGATCAACTTGACAAATTTCAATAAAGCATGGATCATTCCTGTAAATCTTTTTACTATGGTTATATAACGTAATTAAATCAATGAAAATGATGCAAAGCGGAGAAATCGAAAAATTGAAATACCTTTGTACCTTGTTCTATTAAATCAAATTTTAATAAGATTAATTTACTTTTATTAGAATATTATCGTTATTTGCATATTTACGTTTAACGCGCTATATATGCATTTGTAATTAATACCAAAGATTTTTAATAGATTTTATTAATTTCGATAATAAAACGTTTAAGACAATTTCACTGTAAAAAAATTCTATAAACGCAGCAAACACGATTAAAAATCAATGTGAATTCCCAAAGAGAAACTACAATTCCTTCCGAAAGCAAGGAGGCGCCACGTGGCGTTTACACATCACGTCAAAGAATATACTTATACTCGTAAAAAAATCGGTAATTCGGTATGCGTAATTAAGCGTCGTGGTACGTGTGGTAAATACACATAACTGAATTCCCACTTTTATATCGGTAGCACAGAAACACGGTTTGTATGACCCTGACTTACTTGAACACGATTCGGCCACTAAAGTGTAGTACCACGAAAGCAGAATACCCACCCTAACCAGTTTCCAACGACCTTCAACTCTGCTTTAACCGCGAATCTTGTACCAATCTTGTTGTACCATTTCTTCTTCTTGCAAACAAATGGACGCGGCACTAAGAATAGAACTTATTGACACTTACGATCGTATTTCCCTATGCAACCTATAAATTTCGTATATTAACGACGAACGTACACGAACATACGTTATTGACCATGAGCATTAGGACTCTTACTGATATTTAATACAAATGATGATTACGCCAGAAACGTACGATAATTTTGTTGATTTTCTGGCTCTTATCAATACTTGTCATCTTCTTGTGCAATGGGCAAATAACAAACTTCAATCATTTGTTTAAAACCCGATGATATGTATTAGAATTTGGAATGTGATTCCCCGATGTATCTGCTGGTTTCAAATATTATTGCATGAATTAATCATGATCTATAAGTTTAGGCAAACTTTTTTTCGTCTGATCTGTACAAGGAGGCTACGTAGATAGTGTGTGCTTCCTGGAACGTGTTGTCGCAAACCTCGTTAAAAAATTGTATAATTTATTACATAACTTACTACATTTTTGTAGATGATAATAGTATTTCATTATCATAATAATAGAATATTAATATCTTCGAAGCATAATATGGAAATTAAATTATATCCTGTCAAACATAAGCAAACATGTGGATACTTTCGAGCGAATAAACCGAATAAACTAGAGTCTCTTAGGATTGTTCCCATAAGTGTAAAGGATACATATACGAATACTTACTGTCGATTATGTACGGTACTTTCTTCTTCGAAGATAACACAAGAATTACATACAAAGAGGAATACGTAGAAGGATCCTAGACCGTGGGATTTTAGAACGTCGCTTTCGATCATCGATCATACAGAAGTGAGAGGAAGAAAAAAGAAGAAGAAAAAAAAGAAAGAGTTATTTAAAGACGATTTCTATAAAACGTCGAATTAATCGGCATCCTTTTCGATGAATCCGGCTGATTGGGAAAGCAGAAGTTGTCCCGCTGCTAATCCAAGTTCTACACTGGGTTTTAATACCTCGACGGACGAGCTTCCTTTTTATTCCGTTGTATAAAAAGTTGCGTCTAAACGCATTCCCAGAAGTCGCAGTAAAATAAGCTAATTTCCCGTATCTTGATTTTTTTATAATTAACCGGCTGGAAAACCAGCTGATGCTAATGATGATCGTAAAACGAATCTTCTGCAGACTTGGATTGCATTACGCATGTATAGGACGTAACAAAGTGTTATCAACTTCCAGCATATAAAGATAGCTTAAGAGAGAGAGAGGCGTGCGTAGACTTTGAAATTAATTGGAGTGCGAACTTGTACCACGACGAGGTCAAGGTTCGATAAATTGCTTGGCCGGCATTCAAAATTTCCCCGCGTTTTCTTTTCTCGGCAGACATATCTCGTTTCTTAAACCTGCTCCTTCTTCTTCTTCTTCTTCTTCTTCTCGGCTGTTTATCTTTTCATCGCGTTGTTAAAAACTGGACATTTTATTGCTCTTACATCATTTCAGACATCGTCGCACGTGTTAAAAATAGTTAAAATGTCTAATTTCTACGATGTAAAGTCGGTTGATCGTGTTCCTGATATTTCAACCTTATTCGTCAAGAAAGATACACTACCAGGAGAATTGTGAAATAAAAGCTACTAAGCTACTATTTGTAACTTGTCAATTCACTAATATTATTACTTAACCAATTACTGTGCAAGAGAGCCTTGATTTCCACTATGAAGTACGATGCAGAAGATATAAAAGTGGAAGAATGACAGAGAAGCTGATAAAAAGTTGAAAAGAACACGGCCGTGGATGGATAAAAAAGAAAAACCTATGAAGTATAATGTAATTAAATTAATCAGAGGGATAAAGCAAATCAGTTGCGAAAGACCGTGTGTTACAAAACATGTCAACTGTATCTGTTAAAGACGTACAGTTATCCTGATACTTTGTACCTAATCTTACTCGTTACCTTATTCAAAGTGTGTAATCTTTCTCGACAAATGTTCTTGTCATGACTTTTTGCGTGTCTCATAGGAAATAAGGAAAGAAAAAAAACCCGGCACTTGAGTTCTCTAGCACAAAGCTCACCTTGATTTTTAAACGGTCAAATTTCTTTTTCTTTTTTATTTTCGCAACCCTGTTCACGCTATTTCTCAATGATGGCTCACAGATCGTTCGAACGATTTTAATAGTCATCAATCAATGAACACTTGCTGTCATTTACTATCGTATAAATGATGCGAGTTTAACTCGACTATAGTCCCTGATTTTTTATGGCTCAATCTTGTTCTCTTTTCAGCAAACAAAAAGACGACCGATGCTTTAAAAGAGATATCGCTAATAGATTGGAACGAAAAACTTCCGAAATTGTTGAACAAGAACCTTTTTGAAAGAAAATCTTAATTACAGATTAAAAATGAATCGAAGAACGTAGGGAGATTAACAAGACGAATGTGTTAATATCTAAATGGAATGATTTTCTTGCGAGGAAAATACTGTTTTCGAAAATTCCCGCTTTTGTTTTGCAACAGTACGTGATCACCCGTATGCGCCATTGTAAATACGGATAAAGTTGACCCGAATGATGCAAGAACCCCGGCTGTGCGTTGTTATTGTTGCGTTTAAACAATATAATTCACGTTCGAAACCTTTCCTCGGATAAGAATGCGCGAATGGCTGACGATAAAGTCAACCTGTGGTCGTGAAAAGTCACTGGAAAAACGCATATTGTTTTATCTTGTTTGGTGTTGTAAAACTAAAAATATCGCAGATTCTTACAATCATCGTTTGTGGGTATTAGAGTAGTGAGAAATGAAACGTTGGATTTAATAATTTTAAAATCGTTCTTCAATTTACAATCCTCAGACCTAGTTGAATTCATATTCAGGAAAAAAAAAAAAAAGAAAAAAAGGAACTAAATAAAAGATCATGATCTTTTACAAATTTACGAAGAATCTTACCAATACTTGTATTTCATTGCACACATGCATAAATACGCCTAAAGAATTTTGAGAATCCAATTTCTTATTTCGTCATGCATACACCTTATAAACGCAGGTGTACGATTCGTGCAAAGTTAATCTAAATACGTAGTCTTATCTAATTAAGACGATATATACGAAAGTCAGTAATCTCGATCATTAATTGAATACGTATTTTACCACCTTTTAAATAAATATAAACGAATTCTCGGGTTGCCGTAGACGCGAAAAATTTGGAGAAGCGAACCCTTACACGTTGAAAAATGTTTATCTGAATAGCATCCTGCGTGTACCGCATTCCTGAAGGAGTATGCAAATTCGTTTCTCACTGAACGCAGTTTTTATCGACGCATTCGAATAAATGAACACGCATACGATATCAACAAGATTATGTGCGCGAGACACTCGCGACAATATTCACGTATAGTCGCGCGTATTTCGAGCGTGCCTTAAATTTGCCAAATCGAAAAACGGGTTCATTTACAACTTAAAAAAAGGCTATAACTTTGTCGCGCAACTTAAAAACCGCAGGATATCTCGCACCTTCGGTACAAACAGTTATAATTCGCTATATTTTTAGGATCGATGATACTAATTGAAAGACGTTTGCATAAATTTTTGTACTTTACGATAAAAAAAAAGCCTGAAGCTCGTATGATATTCGCGATAAGATTTTCATATTGAGAAACAGATTCGTGCAATTGAACTAAAGTTATAAATCTTCCAAGTCAGAAATTTATAATCGACGATATTTGCGGGAAAATATGTAAATTGAAAGGTAGTTTGGCTAATGATCGAAAAATTGCCTATTACTCACGATAACTGTATTCATCGTCAATTCAAATGATTATTATTAGAGTACGGACTTTTAAGCACATACCTTTATGCGTAAATTTGAAGGTACAGAAATGCGCATAACCCGCGTCACACATCCTCCAGTGCTATATAAAGTATCAAAAGTGAAGTACCCCTTTTAATACTTATCACGTAAAACGATTTTCTACCCGGGTTGTGTTTCTCTTAATTATCTTCATAAAAATATGAATCTGCATAAATACCCGCAGTCTATTTGCAAATTGAAGACACACGCCATACGTAAGGTGAAATAAACCCCTATCGAGATTTCAAATGCTTAATAAAAAAAAAAAAAAAAAGAAAATATTCGCAGTCTAATTCTCACGTTTGAAAATAAATATTTCTGTGTGATTCCGCCTACATTGAGTGACTCGAGCAAAACATCCGATGATTACAGCGAAAATAAAAGAAGGAATAGGAAATGATGGTGAAAAAGTAGTGCGAATTACCGGATCTCCATATCATAAACCTGTCACGTACCCGCGATATTTGTAAAGAAAAAAGTCCACGTATGTATTTCATATGCGCTGGATCGCCCAGTTGAAAAACAGGTTCGATCGCGGCTGAAAAGTGTGCGATCGTCGTGTCGCGAAAAGGCTACGCGAGTCGTCGTGTTTTCGACTCAGGAATCTGTCACTCGCAGCGTTCGCGGCACACCTTGCGGGACACCCTGTACGTATATACGACGGATTAGAAAGTCCTCGTGGAACGATCGACTCGTAAATGCTTCAATCGTTTCACAACGAAATGCTTCGAGGCGTAAGCGTACCGTCTACTATGCAGCCTTTACGCTACACACCAGTGTCCAGACTTGCTATTACGATCTCCCGTGTATTACGATAATGCAACGAACGATCGTCTTTCAATCGAAAGTCATGTTGCCAGACTCGTTGAAATTTCGACGGAAACGCATATATACAAATACACCTGCCTGATCTATCGATATCTATTTAAATGTTATGGAAACTACGAGAACTCTCCATTCATACTACGATCCCTGCTTTCTTCTTCTCTTCTTTTCGTCTTTTCTTTCCTTTTCTTTTCTTTTTTTGGTTTCTTAAAAGAATTGATTATGTTTAACGATTAAGTTTCAGTATGGTTAAGTATATCGTACGTATAAATAAACCTACGACTTATCAGTATCTACGTGAATGTTCTAGAAGCTTCAAGAACTCTCCATTCATAAATTTATGCCAACTTTCGTTCATTTTCTGTTCCATTCTGCTTCTTTTCCTTATTGATTAAGGTCAAGTGTAGTAGAATCTCGATTATCACGCGTACATAGAACACACGAGTATTAGAAAATTTAATGTTGATAAATATTGATTTAATATAAAGGCTATGAATGAGATCAACTAGTTTACAATTAATTACGAATTTCTTTACTTTTTAATTTGTTGATCAAATCCCTCGGTGATGTTAGAAAAATTCAATCATTTTAGTGATTATACAAAATAATTTCAGGCCAGTCTCGTTCAAATTCTAATTAATTCATACGCTCCTAAATGATTGTGTCAATTATAAATATTTTCTTAAAAGATATAAGCCCCTGTTTAATATTAATATTTATGGAATCTTCCAAAGTAAATTATCCTCTATCATACGAAGAACAAGTTATTTGCTTTATCTAAAAAATACAATTGCCCGAACACGTGTGATAACAAAAGTCCTTAAAGAATTGAAAAGGAAACTCGTGAAATCAGAGAATCGAAAGAAACGATATTAATTAAAAGTTTGATGTCTTAAATTGGTTTTGACTAAACTCAGCGTTTACAATGCAATTTTTTACCTGACTCGTAAATCCATTTAAACGAGCCACGGTGCGTTTTACTTTTACTGACTGCACGCTACTGCGAATGCTTTTACAAAGGTCTTCGTTCGAACAATGAGACACGAGGTTAAAATACTGACGTAAATACCGATTAACCAAAGTTGGTTAGACTTTGTACGGCCGCGGGAAGGAAAATGAAGGCAGTGATCGATTAAAAAAATGTACAATGACATAAGGAAATGTATTCAATGCCAGATAGTTTAATTAATGAACTACGGATTTTTATGCATCTATATCCTGTTTAAAGATATAAAAAATGCAGAGAATATTCATGTGCAAAATTATACAAAAAATGCAAAGTATAGTAATCTTCACGATATTTAATAAGGAAAACAATTTTCTAACCGAGTGCCATTTTTTTAATTACATTCATAATGCTTAGCTATTAATTTTCTGTAGTCTTGTGTACCTTAGCCATTTCAATTCCTTCGATAGGTAGTTTCTTCGATATCACTTGTTGTCATTATAAACTTAATTATTACGAACTGAGAGTGTACATGCCGAAAATGGTACACAGCTGAAAGTTTCGTAGAGCACAAGAACATATTTGTCAAACGTCTATGACGAATGACATTACATGAGTAATCTGAATAAATACGAATCATATCAGTCAAAAATATCACGCGTTCTATTCAGAAGCACTTTGCGTGAACGCTTTAAGTATCATGCGTTACCATTGTTGGTGGTTCAAAGCTGCCTTGTTTTTTCAACTGGGACCAAGCAAATAAGTTCCACGTGGAGTCCTTTGTATCTCAATGTCAGTATATCTCACTTTTGTATCCCAATGTTTATGGTTTCTAATAATATCTCAAACGTACGTAAATTTATTTAATATTTTCATCGACAAACGCGATGAATCATCTGATATAAATTGAATTAAACAGAATCCGCCTATTAACATTTTCGTGAAAATATAAGAATTATTACTAAGAGAATTGGCTGTTGAAGTAAATTTAATGAAGATCACACTTAAATCGAGTCGAAGGATGATGATATCATAGGACAAAATTTAGAAATTCAACATTTTATTCTAATCGTATCGTAAAAATAAAAATTATTCTTTGAATATAGATTTCTCTATTAAAAAAAAAGCACAAAGAGAAATTTCGACAGAAAATTTCACGATTATATAACTTTGTAATACAAAATATGTAACACTTCACCAATAAATTTACTTTAATACAATGCGACAAAGTGAAAGAGTTACGTTTGATTCTATCATACTGAAACAGCAAATGTTTATCGCTTATTCTATCCTTTGCTTTTCATTACATTAATTAAACGGTAGGAAATGTTATAAAACTATTGACTTTCAGTGTATTTTCCTCGTGTTTAAGTATATGTTTTATGTTTGAAGTCTGTAATTGGAAGTCACCGCAAAGCTGAAAAGCAAGCGGAAATAAAGAATATACGATTGACTTTCAGTTCCTTGGAATCTCGATAGTATTCCGATTAGAATCACGGTTTACAAAGATAATTCAGCGTAGCTGTGTCTAACAGCGCCACAGCTCGTAACACTGTTCATTTGCATTCTTTTGTTCTGTGTCACAATTCGAAACAATTAGACATTATATTAGGAACGAGAAAGTGAGATTTTTCCAAGTAAAATGATCGACCATAGCTCATAGTTCGATATTTACATATAAAGGATAAGACAGCGATGATTCCATGAATTATGGCAACGATTCCATAGAAATACCGTTTTGCAAAACAGCTGCATTACTTTTTACTGTCTGATAAATTGACGTGGTATACTAGTCATATAAATTTTATGTATATTTTCTTATTCATAATCTAAAGTATACAAACACGAGGACAACCTTTCCGCGGAGTAAATATAATACCTAGATGAAATTACGTTTCAGAGATCGTGTATAACAAATCTGCCAACAACCGTGTTTTTTCAACGCATGTATACGACCGCTGAATACAGGATGTATCAGTGTTGATCGTGTTTTGCAACAACCTACCAAGTGAAATGAGGAAAACTTGTGCATATATATTTTTCGTTATTTCTTTGATTGCTTTTTAACCAGTTTAACAAGGATGACGAGTTGACTCGTCATTTAGATAGTTACCTTTTTGGAGCCAATAATTCTTTTAATTGAAAATTCCTTATCCTCTTAGTGGTGTTTTACTTTTAGTGAACATAAACTATTTATCGTCTATTTATATTTGCAAGGACTAACTGAAATTAATCTGTCTTTATCAAGCTTTTCAGATTCTGTGACTGTAAAAATTAAATTTGATTAGAAGATGATCCCGTTAAGAAGGTTAATTGACTTTAGATTAAACATTTATAATACTTATATATATATATGTCGGAGAAGAGTCAGGAACAGGATTGTGGGCGTTTGATAGACCTCCCTTGGAGTTGGCCATCGTTGTGTGATAACGAAGACGCGGCCTGATGCTACGAGTATGGACACTACCGATTCGACAATCAACAGCGGTGATTGGGCACTTGCGATGTTAGCGACGTTGGTCTTAGGTTCGATGACGAATCCACGGTCAACGGGATGAAAGAGATACTTGCTCTAACTCAAACTCACTGATCGTCAGGCGCTGCTCCCTTCGTCGGTGGGATCTCAAGAAAGAATGAATCTTCGTCCCAATGATGCCACAGAGGAAAACTATGATGGGGTGTGTCTAAGGACACGAGATCATCGGATCCGTCTGATATAGCCCTCGTTCCGAAAGTAAGGGAAATTGACGTCGCTGTCAATTGGTCAGTTTGGGACAAAGACTGTCTGTCCGTTTGGAAAATCTTAATTGCCGGAAAACCTCAGGTTTTATAGCGGGTCCTCGGGCTAACTGGACTTCTGTTGTGTACGCGCCTCAACATCAGGTATTCGTTGACCGAAGGAACCGTTGGAATGTTTTACTGTCAAGTACCTCTATTGATATTTCTTTTAACGAGGATCATACTATAATTCCACACCTTTGCTAGGCGAAGCGCCCGTCCCGTTGACCGCGGCTACGTTCGGCGACTGATGATCGCCTTGAGCCCAAGTTTATTATCACAAATCGCAAACAAGTACAATTGAGCAGGATGACGGCAAATTGTTTAATTACGACTGTAAACTTTAATTGCAATTTTACGGATTTTCCCGAAGTTCCAGAGCGACGGCTCCGGTGTCCTTTCATCTCTGACATATATATATATACAAGTATTCTTATGTTTTATATTTGATTTGTTACAGTAAATCTTGTTTAATTCTGCTGCGACATTCGAATCTTTAAATTTCTCGTCTTAACCCATTTTAGCAAAGCTATTTCATATTTTGTTCACACTCGGGATATTTTTTAACGTTAAAAAAATACAAATAGATGGAAAATTATCGGTACAACGCAAGAGTACCTATATCAAGTTTTGAATATTTCCGCAAGTCATTTAATACTTATTTTTGTTCTTGTTTATTCATAAAATAATTAACATTTATTAAAATACATTCAAAATAACTTATCTCTAGTGATATCCATTATTCAACGAAAAAGGTGATATCATTATTATCCTTACTAATATGCCTCGTATGATTTTAAGCGACTTTGAACTTGAAATGTATATCGTAACTCGTGTTGTGTTTTCTTATTTCTTTTTAAATAAATCACACCTATAATAATGCATGCATTTACAAATATTTCTCATTTAGAATCTTAGCCATTAATTTTTTCAAATGTCGTTAAACTTGGAATTTCAGATATCTATAACTTACAATTTCTATGCTACATCTTTCGCTATACATGTATGTATCTTATATTATACTTTTCATGATTCTATATTGATTTAAAAAAGTTCTCTATATTTATCTTCTCCTTGTCACTCAGATTTATTCTCTATATAAATCTCATTATTTATCCTAACCTCTTTTCTACCCTAATAATTATAACCTCATATGATTCTTATCTCATTTAATACGTCAACTTGTACGTATATTAATTACACTTGAATAAATTGCGAGACAAATCAAATCAGGAAGCTAAACGTTCATTTAAAAGTCACCAATACACGACGAATTCCAAATTTATAATTCTGTTTAATATCTATGATATAAAGAATGAAATTATATATGAAATATCGTAGCAAATTGCTCACCTATACGTACGTATTACAAAAAAAGGCTATATAGTTTATTTCAGGATTACCATTAAGCCAGTCATTATATTAAATTCGCAGAAATCAAAATAACCAACTGCATAAAGTAAGTAAATTTTACAGTTTCATTATTCGACAAATTTTAATTACTTAAATAATTAGTGTACAACATCTCAAAGAAAAAATGACTTACTTCCAGAAATTTATTTGTCGTAAAAGTATCACACACAAACCATCGTGTACTCCAAGATAAATTTTAAAAGTAACATTTGCGACGTCATCTTCCTTCTATACTTTCGAGATTATAAAGTTTATCTCGAATGTCGACTAACAACAAATTCACGCACAACTATCTAAACCACTAGTAAGATTATCTAACTTATTCACCTTATACGTGGATTAAGATGTCGCTATGGTTCCCGAAAATACGAAAAACGCGGCACAGAATTCAATTACATATTCGACTTAGGTAATCCCACGAAACACAATTGACACGTTTAAATGTTGATGTTCTTGTAGTTCTAGAATATTCGTATCATTGGATAACGATGTCGTTACCTTACATGATCTGCTATCAAGTCGCGACAAAACACAGATAGCCGATCGTAAAGTTTCAATGAAAACTCGCCTCATGCTCCTTGAGTAGGTATTTACTGGCTGTACCATTCGTTTCGAATTACCGTTATCCGCGTTTGAATTCGGTGATCTACGCAACGAGGATCAAGTGATCGTGATAAATTTACGCCAAGTTATAGATCACGGACCGATCGAGTCACGAGATCTCGTGAACTGATTCGCCGGGACCTTTAAATTCGCTTTTATGAGCGTGTCACGTGGCGTTGTAGGTATATATCGGTGACGATTTCACGTTACACTTTCTGCATGTGGCAGGCCACTATTTTCGTTCGTATCCGATTTCTCGCATCAGCTTTTTCCATGGTTACTCCAATGGCGCGCACAGGCTTGGACTCAAGCGGAATACCGATACCCGATAACTTAAAATAAATGAGGTCGCCAGTGATAAATATTAAATAACTGTACATGTGCAGGCCACGGCTTGCACGCGTATACCTGTTCGCGATACCTTTGCTTTTGCTAACCCGATCAAGAAACGAGCAATGAGAGGATGATCGATAATAGCGAATGATCATAAAGAGAAAGGACTCGATCGATCTGATGGTAACTATTCGTACTTTTATACGATCTCAACAAGGATAGATAGATCGAAAAAGAATAAAAAGCTCGCTTACGTGTTAACGGTGTTGGATCGTCGGTTCGTCCAATCGACAAGATTTTCTTTCCTTCTTCTTCTCGAGTTTCTTCCGATTTCTTCGCCGCTCCAGCGCTCTTACTCCTTTCCTCGCTTCTCTAATCGGCTGCGCGCGATCAGAGGTGTCCGAACCGAATGAAAATACGGAAAACGAAAAAGAAACGATTTTCTAGATTTGAATGCTCCTTGGCCACGGGGCAACACTTCTCCCTCGTTTGTATGTTTCCTTCCGTGGAGAAAGGCGTGTTGTTCGTGTTCGAATTTTTCTTTCTCGTTTTCCTCTCTATCTTTTCCTTTTTGCTTCTTCAAGATCGAGCCTCACCGCACGACGACCGCACGAGACCGCGGAGAACCAGCACGCGAAGAGTAAAATCGGTTTTGAAGACGAGAGCGTATGTGTAGCAGCGAGCAACGGCGAAATCAACGAGCTTCGAAAGCGTGGAAAAACGTAAATGAATCTTATAAAGTAGCTACATCCGAACGGTTCGGGGGTTCGGAGACAACTGAGCCTACCGGCGGACTTTGGAATCGGTGAGCGGTGTGTGTCGGTTCGCCGGACTCGCGAAGACTTCTCGAGTTCGAGGCTCCGAGAGTCGTGCTCGTTGTTTTCTTCTGTCTTTCTCCTTCTTTCTATATCTGTATTTCTCTCTCTTTCTCTCTCTCTCTTTTGGTACACCAAGTGCACGGTACACGCGCGTTCTACCTTCGCGACGAGTTCGCTTCTGTTCCTCCTGTTTCTCCTTCTGCTCCTTTTGTTCCTTCGGCCCATGGCTTTTCTGTATTACCAGCCGCGCCTCACCGCACGCGGACCCACCGCAAAACGCAAGCGCACGACCAAACCACGCACGCACGTGCGTGTCCCGCGACTTTGCTCGTGTACAACCCGATCTTAATGGTACGATGAAAATCGTCTTGTTTGCTCGTTGTCTGCCGTCTTCCGCTCGTTTGTCCGCAACAGATTCAATATTGGTTCTTTTTTTCTTCGTAGTTTCTTGCCTCTTTTTAATACTTTTTTACGGAATTCTAGGGTTCTAATGAAGTATCAGTGGAAGTTGTGAATCTGACAGTCATACAAGAAGACTGGTAAGAGTAAGCACATAAATACTTATACTCAAAGCTTATACTAAAAATTATAAAAATGACACACGATGAAAGATGCATTACATACAAGATGTCTTCGCGAACGTAAAGTGCAATATTTTACCAAATAATTAATGAGAAATAAATTATCCATCATAATAATACGTTTGAAAATTTCCCTAGCACGAATGTAGGAATTTAGTGATTTTTAAATATCTTTTATTAGATAAGTGTTAGGTTAACAGAGTTTCGTTACATCATTTCACTGACAATTCGAACGGACTTAGACAAATGAAATCGCAGAAAAAAGTTTCAGATAATCACTACGATCGATGCAAGAAATGAAAGTAAGAAGGAACAACGTTCATTTAATATATTCAAATAGGCAGGTTTGAATCTACTGAAAACGAATAAAGAATTAGATATGTATGAAAAATACATTCGCACGTATATGTTTGTATGGCGATTTGTGGTTTGTGAATGTTGACATGAATTAATGACATGGAGAATTACTGATCGCGCTCAACTATCGAGAACTAGTTGAGTAGTTTTGTTTAATAAAAGTTTTAATAAAAGTTTAGTAAAAGCGTTCTTTGATTAATCTGTTAACGTAAACAAATCCTTCTTCGGTTTATCAGTGCGAAATGATTCAATTTTTTCCGTAATAAACAATTAACAGTAAAAATGAAAGTGATGTTCCTTTTATAATATATGTATGTATATGCATAGTAGTATGTATTGAATTAAAAATTTGACATTAAAATCTTCTAAGAGAATTAACCTTAAAATAAATTTTCAGGAAGTCGGATTTCCCTCATTAAGATTAAGTTATTAACTCGAATAATGGTCATATAATTGGGATAAACATAAAGTTCATTGTTATCCGTTTATGGTTACCGAATCATTGGTGTATTATAAACGGTATATTGCGTTATAGTAAGCCACTTAGCACGTGCATCTGAATGCATTAAAGATCGCAGACGGTAGGTCACAATACGGTTTTAATACGATTCTTTTGTCGTCTCTGAATCAGTATGGTTGGTATATACCAAGAATACAACAGTCTTGAGTAACCGTAAAGGAGTTCCAAATTGTCCAACCCCAAGAAATCATTCGAAGAATTTTATGGCTTTCGATCTGGAAAATCCTGTTACGGGACAACTTTCTCAAGAAATGACCTTCTAGTTTCTTAACATCCGAAAAACCTTTCTTTCTGTTCGTGATAAATAAACACCATCATAGGTTGTTCTCTCAACGATCTCCTGCTGATCTGAAAAAAGGCACAATTACGAATGATCAAAGACATTCGTTTTTATCACGTGATGCAATAAGGATGTTGTCCAGATACGCATAATAAAATCTCAAGCCCGTATGTAAAGTCGCATCCTTGGTATATCCCTGGGGGACCCTCGGATGCCATCAGTGTTTTTCCATTACACAATCATTAACAGAACTTATCGACACTAGAATTCTCGTCTAATGTATAGGTGCTCTGGGAAC
Organism: Bombus bifarius; assembly: GCF_011952205.1. Classification (NCBI taxonomy): domain Eukaryota; kingdom Metazoa; phylum Arthropoda; class Insecta; order Hymenoptera; family Apidae; genus Bombus; species Bombus bifarius. The sequence goes on from NW_022884484.1 coordinate 1,160,595, forward strand.
ACCTTGAAGATGACCACTCCTCTATTAGATACTTTTTGTGAGAAAAAACGACGGAACGTAAAACAAACCAGCGATATTCGTCGACGTGAATGATAATGAATATCAATAGAATTCGCCTGAAATCAAGCAAACAGCTGAAATAATATTGCGAAATTAGTTTATTATTCGATACATTGATGTAATATTTTGTCGTGTGGAATAGAAATTTGTCTGAAATTTTCACCAAGTAGGCCATGGCTTTATGGGCCGATTTGTAGATTATGACATCAATACTTTTTACGTAACATCGGTGGACGGCAAATACCTTAGTTGGGTTAATATTCAGGATGCACCACTGAACCGATCGGCTGACCAGATTATTCACGTCCAAAATCATTTACACGTTACAGCTGTCTCGTAAAAGGAATAAAGAATATTTGGACAAACAGGTAGCTGATGGTTTCCATTGTTCCATTATACGTAAGATTTTATTTATGCGTAAACACGTGTTTATGTGCAAAGAAAATCTTTTTTTTTCGATCCTAAGGCTAGTTTATTGTTTAGTAAGATTTCTACAATAATACGTTAAAAATGAAATGTTAGTATTTTTGTAAAATTTAAGTTGTAATATGTGACATTTATTTTACATTAAATTTTTATTCTTTTGTAATAAATTACAAATAAAAGTAATGGAAGGTATTAAAAATCGGAACACATGTAATAAGATATTCTTTATTCTATAAATGCATCCTTTGCATACATTAAATAGTAAATAATACCTAAGTCTGTCATGTTTTTAATATCTCACGGACTAGCTCAGCATATCAAGCAACTTTTTATATACTAGCTCAACAACATCTGTAGCCCACAGAAAGTCTATGTGATTAAACTTCGCGAATGGCACTTTATAAATAATTGGTTTCCTTGGTAATTCGTTACTTAATCTCATCACATCCTAAATCGGAAAATGTAAAATTATAACAAAAAAATACCAGTATTTAAATATCTATATCCTATTAAAATGTATGAAATACATACAACAGGACTAGATAACCAATCATTATCGCCGCAAAACAATGTGATTGGCATTGTAATTTTCGATATATTGTATTTAGGTGGTTCGGTGCTCTTATAAATCTCCATATTTCGCTTTGCACCATAGTCATATTGTTTGAATTCTCCAGATTCTATTCCTTGGCCATAATGAACCACGGTCTTCGAAGACGTACCAGCTGGTGCATGGTTCAAAATCACAGGCAACAGCGTCTGCAACGATCCGAGATTTGCATAAATAATCAAAAGCTAGTGTAGCAGATTTCTACATAAGTCATTGTATACTCACGTAATTAAATTGCGCTTTGTCGAACCCAGTAAGAACAAACAGCGAATTAGCACAAATTTTTTCCTCCCAGGATTCGAAGGTACATAAATATTTTGATAGGAATTTTAAAACTTTATTTTGCGGTAACAACTCACCTTCCCCCAATAGAGAGAAAATTATCTAAAGATCAATATAAAAATATTACAATGAGAATTTAGATGTTACGTTGAGAATATCATTGGAGTTATTTATTTATTATTTATTTATTATCCTTTTTACCTTATCATATGCAAGCGGAGCTATATATCGTAAAGGACTTTTTACGTGCTTCATAAATACTACTGGAGCAAGACTGTACGTTGATTGCAACAGTCTTGCTATTTGCGGCCGTTCGCTAGCCATCACGTAGAAACATGTTGTACCCATCGAGAATCCAATATACGCTCTCAAAAAATTTTCCTTCAGTTTTACGATATAAGTGATCATTGCCGGTAGATCATAGATACCTGACTCATGCCAACTAAAAAATTTGTTATTATTAATGTAATAATTATACATAATTAATATAATAATTATATACATATAATTATATAATTTATTTCTGTAATATCCTTGTTAATTATCTTTTGTTATATGAAGCAAAGTTTTTTATTTAAATTGTTACCGCCAGCATATTACAATACGCCTTATATAATTATATATAATATACCGTTCTCTTGCATATTTTTAATCGTTATCAATCATTTCTTTTTTACGAGTACCTGAAATCCCAAAACTTTAAATCTTTGTGAGATAAGGAGACATGAGCTCTTGAATATGTATTACCACGAAAATTTCCGAACCATACATCATAGTCGCGATCAGCTAATAAATAAGCTACAATAAAGAAAAAATATTATTATATGATATAAAAATCAATTAGTATTTGTAAGCTAAAAGACAATTTGTGTTTTTGTACCGAGAGATTTCCCTTTTCCAGATACAACCCAATCTGCAGAACTACCTAACAGACCATGTTGCAAGAAAATCGCGGGAGATCCAGGTTTCCCTGGAATCCGATGCATCGTCAATAGATAACCATCTTCCGTTAACGTTACATGTGCTTCGGCTGGATAACCGGCTTTTCTTATCATCTGCAGCTAAAATAAAATAATTCAAATTAATAATGAATAATCATTACTCACTAACTACAAAAATATAAAATACCACAATGGACAAAGAAAAATTACATTATGCATATTATACTATTGTCTACATCTTAAACAGTTAAAATTATCTTTAAAAAATCTTTCCAGAATCGTAAAAATCTACACACAAATCGAATTATAATGCATTTGAAAATATTAATTGTTACACTATAATGTGTTTAATTGTTTCAATAACAACGACAACAATTTTTTTAGAGGAAGAGAGAGAATCGTATTTTACTTAAAAAGAATAATATTCTTAATTATGTATGTATATAGATATTTATATGTTGGAATTGTGTTACATCATAAAAAAATGTTGCTACCGTCGCATTTTATTTCACCATGCATTAAGCATGTTAATGTGATAAGTATATTCCAAATAGTTAGTTAACACTAAATAAACATACAAGTTCATGTACTAATTAGGAAACATAACATGTTTTGCAATTTACAGTTTAAAAAAACGAATATGTGTAATAGGTAGTACAGAAACTTTTCAATTTAAACCACTTTACTGTAAACTATTTTTCAATTATAATAATTACAAATGTTTGTAAAAAAGTATTTGAAAAGTACACAAAAAGTAAACATGCTTTTAGATAGTAGATGTATTTTCTAGAACACTTTGCATGTAATTGGATATTATTTACACTGGTAAATAAGTTAAATACGTATGCTACTCCGTAATCAAACAATAAACGATGTGCGTATCTTTTATTTCTGTAACCAATTTTTCTTATATTTAATAGCGATAAAATTAATAAAATGAAAAATGTAATTCTACTTACTGTATTAAGTTCCTCATCTGGGTTGGGATTTTCATTATGATGAAATAATTTGCCATTAAAATTGGACAAAATCGCAGAAGAGAGAGCACATAGCGATAAAAATATGACGATCTGACCTTTCATTCTAAGAATATTGGAAAACGGCGAAACAAACACTTTATTTGAAATGTTTAACAGTAAAGAAACAAAAGAAAAAGCTCCATATAATACACTTTACTTGAAACATTTAATAGTGAAGATGTGATGATACTGCCGCTCAAGTTGCTCTCCGTAAGGTGAAATATTATATGTACATATTTGTCATCCTCTTTAGCGCCGAACTTTATCACTATGAATGAGTTTCAGGCATTATACGTTAATCACAGTTTGTGATTCACGGTCCATTTCAATGTCGAAAAATTAATTCATTAATTTGTTTTAAATTATACTAAAATTCAGTGTTTCTCCGTTGTTTGTAAGATCTGAAAGCTTACGATGTAAGTAAAATTTGCATATTTTGTCTTATATATAGTATATCTACCGTACTTCGCGAGTAGAGAGAAAAATAATTACACGCATACATCTAGTTATCTGAAATATGTCATACATCATACATTATATTTTATCACTTTAGATAATTTATTCATTTTCGAAATAAATTTTTTATGTGAAAACCAAAAGTCTCTCTAATATTTATTTACTTATCGTTTATATCTTTGTTTACTATTTTTAATTTCGATAATTTATTCGCTATCTCTAATTTCTACAATATAAATATTTTATATAAGTATATATTTGATATACATTTTTTTGATACAAAAAAATGTACAAATCAAGCCATAATATTTTTTTAAATCGTTCTTCCATTTTTGATATAAGGTTCAAAAATATAATTGAATTTCATATTAATGATCATAGTTCACGAATCATGGATAACATTTGCAGGTAATATTTATTTTCATTACTTATTAAAGAAACAAAATTATGATTAATGATAGATAGAAAATATATGTTATAAAGATAATTATGTTTATGTTTGAGGTTATGTTTATGAGAATTTTAAATACATTGTATTATAATGTCTCTTGTTTTCTATTACACTAGTCTTTAAGTAATCAGAACAAATGTATGTCAAACACTTATTTTAACACTGTTAATTGTTTAAATAGTGAATAAATCCATATTAATAATTATATTACTATATGTACCATAGAATAAAACTGTGATATTCATGTGCTTGTCGATGTAGGATATTCACTTTATTACTTTTTTATTGATATAATTTTCTTAACAGATTTTAGGAACGTTATTTAAGGTTTGTAAATAAAATATTGATTTAAAACAAAAGCGTTAAAATAAATGTTTAATAGAATACTACATACTTTCAAGCATATGTATTTTTTAAACGTTTTCTTAAAGCCGACAAATCATTTTGTCATAATTTTATTTCGTTCAATCAACACATTTAATAGTTCATAGAAGACCTACAAATATAATACTTCTATAAAGATAGTCTAAATTGTATTACTTCCAATATATTACGCATATGTTTATTTCAAACTATTCAATGTGAATGTCAAATAAGAACCGCATAACCTTAAAAAGCTATAAACATGTGATCTTACTTCTGATAAGAAAACTTCGGTAATCTGAAAATTCTAATTTTTTAAAAATTGTGTTGGCTGGTAGCGGACCTAAAAAAAGATATCAGCTATTTTTTTGCCTATTTTCGATGTTTCATGATGAAAACATTCTTCGAATGGAGATAGATGATACCCTATTGCCCTTTGTATCTTTAAAACTATAGTAGATATAAAAAAGATGGTTATAACAACAATTAACGCAATAAAAAATTTTTGTTTATATAAATATGACAATGATATCTGACATTCAAACATAAATAATCCAATGCACAGATCTTACAAATTTCTTGCTTTGGTATAGCTTTTCATGTGTACTTATAAATACAATGATGTTTTGGAATTTTATATCATATACAGCACTCATAGATTTGTTCACATTATTTGATAAGTTTAACATATTTAATATATTCATTTGCATTTATTCTACATAATTTTCGATGTGACAGAAGATTTTAAATTTTTCACAATAACGGTGGTGGTAGATTTTTTATTTAAACAGCAAATTTTTATTACTCTAATAGCATCATCTTATAAAGCATAAAAAACCATTCAATTTTTATTCTAACCTTTTTTTTATATCTATTATACGCTTGAAGGTGTACTGGGAAATAGAATAATATCTACTTTCATTCAAGGGATGTTTTTACCCTAAAAACCCGAAAATTAATAAAAAAGGAAGATCAAAATTTTCTGGTTACCAAAGTTCCATTGTGGATATTGTATTTGAAATTGTCTTTCATTTGCATTTCAGCTGATAAAAATGAATGAAGTAACTTTACCACCCTCGCCAAATTGGTATTTAAGTAATATTCTTGCTTGTTCTTTTAATGGTACTATAGCATGGGGTGCTAGAAATATAATTGTTATTGGTAAACTTAATGAAAATGATAAAATATTACAATACTCTATTATTAAGCATGGTCACAAATCGAAGGTGACATGTCTTGCATTTACTCCTCAGTTTGAAGAAGTAAATGCTAATTTAATAGCCTCCACAGGAGATGATAACACAATTAAAATATGGAATTCAGAAACATTATCTGTAACTTATACTTATCTCTTAGAAAATGTAATGTAAAAATGTTTCTATATTAATATACATATATGATAAATTTATAGTGATATTATATTTAAAATATTTTTTAATTTCAGGATAAACAAGCAATAGGCGTAGAATGGTCCTATAAAAATCCTTATGTTATATATGCAGCAACTTCTGATGGTTATGTATTATCATGGAATGCTTATTTTAATACTGTTTCTTCAATTTCATTAGGAAAAGTGATACCTACTTATATTTCTTCTTGTCCTCATGATCCACATCTTGTAGCTGTAGGCTCAAAGAGTGGATTAGTTTATATCGTTAATTTTCAAGATAAAGGGAAAGTAGTTTACAAACTTAGAGGACATGATACTGAAATAGTTAGCTTATCATGGTGCCCCTCAAAAAATAATGTAATAAGAGGAAATTTAAATGAAGATTTACTGTTAGCTTCAGGAGGGAAAGATAGGTAATTTAAAAAAAATATATGTGCTTTTAACTATAATTTTAATGTGTTCATTTTAAAATTGCAATGTGTAGATCAATTTTCATTTGGAAAGCTGGTGGAGATGGACGTTATGAAATGACAATTTCATTGCCTTCAGCACCTCTTGATTCTCAGCAGCATAGAAGTAAATTAAATGCTTCTGTAGGTAATTGGGTAGTAGTTCACTGGATAGAACCTAGACTATTGCTTACAAGTTCATGTTGGGGTGAATTAATCTCTTGGGATTTATCAACAATGATAAAAGGGAAACCTAATGTCAAAGTAATACATGCACATCACAGCAGGGGTTTATTTTGTATTGCGCATGTACCAAATACCCAAGACATTTCAGAAGAAAATTGGAGAATAAGACAAAGGTTTTTATAGATATATATAATTTATGATTAAATATGATTATGAAGCAATTACAAATTTTTGATTAATTGTAGACATACAATTTGGACTGTGGCACAAGATCGAAGAATTATTTGTTGTGGAATAAAAGAAAATAATGTTGAAATAGATTATGATATATTTACACAAAGTGGGTTTGTTTATTGCATGGCTGCTTGCCCATTAGACACTTCACATATTGCATTTGGTGTTGGAGATGCAATGTTACGATTATGGAATTTATCAGCAGCACATGATACTACTTTTGATATAACTGTTTTATGGCAAAAGATTAAGGGAAAAATCCGCGCGGTAAGACCTGTATAATAGTTTCAAAAAGTCCTTTCTTTATACATTTCCTAGATTATACTTTCTAGAAAATTGAAATTTACATAATTAATAGATAGCATGGCATCCTGAAAAAGAAAATTTATTGGCTTATGCAACTGATGAAGGTCGAGTTGGTGTATTTAATATAAATGGAAATAAATTACCTACATTGTACAGACAATATCATAGAAGTGTAATATATACTATTGGTTGGGGCCCATGTCCAAAAAATAAATATGTTTTATACTCTTGTGGAGAGGGAGAGCTTGTGTATTATGACTCAGAAAAAGTTACAAATGAAGGTAGTATTTTTTATTTTTTAATTAATAAATGATTGCAACATTATTATATCATATTTACTATAAAGCTATAATTTCTCTCAACTAGAACCAAAATCTGTATTGAAAAAAGAATGTACAGAATTTTCTTGGAAGCCAGATTTTTCTTGCTTGGCAGTAGGATTTGAAAATGGGTATGTTTTTAAATATGTTGTATGAGTTCCATGAAAATAAAAATTTTTTTGTTTTTAGAACAATTTCATTTCTTAATCGAAAATTTGAAACACGTGGATGTGCTAAGTTTGCAACAGAAATGGTGCATTGCTTGGTCTGGCATCCTGAGAGTACAGCAACAGACTTGACATTTTCTCAGCTAAAAAATTATTTAGCTGTTGCTTTTGAATCATGTACTATACTTATTTTCGATTTAACTAATTTTATAGATCATTTTGAAAAAATGGAAGATTCAACTAATAATGAAAATTTAAAGGAAAAATGTGATATTTATAAAGTGCATGAAATTGTAGCTTCTTTAACTGGACATGTACAAAATGTTGTCTGTTTAGCATGGAGTCCACATGTAAGTGGACATCTAATATCTAGTAGTTATGATGGAACTGCACAGGTATTACAAATTATGTATATAACTATATAAATATCACCGTAATAATATATTTAGGAATAATAAACATTTTTTGTAAAGATAAGTATTTACATACGAGTACTATTGGTTTTTAGATATGGAATGTTGGAACACAAGAATTAATAGCTACATATACAGGACACAATGGCCCAGTATTGTGTTGCATGTGGAGTCCGTTAGACCCTGATTTTATTATAACAGGCTCTGCAGATTCTACAGTACGAATATGGAGAGTTGCTTATAATTTGCCACAAAAAAAAGAATATAAAAAATTGCCAAAAAAGGCTAAAAAGAAACAAAATGAAACAAATAAAATTGTGGATACTATTGAAGATAGTTTATTAGAATTAACTAATGCTACATCAGAATGTTCTATTTCAGGTATTTCTCAAACTGTACAAAGTATAACAATAATATTGATGAAAGTAATAAAACAATATGTTATTATAATACAAATAACAAATATTTATCAATTTTTTCAGAGTCAAAGACAATGATGATAACAGAGACAAAAAATAAAAAAGTACGGCCATATTTCTCAAAATGCCCTAATACAACATCTCAAAAAACACTTTTACTTCATTCTCTTTTAAATGTCGTAAAAAATATGAAAAGTGAAAATTTTAATATGGAAGATGTTCAGAAAGATGCTTCGTATCATATGATACCAATATTATTTTCATCGCAAGAAAATTTTATATCTTATTTAACTACTGAAAGTAAGTTATTTATTATTTAAAAAAAATGCAAGCTACCTATATATATTATATTTGCTTTATCTTTTATCACTATATAGAATCTGCTCATATTGAGAGAAATAACTATGATGTAATCACAGAAATGGATATATGGTATGATAATCTCAAACAGAATTTAGAAGAAGCTGCTAAAGAGAAACGTCTCAATGACTTTCTTGTTTCACTTTCAGCTAGTCTGTCCATGAAGTATTTTTTCTTATTTATCTATTTTATAAAATGCTATTAAAGTCACCGTAAAAATAATCTAGCAATAATGTATTGCAGAATGTGGAAAGATATGTGTGAACTATATGCATATCAATTAGTAACTGAAGGCAATCCTTGTAAAGCAGTATCATATTTACTTTGTATACATAAAACCTACAAAGCTATAGAAGTATTTCAGGCTGCAAATTTATACAAAGAAGCATATGTTCTTGCAAAATGTAGACTTGAATCTGATGATCCAGTACTAACAGAAATATTAAAAGAATGGGCAAAACATAGTGTAAATTCAGGCAATTTCGAGCAAGCAGCATGGATGTAAGTTGTATTAATTATATATATAGTTTTTAATGTAAATTATGTTTTTATTTAAAAATTTTAATTATGTTATATATAATTTTATTTTCAGTCATACTAAATTAGGAGAATTTTCCGATACAGTAAAATACCTTGCACGCCGTAAAGATGCAGCTACGTTAATAACGGCAGCTGAAATTGCTTTTTTATGTAATGATGAAATGTCAAGTAAATCTTTAGCTGAGCAAGCAATAATTGCAACTTTGATAAATTCAGAGTATGATTTTGCACGAAATATAATAGAAAAATTTCCATATCTCAAGGTATATTTACATATATGTTTTATGTTTAGGTTTTTTCCGTATTTTAAATAATTATTGTCTTATGAAAAATGTTTGTTTTTATTTTAGTATCAAGAAATATATTTGTTAACTTATGAAGAACTTAAAAAAGTTATTAAGGGAAATGTAACTCTTGATTTGATTCAAACTTGGATAGACGGAAAATCAAATTATGGTGTATTACAAACTTTAGAGACAGTTTGCGGTGATTGTAATTCTTATTACACTGACTTGTGTCGAAATAATTTTTGCAATATTTCAGACAAGGAGAAAATGGTAAAATTCACGTGATCTAGTTTTTAACATTGTGAAGAATTGAATTATTACGTTTAATAACTCCTAATTTCAGTTATGGTTAACAATTGGTCATGAGGTTGCATTAGCAATAGCCTCTATTGAAAAAGAACAGAAATTAAAGCATATTGTTACTGCATTACATACGATCACTCAATTTGAACTACTACATCAAAAAGATTTAGAACATCTACATAGTTTTTTAATTGAAATTATCGTAAAATTAGATATTAAAAGTCCAATGGATGAAACAAGTATTTATACAAAAGCTGATTATTCTGTATCAATTAGTTTACGAGCTTATTTATGTTATGCTCTTCTAAATTGGTTTGTATATAATATAAACGAAGAATCTATTAATAATAATATACAAAATTACACCAATTTGATTGAACATTTACTTGAAGATGCATTAAATAAACAAGCAATAAGACACTGGACAGTAACAAATGAAATTAACAAATTAGAAAATCAATTAGCTTCCGCAAAATGTAAGTTACAGTAATATTGTTTAAATAAAAAATTGTTTATTAATTATTAATAATAGATATAAAAGATAAAAAAACTAACACTGATTCATTGTTAGGTAAATGTTTGTTTGTTTTTAGGTAAAATGCAAGAAGAAATTAAAACTGATCAAGATATAGAATCTTTCATGGAAAAACTAAATACATTAAAGACACAGAAGAATCAGATCCTCAATGATTTAGTTTATGTCCCAAATCCTGTTATGGTATATGGCAAAGCAAATGAACTATGCAGCAAATTGTACGATGAAACTATAAAAAATAAGTTTTTAGAAAGTATTTCCAAAATGTGGTTAGATGCTACTACATAAATAAACATGTACTTGACTTTTTTGATATATTCTTTTGATAGATACTACATTAGATACTAATGATAGTCAACAATCTTGAACTTCCTATTTTATTATTTTTATCATTCAATTATTTTTTTATATTTTTTATTTATTACCCTATTTGCATCATGGCCCTACTTAACACGTTGATGCCGGCTCCAATATTTATGGTTTTCTCCGTGGGGCGGCGCCCGAATTCAATTACTACTGTTTTACACATTTTTGTCCGATATATCGGTTTGTTCTCTCCGTTTCAGCAAATTCTAAGCTATGTATAGTTGTTAGTAAAACGACATCTTTTTTATCCTTCCATTTTATCGCTGCCATATCTCTTGTAGAATATCGCATAATAATGCGCGCTTAGTGATAGAAGACAGTCGCAGCGCACGGATTAATCCGCGTTTGGATGCAAATGGGTTAATGTATTGCACGTCTTATAGAATATTGTAATGTTATATTAAACATAATTCTATGAAATACAATTTATTTAAATGAATATTGATAAATTAAGTAATATGACTTTTTATTTATAAAAATTGTTTATAATTAGAAAACATTTTTTTATTAATAAAAAAGTCAGTTTTTTGTAATAAAATATTTTTCTTTTTAATTTGAAGTTATTTTCCAAAAACGAATTTCTCTGTCACTTGTCGCGCAGACATATGGTAATTTATAATGGCACGTTATTCCACCTATTAATTTAACTTGCCCACAAATTATTTCTTGTTCAGTTTTTATATTTGTTACCTTTAATAAATTGTCTGGTCTGCCTATACTTGCTACAAAATTTTCATAGCCAAGGAAGAACTTCACTATTAAACCTCCTTCAATGTGAAGAGGTTTTGATTCTAAAGGTGGACTGAAAGTAACAAAAATGATCACAAAATATATTATAATTATTATTTTGTTCATTGGTTAATTTTTAAATTTATTTTACAGTGCATTACCTAGGTTTGGATATATCCCATAAAATTAGCTTTCCAGCTGCTATAGCTGCAACTTTTAATGGGTTGGGTCCCCAATCAATAGACATTAAGGGAACAATATCTGTATCTAAAGACATAATTGCTTGCTGACTGCGTACATCATACATATGAATCAATCCATTTTTTTCACCAACAAGGAGCTTGCCAGATTTTTCAAGATGAAAGCTCACACTCATTCCTGGAGATGTTAAGTAAAATGTAGATATACATTTTTCATCTTCTTTTACAGCCCAAAGTTTACAAGTGTGATCATCAGACACAGAAGCCAATAATTCACCTTCGGTTTCATAACAAATTGAATTTATATAATCCTTGTGTCCTTCCATCTTGTATTAAAAGAAATGTCAATAAATTGATTCATAAAAAATAAGTTGCATTTATTATAATTCTTTAATCTCACCTGGCATACAGTGTTTTCATTCAGATCACTGCTATATAATCTTATTTTAAAATCTGCTCCAGCAACACAGAACATTAAAACTTTAGGTACAACACTCAAGGAGGTTTCTGGACTCCAAGCAATAGCATGTGGTCTAGTATCATGACGAAATGTTCTAAAAGGTTTATAAGCAATATCTTCCACTGTTTCATCTTCATCCTTATTATACAATAATAATGATAATAGTTATTATTCATTTAAAAATAATGTTTTTCTTGCAATCTTATTATATTCCATAACTATTATTTTTTGCAGTGATTAACGTTTTCATAAAACTAAAACATATATTCTGAACATCTATGACTGTTTTTCAGAGATAACAAGTAAAATTTCACTATATTATTTTATTTTCTCATTCATGTATTTTTATATCCAATTAGAAGATAAGTTGTAGATTATATCTTTTTTAACTTTTGTCATAAAAAGTAATTTTCATGAAATATCAAGCAGGTATATTATGTAAATTTTGTAAATTGAAATACCCAATAATACACGTATAATGAAACTTAATGACTTTACCTGAAATTTAATAGTACCGATGACAATTTCTTCGGCTAAAGCGACACAAATTAGATGTTGAGACCATTCGTAAGGAGATAACTCAACGCAATATATCTGTTTAGAAAAATGCAACTGATATGTAGGTGGTGTAGTTAAAGCTTCGTCCATCGTGTATTCGTATTCGTATTATTCTCTTCAATATAAGAGATGAGCTCGTATTATGATCAACAAGAGATCACCGGCATAACCTATAAAACTTCCTCGCTGGATTGTATTAATTCGGAGATTGCAACGAAGAAAATATCAACGAATATATATGAAAGGTAAATGATCATAACGAATCTCTTTTTTGGTTCATTAATATTTTTATACTATTATTACGGTATATAACATTCCATTGTAATCGGAATTGCAATTCATATAAACATAAAAAACATGCACGCGCGCTATAAGATGAGGTTAGGTCGAATTTAAACCATCTAGAGGGCAGTACGTATTTTACGTATGCTATATGTAATCGTTCAACGTGCCGCATATCCCTCAGCAAGCGAACTTATTTAACTAAATATAAGATCACCGCTTGTACACGCCGCGAGTTTTTGACTCAATAATTGACCATCAGATATGAATTGACAAGCCGTATTGACAGAACTTTTGCCAAACGTGTATCTTCGATCCGTCTCGATCTACGATCGCGTTACGAGGTAGGTACCTTCTGTCAAGGCATGCTTACCAGGGCATACTACACATACTTTACAAGCTGGTTCACCTCGTGCTTTTCTTGCATTGTAATTACACAATTTCACATTATCTAATTTCTTCCTAAATTTTTCATAGTACCTGTAAACTTCGTAGCACGTGTGAAGCTACGATATCTTTTACCAAACACGTTTCTGTTTGCTCCGTTTCCGAATTTAAATTTTCAGAATGTCAGTTTACGAAATTTAACTGTTTTTCTCATGATCTTATTTTTTTTTTATAATTTCAACATTTTGACAAAAATTTTTAGAACGTTTATGACTATCGTGTTTGTCGTCATTAAAAATTATTTTACCTTGATATATTGTATTTATAAAAGTGCTTCAGATGATAGAAAAAAGTATTAATGGTTTTTATCATTTGGAGTAGAAATAGATAATATATTTTACACATATGCTTCAAAGTTCAAGTATTTGATTACTAATTGTACTTTTTATATGTAAGTTCACATTAAATTTATATCATATAAAACTCATGTATATATATTGTGTGTACATGTTGATATAAATTGAAATAAAAAAGTATGAAATGATAAAAACCTATATTATGCTTTTTCTATTTTTACATCCAAAATTTAATAAAAAATACAAATAACTATTACTTTCAATTACAGTGCAATAGGCAGGAATGGAGTTCGGGGTAGGTAATGTTGCCCAAATATCAGCAGAACTTGCTCAAGTAGTGGAGGTGATGATGTCACCAAATGTTCCACAACAGCAACGTTTGGAAGTGTATAATGCTTGTGAACGATTTAAGGAATCATCTCCTTTATGTGCACAATGTGGATTATACCTAGCTCAGAGAGCTCCAAATAGAAGTTCAGTGGTTAGGCATTTTGGATTACAACTTATGGAACATTGTATCAAATATAGATGGACGCAAATATCTCAATCAGAAAAAATATTTATAAAGGAAAATGCAATGAAATTACTTCAAGAAGGTACAGAACCATTATTACAAGAGGAAGCTCATATTAAAGATGCACTATCTCGTGTTGTGGTAGAAATGATAAAGAGAGAATGGCCACAACAATGGCCTACACTGCTTGCTGAACTTAGTCAAGCTTGTACAAGGGGTGAAAGTCAAACTGAATTAGTTCTTCTGGTGTTTTTGAGACTCGTAGAGGATGTTGCACTTTTACAAACATTAGAATCTAATCAAAGAAGAAAGGATATATACCAAGCACTTAACACAAATATGGCTGAAATTTTTAGCTTTTTTTTAAGATTAATGGAACAACATTTTTCAGAATTTCAAAAAACGAATAGTTTAGGTTGTACTTCTGAAGCTGCAGCACATAGTAAAGTTGTACAGGTAAATTTGTTATGAGGTTATTTATGTCTTTCCAATCAATGTTTGTAATTGTATATATTAAATTATTTTTCTGTGATATAGGTAGTACTGTCTACGTTAACTGGTTTTGTAGAGTGGATTTCAATTACTCATGTTATGGCAGAAGATGGTAGATTATTACAAATATTATGTCTCCTATTGGGAGATCCAATATTTCAATGCCCAGCAGCTGAATGTTTATTACAAATTGTAAACCGTAAAGGGAAAGCCGAAGATAGAAAACAATTAATGATTTTATTTTCTGAAGATGCTTTGAGATATATTTATACAGCAGCAACTGCGGCATCACCTGTCACTGGAACAAATGAATTTCATGAAAACCATTATTTATTCTTAAAAAAGCTGACACAGGTAAATTGCAATTTATCATAAAACATTGTTATTTATATGTAGACGTAATGAAAAATGTTAATTTTTAATTTAGGTGCTAACTGGAATGGCAACTCAACTTTGTACACTTTGGGGTAAAGATGATAGTTCTAGCATTCGACCAACACATTTCAACATATTTTTAGATACTGTGTTGACATTTACTATGTATTCAAGTTTGACATTAACACATATGGCAAATGTAATTTGGATAATGCTGTTTAAACATGAACAGATAAAACAAGATCAATTATTGTTGACTTACATACCAAAATATGTAGAAAATACAGCTCCAAAACTAATAAAAGTAGCATATCCACAAGGTAGACAAGCTAATGGAATGAGCGCATATTGTCTCGCGGATTATGATTCAGTGGAAGAGTTCAATGTCTTTCTTCATCGATTCAGAACCGATTTATTGGAAGGATTTCGACAAGCCACGATGGTAGCTCCTCTGGTAACATTTACATACGTACAACAGTGGTTAACAGCCAAAATAACGAAGGGAATGGCGGATCTTCGATATCAAAGTGACCAAAATGATCCACAATACCTTGAATGGGAAGCTCTTGCACAAGCCTTGGATTCTGTTGTATCCAGAATTCTATTAATCAACGAACGACCAAGTGTACAAACTGGTCTTCAATTGTTGGAATTATGCCTTGGTTATTCTCCACAAGATCCTTGGTTACTATCTGCATTACTTTCTTGCATCAGTGCTCTCTTCGTGTTCTTATCTATGTCAACTGGTTCAATGGCTATGCCAGGAGTTGCTATCCTACCCAGAGTTCTGGAGAAGATCTTTGCTGCTCTGATATTTGAAGCACCTGGTGAAACAAAAGGTACTCGATCTAGAGCAGCAAAGAATGTAAGGCGACATGCGGCGAGTCTCATGGTTAAAATTAGTCTGAAATATCCATTACTACTCCTCCCAGTTTTTGAACAAATACATACGATGGTTCGGGGTTTAGCGAGAGAACCTAGTCCTTTATCTAAGATGGAAACTACCTTGCTTTATGAAGCATTGTTGTTGATATCGAATCATTTCTGTGATTACGAAAGACAGACTAGATTCGTTGCAGAAATAATTGGTGATGCATCAGCCAAGTTTATCGCGCTTGGATCTGAATCGTTTAAAGGGCCACTTGAATTAATGAGATTCGTAGGTTTAGACAGACCACCGGTTGAAAATATTGCGGAAGACCCTGCAGGACAGAATCGAAGCGATTTAATGATATGTATTTGTACAATACTGTGTGTTGTAAAAAGGTGCTCCATCCCCGATGATCCAGATCGTGCTGCAAGAGGCAGTTTTGTAGCCGCGCTCAGCGAAAGTGGGAATCCAGTGTATAGAAATCCTGCTACACCACATGTAATTCCTATACTGCCAACACTTTTTGCATTGCTCAGAACAATGAATGCTCTATTCATACCTACTGCTTCAGCAGCTTTATCAGAGGTAATAAAGACACTAATAATAAATATTTTTCTTTTCTTTTATTTTATTGAGTAATTTCATAGAGGAATATCTAATGTTTTTTATATATTTTTATTAGGGATATAAAAATGCTCATGAATTATTAGAAGCAGAAAAAGCAAACCTGTTAGGTTTAAATGTAACAAATGATAATGAACGAGCTTCTGAACCTGATCAGTCTTCATTTACGGCTTTAGTTCGAATGCAATCGTTTCTTACTACTATTCATGATTTGTGCTATCATATGTTAGGAAGTGGATGTCACATGATTGGAAGAGATTTCTATCAATTACCTGGTTTAGCACCAGCTCTTATCAATTCAGTTTTTTCTAATATGGAGGTAACTTTTCTTATATTTTTTCGTATACTATAACAGAAATATAATTATTTATTCTGTATCCTAATGACAGCTGTATGTGTTTCTTTCAGATGATTCCAGATTATAGATTGCGACCAATTATACGCGTCTTCATGAAACCGTTCACATATTCCTGTCCACCTGCATTTTACGAAAGCGTTCTTGTACCCGTATTGGCTCATGTTTCTACGCATAGTACGATCTTTTTATCTTCTTATTATCACATGGATTTTATTAATTTTTTATTTAAATACATCTTAATTTAAATCCTTTTTTTACAGTGTGCCAAAGGTTAAGCGCAAAATGGCAGTACATCGCACACCTCTACGAATCTGGTGGTTTGGATGAAGAAAATACAGATACACAAGAAGTTATTACTGATATGCTAAATCGAAATTTGACGAGAGATTTTGTAGACGTGTTGAAAGTAGCTCTCGTTGGTGGTGCTGCTAGTGATGCAACGCCTCCTGACACAATGGAACAAGATAGTGGTGGCATGGCTATAGATCCTCCTTCGTCACGTGGAAATAGTATAGTTGCCGAAGTTGTTAGTGAATTGGGAGCTGTTGTTCTTCGTCATCCATCTACGTGCCACAGTGTTGTTCTATGCGTTTTAGGGTAATCCAATGTCTTATTTGATATTTAATCTATAGTAGAATTAATTTTAAGTGAAATCCTATTGCTACATCTAGGGCTTTAGCTTGGAACGATTCGAATGCTAGTCTAAAGGCTACAATGTTAACTGGACCAGTTGTACGAGCATTGGCAGGTGATGGCAGTTTAACACCAGCTATGGCTGCTCATATTATGGTAGCTATTCTTCAAGGTTTACAACTTCACGGGCAACACGAAGCGAATCAAGGTTCTCTTATTACCTTGGGTGCACAAGTCTACGAATGTTTACGACCTAAATTCCCCACTATTATCGAAGTAATGCAGCAAATTCCGGGTGTTAATCCTACGGATTTGCAACGTTTCGACGAAAAGATGGCTGTAGTTAGTACTAAAGGAAATAAAGTTGAGAAAGGAAAGAAAGATCTTTTCAAGAAAATTACAAATCAGGTAAGATTTACATATTAAAAATAGAAATAGTGTACTGAAGGGTATACAGGATGCTGCATGTCCATAGAACTGGGCTGGGCTATAGTTCTGATTTCATTGAAGATAGAGAAAAATGAAATGCCATGATAAGATCTATGTTTGCTACTCACTTTTTTTTTTAGTGCATACAATAATGCACGGGGAGAGTGCAGTTGCATTTTTTTAATAGGTTTCTATAATTTTTGGTTAACCATTATGAATCTCTACAAAAACTATTATACTTAGGTGGAAAAATGCTGAGTTTAAAAGATATTTCAATTTTAATTTGACCACATTTAGTGTATGAAAGGCAAGGAAAACGTAAACACAAGCCTTCCATCCTACGTTTTTCCTTGTTTCTCATATG
The DNA here is from genome assembly GCF_011952205.1 of Bombus bifarius. Taxonomy (NCBI): domain Eukaryota; kingdom Metazoa; phylum Arthropoda; class Insecta; order Hymenoptera; family Apidae; genus Bombus; species Bombus bifarius. Next base: position 1,179,110 of record NW_022884484.1, read on the forward strand.
CAGTTTTTCACCCAAGGACCTGAATACTTTCTTGTAGGGAATTAGAAAATGCATCAAATGGTTAATGAAAAATTATGGAGTTTCATTTAAGAAAAGACTGCAATTGCACTTTCCTGGTGCATCGTTGCATACTAAAAACAAGTGAGTATCTGCATAGCATAGTATACCTGAGTATGTACTACATAAATCGTATCATATCAGTTGTGATTCACCCTGTATATCATACAATTTTCGTTGCAGCTTATTGGTCGAAGTGTTGGTCAATTGTTTCGTAAGGAAGTTAAGATAGATAATTTACCACGTATAGAAGTTTTTGGAAAGCAACAAGCGGTACGCGTAGATGAGGTATCTGAGAATTCGACTGATAGCGGGTTTGCGGCTCTATTTGCAGGACCTACGTAGCAGAAACTCCATTTAGATGACCATACTGCATGCATATGGTCTGAATTAATAAATAGTAATAAACCGTCGTGAAAACGATTTCCTACAAAAAAAGATTGAACTATATACATAAGGGAATCCTGTAACTAAAATAAGAGGACTTCATAGAATAAGTTAGTTTTAACTAGGACTTTGTTTTTAAATTATTCATAAAGTTGGACGCGCGCATACACAGTCTTGTGACGAAAGTGTTACACTTAACTATTTTACTTATGTACCGAATAATGAATAAAATGAAAAGAAAATACGCTTACGTGCGCGTTCAATGTCGATTGTGAATAGTTTATAAAAAGCAGAAAAGGGAAAAGTCAAAAAGACAGCAATCGGTTTTATTTATGAAGTCCGCTTATTTTTAACTCGGGACTACAATATACACAAAAAAATTTTGTGTTTCTCGAATATTCAGGGTGTGCGCGCGTTCGTGCATGTGTGTATGTATGTATTGTATGCGTGATGCGTATCCATACGCACGTGTAATATAAGAAGATATTCGTCGTTAAAGAAGAACATTTAGCACGTATGATAAGACAAATTACAAACAAATCTAAATAGATTATCGAATAATTGTATATTAAGTCTTACGCATTTATTACTATTTCTTTGGATTTATAAATTTTTTGTAATAATGTAAAACAAGATGGTTTTCCACAATCACGCAATGTAATACAGTTTTGTAAACAATATTTTGCTAATGTATAATACAAAGGTTGTTGATTTATATAAAACAATTTTACGATTTGGTACAAAAATTTGTATTCGAATTGATTATAATTGTTTTTAATCAGGAGCAAAATGTGTATGTTTCTCAGCACATTTTAAAAGTGCTATTTCATATGGATTTAGTTGTAAAAATTTTATTTGGGCATTTCAAAAGCATGCATAAAGTAAGCTTCATTTAAGATGATATTTAATAATAGAATGATCTTTTGTTCAGGTCATGTTATCGTCATTAAATGCGACTTTTATTTATCCTTTGAAATTTAAAATAATGCAGCATTTCAGATACTTATATGTAAATTGAATGTAATATTTCCAGATTCCGTTGTTACTTTTTAATTATTTTAGTTAATTTTATTTTATTACTGTGAATAATGCAGCATTGTAGCTATCGCATAAAAATGGATTAGTACTTTACATGACTTCCATTACACATCAAAAATAACGACGATATTTTACATAAAATTATAGATACTAATAATCATTTAATACGTGACAATCATATCACGGATTCAGAACTAACTTGACGGAGATTGTTAACAAAAAATGAAGTACTATCGCGATAGAGACTATGCTATTTAAAAGATTTATAATGCTAGGCATAGACAAAATTTTAAACTACACGAGAGTTTTCCGTTGATTCGATGTATTTGAATGACAGTTAAAATACGAAAATTTAATATTAAATTATATCTTGTTATATATAAATACGGTCAATTTGCGTATCGTATTAACATCACATATGTTATAAAATAAAATTCATAAAGAACTATATTTTCCAACAAAATACTATTGAGATTAATATAAATAGAATACAAGTTTTTAATCGAGTTCAAATTTTATTACTAGTTGAACTAATTATCGCTTTAGAGTTTAACAATTTTTCTCCAATATACGCGATAGTACGCACATTAAGATAACAATAAAATTAATATACTTTGCCTATCAATACTCCATTAATTTGCTTACACCTGTAATTATAATTTCGTGAAGATTGCAAGATCTGTTAACATGTTTCAACATAAGTACGAATAAGACAATGCCAGAGTCCAACACACATTTTGTAATTTTTATACATATGTATGTATGCGCCTACAAAAATGAGACATTGAAAGGGGTTCATGTATTAAATTTCTAAAAATTGTCTGAAGTACAACTGCAGTCAAATGCCGAAAATATTTCACTATTTTTATATCGTCTTATATACCTTTTTACCGATATTTAAAAGAAAAGGAAAGAAAGAAAGAGAAAATAAAGTAAAATATTAGATTAAAGAATGACGGAATGATAATTTATAAAGTACGATTTTATTATTGATGCGGTAGTCCATGCAGCAAATCCTGAAACAATGTTACGACAAGAGATACCACTGAATTAATTTCTACTGTAAGTTCAACTAAAATAGAATACAAAGCTTTGCATGGAATCATTGAGTACTAACAATAAGTTTTCGAGAACCATAGCAATCTTAAAACAGATTTCTTTTAAATATACTATCTATCGTGCGAAAAATTAACGAGAAACAATATATGTATACCGAACGAGTGCTTGTAGCTAGAACAAGTATAGAAGCTGTGTTATAATGTTTAAACTGAAGAAATAAGTCTTGAAGAATGTTTTAAGATTCTCGAGATACTTCAATATAATATTCATACTTCGCAAATGATTTGACATATTTTCATGTTTAAATATAAATAGTTCTGATCTGTTATTCACGTTATGAAAGGAACCAAGTCGTATAATCTTATATGAATCAGAAGGATTAATGAAAGAAAATATTAGAAAGTTTTTTACGATGATAACTAATAGTTACCTAATAAGTCACACATTTTATATTAGGAACTGTTGACAACGACCAAGCTCGGTCACTTCATATAACGTTCATCCGCTCATTCGCATAGTTCGTTCGTACATTCAGCACATAAACAATGAAGATGCGTACTATATTTGTCTCGATAGATTTTTCGCAACAATTGTTAAGACAAAATTTTATTTCTTCAAAACGATTTGATTTTGTACTTTTTTTTTTATATAAAGATAGGTTTTGGTAGATCTCGCATCTGATGCTCTTAAATTATGTAAAAAAATACAGTGAATATTTCGTTAAGAATAAATATCTTTAATGAGCGAGCAATTAAAGAGTAAGGTACGTTTTTAACGTGTGTAACGTCGACGGTACATTATACCGTAAAAATTCATACAATTCTTAACGAGATCGAAATATCGCTAGAAGCCTGATCTGGAAAAGATCATATGCTCGATATAAGTGTAACGTGCAAACGATTAAATTTATAAACAATCGACTCTTCCCATCATTAGGGATTCAAAAACTGTTAAGTGTTTGTCGTTGTATTAATATCGTCTTTTTCCCCTATTAATAAAAACACGTCCATATTATCTTTTCCTTTAACATAGACTTGGCCACGTGGTTCGAACTCGTATCGCTCCGAGAGTATATCTAAAGAGTTCTTGGCCACTTGTATTCTTCCAGCGACTCCAGTCGAATCCATTCTAGATGCTATATTTACAGCGTCACCCCAGATATCATAGTACAACTTTGTTGCCCCGATCACTCCAGCAGTTACGTCGCCATAATTAAAGCCAATTCTCAATATTAATTTGAAACCTAGCAATTCTCGATTGAAATCGTTTATTACTTTATGCATCGCCATGGCAAAATCTATTAATTGAAACAGATGCATATATTCATGTTCACTTTGTTGCCTAACTTGTGGGTTTAAACCGCTTGCTGCCATAAATGTACTACCGATAGTTTTAATCTTCTCTACGTTCGAGAATTCTGGCTTTTCTAACAACTCGTCAAAGTCACCAATAAGTTCGTTAAGCACACGCAAATATTCTTTTCCGCCCAAATAAGATTCATCATAGAGTTCATTAAAGTTCACTATGCTTGCAAAAATAATTCCTACAGCTTTATGATTTTGTGAATATTTAGCAGTGGTTTTTAATTGATCAGCAACATATTTTGGTATAATGTTGTGTAAAAGCCAATCGGCTTGATTTTTCATAGATTGTACACGGCTTTTGTCTCGTGCGGCTACCGCGTTTCCGTGAAAGCTTAACCGATAACTAATTTCAAATTCACGATTTAAAAACCAAACTAACAAAAGTAAAAGTATCAGATCTAAAAAAATCTCGGAATTGTATAATCTTTTATGATATCTGATTTCTGCCTCTTTTAATCTCATAAGGGTGAGCTTTATTGTGGAATTTAATAACAAATCAGGAGTATTATCGAATCCTTTTTTAGCCATAATTTCATTAAATTGATTGCTGATTAAGCCAATGGCACGTTTATTTATCATGGCTTGTGAGTAATTGAGCGAGTTATTAATGAATTGATTACCGAGATTTTCTTGATCATATAATAGATGATACATTACAAGATAAAGAAACAATACACCCATGAATGTTACCAAGAAATTTTTCATCCAACAATTGAGTTGCGTGAAATTACAAAAATGAACTATACCAACAACGATTAAGTAACCATAATAATATTCGAAATTGTTCAAATTATGAAAGTTACTGCACGTATAATTGAGAAGAATTGACGTAATCGGTAAGCCGACAAGAATTGCACCGCATATATGCCACGGGTACCATTGTGAAAAGAATTTGAAAATTCGCTGCGTCAACGTTGCATGGACCATATCCGGATATAAAAGTTGACGAACACAAAGCAATACCGCTATAATTTGAATGGTAGCAGCAGATACAAAAAAAATCATATAATATAACGTTGGATCGCAAATTAAAAAGAGCGATACTGTAACGGCAGTATAAACCAACGCCGATATCAGAATATCAAAGTATGTATTGAATCTCGAGGTAGCCAGAGTAGGTGGATTTCCACTGATACATTCGCTAACCTTATGAGCATTTTCTCTATACTCCTTTTCCATTTCTTTGTTCTTGAAAAAGAGTGTCATACTTGAAAGTGGAGGTTTCACGAAGTATGATCGTTGAGAACTTACATTATCTTGAACGCACCTTCGTGAAAAATAAAATCATATGAACTATAATATAATCTTTAAACCTATAAAGTGAAGTTGATTTACCTACCTGATTAACTGTAGGTCAGATTGTTTTCTTAATTTGTGAAAACATGCACCAAAGGTATCCGTGACTGCTGGAGGAAATGGATAGGGTGGTACTGAAGACGACGGCTCGTGAACAGAGTTCAATGTCGAACTAGAAGTATAATAGCCACTCACTCTGTGTGCTAATAAATCTCCTTGAGCCATGCCGTTCATCAAAAATAACTAAAATATGAAAATTAACTGCAGGAGGAAAGGGAACATGCTGACTATTATTGAAACTTTATTGTATTGAAGTATCTCTAATATAATTTCTATCATTAATTATAAGTTATACCTGCTGTTGTATACTACTACGTCTGCTATTACTTCTAATTCCGGAATCTTTCCTACTGCACATAGAAGAGGCACGACTGAGTGGCTCTTGACCAGACAATAAAGGACTAGAAGGTACAGGATTTGGATCCATTTCAATCTCATTTTGAGACGTATTCTGTAAAGAAATACAACTTATATACGAATGAGATAATGCAGCTGAAAATTAAAACAAAATCTTTTATCGACACGATTTTGACCTGCCTAAATCCATTGCGATCTTCGTATGATTGAGATTCAATTTTTGATTTGTCGACAATAATTGCTTTGGGTTCTTCCATTTCTAAAGGTGTCATTTCCTCGGTAGTTCGTTGTCGTTGTAAATATTTCCACGGCTTGTTTCGCGCTTTTTTCTTTCCATAACTGGCAACAGATATCGGACTTTTATTTGCGTTCCCCTTTTCATCTGCGGTATCAGTATCTCCGTTTTCGGAATCTAGAATACTTGGCAAAGAATTTGCTTTCATTCTATAATTACTTGTATTAGTAACCATATGGAGGTAATGATATTTGGATTTAGATTGGCTATTGCAAGAGGCCAGACGATGACGCGATTGCATCAAAGGCGATATACTTGTCGGAGATGTAATATTCATTATGAACTGATTGGTGAAATCTGATTTTCGGCCTTTGATAAAATAAGTTTTAATACCTGTAATATAATACATATTTCTAGAAAGTTTTATATGATTAAGTACACTTAGACAACTTTTCTATTCATAGGAGTTTTCTACTCCCATATAATAATAATGTCAATACCATTTATTAAATCCCCTTCCTCTGTAATATATCGATCATCGAGGAAATTTAATGTTTTTTCACTTAGGTGAACTCTTCCTGGTTTTCCCGTGCTTTCTAGTTTGTTTGCTAGAGTTACATCATTAGACCAGACATCGAATTTAAATCTTTTAGTACCTACTATTCCACAGAGTACAGTTCCAGTATGCACTCCAACTCTCATATTAACACCTTCTCTTCTCTCAATATCAAACTGTTTTATAGCTTCTATCATGGCTGTAAAAACACACATTAATTATTTTTCATATAAATGTTTCATTTCTATAATTCAGTAAAAAAGGAAGAAAATATACCTAATCCCATTTCAATACAACATTTTGCATGATCAGGCCTTGGTTCTGGGCATCCACTTACACAGTAATAACAGTCTCCCAATGTAGAAATTTTCTCACATCCATGATGTTCACATAAATCATCGAATCTTTCAAAAAGATCATTTAAAATGCCTACCAACTCTTCTGCAGTCTTATTGGAACTCATTCGTGTAAACCCAACAATATCAGCGAATAGGATACTAACATTTTCCATTGAATGCATATTAAATGGTCGAAACAATGAGCGAATATCTGTATTATTGGACGGTATCGAACCTTTTTTTAAAGAATCCTCCCGTTCTCTTTCACGTTCACTTTCTGCCATTAACCAATCTGCGACTTTAGGCGGCATTACTGAGTGAATCATCTTCTCTTTAAGTTGTTTCTCCATTTCGAGCTGACGCCGGACCAACAGTGATTGCCCGACCTTCATAAAAGTACCACGCATCCTTACAAAAGTCATTATTAAAATATGTATACCTATCAGATGAATGCAGATCTGCATTAAGATTCTTATTCCAAGACTCGTAGAAAAATAATCGTCCGAAAATGATCGGTTAGATATGTTGCTACTTAACAAATAGTTTGACATTTCACCATTTTTATGAGTTAGTACACTTTCTTCAAATATCGAAGTTGCGTTGTTTACACCTTTCGAGGCTAAATCATTAGACGAAGCATTTATGGTGGAATTAATACTAGCTATTGTTGATATTATAGTGGAATTTAAGTTCTTGAAAACATTGGTATCGTTCAAAACTCCAGATATCCTTCCAACTATATTTTCTTGATTTGACTTTATTCCAAGAGCAGATAACAGTTTTGAATCCTGTGAATACGATACTAATTTCATACTTGCAGTCGTAGATTCGTTGTCACCGTGCATCACATTAGAAAATTGATTGATATTAAAGTTTTTCAGAGTGGCATCATTTTCTATCGAGGTATTTAATAAAATATATTTGCTAAAAAATTCTTCTCTTGCACTTTTTGTACCATATAGGTAAGCAGTCAAAAATTCAAATAGAAAAGAATAAACCATCGATATTCCCACACAAGCATATAGTGGCATTGGCAAGACAGTGTAAATCAATAACAAAATCTCAGAACAGAGTGCAAAATGTCCGACTAGAGTTAAGCCATCTATATAGGGTGGTACTATTGTGAGAAAAAGTAAAGACAGGATGCAAAGCATGGATGCAACTCCTAATGAAATTGGTAACACATAACTTTTATAATAATCACTATGTGTTAGATACAAGACTGCTGATACCATTGCTCCAATAGCAGTGAACACTGCTGCTATAGCTGGCCATGTTGTAGTATTGTATTCTGCTCCAATTACAACAAAATATGCCAGCCATGTCAAAGAAACCAGTAAAATATATGTTAGAGCATACCTAAAAAATAATATATATTAATATTTGCTTCTATGAATTTAACAAGTATACAACAGTGTATTATATACCGGAATCTTAATCTAATTTGTGGAAAGGCACTCCTTTTAAATTGTTCTTCAAGTATTTCTGAATCAAATCTAGGATTCCACCAAGATCTTGGAGCTGCACGTTCAAATGGTACTGGAAGGCTAATTCCACAACATCCAAGTCCTTGTCCACTGTGTGCCAAATATGTTTGTATATATGGTGCTAAAGATATATGAATTTCATCTGTAGCATCTTCGCTATCATCCTTAGCTCTTGTAAAACTAACAGATGAGCTTCGTTTTCGATTTAAAGGAGGAGTCATACTTGACATTTAAATTGCACTAAAACCATACATAATCTAAATTTATATTTATTATAAATTATTATATATATTATATATTATAAATTTATATATTAAAAATGAAACTAGTTTTATTACAATATATGTATTAAAAAAAAAGGAAACAAACACAATTACAACATTACAATTGTAACAATATAATTTAATAAATACATTATAATTTAATTTCATAGAAAATTATTGTTACAAAATAAAACATTATCTAAGAACATATTCTACTAATGTATTATTTTCTGTATTCTACTACAAAACAATGATTTTAAGTAACAATCAAATTTTTAAAGTTTTGCATTCTTCGTGATACAAATAAGCTTATAAAAATTATATTCCATATAGGATTTATACAATTATTAAGAAAAGGTGGTTATAGATCATTTCTTTCAAATGACAGCATGCTCTTTAACTTTATAACACTATGACATGATTCTTTAATAAAAATAAAGTACATGTATAAGTATGATAACTTTAATACCAAGAAACTTACAGCCAGTCAATTCACCTTGATCACTGGCGAAATCGCCACAAAACTAAGAAAATCATCCTCCCCGCTGACATCGGAGGTTCTTCCTGAAATCAGCTCGCTTCAAAAAATGCCATTTTCATTCTTTTTGTTTGGTATTCTCAGTGTTACCGAGAAAAATTAATATTATACGTATCAGTAATAGTTCAATCGAATTTTTCTTGTAATCAATTTATTATTGTGTATAATTAAAAATTATTGTTTGAACGTTTCGAATTTTCTCTTCCGTAATGCACCATGGCCATCTTGAATCTATCGATGACAGCGCCCACGATTAGAAAGCTCATGCGTTAAAAATTAACTCGTGCTTTACAGATAATAAGCTAAACTAGGCTGAACTGAACGTACAGAGATTCGATATTCGATATGGGGAAATATTTACCGCGAAGTTCAAGACATAGTTATGTAAGACATTGTAATGTATGTGCAACCTTAAATGATATAAAATTTATATAATAAATATATATATATACAATACACAGTAACTACACAAAGTATTTGTACATATACTTATTTTTGTCAAGTTTATCATTTATATCAAGTTTTCATAGACATGTAAAAGTACTACTAAATAATACGAAATTTAATATACTTGGATTTATAATTAATTGGTATTTTTATAGATACCATATATATAGTATTATATACATATTACACATATGTATAATCTTCATAAAATACAAGAAAAGTATAAATATAGAGAAGTTCATTTTGTGTTATTGTCATATTCAAAAAATATTCAAATACTTTGTTTCTTTCAGGTGGGGGTGCCTATGGTGGATTTGAGATTTTAGAAGCTCCTGTAATCCATGCTATGAAAGACTCTGAAATAAATAATACTGTTTAGGACTGATGTAGTGTGACTAAATAGGAAGTCATGCCAAGAAAAATGTTTAAAAATCTGGTTTAGATAGAAATTTGACAAATATTCAAATACTTTCGTGGTGAATACTAGTAAGAAAGTTATAGCTAGTTTTAGCCATCTAACGGCAGTAGGCTGAACTAGTTATAACAAGTTTTCTCGATTTGCAATATACATCTGAAAGACGTGACGAAGTAAACAATTTTTGTACAAATTGCGAACAAAAACTCCGATATGACACCAGTACTTGGTAGTTTACAATCTATCGGGCCTAATACTCAGGCATCGACTACTGTGCCTGATGTACAAAGTGGCAATACAGTAGTACAAATATTACAGCCTCAGACACAATCTCAACAGACGCAATTTGTATCGCAATCTCCAAAACAGCAGGTAGTACAGCAACCTTCTGCTCAACAACAAACACAACAATCACAACAGCAACAAAGTTCCTTCAATGATTTTCCACAGGTATGTTTATCATTGAACAAAAATGATAGAATTGTTTTTATTTAATTTTTTATATTGTGTTGATTCCAGTTTCTGACTAAAACAAGATTACAAGATCTAGTGAAAGAGGTAGATCCTACCGAACAGTTAGATGATGATGTAGAAGAAATGTTATTACAATTGGCAGATGATTTTGTTGAAACAACTGTAAATGCAGCATGCTTATTGGCTAAACATCGTCATGCAAATACTGTAGAAGTAAAGGATGTACAGTTACATTTAGGTAAGAAGTTACATTTATAAGAAGTAATGTAATATGTTATTAAATGTGTTTATACGAGCTATTGTTTAATTTTTTTAGAAAGAAATTGGAATATGTGGATCCCTGGTTTTGGCACAGATGAAGTACGACCATATAAACGTGCAACAGTTACAGAAGCACATAAACAAAGATTGGCACTTATACGAAAATCAATTAAAAAATATTAGTCCTTCTGTACATTTCATTCTGTATTGTTATTTTATCTTTAACTGATGATTCTTCTGTATTTCTTACATGACAATATACTTTAGGGTAACATACATAACTAATATTTATAAAAAGAGAAGAAATTATTATCATATAATAAGTTATGTACAGTTTTTGCAATAATTTTATAATATATTATTATATTAATATATATATAATATATTTATATTAATATATAATTTTAAGTACAGAATGTCTTCAATTGTGCATTAAAATGTTATTTTTCTGAAAAAAATTAATAGAACGTTCTCATTATAATTCTCTATGTTCTTGATTAAATGTTAAATTAAATAAAATATTTTATTTGTAAAATTTATTTTGTATCTTAAATTTATATGAAAGAAAATTTGTATATAGAAAGTAAGAATTCATTTATTTCATTTCATTTCATTTTTGTAATAAAAATATTATTATAGTAACAAATAAGAATACGAAAATTTAATTAATGGTAATTATTCGTATATATTCATATAAAATTAATGTATAAGATTTACAATTTTTAGTTTTAATTCTTTTTTCAGTATATTTTTTAGAAAATTATATTTTTGATTTTTTACCTTTTATGTAAAAAGAAAATGTAAATTAAGAAAATCATTCTGATATTTATTCAAATTACGTTTAATGTCAGATATTACTAGATTTAAACCACTAGTTTATCTAGTTACTCTTTGATTTAGTAATGACTGAAACAGAAGAAACCGGAACCTGCTTGCTCATTGAGCAGAACTCATCAAAGTAACCGACGTACATATCATAGTCTAATATATAAATCGTGATAACCTTTTTCTTTCAGGGACATATTGTGAGATATTACCATCTTGCTTATTGGAACAATTTTCGGACGGTACTGTTCATTCTTTTCTACCCGCTTCTTAAAGTATATTTTACAATTTACTAGGTAATATTTTTATATTGTTAGTATCCGAAAAATAAACAGCCCTTTTTTGCAAAATACTTGTTTTATCGTGAATCCAATGATCTGAACGCATATATGTTTTTATTTTCTCTCTGCTAGTTAAATATAAAAATTATACTAACCGAATTTTGTACATTCGTATATTGTATTTTATCAGTTCAAGTAGGGTATTCTTTTGATAACTAATCAAAGTTTTTAAGAAAGCAATATTCGATTACAGTAGTTCCTCATACAATTCTGTATTTAGTAATGAATAAATATATCGAAACTGAAATGTCAATTGTGTTGCAGATTGCGCAGAATATTATAGAAGATAATTTATCTCATTGGAATTAAATAAAATTAATACATTCTGAGTGTACAGAGCATATATAATAACAGTGTTTGATATTTCTAAAGAAGATCTACTGAAAAAGAATGTCTGCCAATAATGAAAGTATGAATAACAACACATGTGTTGTATGTTACAAAAATGTTGATATTTATAGCATTGGTATGTGTGAACACCCTGTATGTTATGAATGTAGTACTCGGATGAGAGTGCTCTGTTGTCAAAATGAATGTCCCATTTGTCGTCAAGATTTGCCAAAAGTTGTATTCACAAAGGAGATAAAACCTTTTAATCAATTACATAAAGGGAATTTGTTAGATACACGATATAACATCTATTTCAATACACTAGATATTCAAAGTAAATTTTATGATTTACTAGCTAATGTTTGCTATATTTGCAAGGAAAGACCTGTGTTTAGTATTTTTAATAGTTTGAAAGATCATATGAGACATCAACATGAGTTACATTACTGTGATCTTTGTGTAGAAAATTTAAAGGTAGATAAACATTTTTTAATTTCAAGCTTATCTTAAAATATACATTAAGAATATTTTAAAGGTTATTATGATTAATTAAATTTTTTAATTTTATTAAGTAATGCTTACTTTACCTATAACAGATATTTTCCCATGAAAGACGTTGTTATACAAGATCTGACCTTGCCCAGCATAGAAGAAAAGGAGATATTGATGACAAAAGTCATAAAGGACATCCATTATGTGAATTTTGTGATCAACGATATATGGATAATGATGAATTGTTCCGACACTTACGAAGAGATCACTTATATTGCCATTTTTGTGATGCAGATGGTTTACATCAATATTACAGCTCATACGATTATCTTCGAGATCATTTTAGACAAGAACATTTCTTATGTGAAGAAGGAATGTGTGCAGAGGAAAAATTTACAAGTGTCTTCAGAACTGATATAGATCTTAAAGCACATAAGGCAAGTGTTCATAGTAAACAACTGAGCAAAGCTGCTGCAAAGCAAGCAAGAATGTTAGAACTAGAATTTACATTAGCTCCACGTGGAGAAAATCGAATGAATAGGAGAGGAATGTTAGGTCCATCAACTTCTAGAAATTCAAGAGATTACAGTGGGAGAGATTATAATCTCAGGGAATATCAGCAAACAGTTACACCAAATACTTCAAATGTATTTATGTCAAACAACGAACTTGCTTTTGTACAACAACCATCTGTTGATGTACAGAGTACAGAAGAATTCCCAACACTGGGTAACACTGCACCTATTGTACCTACCTTAAATCAAAGTAAAGGAAGAGGTAATGTGACAATTCGTAGTACCATAAGACCTCAGCCTCTTGCTGTTACAGACGAAAATTTCCCTGCATTGGGGCCGGAATCAGGAAGTACAAGTATTTCTAAAACTGTTAACTTCAGTGTATCCAGTAGCAATGCTTCAGGATTAAGCACACAGAGTCAAAAGAGTACAACTTCTAATGTATCTATTCAAGTAAATCATGAACCAAATGGAACTGTTACTACAAAAGTTTCAGGTCCTAATATCAGAATTCGTCCTGCTCAGTTTTCAATGGAATCGTTCCCGGCATTGGGTTCTGCAGAACCATCAACTAGTAGTAATACAAATTTGGCTCATTGGAAGGAAGTTTTACAATGGACTTGTTCTAAATCAGCATCTACATCGGCACCAAAACCTAAAAAGGTGGCCTCACCACCATTGATACCTTCTCCACCACCTATTCAATCTGGGGAAGATTTCCCTACATTATCAAAGTCATCTAAATCAAAGAAACAATCAACTATTACAGTAGTTCCTTCCTGGAGTCAAGCACAAAGTTCTAATAATAGTAATAATGCAAAAACGACTACTGATATAACAAAAGGAAAAACGAAAAAGAAAAAAGTTAAACAAAATTGTAATAACAATACTGCTAATGGGAATGATGGTAGTAGTTCGAAAACGAATGTAAGTACTGCTGTAGTAAAGAAAGAATGTGAGACACCTACAAGTTCACCCATTACGAATAAAACGCATGCTGGACAATCAAGTTCTCAGTCTATATTGAAATATGCAGATATTACTAACAGTGAAAATACATCAAAAAATATAAATGTTCAGCCTCTAAAGGAAATAGAACAAATTAATAAAAAGGAAAAGAAGAAACATAAAAATGCAGACAATGAAGCAGTTGTAAATACGGATATCGATAATAATGCTACTAACGGAGTACAGAGAAAGCGCACCGAATTAAAAATAGATAGCTTAAATTCCACTAATAGAAATACCCGTCATTTAGAAGACTTTCCTGCTTTAAGTGGCAGTAGTTCTAAACCACCAGGTTTTACGAATCCACCACCTGGATTTGGAACAACAACTCCTCCACCTCCTGGTTTTTGTATAAAATATAATAGCATGGATAAAATAAACAATAGTAACGGATTGACTTTCACAAACAGTTCTGGAGAGAGTTATTCTATCTTGCCAGACAACAGTAAGCACGATAGTGCATATAATTATGTACATCCTCCCGAATTTCAGAAACGGAACAAATGTCTTGTAGCCAAAGTTAATGAGGTTCTGATGCAACATGATCAGATCGAGGAGTTTCGATATATAAGTGGACTGTTTCGCCAAGGAACATGTAATGCTCAAGATTATTATATGCATTGTCGTGAAGTTATGGGTCTCAGCGCTTTCGAAAACGTATTTTCAGAGCTTTTAGTCCTCTTGCCAGATATTGAAAAACAGCAGGAACTATTTAAAGTTCATCAAAAGGAGAGTGGCAATAAGATTAAAGGTTTGGAAATTTGTGCAACCTGTGGTCAAGTTTTAAAAAATGGTTCTGATTTTCGAACACATATGACTAGTCATACATTAGAGAATCATTTTCCAGCATTGGGTAAAAATAATGTCCTGCCACAAAAAAATTCTTGGGTACGCAAATGAGTGTAGTTGTGTTCCTTTAATTAACTTACAAATTTTGCCAAGGTTCTGTAAGCTATGAATAAAGGAACTGCTGAATAAATTATTTTTATGAATGGCGTCAGTGTAAGATAATCATAATTAATTTGAAGTTACTTGTAAAACATATTCTAAGTATCAGCTTTTAGTATTAAAAAGATAGTTTGGACAAATTAATTACCATGTACTTGGTATTTGTACAATGACCTGCATGACTGCTGCCTAAAATGAAGAAAATTTGTTATTAAATTGTTGTATGCACTAATAATTTTATGAAATGCATATAGCAAACAAAGTCAATAATTCTGTGTATAATAACAAATTTTATGTAAATGAGTTTAAACAATTTAACACTTCTGACACATTCTGAACAAGATATTCATATACAAATCCTATACTAAAATATTTTAATTGGTGCCCTATTCTGTCGTATGTTAAAACTACTGTGTATATATATATATATATTACTCATAAGTAGGTAATATATTTCTGTAATTTATTCATTGTCTTTTATGAAGTAGAAATGGAATAAAATTTTATGATGCGTAAAAATAACACTGCATATTAACAAATTATTTGATACGTTATACATTATACAGTGCATGTATGATAATGTACTGTTTCATACTGTAATAAAGTTATTACATTAAGTTAAACAAGACTACAAAACATGTGTCTATTATATCTCCCTATTTTATAAAATATAGAATTTTAATTCCTATGACAAAAGAAGATAACGAAGGTAAAACACAATTGTAAATTTATAATTTATATATTTATTTCTAAATTTTTTCATTAATTTATAACTGTGATTCTTTACAATGTAAATCATATTACAAAAGAAGTGATAAAATTACGAATAAGGGAACAAAGGTAGATGTTTTAAATGTTTACTCTTATAATTTACTGTTAGTATTATTCATTTTGTAATTTATTATCTATTCGAAAAACAGCATAGTAAAAACTGTATGTTAGGTAATATATATGATATTTAATTTTTAATTTACTGCATAGACGCAGAGTAAAGTGCATGAATATATAGGAATTTATTTCTACTTCTCTTTTTTTTCTTACAGTAGAAACTGTTAGTAATAGATTAAACAAATGACATCTGTAATACATTTTTATCCAAATAAAAACAATACATGTGTCAAATTTAATGTAGAAATATTCCATATTTATTTCAATCTTAAGATACACTTTTTAAGTAAACTCACAACTCTACTGATGATAAGTAACATACAAATAATATATAACTGATAAATTTATACACTCGTCTGATTCATGTTTTATTTTTCATTCGCAGCTTTGCTTTTAAAGGAAAATTTCAGTTTGAAAATAAAACCTGTTTCAGCATATAGCACTGACTCAGACAGTCTTTAGTCCTGAGTCAATCAAGTTATATTCTATTATTTCAAGTAGTTTCCTTTCTTAAAAATTACAATCACAGTGGTATTAAATCGTACACATAGTGCGTAATCTGACAAAATGGAAATTGCAACCTGTCTTCTACGTCCATGCTCAATGAATAAATTGTTCATGAAAATTATGAATAACGACAGTGCTTTATCACTTTTTAGCTAGTTCATTACTCAACCAATCGAGTCCTTCGTAAAGTCCATGTCCTTGAGTAGCACAAGTGCTTTGAATGTACCAATGACGTCCACGTAAGGAATTTAGCCCCAATTTGTCTGTAAGTTCTGCTGCAGACATAGCATTTGGTAAATCTTGTTTATTAGCAAAAACTAAGAGAACCGCATCTCTCAATTCATCTTCTTTTAGCATGTTTGCTAATTCACGTTCTGCCTCTCCAATACGTTCCCGGTCATTACTGTCAACAACATAAATGAGACCTTGTGTGTTCTGGAAGTAGTGTCTCCATAGCGGTCTGATTTTATCCTGACCACCAACATCCCACACCGTAAAACATATATTTCTATACTCAACAGTCTCAACATTAAAGCCAATGGTAGGTATTGTTGTGACAATTTCACCAAGTTTCAATTTATACAATATGGTAGTTTTTCCAGCAGCATCCAAGCCCACCATTAATATTCTCATTTGCTTTTTACCAAAGAGCCGGGTAAGTAGGCTGCTAATTGTTAGGCCCATTTTGTTTGGGAAGACACTAAATTAGCCTGAAGTTACTTAAACTAATACCCTTCCACTTGGGATAATATTATTGGAACTGCGTATTATTTTACGACGTTTATGATGCTGTTAACACACCTTACGGAGGTTATTCCGGAAATAGTTGGCAAAATTGGCCACGCACACCAACTCCTAAAGTACTGATCGAAAATGCGATGATAATATTGCAGGACTTAAAATAACCATTTCTTTTTGCAATATCTAATTGTAAGCCTTGCAAACGTAGATAGATATGGTCATAAAATACACTGAATTATTATTTCAACACCCAATTCATGAGTCACAATATATGTACCAAGAACAGAATGCAACACAACGCATATTCTGTCATGTAACCTATTAACTATATAACCAAGCGCGTAATTTAAAAACAATGTGTTCTCATTTATATTTAAGGAATTTGTAAGAATATTTTTATTGTACAATTACCGCAATAAATGACCGTTTTCTAATAATTCACGAATGATATTACACAGAAATGGTCAAATGATTCTTATAGCTCTGCCAGTTTATAGCAATACACTTACATTGTTTTTGTGAAGAAAAAGCAAGGAACAAGAATATGGAGTTGCTTATATTTTTATCAATGTCAAGATTTCAATCAATAATTTGCACATCTGCATTAAAATAAATCTACACATTAAATTATATCTACGAATATGTAAACACAATATGAAATTAATAATTTTTCATTCACCGTTTGTATTTTTATTTTATCTCTCACTTGTTTGGTAATGTAATATTATTTTTAACTAATATATAATTTAAGATATTTATTTGAAAATTACTTTTTATTCCTTTCTTCGTAGGATCTATTAACATTAATGATACAAATAATTTATTATTAATTTTTCATAACTATGACAAATTATTTCACAAGTTATTCAGAAGGCAAAAAGAAGAAAAAAGTAGTGATAGAAGATTGACTTTTCTACCTAGTAATATCTGAAAATTATAAGTTATTATAAAATAACAGTTTTTTGACTGAAGATAAATATCTCGGTCTTTAAGCGTTACAAAGTCTTATGTGTAAAACACAAATAAGAAACTGCCCAGAGACGTAGGTATAAAAAGAAGAGAAATCTCTTCTCTTGTCATTTCTATTAAATGGAGACATAGCAGTGACAAGTATTAAAAATAAACTTTCTGCGGGATTAATTTATTTTTATAACATTTCTCTCTTTTGTTGATATTTTATCTATTTTCATTAAATTGGCTCTATTTCTTGTGCATATTTTATAATAATAATTGTTTATTCGACCGGTCGCGGAGAGACGCGATCGCTAGGAAGCACGTCAACGGGAGTCGTAAATTCCCGTTACGATTAGACAATCGACGCCACGAAACTGATCGATCCCTTATTTCGATTAGGATAATAAAAGTAGTTTAATGAGTATAACACTTGGTTAACAGTTCAAAGATATTATATATTTCCAACAACTTTGTAAAGAAGATAGTTACGCTGGTGCGTAGATATGAATGAAGTTTTAAACAAAAGATTCATTCCATTTTGAAGAGCGAAGTGCGAAGGGTCCAGCGTAACAGTGAAGCAAACATATTCGAAAAGCGTGATTGTTGTCATTGTTGATTGTTGACTGTTAATTTTTAAATAAACTTTATTGTTGAACATTGAGAGTATTTCTTGGGCAGTTACACCTTACATCACCTCACTGCGTTTACATTGAAGAGAAGGTAAGTGGCTGACCAATGATGTCTGGATCTACCGGGGAAAGATCCAGTTCAAGACATCAGTTCATTATATTTTTAGGACATGTTAAACGGCATATAATGAAAGGACAAGTAAAGACGGCATTTTATCTTATCATTGATTACCGTATAAGGGATCATATAATAAAATGTACGGAAGAAGAAGCATTTAGAATATTGGGGACTAAGAGGGAGCTAGATGCAACAAAACTAGATGCATTTATTGCTCTGCTATATGCCCGCTGTGCATATCAGGCAAAAAATGTAGATGTCTCATATTTGTGAAATAAAATTTGGAGATCTGCATTTTTTTTCAAAAACAATAAGCAGGAATGACTTTGCTGAAATTATGAGGTTTATACGATTTGATAAGAAGAGCGAAAGAAGCCAACGTTTACGAACCAATAAATTTGCGATGGTATCTACAGTATGGGGCCAATTTACAGAGAATTCACAAAATTGTTATAAATCTAGTGCATACATTACTTTTATATAAGGAATCGCGGGAGAAAAACCATGGACTAAAACTATCAACAAATTTAGATTCATTACTACAAAAAAACTTGTCAAGTAAAAAGTTGTAAAGGTTACAAAATTACGAAAATTTGTTTAAGATGCGGAAAATGTTTATGCGGCAAATGTACATTTGATAATAAGATAATTTGTGAAAAATGCAGCAAAGTTGATTAAGATATATCTTTATATAAATAAAAGTGTAATTCTATTTAAGTCTATAATCGAAATTAAACAAAAGTAAATTTGGACGAAATTTTATGAAAGTTCATCATTTTATAAATTAATCATTATTTAAGTTAAATCATAAAAATTACTTCTTTAATTCCGGCCACTTTGACCGCACACGGTAGGAATAGGTATACGTCGGTAGGTTTAGTGTTAAAAGTAAGTAATGAAACCAGAAAGGTTTGTAAAATATCAAAGGGGAACATGAGACAGTTGCACGTGCTTAGTCCTATAAAAGAAAATAGATAGATATTAACAACGGGGACAAGGTAATTGACAACGGGAATATCATTTAAATTGATTTATCCTTAAATTATTAAAAAGGCTTAATCATCACATAATTTTTTCTAAAATAAATACTTGTGGAAATTTAGAGAATTCAAGTATACTGGTAAACATGTAATTAGATTGTTTGTAAAGAGAAACAAATTAGCGTGAAGTACTTACTAATAACTTGATTGAGTGCACCAATAATATTTTCTTTAATTAAAGAAGAAGATAAATCGTTTAATCCATTATACTTTTTATGTTAAATTTAGATTAATATCAAGTGTCATGAGAAGTTATCACTGAGAAGCGTATACTTCACAAACAACAACGACCTTTAATTCTGTAGTGCGTTTATTCCAATATGTTTAACAGTGCAGTAAAAGAGCGAGTGTGAAGAAAATCAGGATTCGAAGGAAATTAGAAGACCGTTGAACGTTGAAGTTTTGAAATCTTACGAAAATGATCATCACGATATTATTCTCCTTGTTTCTTTTCGTCAGTTTGCACTACATTATTTTGCATTATGGAAAATATGGAAGAATATTAAATTCGTTACCAGGGCCTCCGATATTACCTATTATCGGGAATGTACATCATGCCCTAGTTTCATCAAGTAAGGAGAAAATGCAATTATATTTCTAAATAAATTTTATTTTATTTGAAAATTTGAACAGTTTTATTTGACTTGAATAACAAACACGTTTGAAGTAATAGATCAACAATAATAGGCTTCGTTCATATTTGCTATGTATTATAGGTAATCTTTGGATCTTTATGAACAAAATGAGCGATCAGTATTACCCAATTTTTAAACTTTGGGGTTTCACAACTGCACTTGTTCATACTCGTCATCCAGACGATTTTCAGGTAATTAAAAATAATACTAGATATTTATACTATTATTTATCATATCTAGATGCACAAGACATTATTTCATCATTGCGAGAAGTTTAATTAACTTCTT